>NC_068920.1:27150359-27772502 GCF_023091745.1 Budorcas taxicolor
TGGAATTCTCCAAGGCAGAATACTGGAGTGGGTAGCCTTTCCCTTCTCCAGGGTATCTTCCCAACCCAGTGATCGAACTCAGGTCTCCCACATTAGGCTTCCCTCATAGCTCAGTTGGTAAAGAATCCACCTGCAATGCAGCAGACCCCGGTTCAAATCCTGGCTCGGGAAGATCCGCTGGAGAAGGGATAGGCTACCCACTCCAGTATTCTTGGGCTTCCCTGTGGCTCAGCTGGTAAAGAATCCCCAACACTGGCCACATTTAAACCCATTAATACAACCAAGTTCCTATATTAGGCTCTGTCAAGGTAACTCTCCTCTTTTTTAAGTTTACTTAGACTGTTAGCTAAATAGACTTTTATTTATTTAAGTACTACTGGAGATATGAAAAAAAGGAATAAAAACACCCTTGCCAGGATCTAAGGAATGCTGACCTGTCTAAATGCCTCTTTTCTTTCTCTGGATCATCTATCTTTACACTCCAGAGGGCCAAAAGTAACTGAATAAACATTATCTTGTCCTTGGCCTTCACCAAGCAAAATTGTTTATATCTGAGACCATTTCCCTTCAGAGTCTGAGATCATTATTTTAAAGTAAATTGTCAAATGCTCCAGAGTTGATCTCAGTTCAGTTCTGCCATTTGCTGCTCTATGAACCAAGTCCAGGGCATGACATTTAGCCTGTGACTACATAACATGAGAAAAATGTTTTAAGACAGAAGAAAACATCACGTACAGTTCCTGGCAGTGAATCTTAACAATTGCAATATCCCTGTCCAAGCAAACATTTCAATATACTGTTTCATAAAATGATAATCATGCCCACCTCACATATGGTTGTAAGAATCTAATGAGATAATGGATGCAAAAGAACACCGTGCTCAAACATATACAATAGATTTTCAATAAGCCTTACCTGAATCAAAATTTCTTGAAATATACTATTATCCCTCATGGAGGAGGGTGAATTTTAACCAAATTAAGTAGTATCCATTGCAGGAAATATTTTGACCCCCCGCCTGCTGGTTCTATCAACTGTGCATTGCCTGATGTATAGCCAAGAATTTTTATCTTTCTGCATTTTTGTATGCTGTCCTACAACCTAAATCGGTCTTACATATAATGAGAAAAAGAAACTGCCTGTATGATGTTGCCTGATGTATACATAAGGAATTCCTGATTCTGAAACCTCTCCTTTATAATTGTGATTCAAAATTAAAATGTTAGTATCCACATCTCACATTGAGCTGCTGTCATTGCTTAGTTGCTAAGTCATGACTAAATCCACATCTTAGGTTGAGAAATCATTGCAATATATAAAGTAGGTTCCACTTCTTACTTTAGTTGATTTCTGGAGTCATTGTTAGTTATGTAGGTCAGGTTTCTGTACCCATTATTCAGTTGAGTAAAATGACACCTGAGGTTGTATCCAGGCTGAAGGGCCCCTTTAACCACCAAACCAAATGCCAAAATATCAGAATGGCAGCACAAGAAAGGTTGGCCCAGTACAAACCCTCCATTCAGTCTCTGGTTCTGAACTGCTCTCCCCACCTGCTTCTTTCACCTGACTCCAGCCTCATCCTAGCACTTTCGCTGCCAAAGGACTCCTCACTTTTTCGTTTTATCACCGTCAAAACCTCCATTTTCATGTGCAGCACTATTTCTGAATCTCTGCTCACAATACATGGTCTCGTTTACTCTCCCTTCCTCCAGGTCTTATTTCCTCCAGGGCCCAGAATGCTCTCCATTTCGCCTCCCTGCCCTGAATCTCATTTTCCTCAGAAGACAGAGCTTCCACTCACCTTTTCAGGCAATGAAGAGGGGAACAAATACATGGCATATTGAGTGTCTTGCCCAGAGTTACATGTTTTATTTGCAACAAAGCTGGGATTTAGAACCAAAACTGACATAGTTTTCTGTGCTAACTAATTCTGAGACAAAGCAGATTCTCCTGTGCCTGTGTGAAACCATTTTAGGACAAAAAATTCTTTCCAATTTCCTAATGGTTATAATTTCTTAAAACAATTTCTTACTTCCAATTTCCTAAACAATAACTGATCCAGAAAAAAAATAACAACTTTTTGCTCCAGGGAATACTTATTCATGAGTGGTAAGACTGGCAACCAAATAAAATTAACTTGTTGAAATAAGCATCCTGCATATTAATGCTGACTTCAAGATCCTTACCTCACTGTGCCCACCAATCCAAAGTCTTATGTCATAAATTCTGTCCAGTTCCAACTGGTAAAAGTACCCAGCCCACATCCCCACGTCCCTATAAGTAACCTTCACTGATTTGCCTCTAGTGAAGAAACAATCTTACATAGCATCCTGCTTTAGACTTGAAGTAAGTCTAATGAACTTAGCTTTGCTTGGCAAACAGGTTCTTTTGGTGACTCTTCCACAACCAATAAATAGAAAGTGACCCCAAATTCAGTGTTTGTTTTCTGTTTTCTCTACCATCCTGATTCTTCATTATATGGACTTTTTTTATATTCAAGTATAAAAGTTTCTCCTTAAAATGTGAACTTTGTTGCCATTAACATCTAACCTAAGTCTATTTATATATACCATTCAAGTCTAGTTATATATTCAATGAAGTATGAATAGCATATGGCACAGATTTTATTAATAATGGCACTAACTATAATACAAATTATCTTTCATGCATCTTTCAGCATGATGCATCTTTCATGCATCATTCCAAGTCCCAACTGAAAGCAGACTTCCAGAGAACAGCAAGGAGAGATAAGTGAACAATGTTCACCTTCTTAAGTGAACAATGCAAAGAAATAGAGGAAAACAACAGAATGGGAAAGACTAGAGATCTCTTCAAGAAAATTAGAGCTACCAAGGGAACATTTCATGCAAAGATGAGCACAATAAAGGACAGAAATGGCAAGGATCTAACAGAAACAGAAGAGATTAAGAAGAGGTGGCAAGAGAGATTGGAAGGTCTGGAGAGAGCATGGAAGCCCCACACCCTTTCCCCAGCCTTTGCCCCCTGCATCTCATCCATCTGCCTGTTCCTGAGTTAGATCCTTTTATAATAAGCCAGTGATCTAAGATCAAGCCCTGAGCCTTTGGAGTGGGAGCACTGACTCCAAGACCCTAGACTACCAGAGAACTAACCTCAGTGAATATTAAATAGTGAGAACTCACACAAAGGAAACCACTTGAATACAAGACCCAGAATCACCCAACCACCAGGAGCACCCTGTGCAGGATGCCTCATCTAAACAACCAACAAAACAAAAATACAAACCCAATCATCAGCTGACAGGATTACCACTTCACTCAGCCTTGCCCATCAGAGGAAAAACAAACAAACAAAAACTCAGCACAAAATTCACCCTATATGAAGCTTACACAAACCACTGGACCAACCTTAGGAAGGCAGAAAACAAAAGAAAGAATTCAACCTTCTTCAAGGAAAGAATTCAACTTTCCTCGAAGCCTGGGAAAGGGAGACCTCAAACACAATAAGTTAAAATAATAATAATAATAATAATGAAAAGGCAGAGAAATACTACACAAATGAAGGAAGAAACTAGAAACACAGAAGTCCAAATAAATGAAGAGGAAATAGGCAAACTACTTGAAAAAGAATTCAGAATAAGGATAGTAAAGATGATCAAAAACCTTGAAAACAAAATAGAGAAAATGCAAGAATCAATTAACAAAGACCTAGAAGAATTAAAGAATAAACATACAGAGACAAACAATACAATTACTGAATTAAAAATACTCTAAAAGGAATCAATAGCAGAATATCTGAAGCAGAAGACTGAATCAGTGAGCTGGAAGGTAAAATGGTGGAAATAACTTCTGAAGAGCAGAATAAAGTAAAAAGAATAAAAATAACTGAGGACAATCTCAGAGACCCCTGGGACAATATCAAATGCACCAACATTCAAGTTATAGGGATCCCAGAAGAAGAAGAGAAAAGGAAAGGGTATGAGAAAATTTTTAACTATTTTCAACTATAATGTTGAAACTTTCCCCAACATGGAAAAGGAAATAGTCAATCAAGTCCAAGAGGCACAAAGAGTCCCATACAGGATAAACCCAAGGAGAAACACACCAAGACACATACTAATCAAACTAACAAAGACTGAACACAAGGAAAGACTATTAAAAGCGTCAAGGGAGAAGCAATAAGTAAAATACAAGGGAAAATCCTTAAGCTTAATAGCTGATCTTTCAGCAGAAACTCTGCAGGCCAGAAGGGAATGGCAGGATATATTTAAAGTACTGAAAGGGAAATATCTACAACCAAGATTACTGTACTCAGCAAAGATCTCATTCAATATTGATGGAGAAATAAAAATCTTTTCAGACAAGCAAAAGTTAAGAGAATTCAGTACCACCAAACCAGCTTTACAACGAATGTTAAAGGGACGTATATAGTCAAGAAATACAACAGAAGAAAAAGATCTACAAAAGCAACCCCAAACAATTAAGAAAATGACAATAGGAATATATATATATTGATAATTACTTTAAATGTAAATGGATTAAATGCTCCAACCAAAAGACACAGACTGGCTGAATGGATACAAAAACAAGACCCATCTATATGCTGTCTACAAGAAACCCACTTCAGACCTAAAGACACATATAGACTGAAAGTGAGAGGATGGAAATGGGAAGCAAAAGAAAGCTGGAGAAGCAATCCTTATATCAGACAAAATAGACCTTAAAATAAAGAATATTGCAAGAGATAAGGAAGGACACTACATAATGTTCAAGGGATCAATCCAAGAGGAAGACATAACAATTGTAAATAACTATGCACCCAACATAGGAGTACCTCAATACATAAGACAAGCACTAACAGACATAAAAGGAGAAACTGACAGTAAAACAATAATAGTAGGAGACTGTAACACCCCACTCACACCAATGGACAGATCATCAAAACACAAAATTAATAAGGAAACACAAGTCTTAAATGATACATTAGAAGAGTTGGATCTCATTGATATCTTCAAGACATTCCATACAAATGCAGAATACGCATTCTTCATAAGTGCAGTGGAACATTCTCCAGGATAGACCACATCTTGGGTCACAAATCAAACCTCAGTAAATTTAAGAAAATTGAAATTGTATCAAGTATCTTCTCTGACCGCAATGCTATGAGACTAGATATCAATTACAAGAAAAAAAAAAACCTGTAAGAAGCACAAACACACAGAGATTAAACAACACGTTTCTAAATAACCAACAGGTTACTGAAGAAATCAAAAGGGAAATCAAAAAATTTCTAGAAACAAATGACAATGAAAACACAACTCAAAACCTATAGGATGCAACAAAAGCAGTCTTAAGAAGGAAGTTTATAGAAATACAGTCCTACCTCAAGAAAAACATCGAATAGACAACCTAACTTTACACCTAAAACAACTGGTAAAAGAAGAACAAAAAAAAAAATTAGTAGAAGGAAAGAAATCATAAAGATCTGAGCAGAAATAAATGAAAAAGAGATGAAAGAAACAATAGTAAAGATTAATAAAACTAAAAGCTGGTTCTTTAAGAAGATAAACCCTTAGCCAGACTCATCAAGAAAAAAGAGAGAAGAATCAAATCAACAAAATTATAAATTAAAAAGAAGTTACAATAGACAATACAGAAATACAAAGGATTATAGGAGACTATTATGAACAACTATATGGCAATAAAATGGATAACCTGGAAGAAATGGACAGATTCTTAGAAAAGTTCAATCTTCCAAGACTAAACCAGGAAGAAATAGAAATTATGAACAATCCAGTTACAAGCACTGAAATTGAAGCTGTGATCAAAAATCTCCCAAAAAACGAAAGCCCAGGACCAGATGGCTTCACAGGAAAATCCTATCAAACATTTAGAGAAGAGCTAATGCCTATCCTTCCAAAACTCTTTCAAAAAACTGCAGAGGAAGGAACACTTCCAAATTCATTCTATGAGGCCACCATTACCCTGATACCAAAACCAGACAGAAAAACACCGAAAACGAAAACTACAGGCCAATATCACTGATGAATATAGATGCAAAAATCCTCGACAAAATTTTAGCAAACAGAATTCAGCAAAACATCAAAAAGCTCATACGCCATGATCAAGTTGGGTTTATTCCAGGGATGCAAAGATTCTTCAATATACACAAATCAATCAATATGGTGATACACCATATTAACAAACTGAAAAATAAAAACCATATAATCATCTCAATAGATGCAGAAAAGCATTTAACAAAATTTAGCACCCATTTATGATTAAAACTCTTCCAAAAATGGGCATAAAAGGAACCTATCTCAACATAGAAAAGGCCATATATGATAAGCTTACAGCAAACATTATTCTCAATGGTGAAAAACTGAAAGCATTCCCCCTAAGATCAGGAACAAGACAAGGGTGTCCACTTTCACCACTATTATTCAACATAGTTCTGGAAATCCTAGCTACAGCAATCAGAGAAGAAAAAGCAATAAAAAGAATCCAGATCAGAAAAGAAGTAAAGCTCTCACTGTTTGCAGATGACATGATACTGTACGTAGAAAACCCTAAAGACAGTATCAGAAAATTACTAGAGCTAATCAGTGAATTTAGCAAAGTTGCAGGATACAAAATCAATACACAGAAATCACTTGCATTTCTATATACTAACAATGAAAAATCAGAAAGAGAAATTAAGGGATCAATCCCACTCACTATTGCAACAAAAAAATTGAATATCTAGGAATAAACTTACCTAAGGAGACAAAAGAACTGTACATAGAAAATTATGACACTGATGAAAGAAATCAAAGACGACATAAACAGATGGCAAGATATTCCATGTTCCTGGGTAGGAAGAATCAATATTGTGAAAATGACTATACTACCAAACACAATCTACAGATTCAATGTGATCCCTATCAAATTACCAATGGCATTTTTCACAGAACTAGAACAAAAAATTTCACAATTCATATGGAAACACAAAAACCCCAAATAGCCAAAGCAGTCTTGAGAAAGAAGAATGGAGCAGGAGGAATCAACCTTCCTGACTTTAGATCACACTACAAAGCTACAGGCATCACGACAGTATGGTACTGGCACAAAAACAGAAATATAAACCAATGAAACAAGATAGAAAGCCCAGAAATAAACCCATGCACCTATGGGTACCTTATTTTTGACAAAGGAGGCAAGAATATACAATGGGGCAAAGATAGCCTCTTCAATAAATGGTGCTGGGAAAATTAAACAGCTACATGGAAAAGAATGAAATTAGAACACTTTATAAAACCATACACAAAGATAAACTCAAAATGGATTAAAGACCTACATGTAAGACCAGAAACTAAAATTCTTACAGGAAAACATAGGCAGAACACTCGATGACATAAATAAAAGCGAGATGCTCTATGACCAACCTCCTAGAGTAATGGAACTAAAAAGCAAAAGTAAACAAGTGGGACCTGATTAAACTTAAAAGCTTTTGCACAGCAAAGGAAGCTATAAGCAAGGTGAAAAGACAACCCTCAGAATGGGAGAAAATAATAGCAAATGAAACAACTGACAAAGGATTAATTTCTAAAATAGGCAGCAGCTCATACAATACAATACCAGAAAAATAAACAACCCAATCAAAAGGTAGTATAAAGACCTAAACAGACATTTCTCCAAAGAAGACATACAGATGGCTAACAAACACATGAAAAGATGCTCAACATTGCTCATTAATAGAGAAATGCAAATCAAAACTACAATGAGATATCACCTCACACCAGTTAGAATGGCTCATCAAGAAGTCTACAAGCAATAGATGCTGGAGAGAGTGTGGAGAAAAGGGAACACTCTTGCACTGTTGGTGGGAATGTAAATTGATACAGCCATTATGGAAGATGGTATGGAGATTCCTTAAAAAACTAGGAATAAAACCACCATATGACCCAGTAATCCCACTCCTAGGCATATCTCTGAGAAACCAAAATTGAAAGAGACATATGTATTCCACTGTTGATTGCAGCACTATTTACAATAGCTAGAACATGGAAGCAACCTATATGCCCATCTACAGATGAATGGGTAAAGAAGTTATGGTACATAGACACAATGGAATATTACTCAGCCATAAAAAGAAATGCATTTGAGTCAATTCTGATGAGGTGGATGAACCTAGAACCTATTATACAGAGTGAAGTAAATCAGAAAGAGAAGAACTTTACAAAAAAAGGTCTTAATGACTCAGATAACCATGATGGTATGGTCACTTAACTAGAGTCAGACATCCTGGAGTGTGAAGTCAAATGGGTTTATGAAGCATTACTACAAACAAAGCTAGTGGAGGTGATGGAATTCCAGCTGAGCTATTTCAAATCCTAAAAGAAGATGTTGTGAAAGTGTTGCACTCAATATGCCAGCAAATTTGGAAAACTCAGCAGTGACCACAGGACTGGAAAGGTCAGTTTTCATTCTAATCCCAAAGGCAATACCAAAGAATGTCCAAACTATTGTACAATTGCACTCACTTCACATGCTACCAAGGCAATGCTCAAAATCCTTCAAGCTAGGCTTCAGCAGTATGTGAACTGAGAATTTCCAGGTGTACAAGCTGGATTTAGAAGGGTCAAGGAACCAGAGATCAAATTGCCAACATCTTTTGGATTATAAAAAAGCAAGGGAATTCTAAAAATAACATACTTCTGCTTCACCAACTACACTAAATGCTTTGGCTGTGTGGATCACAACAAACTGTGGAAAATTCTTAAAGAGACGGGAATACCAGACCACCTGACCTGTCTTCTGAGAAACCTGTATGTAGGACAAGAAGCAACAGTTAGCACCAGATTTGGGACAACAAACTGGTTGAATAGCAGGAAAGGAATACGTCAAGGCTATATGCTGTCACCTTGCTTATTTAACTTATATGCAGAGTACATAATGCAAAATGCTGGGGTGGATGAATCACAAGCTGGAATCAAGACTGCCATGATAAACATCAACAACCTCAGATATGCAGATGATACCACTCTAATGGCAGAAAGCAAAGAGGAACTAAATAGTCTGTTGATGAGGGTGAAAGAGGACAGAGAAAAGGCTGGCTTAAAATGCAACTTTTAAAAAACAAAGATCATGGCAGCCAGTCTCATCACTTCATGGCAAATAGATAGGGGGGAAAGTGCAAACAGTGACAGATTTTATTTTCTTGGGCTCCAAAATCACTGCTGACAGTGACTACAGCCACAAAATTAAAAAGATGCTCCTTGGAAGAAAAGTTATGACAAACTTAGACAGCATATTAAAAAGGAAAGACATCACTTTGCTGACAAAGGTCTGTATAGTCAAAGCTGCGGTCTTTCCAGTAGTCATGTAGTCCTGTATGGATGTGAGAATTGAACCATAAAGAAGGTTGAGCACCAAAGAATAGATGTCTTCAAACTGTGGTGCCAGTGAGGACTCTTAAGAGTCCCTTGAACTGCAAGGAGATCAAGCCAGTCAATACTAAAGGAAATCAACCCTGAATATTCGTTGAAAGGACTGATGCTGAAGCTGAAGCTCCAATCCTCTGACCACCTGATGTGAAGAGCCAACTCATTGGAAAAGACCCTGATGCTGGAAAAGATTGAGGGCAGAGGAAAGGGGGCATCAGAGGATGAGATGTTTGGATGGCATCACCCACTCAATGGACATGAGTTTGAGCAAACACTGAAGGATAGTGAAGGACAGGGAAGCCTGGCATGCTGCAATTCATGGGGTCACAAAGAGTCAGACATGACTTAGCAACATAACAACAAAGTTCCAGACTTTACATGTATTATCTTATTTATTCCTAACACCATGTCAGCAAGGCAAACTATCTTCCCCACTTTGTTGTTATTCAGTCACTCAGTCGTGTCCGACTGTTTGGGACCCCATGGACTATATATTAAGATCAAAGAGGTGAAATAACTATCCTAAGCCCACACAGCTAGAAAGCACTGGAGTCTGGATTCATCCAAGCAACTTACCTTGAGAACCCAGAATTTTAAATGTTATGCACTGTTTAGAATTTTTAAGTAGCACTGATTTCAAAAACCTCTCTTTTTCTACTATGTAAAAATATCCTGATGGGGCAAAAATATGGGAAAAGGCATAAAACTTCTAGAGGGAAAACTTGGGTAAAATCTGCTGTCAGCCAAGGGAGCGATATAAATTTGGCAAGGATGGTACTCTTCGGAGAATGCTTTGGCAATGTCTAACAAAATTATACATATAAACACATACATTTTCTTATACACATAAGACATGGCTGAAAAAATACAAGAAAGAGAACATAGGAGACTGGGGAAAGGCATTGGGAAGGAAATATTTTTACTAACTTTTATAATTTTTTAATATTAAACCATGTTTCCTTATTCAACATATAGTGATAGTCACTCAGTCCGACTCTTTGGGACCCCATTGGACTGTAGCCTGCCAGACTCCTCTGTCCATGGAATTCTCCAGGGAAGAATATTAGAATGGGTTACCATTTTCTTCTCCAATTCAAAATATAAGTGTAGTCTAAAAATAAATAAAAAAGAATGGTGCAACCAATTGTTTAAAAAGACCTGTACCCTAGCCAGTTTAGATTCAAAAGTAATTGCTGGTATTATACCCACTTCCCAACTGCCTAGTCCTCTTTTCAACCACTGCTTCTTTTATCCACTGCATATTTGATGGATAAATTTCTTATAAATATAAAAATAATATAATTTCACGAATCTGTACATGTCAGCAAATCCCACTGGATTTGTATGTTATTTCTACCCAGCCTATTCAATTTTTATCTTGGTTTCAGTATTTTTCAAGAAATATTTCAATCCATCTCCTTCCCAGAGGCCTTCAACATTTCCAAAGAACATGAACTGAGGAAGGACTGTGTTCTTCTGTCAGTGGTAGGATTCTCTTTTTTTAATGTATCTGAAATTCAAATTATTTTTCAAGTGAAAGGAAATAATTTGCAAAGCCTGCAGAGGCTCTAAGTTTGTGTGTGTGAATAAATGTAAGAGGATGACTCAACTTCAGCTCTGAACTGTGTGTGTGGGAGGCAGTCACCCGCTGAGTACCACATGTGCCAAGCTAACTTCATTAATGTGGGAGATGGCTCACCAAAGTTAAACAAGTTAGAGCACATTTTTTTAATTTCCTCTCATACGTGGGTATTTGCCCTCTAGCCAGTGGAACCAGAACTTAAGTGTAGAAGGACACAGGAGAGTGCCTGTGAGCAACTCCCATGACTGCTATTCAGATTTACAGGCATACCTCTGCCACAGATGAGAGAGTGCATGGTGGGGCTCTGATACTGAGGGTCCTCTAACTTACAGAACCCAAGACTCTTTGCGGGAGAGCACATTACACTACTTCAAAGTCCGCAGTCCTAGAAAAACAGACCATTGTCAACAGCCCTACATGACCTTGATGTCATTATTATTATCAACATCTCGTGTGCTTCTATGTGCTAACCACACCAGTAGGCATTTTTGGATACATTTTTTTTCCTAACCATCACAATGACTTTAGGAGACAAATGTAATCTCTACTTTTTCAAATGAAGAGATTTTGAGGCTCAGAAAGATTAAGTAACCTATTAAGATTACCAGGTTGAGCCAGGAGGGAATTCAGCTCATTCTGACTGCCTGCCCTACACCATCTCCTTGTAAGTACTTAGAATGGAACTATTTACCAAATTAAAAAAGAAAAAAAAAAACTCAACAAACCAAAGTAGCATCAGACATAACTGCTGCTGCTGCTGCTGCTACTAAGTCGCTTCAGTCGTGTCCGACGCTGTGCAACCCCAGAGACGGCAGCCCACCAGGCTCCCCCGTCCCTGGGATTCTCCAGGCAAGAACACTGGAGTGGGTTGTCAGACATAACTGGGGTGTATAAATGGTGTCAGTAGATAGTACCATCACTCTGTTCCCACACAGAACATCATCCCGGCTCACTGAATCACTTGGCAAAGAGCAAGGGTTCTCTGCATCTCACCCATCACCCTCTCCCTTGTGTCTTAAAGCATTCACTACTCTCCAGTCTAAAAGAAGGATAAGGAGCTAGCTTCTAGCCAGTTGCTTTTCTGTGTCATCCACTCTCCTATAGCTCCTCTGAAGCCCAACCTCCTTTGAAGCATGTATGTTTGTTTCCAGAACATGGACTCTTCTTGGAGGATGATGATTTTTCAAAAATATGAAATGAGTCTACTACCCAGAGCATTTTCTCCCCGACATGGCCTTTGCCTTAGTCACAAGTTCATCTCAAGCAGATCTGCTCTGCACAGCATTTCAAATGTATATGTTTTGAGTAGCCAACTTCCTTTCTTTTCAAACAAACCTTCTGAACATCAATTAGGCTTTCTCCAAGGAAGATGATAAGTTTTCTACATTTCTCTCACAACTTATTAGGAATTCCCTCTTTTCAACAATATGGTTTAGCAAAAACCGATAGGAAGAAAGCAACCATGTCAACGAGGCACTTGGCCTCCTTCACATTCAGGCATGAATAGGGAAGCCACCAAAACTGTGGCGTGAAGCTCCCTCAAGATCCAGAAAAACACAGGGCTTCTTCTTAAAAGAAAAATTCATCCTTAAACACACACACCCACATCAAATCTTACCCATTCTTTTTTTTTTTTTTTTTTTTACTTTTCTCACAGGCTGTGTCTCCCCATCTAGGTGCTGGAATGACCACGCTCCTCCCAGTTCCCGGTATGCCCCCCATTCCTGCCAGCATGCCCCACACTTGTTGGTACATACACATTAAAGTACAAAAGATGATTTTCACACAAACAATTATTAACTTCATAAACTACAGCATAAGTTCCTTGGGAATAAGAGTTGAGTTTTGCCCCATGATACTCAAGACATGCCTTGTCCAGAGCAGATATACATAGAGTTTAAGCATAAAATAATATTTTTAACAGACATTTGAAAACCTAAGCATTTTCATGAAGACTGTATCCCTTCAGAGTGGTAACCTTGAGTGTTACACACATGATTTAAAGATATTTTTGTTATTTAATACAAGCATAATAATTCTCTCATCACATTCAGTTTAGTTCAGTTTAGTCGCTCAGTCATGTCCAACTCTTTGTGACCCCATGAATCACAGCACGCCAGGCCTCCCTGTCCATCACCATCTCCCAGAGTTCACTCAGACTCACGTCCATCGAGTCAGTGATGCCATCCAGCCATCTCATCCTCTGTCGTCCCCTTCTCCTCCTGCCCCCAATCCCTCCCAGCATCAGAGTCTTTTCCAATGAGTCAACTCTTCCCATGAGGTGGCCAAAGTATTGGAGTTTCAGCTTCAGCATCATTCCTTCCAAAGAATACCCAGGACTGATCTCATTTAGAATGGACTGGTTGGATCTCCTTGCAATCCAAGGGACTCTTGAGAGTCTTCTCCAACACCACAGTTTAAAAGCATCAATTCTTCAGTGCTCAGCTTTCTTCACAGTCCAACTCTCACATCCATACATGACCACTGGAAAAACCATAGCCTTGACTACATGGACCTTTGTTGTCAAAGTAATATCTCTGCTTTTCAATATGCTATCTAGGTTGGTCATAACTTTTCTTCCAAGGAGTAAGCATCTTTTAATTTCATGGCTGCAATCACCATCTGCAGTGATTTGGGAGCCCCAAAAAATAAAGTCTGACACTGTTTCCACTGTTTCCTCATCTATTTCCCATGAAGTGATGGGACCAGATGCCATAATCTTCGTTTTCTGAATGTTGAGCTTTAAGCCAACTTTTTCATTCTCCTCTTTCACTTTCATCAAGAGGTTTTTTAGTTTCTCTTCACTTTCTGCCATAAGGGTGGTGTCATCTGCATATCTGAGATTATTGATATTTCTCCTGGCAACCTTGATTCCAGCTTGTGCTTCTTCCAGCCCAGCATTTCTCGTGATGTACTCTGCAGATAAATTAAATAAGCAGGGTGACAATATACAGCCTTGACATACTCCTTCCTTTTCCTCTTTGGAACCAGTCTGTTGTTCCATGTCCAGTACTAACTGTTGCTTCCTGACCTGCATACAGATTTCTCAAGAGGCAGGTCAGGTGGTCTGGTATCCCCATCTCGTTCAGAATCTTCCACAGTTGATTGTGATCCACACAGTCAAAGGCTTTGGCATAGTCAAGGAAGCAGAAATCGATGTTTTTCTGGAACTCTCTTGCTTTTTCTATGATCTCGTTGCATTACTCTCATATTAAATTTGTTCAAAAAACAATCGTCATAAACTATCATGACCCAGGAATTTTGATAGACACTGAAGACTCAAAGTGGAATCAAGCATCAAGAAACATATAAATTCTATGAAAAATGAAGCCACACGTGAAAATGCACTACAGAGCTATGTAGCAAAATTGAGGTGTGAACCACTTGCACAGCACAAAAAGATCACAACCAGTTCTCACTAGGAGGTTCTAGGCTTCCAAGGACAAGTGAGACTTTTACAAAGAAAGAAGAAGAGAGGCGTCTCAACAGCCTAATCAAATGTACAAGTTTGAGAAGCAGACAATACATATGCTGTACTTGACAACAGGCGAGGGGCCGGCACTCATCTTTATCCTTTGAGGACAGATGTGACTTTCTTTTGAATTTATCAAAGGTCTTTATGATAGAATAGAAAACTCTTGGAAAAAACCATTTGAGTTTAAGTACGGTTTATAAACGTGCTCTTGGGTAGTGTCTAAGACAAAATTCATAGATCTGAGTGATAGCAATACAAACAATAACTTAAAGAGTATACAGCTCTCTTCAACACATATATTTTGGTTAAGTGTTTAAAAATTAATCTTAACTTTCTTCAGTCCAAGCTCCTAATTTATTGTGCAACTAAAGAATTAGTGATTTTTGAAAAGTAGAAGTTAACAAAATCCTGGGTTCAAATTACTATGAAGAGATATGCCCATGGAATTAGGTTAAATTGCGAACTAGAAATAAGAGCACATATTTCTTTTGGTCTCAAACTATTACAGCTTACAGGCAAAGAAATAAAGTATTTCAAACTTTTTCTAGAACTATTTGTAAGGATTTATTTCATGCTATACTTTAAGTGACTTTAGTAGATATTGTCAAAAGAGTAAACAAACACTTGCCAAAAGCTTATCAAAAACTCAAATTACTTTTAGTCTTTTGATTATCGGATGCCTAAATGTTTATGGTAGAAGGTGTGGAAAATACTAGAAAGCTCAAATAAAAAGAGTATAATTACCCATGACTCTCACAGCAGTCATTATTTTATTGTTTCCCCTTATTTTCTATTCCTTTGCATTTTTTTCAAAATTGTAATCATTACATAGCTGCTCTGTGTCTTCACTATTTTGTTTAATAATATATTATGTCTATTGACCACTAGAAATTTTAATTTATCTTTTTCCAGCTCAGAAGGCAAAAGAAAAAAAGTGTTGGCTTGGCATGGAGTATCATTTTTTTCAATACTGAGGACTAACCAACACACTTCATTAACCATGATGTCCTTCTTGGTAAGACTCTCTCCAGGGAAAGCTTATTTGGCAAGACTCTTTGCAGTTTTAAGATAACTAACTCCAAATAGATCCTTTGTTTTAATCCATAAAGACAAAAGCTTTCTACTTTTAATGGCATGTGGATTTAACTTCTTCCATGCTGCCTTTCACTGGAGTACCATCCAGTAGAATGAGCATAATGACCACCAGCTCGTGCTTGGCCTTTGTTCAGGTAAGTCCTATTTTGTTGCTGAAAGGTAAATTTCCCTGTAAATTCTGTTTTATGTCATTGGAATAAAAAACTAACAAATCAATATTAAAGCATTATTGGAAAAAAATATTCATGGAATCAGCCAACATGTGAAGAATTTTCAAGAGAGGAAAAAAAAATCAGTAATAAAGTTTAAACTCACAGATCAGAGATAAGAAAATTTATTGACACACTAAATGAAGTGCACTGCTTGTCAAATAGCAGTTTACATCAGAAGGTGTAGAAGATACAGGGAAGTCCAAAGAGAAAGAGTAAAAATCAACCACAACTTTGCAGTCGTTATTTTGGTAAATGGCCTTGCAGTCACATAGGGTAGAATTTATCTTTCATTACTATTTTAGTGCAGTGTTTTCACACTGCATATCACAACCTTCCAGTACACAGCAAAATCAATTTAGTGCATCATAACTGGAGTTTTAAAATTTGAAATAAAATAGAAGAAAAACTATTAGAAGGAATTATATGAGAGGAAATATTTCTAAACCGTTTGTTTCAGGCGTGTGCACTGGTGGGTAAGGACATCCTGAGTAGACCTGTGGGTCATTATTTCAAATGTTCAAAAGTCCCTACTCAGAACAGAGCTTTCCAAGGGCTGTTTTCTTAATGAGCTGAGAATGCATTACAATTAAGTGGGAGATACGGCTTTCATCAGCTCTCAGGGTAGCCTGCCAGAACCTGAGATTGTAGGAGCCCCCAGACCACCCCTCTGCAGCTGTGAGAAGTCTTGCCTGGGATTCTCAGAAGACACCCTGAAAGTAAAAGGGACTGATAGCCATACAACAGTCCCTGTAGGCAGCACATATGATAAGGGCCCTCTAGAACATGCTACTTACCCCCACAACGTTGTGGCTCTGGACAAGGTGACCATCTGGATACCTAGTCCTGTAGCCAGCTGTGATTACACCACTGCCATTGTGGACAAGGAACACTGAAGGAGTTAATCCAGTTTCCCAAGAATCAGAAAATGTGGCTCAAAATAAGGTGGGTGTGCAACTGGGGCAAGATGCCCACACAGACCCAGGAAGAGGTCCCACATTTCTTTGTTCACATATATTATGCACATCAGTCCTTTGCAGTAGGTGTGCCTTTTCAGCAGCATCCAAGTCAGTAGTAAAGTGACTGCTTTAACACTCAACATGCATCATCTGCAAATTCAGTTCAATCTTCATTTTGAAAAACTTGATATAAAAATACTATGATAAAACTCAAAATTCATTCATATTATCACATGAAATTTCATCATTACATTTAATATTGAAATATGAATAATGTTAGATCCTTCACCTATAATATCAATAATTATACATTTTGAATGGTTGTAAAATGGCTTTAAATTTAAAATCACCTGCTGGTGAAAAATAATTCTCGTAAAAATGCAAAACGAATTCATCTCTTAAGAATTCAGAAAGATCATTGAGTCTTAATCAAGACTTTCATTAGCCATTTCAAATATAAAACCTGATATAAAGTGGTAATGTTCAGAGGAGCAAGCACAAATTTATCATTAAAAATTTTGAGCATAAATTATTTGGAAATTTTATAAAAATTTTATAAAAAAATTTTATAAAAAATTTATTTTTGGCTTTGTTTTTATGCCATAATAATATGCAACATAAAAGAAATGCAGTATGCTATTTTTAGAAAAACCCCATCAAGCATCAAACCCTTTCCAGTTTATCTGAATATGTAGTTCTAATGAGATATATGTGTGTGTGTGTGTGTGTGTGTGTGTGTGTGTGTATACACATGCATGCTCAGTCAGTCAGTCATATCTGACTCTTTGTGACCCTCTGGACTATAGCCCACCAGGCTTCTCTGTCCATGGGATTTTCCAGGCAAGAATACTGGAGTGGGTTTCCATTTCCTCCTCCATGGAATATTCCTGACCCAGGGATTGAACCTGTATCTCTCTATCTATATGCGGCTCAAAATGAGGTGGGTGTACAACTGGGGCAAGATGCCCACACAGATCCAGGAAGAGGTCCCATGTCTTTTTGTTCAGATATATTATACACATCAGTCCTTTTGCAGTAGATGTGCCTTTTCGGTGGCATACATATATATACAGGCTTCCCTGGTGGCTCAGAGGTTAAAGCGTCTACCTCCAATATGTTCAGTTCAGTTCAGTCGCTCAGTCGTGTCCGACTCTTTGCGACCCCATGAATCGCAGCACGCCAGGCCTCCCTGTCCATCACCATCTCCCAGAGTTCACTCAGACTCACGTCCATCGAGTCGGTGATGCCATCCAGCCATCTCATCCTCGGTCATCCCCTTCTCCTCCTGCCCCCAATCCCTCCCAGCATCAGGGGAGGGAGTTGACTTCCAATGAGTCAACTCTTTGCATGACGTGGCCAAAGTACTGGAGCTTCAGCTTTAGCATCATTCCTTCCAAAGCAGCCGAGAGCTACCCCACGTCCGAAGTCAGGGACAGCGGACCAGAGTGCCAGGCTGCGACGGCGCAGGAACGGCCGGGAGGAGCTACCCCGCGTCCAAGGTCAGGGGCAGCCGGGAGAAGCCACCTCGCACCCAAAGCCAGGGGCGGTGACCCTGAGGAGCCACCCCGAGCCTGAGGCCAGGGACAGTGGCCGGGAGGAGCCACCCAAGGAGCTGGCTGAGCAGGCACAGGAGGGCCTAGAGGAGCTATCCCACGTTGAAGGTCAGGAACAGTGGCGGTAAGGAGATACCCCTCGTCCAAGGTAAGGAGCAGCGACTGTGCTTTGCTGGAGCAGCCGTGAAGAGATACCCCACGCCCAAGGTAAGAGAAACCCAAGTAAGATGGTAGGTGCTGCAAGAGGGCATCAGAGGGCAGACACACTGAAACCATACTCACAGAAAACTAGTCAATCTAATCACACTAGGACCACAGCCTTGTCTAACTCAATGAAACCAAGCCATGCCTGCGGGGCAACCTAAGATGGGTGGGTCATGGTGGAGAGGTCTGACAGAATGTGGTCCACTGGAGAAGGGAATGGCAAGCCACTTCAGTATTCTTGCCTTGAGAATCCCATGAACAGTATGAAAAGGCAAAATGATAGGATACCAAAAGAGGAATTCCCCAGGTCATTTGGTCCCCAATATGCTACTGGAGATCAGTGGAGAAATAACACCAGAAAAAATGAAGGGATGGAGCCAAAGCAAAAACAAAACCCAGTTGTGGATGTGACTGGTGATAGAAGCAAGATCTGATGCTGTAAAGAGCAATATTGCACAGGAACCTGGAATGTCAGGTCCATGAATCAAGGCAAATTAGAAGTGGTCAAACAGGAGATGGCAAGAGTGAACGTCGACGTTCTAGGAATCAGAGAACTAAAATGGACTGGAATGGGTGAATTTCACTCAGATGACCATTATATCTACTACTGCGGGCAGGAATCCCTCAGAAGAAATGGAGTAGCCATCATGGTCAACAAAAAAGTCCGAAATGCAGTACTTGGATGCAATCTCAAAAACGACAGAATGATCTCTGTTCGTCTCCAAGGCAAACCATTCAATATCACAGTTATCCAAGTCTATGCCCGCAGGTCCGAGGTCAGGGACGGACCCAACCAGTAACGCTGAACAAACTGAAGTTGAACGGTTTTATATGACCTACAAGACCTTTTAGAACTAACACCCAATATGTTCAGAAGCTATATATATGTACATGCCTATATGTATATATATGCTTTGCAAATTAGGCTACCCATCATTTGACTTATCAACTGGGAGTGATTTCCCTCTAATTTTATTTTACATCCTTGTTCTTTATCATCAATCATGTTCTACATGTCCAGATCATAAGCTCCAAGAGAAATGACTGTTTCATCTAGTTTACCAGGCAGCCCAAAGCTAATAGGTGCACAATAAACATGTATGAATAATCAAATTGAGGGAAGATATATTTCATCCACTTTAGTAAAAAGAATAGCTACCTAACAGGTATCCAAACTAGAAATTAATTCTCCACCAGCAGCAATATTTGGCATAAACATGAGAAGTTTGACAGTTTCTGGTAACACCAAGAAACATCAATCTGCCACATCCAAAGAGGTGTTTCTGATTAATCTGTTCACACGTTACTTTTCCAGCACTGTAATAATAATCATTAATTTCACAGACTCAACCAGAACTTATGGTAGCAGATGACTGAAAGTAAAGAGACAGGTTTGTTCCTTTTTTCCACCTTGATTGCAAACTCTAGAGTCCCAATTAGACTTTCCTCTTTCATCCACCAGAGTTCTGGGTGTACAACTATACACCTGGTAAGAAAAAATCCAGCATAACTTGAAGACATTGGGCCTCAGTGTTTCTTGACTAAGAAAACCACATTATAAGCTTCCTGAGGACAATGACCCACAGCTTTCATTTTCTAATTTCTTCCCCCACCCCATTAGCAGTTAATACAATATAGATAAAGAAAGGACACTCAAAAATATATCACAGAGCCTGACCATGTGAGTGAGTGATATTTGCTCAGTCATGTCCGACTCTTTGCAACCCCATGAACTGTTGGTGAGCTCCTTTGTCCATGGAATTCTCCAGGCAAGAATACTGGAGTGGGTTGCCATTTCCTTCTCCAGGGGATCTTCCCAACCCAGGGGTCCAACACAGGTGTCCTGCATTGCAGGAAGATTCTTTATCATCTGAGCCACCAGGGAAGCCTACTATTAAGAGACATTTCTAAGTATAAAGACAGGTCAACTAAAAAGTATAGAGTCTGACTATACAACTAAAAAAAGTACAGGAACCAAATGTCAGTTCAATCACTAGCAAACTCCAGAAGGCTGTCCTCACAGTTATGATGAGAAGAGAACGGCAGCCCTGTCCTCTCAGGAGGCCTTGCAGGCTGGAGATGGTTCACACAGTAAAGTCCCAAAACTGTGTCTTACATGGTATAACACTTTTTAAAGGAGATAAAAGTCATCCCTCTCCTCCTGCTCTTTATACCTTTTCATAGTATTTTGGAAACAGCACAGGAAGTGACTTGCCATTGAAAAGCAATTTGTGGCATCACTCGGCCACTAATGGCAGCCCACTCCCAGCAGGTTTATTTGTAAAAATTGGACTTTAAGTTTAACCTAGCAGGCTGCATGCTTCTAATAACATCTGGCAGTTCACAGCTGATTTTGAATATGCCCCAGGTTCCAAGTGGATCACGGAACTAAATCATCTCTTATTTCAGCCTGCTCATTTCGAACCAACTCATTTTACAGTATGGTTAGCATGGCCTTTCCAGTTAAGGATGATTGCTCAAAGCACTTAGGGCAATGTTGTCTTAGCCCAGCATCTAGAATGAGGTAGTTGACACAAATTGCATCGTATGCTACTTGAGATTTAATGTTGTTACTGCCAGGAGAATATTTTTGCAAAGGTTACTGATGTATAACAAAATCAAACATGCAGCAAAACTGAACCCTCAATCAGAATTCCTCTTTAGTCCAAGATTCCAATTACATCTCTTTTCTCAAGTGTAGGCTATTAACCAAAAAGACAATAAAGAAAATCTGCATTTCTTAATATCACAAGTCTTTGGTATAATAACAGTATGAAAAAATACTGTCCACTGTACAAATCCTTTGGTTTCAAAATAAATACAAATGACACTTTTGTTATGCATTTCATAACAAAAATGCTGTTTGTTCACTGTGTACTCTTTATACTAAACCTAACTGTTACTTGTAGAGTTCAAAAAGCAATGGCAATGATTAATGTATTCTTTCTGTGTTCTGTGTTAAAGGAAAGGAAGGCTAACATAAGAAGGAATGTTAGAGAAGCACTATACATATATGGAGGACATACTGGATATCCTAAAAAATGATCTCTGAGTAACAGAACAATT
Source organism: Budorcas taxicolor (assembly GCF_023091745.1). NCBI lineage: Eukaryota > Metazoa > Chordata > Mammalia > Artiodactyla > Bovidae > Budorcas > Budorcas taxicolor. The sequence goes on from NC_068920.1 coordinate 27,171,906, forward strand.
CACTTTAATTTCCTAGAAGCATGCTGTGCTGGAGGTCATAAAATTTTAAACTGCCCAATTAGATTTTATATCAAGCAATACAATTTAGCCTTCTGTGGATCCATGAACTCTGGCTCACCATGCATTAAACAGTCCTGCAAATCACTACATACAAGATGATTTGCATAGTATGCACATATTCTTATTAATTACTTCTTTAATGCTAATGTAATTAAGAACTGGCCATAATATGTTGGGTCCTTATTTTAATTACAGTTATACATCCTGTAATAATCTTAAAGCCCCTTTTGAACCTACCTGGCTTTACAATCAGAATTTTCCTTTTTATTTCTATGATTTCCACTTAATTGATTGTTCTTCACAGCTCACATTTTAAATTTAGCTGTGATTAAGCCAAGTGGCGCAGCGGTAAAGAATCTGCCTGCCAATGCAGGGACGCAAGAGACATGAGTTCGATTGCTTGGTTGGGAAGATCCCCTGGAGTAGGAAATGGCACTCCAATATTCTTGCCTGGGAAATTTCCATGGACAGAGGAGCCTGGGAGCCTACAGTCCATGGGGTCACAAAGAGTCGGACAAGACTGAGCAACTGAGCATGGTATGCACGGGTGTAGCTAAATAGCCTTTATTCCCTTCTAGAAAGTTCTACCTAGTCACTATTTGTCTCAGGAACATAGGAAGGACACAGATAAAAATGGATGCATCTACAAATAAATAGATTGCATTTGCTCTCATAAACCGTCAGCATTAATATGTTGGTGATTTGTTCTCTATAGTCATTTAATCTCACTGTTGAAAATGACATAATAGTCTTCCAAAACTAGTAGTAGACCAATACACTAAAACAATTTAGGTCTTTCTTCAAGGCCTGAGGTCATCAAAATGATCACATCTTTCATTCACCACACCATCCTCCAGGTGAGGGATGAAGTCAAGGAATCCACAAAAAGGGATATGTCATTAGAAGAGAAAATTATGCTTATTTCCAAACTATGCTTTTGGCATATCTTTTTTTTCTTTGCTTTCTTTGAAAAGAGAGTCCCCCAAAACTTTCAGATGAATAGATTTTAAATGGTTCTAGGAATCTGTTCTGTTTGTTGAGATAACCTATCCAAATTAGGAAAACTATTGAATTTTACTTAAACCAATGAAGCTTCTAAAGTAACCATGGCACACAAACACTCCTGAAAAATGTTTCTAATTCATATTTCAGCCTGAAAAAGAATATGTAGAAATTCAAAAGAAAAAACAATGGGAGGACAAGTCCATAAAAATTATTATTTTTTGTACTAAATAAATATCTAAGGGTAACTCTGAGATCTGTATTTTTTAAATCTTGTTTACAAAATTTTCAAGATAAATAATGTTTTCAGGCATTTTTTTTAAAAGATCTTAGAGTAGGATAATATAATTATTTTTGTGAGATTGTATGAAACTAAAAATTTAATGTGAATATTCAAGATGATCCAGTGAAGGGTAAATAGAAGTTATAAATACATGCTACAAAATAAGTGAGCTTTGAAAACATTACACCACACTAAAAAGTAAAAAAAAAAAAAAAAAAAGACCACAAACTGTATGATTCCATTTATTTAAAATGTGCAGAACAGAAAAATCCATAGGGCTTCCTTGGTAGTTCAGTGGGTAAAGAATCCACCTGCAGTGCAGGAGACTGGGGTTCAACCCCTGGGTCAGGAAGATCCCCTGGAGAAGGAAATGGCAACCCACTCCCATATTCTTGCCTGGAAGCTATCCACGGACAGAGCAGCCTGGTGAGCTACAGTCCCTGGGGTCACAAGAGTCAGACACAACTTAGCAATTAAACCACTATGGAAAATTAATCAGTGCTGCCAGAAATCTGGGCAGGAGATGGGCAACAGGGCAAATGGGGAGTAACTGCTACTGTATACCGGGTTACTTTTCAGGGTCATGAAAATGTTCTAAAATCAGTGATGGTGATAGTTCCACAACTCTGCAAATATAACAGCTATTGAATGGTATTTAAAACATACCTCAATAAAGCTAATATAATTTTATTATATTAAAAACAGAAACCTCACAAAATTTAGAGTCTTAATCTCTCCTATGAACTTCCCTGGTGGCTCAGAAGGTCAATCTGTCTGTCAATGCAGGAGATGCAAGAGACACTGGTTCGATCCTTGGGTTGAGAAGATGCCTTGGTGAAGGAAATGGCAATCCACTCCAGTATTGCTACCTGGAAAATTACATGGACAGAGGAGCCTGCCAGGCTACAGTCCATGGGGTCACATGACTGAGTGACTAACACTTTCTTCACCTTCAGTCTCTGCTATGAGTAGGGAAACAATCACCTTGTAACAGGACTCTTGACAGTAAAGATCAATAATTTCCTTTTTAAACATCTTTAGGTCAGAATTACTAACATTTAGAACTTACTGTTTAAAGAGGAGGTGACCATCTTATGTACTGTCCCAGAAAAGGTGAAATTGAATAGTGGAAATAATTACCTAAAACCTAAATAATTACCCCTGCATCCTGCTGTTGCAAAGGCGGGAGAGCTGCTCAACATCTACGTTAAACCAATTATCCCCTTGATCGGATTGTCCATTTCAGATTGATCACAACCACTCAACTATTGCTCACCTCTCTGGCTAGCTCTCTGTGATTCTAAACACCATTTGTTTCCAGGTCCTCAGACACATGGCAATAACTAACAACACATTCCAGCATGTGTTGCGTGGATATGCCCATCTCATTGCACTTATAAAAACAGAGATTTACAATTCAACCCACAACTGAAATAAACCTAAAGAGCTCAAAGTGATGGATCTTTCACTCATATCAGAGAATTGTGTCTAGAAAATACAAAACAAAGTTAAATGAAACACCTAGGAACAGAGCCGGGAGCTAGTTTTACTAGCTGGTCTCCACCTAATGAAAACCACAACTGACAGGGAACGTCTCAAAAGAAGTCAGTTTTATTCCTCTTGATAAATTCTTCAGGTATCATCTGTTTCATTCATGAGGCAGGGGAGCCAGGTCACAGAGGGTCTGAGCAATGCATCTACTGTTCTGTGAAACTAGAAACTAAGGCTCCTGTCTCAACTTCTTTTAGTAAGAAAACAATTTTTTAAAAATTCTCAGATCAAGCCTACATGTTTACCATCCTTTAATTTGGGGAGGTGAATATATATAAATCCAGTAGTGGATTTTAAAATAGGTGGAAAAATAAATAAGACTTGAAAAAAAGCATATTAAAGGTAAAATGCAAGATTAGTTGAAAGTCAACCATCCAAAGCCAGGGCTGCTCATGTCACTGACTTGTAGGGAGGAGCGATATGTGTCAAAGACAGTACATGTCAAATGTAGTGGGACCCATCAGTCCTTTCTTAGCAATAAGGGAATATTCACTGTTGACTCAGACTAAGTCACTTGTCTGGTGATCCTGGCAGCAAATGTCAGAAAACATTTCCCTCCACTTTATCTGTCACTGACACTTGACCACAGTGTTTTTCTTTCTTCACCAGAGAGAAGAGAAAGTCAACTCAGTCACCTCAGTGCAGGAGGTGGGGCTGTCAGGGGAATGATGGCAAAAGATACACATTTTGAAGATGATGGATTGCCCCCATTGAGTCTACATACTCACAGTTCAGAACATTTGGGACAGGCTATTATTATCCTAGTGTGATTCAGAGGGGACTCACTCTTCCCCCAACTTGGAAACAAGTTAAAAGCCTATGACATCTCATCCAGGGAAGACATATCTGGCTGTGCCCACCCAGGGATCTCTCTGATCGTTGGATGAGCGCTTCTTCTTTTCTGTGGCCTGAAAGAAGCAACTGGAGAGCTATTTGCAGAGGAAGGAGAGTTTTGATTGTCACTGAGTTGGGTTAAATTTTTGCAGACGTCCCTATGGTACTGAGTAGGAAGAGAATAGAGATTCCTCTCCCCCTAATGCAGTCTTTGGGAATTTAGGAAGGGAAGAAAATAGGCAGAAGATCTATGATGTTGCACGGAGAAGGTATAGGTATAAGAACAATGCCCACATATCCTAAGCTTCATTACTCCCAGTAAAAATCAGAGTAGCAACTGCCACTGGAGCTCAGAAAGAGTACCTGTGGTGGGGTACATGAGCAAGAGGCTATAAATAATTCCATTAGATAATCAAGGGTACTGCAACTTGAGGGCTTCCTTGGGGGCTTAGTAGGTAAAGAAACCACCTGCAATGCAGGAGATCCCAGTTCAGTCCCTGGGTCAGGAAGATTCTCTGGAGAAGGAAATAGCAACCCACTCCAGTATTCTTGCCTGGGAAACCCCTTGGACAGAGGAGCCTGGTGGGCTATAGTCCATGGGGTCATAAGATCGGACAAAACTTAATGACTAAACCATGACCACTGTGATTTGGAGGCACAAGCTGAGCTAAAGGTACATTAAGAGAAGAGTCAGCCAATCATTCTGGCTCCATCAGACACTGTTCTTAGACTGCACTTTCCCTTTAGTCAAAAGGAAGAGACACAGGCCAAGGAAAGTGAAGGAATACTTAAGAGACTGGTGATCTGAGATTAACAATAAAGCATGCTCACTCAGAGACAGCTAGCAGTAACGGGCCACAGTCCTTGGAGTGCACTTAAACTGGGAGCATCCTTTCTACGAGAGGTCGCTTCATATTATATATTACCAAGATCCCCACCTATGACCACAAATTCTGCTTGCCTCATCTCTAGCATTCCGAAAAGGACAAAAAATGACCTTGCTGAAAGAGGTTACAATTATTCTTGACATTTTAGAATGCACCTCTACTGTGTTCAAAATGTTCCATCACAGGCTTTAAAATGTGAACTAGGATAGGAGAGTCCAACCTGAAGTCTTCTTTTGAATCGAGAGCTCACCTGTATCTGATTTTGCCTCAGATTCAAACAGATTTTAGCAACTAATTGAAAGGTCTTCATCTTACCCAACTGAAAAACATCAGCAACTCCTTTTAGCTTTACACTGGTTAACTTATGATTAAGAAGTGAAATGGGGAAATATGGATTTATTTTTTGTTAAGAGGCTGTAAACAAACATGTCACTCAGACTAGCTCTGGGTGCAAGCCTATTAATAATTCATGTTCTTCTTTATAGTTGCCTACATTCTCCATTTTTTCTTTAAAGGGCATATATTACTTTTCAGGGGAAAAAAAAAGAATAGTCGAGAAAAGAGAAAGAAAGAAAAATATTACCCTTAGTCTTTACCTTGAAACAGGAATGAGATTAAAATAGAAAGGCAAAATACCAGTGTTAACAGTGACTGACTTTAACAAGACAGTACGTGACGATTTTTTTTCTTTCAACCCGTCTGGTATTTTTCAAATTTTCTACAAAGAATAAGTATTTTTAATTAAAAAGCACTTTGAGGAACAAAGGAAAACTGGAAAGAAAATGTTGCCTTATTCCATTTTAATTGCCTGGAAATGAAAGTGAAGGCTGTAATTATATAACTGAAAGAAAGCTGGGTGGACAGGTCCCACAAAGCTTACTGGAGGCAAATGGCAATAACTCAGCAGCATCTACATGTGGCCAGCCTTGGTTGCTAGGCAGATCTCACCATCACCAAGCAGTGTGGATTTGAAAGCATGTAAAAGACTGTTCTCTCCTAAAAGAGCACCCATACCAGCCTGCTACTGTCTCTCATGTTCTTGCCAGAGTCCTTTCTTCAGCTTCTTGCCATGTGTTCTCCGGAGTTCCCATTTAAATCAAACTGATCTTGAGAAGGGGGCTAGCAGCCACTGGCAAATCAGAAAGGTGGAAGTTGCCAGGAAAAGATCCCCAGTCTGGACCCAGGCTCCCATGCCAGCATTTTGTCTCTAAGTCGTAGTGGACTCTTGTGCGCAATCTTTGACTTCATTTGGACACAATTCCCACTTCTATAAAATGAAGGGGTGGACTTAGAATTCCTTACGACACTTCCTAAATATATATCTAAATTCTGTCAGCATTAACTTCTCAGTTTAGACGGCTGCCACCTTGAAAGAACAAAGAACAATGCTGAGGGAATATATAAAAAAATGAACACATGTGCAAGGGGGAAATGGAGGAAAAAGGAAATCAAGAGCCTGGTATATTTCCGAGGATCTTGGTCAACACAAGAAAACTAGATGCTACGATACGCCCCCAAAGGAGATCATCTTCCCAAAGAAAAACTCGATTCACTTAAATTATTTTCTGATTCAGTCTTGATACTGAGACAAGAGCCTCAGTTTAATGTCTAATCTCAAGAGACCATCACATATTAAATGAGGTTTTTATTAAGTGACTCAGAAACTACTGAGAGTGATCATTCTATTAACATTCCCATAAGATGAAGATATTAAAAATACGTAGCTATTCTCCTATATGTTTACATGAGTGAGCTCTCAGCTCTCCTTCAGCTGATTGACAGAACAGGGCAATGTGGGGATCTTTCTAATCACAAATTCATCACAAATAAAAGTGAGTAGAAAACGTACACATAAACAGTAGGCTCTTCTGTGAGGAGAAGGGAAAGGTTTATTTATTCTCCTCTGTAGGAAACAAAGAGATTTATTAATGAGGAAAGAGAAAGGTAGTACCAATTTAAAAGGGAATGAACCAAGGATATGAGGGAAAAAAGACAAGTGTTTCCCTACCAGATGACCTTATTATTTCAGAAAAAATAAATATGTTCATGTTTTGAATGAATTTTATGTCGTGACACAACTATCTTGCTAGGGAACTAATTCGGATAGCATGAAATGGATCAACATGGCATAAAATAAATCCTGTAGCTTTTAAATAGCTTTGGATCACTCTCTCGGACTTACAGCCAGCCTCTTACTGATTGAATTGCAACACATTTTGCCCAGCAGTGAAAACCGAAAATTTTTAAGTTTGACATTACCAAGTCCTCCTTTTCATTATCAAGTTTCCAACCCTGATTTGTCACAGTCCCACCGGTTAGACTTCTCCCCAACTAGATGAACTGAATTGTAAAAATTACTCAGTGGAAGCTGAAAGCCGAAAATGAATTGAGATGATTCATTCTGGAGGCCCTTGCTATTTTCAGACTTTTGGACAGAATTTCTGGCATTCAGAAGTAATAAATGAGCCTGAGTTGACACCTTGATTTGTTAACTCAGAAAATCCACAGTCAGTCCCACTCTGGATTCATGTGGAGTTCAATGATGCAAAGGTGATGAAGAGGAAAAAAAGTTGCATCACTTTTAAAATTTTTAAACTCAATTTATCATCTATGTTTTGACACAGTTAGCCAGCAATATTCTTAAAGGATTCGTGAAGCAGATTACTAAGAAAATCAGTTACTCATATAGCCAGAACTTGTTTTAATTTATTACACATTTAGAAAAAACAAGCAAGCCAACTATTGCTCTGGAAGTAAAGTCTAAATAATAGATCAATAAGCACCTGACCAAACAATTGAGCTCTAAGGTCAAAATCGTAGTTAATCCTTGAAGGGAAGCAACAGATCAGCCACTTATAGGATATACTTTGAGTAGTTTTCCCAGCAGCACCAGTGACCTTAGACTGATTTGTCTACTCTGTCATCAGACTCTTCCCCTGAATAAGCCGAATATTTATTAGATGGTAAAACAAGGTCCAGTGGAAGGTGTTGGGCACCATGAATGACAGACAGAAGCATTGATCCAGAGACGTGGTGGGACGGGCCACAGGTGTGATCTTGAGCCCTCAACAATTTTTCAGTAAGCCACCAATCCTCAAAGTCTGCAGTACCATATAAAGGCTATGGCAACCCACTCCAGTACTCTTGCCTGGAAAATTCCATGGACAGAGGAGCCTTGTAGGCTATAATCCATGGGGTCACAAAGAGTCAGACACAGCTGAGTGACTTCACTTCACTTCACTTCACCTCATGGCAAGGAAGCAACCCTCTGAAGATGGCAGTGCTGGAACTTTTGTTTGTTTAAAATTGTGTTCATGTATTTATTTATTTGACAGCAGAGTAGGATTTATTGGTGGGCATGAGTAAGACAGGGACACCACCACAGCCCTCATGAGTGCAGGACCTGACATTTTTCCGGGAGCTGCAATTTGAGATGGATTTGACTCTGTAGCCACCTGGGATAAACTGCTCATCTGCCACCATGCTTCCAAATTCATCCTCACTGCACTCAGTAAATCTCTAGTTCTTAGAGATGTGGATCTTCCCACAGCCAGAGAACTTGAACTTGGCCCCGTGTAGGGCCTCAATCACATGTTCTTTGTTCTTCAGCTTGTTACAGATGGGCATTATACCTTGTCCAATGAGGACCCTGGTCACTGTACCCAGGGGCTTTCCAAAGGCACCACCATACCTGTCTGGAGCCTACATTAGGGACAGCATGAGGCCATACATGAATATCTACAGGAAAGGGCTATCTGCAAGGTCCCTAAGGGAACCCCTAAAGCAACAGGCTGCATATACTACCAAGAGGGCTACTGTTTGTAGGAATGCAATGGCTACAATGGAATTTGTTTAAAACTTTTCTTTTTTCAAGTGATCTCTGTATACTTTTTTCAAATGTGCCAAAATAAATTGAGAGCCAGAAATTGGTTGGTTTTTCCAGCACTAATAACAGTATATGTAGCTCACATCTACAGAGTGCCTACTTGTGCCAGATACTCTTTCCAGTGGCTCGTGTATATTAACACACCTAACTCAGGCCCACAATATCTGCTCTTGTTTCAACCAGATTCTGGCACAGGGTTGATTATTAAGACAAGTAGGTGAAAGAGTCCCTCCTCTGGTCTTTGGCCTTTAAAGGACTTTACTCTGCCCCTTTCCCAGCAGTGCCCCTCACCATGTAGGCCACACAGTCCAAAGAGACAAGATAAAATGCCCACCTGGAGCCCACATTCCCCCTCTAGACTCTCAGTAGACAGCATGAAACCTGTTTCCCAGACCTGAGCTTCTTCTCTGGGAACCGATCATCGTTGAATGGATGTGAAATTAATGATTTAATTGACCAATTAACACACACAAATCTTGATGTTTAAGTTTGGGGGATCTCTTCTGATTGTCAAGAGAATTTTTTAACCCCCTGATTCCATATTTGTTTCCTGGAAAGAAGAAACTATCAAATTCCAATTCTGTAAAGCATCTGATAAATTACACTGCAGAAAATAGCATTCAGTGAACACACATGTGTGACCATGGCACTTTCCGAGACAAAAAAAAAGGATTCTAAATTCTTAAATGCTTGGCTTCTTTCAGAAAAAAAGACCTTCTTCTGATAACATTTAATTTTGCTTTCCAAAATATACACCCAGCATTTTCAGGTGGCAGAATAATTAACCATATCTCCAAATACTTCTCTGTTCCTTGGCCTTCTGTCACAGATGAAGTATTTCATCTCTTAGTTATTCTGGCCAGGGTCCTTTCTGATTGTTTTATGACTTAATTATGATGATTACATTATGCTTCTAGACTATACCGGCCCAGCAGAGCGGGCCAGCACCCTGAATATACGAACAGTCAATGCATATGCTTGTTGGATACAAAACCAGCTAATGGGCCACAACTGTGAAGCTGGATGCTTTTCCAAGAAAACATATAGCATCGTTAGTAGAGAAGACTGTATCTCATATAGCATGACTGGGTGCCTGATTTTCAATCCATAGACTTTAAATAGACCCAACAGTCTCCTTAGTCTTCAACTAAGAAAAGCTCACAGCACAGAGACCAGCGTTCCTTGTTTGTTCTATCACCGTGAGAGGCAGCAGCAATCCTATGGGGGGAAATGCCAGGAGACTCTCAAGTAACTAGCTGTACTAAAATACAAAAAAGGGATTTTTTTTTCTTTCTTGAATTTGCTTCAAACCTTGGAAGTTTATACAAGCACCAGCATAGGCCAGATTCAAGTACAAGCCCCATCTTGAGTTGTGGGGTGACTATCCAAGCACATTTGAGAGCAGAGTGTCTCAACTGGGTAATTCTACACCCCAGCAGACATCTGGTAATGTCTGGAGACATTTTTTGCTAGTCACAACTCAGGGAAGGAGGGGAAGGTGATACTAGGATCTAATAAACATGCACAGTAAATCTAGTAAACAATGCATAGGACAGCTTCTCACAGAAAAGAATTATTCATACCCAAATGCCAACAGAGCCAAAACTAGAAACCCTGCTTTACTGGATCAAGGGCAGGAGAAACATGGTATCTCGTGCTCCTCACTTTGAAATGTAAACGGCTTCCTCTCTCAGGTGTTTATTATCTACACACACCGAGAAGCACTTAGCTTGCTTATGGAGTCAGGCTGGGACCACACAAATTGAACTTGTGGGTGGCACAGAATCAAATACAATTCTGTGCTGCTGTATAACACCTTTCCCTATGGAGATCAAAATGGTTTTCAGAAAGAGTTATTCCATCGGGAAAGGGAACTGGGAGTAGGAGCGAGCCTCATTTCACAGATGAAAAAACAGGAGGCTAGGAGGGGCTGTCATTTGCTCAAGGTTATTCAATGAATCAGGTTCAGAGCTCAGGAAACAGAGACCTGACATTGCAGAGAATTCCAAAAGAATGTAAAAGGACAGAAAAGTGCTCTCTGCTAGAGGCCATCTTGGAGGCACGAATTTTTTCCACATCCTCAGCCTCTGGTGATGAGAAAAGCAGGGTCTCCTGTGATGAATGGCAGTGGTTCTCCCCAGAATCAGCAGCCCCAGAAGAGTCTCACAACCCCTCCCTGCTAGCTGAAGAGCCCTCACCTGACAAACCCAATTCCCAGGGCTATTCTCCACATGTTTACACTGTCAAATGATTTAATGGACTGCAGAAATGAGTTGGTCTGTTCGTTAAAATGGTCATCATCTGAAAAAGATGGACGGCTCCTGCCCTTATCCTCTGTCAGTCTGTCACGTCTATGCACCTCTTTCCTATCAATCACCGTAGTATACATTATGTAAATACCAAAGATGAAATGTCAGCCTATGTATCTAATTGTTCTTGTGTGCCATATGGTAAAATGACTGGGGGGCCCTGCTGTTCCCCTTTACAACCAGCTTTAATTGGCATCTTTGTTATCTAGTCATGGAGATCCTGACTGGAATGGCTTGACGGCTCCAGTAACCCTTTCAACAGGAACTGTGATTCAGGCTGATTCTTACTGAATGGAAAAAAAAGATACAGATAAATCTCAGAAACTTTATGATCCTAGTAACATTTAATCAAGAACTTTCATGAAACAGAGTCATTTATTATATTTGTTGATAAGATCAGAGAGGGATCCAAAAGGCTTGGAAATGAACATATCTGTATTTCTCCACCCCTCCCCCTAAACAAAGGAGCCTATATAAAGAGATAAAGCATGATAATGGTGGAAAAACAAAGTTCAGGGGTCATTTTCTCTCACTAACTTCTGGACTACTTAGGGGAATATATATTTGGTCCCAAATTCAAGGACAGGACCATGAAGTGTCAGCATAAAAATGGATTTTAGAAGTCATCAAATTGAGCATTCTACTGGGGCATGAACCCTGCTTAAGATATCTCCAACAGCAAGTTAAATGTCTCTGCTTTCATGTTTTCTATAAATAGGCATCCACTGCCTTACAAGGTTCCATTTAGATGAGACTAACTTAAAAAGCAGAGACATTACTTTGCCAACAAAGGTCCATCTAGTCAAGCCTATAACCATACAATGGTCATGTATGGATATGAGAGTTGGACTGTGAAGAAAGCTGAGCGCCGAAGAATTCATGCTTTTGAACTGTGGTGTTGGAGAAGACTCTTGAAAGTCCCTTGGACTGCAAAGAGATTCAACTAGTCCATCCTAAAAGAGATCAGTCCTGAGTGTTCATTGGAAGGACTGATGCTGAAGCTGAAGCTCCAGTACTTTGGCCACCTCATGAGAAGAGTTGACTCATTGGAAAAGACCCTGATGCTGGGAGGAATCGGGGGCAGGAGGAGAAGGGGATGACAGAGGATGAGAAGGCTGAATGGGATCACCGACTCAATGGACATGAGTTTGGGTAAACTCCAGGAGCTGGTGATGGACAGGGAGGCCTGGCGTGCTGTAATTCATGGGGTCGCAAAGAGTCCAACACGACTGAGTGACTGAAATGAACTGAACTGAATTTAGAAGCATGCAAACTCTGAAGTGCCCCAGTGAACTCACCATAGTAGAGGCAATAGTATCAAAAACTCCCTATTCCTAAATACAAATTCTCTATCCAAACTGCTTAAAGAGAAAATGAAATTAAAGCTATCTTAAAGTTCCTCACAAAGCTAGGTGATGGAACTTCAGTTGAACTATATCAAATCCTAAAAGATGCTGCTGCTAAAGTGCTGCACTCAATATGCCAGAAAATCTGGAAAACTCAGCAGTGGCCACAGGACTGGAAAAGGTCAGTTTTCATTCCAATCCCAAAGAAAGGCAATGCCAAAGAAGGTTCAAACTACCGCACAATTGCACTCATCTCACATGCTAGCAAAGGAATGCTCAAAATTCTCCAAGCCAAGTTTCAACAGTACGTGAACTGTGAACTTCCAGATGTTCAAGCTGGATTTAGAAAAGGCAGAGGAACCAGAGATCAAATTGCCATCATTCACTGGATCATCGAAAAAGCAAGAGAGTTCCAGAAAAATATCTACTTCTGCTTTATTGACTATGCCAAAGCCTTTGACTGTGTGGATCACCACAAACTGGAAAATTCTGAAAGAGATGGGAGTACCAGACAACCTGACCTGCCTCCTGAGAAATCGGTATGCAAGTCGGAAAGCAATAGTTAGAACTGGATATGGAGCAGAATATGGTTCTGAACCGGGAAAGGAGTACATCAAGGCTGTATATTGTCACCCTGCTTATTTAACTTATATGCAGAGTACATCATGAGAAATGCTGGGCTAGATGAAGCACAAGCTGGAATCAAGATTGCCAGGAGAAATATCAATAACCTCAGATATGCAGATGACACCACCCTTATGGCAGAAAGTGAAGAAGAGCTAAAGAGCCTCTTGATGAAAATAAAGAGGAGCGTGAAAAAGTTGGCTTAAAGCTCAACATTCAGAAAAAAAGATCATGGTCTCTAGTTCCATCACTTCATGGGAAATAGATGGGGAAACAGTGGAAACAGTGGCTGACTTTATTTCAGGGGGCTCCAAAATCACTGCAGATGGTGACTGCAGCCATGAAATTAAAAGACAATTGCTCCTTGGAAGAAAAGTTATGACCAAACTAGACAGCATATTAAAAAGCAGAGATAGTACTCTGCCAACAAAGGTCTGTCTAGTCAAAGGTATAGTTTTTCCAGTGGTCATGTAGGGATGTGAGAGCTGGACTATAAAGAAAGCTGAGCACCAAAGAATTGATGCTTTTGAACTGTGGAGTTGGAAAAGACTCTTCAGAGTCCCTTGTACTGCAAGAAGATCCAACCAGTCCATCCTAAAGGATATCAGTCCTGAATATTCATTGGAAGGACTGATGCTGAAGCTGAAACTCCAATACTTTGGCCACATCATGCAAAGAACTGACTCATTGGAAAAGACTATGATGCTGGGAAAGATTGAAGGCAGGAGGAGAAGGGGACAACAGAAGATGAGATAGTTGGATGGCATCACCGACTCAGTGGACATAAGTTTGAGTAAACTCCAGGAGTTGGTGAAGGACAGGGAGGCCTGGTATGCTGCAGTCCATGGGGTCACAAAGAGTTGGACGTGACTGAGCAACTGAACTGAACTGAACAAGTTCCTATAGAAGTAATCAATCTTCTTGTCTCATTTGCAAATATACATAGTATATAAATCAACTTCCTTTCATCCCAGAGGACAAGGATTTTAACATATCCTGTATTAGGAGAATAGTTCTCCCCTACCTCAAATTATGTTCCATCCTATCCTACATACAAAAAGCTGTGAGTGCAATGGTAAGTGCAAAGCCAAATACCAACATAAAACTCAGTCCTGAAATTTTTCAAAGTTCTAGTTGAGTTCATGTTCAAAATGACTCATGTAAATTTACTGGGGGAAAATGGCTACATAAAGTCACAAGTAATGAAGCGAGATTAACAGCAAACAAGACTACTGATGACATTTAAGTAAAAGTTGATTTTCTCAGGCAGGATAAACTAGAATTATTGTATGTAAAGCTGGAGGATCTTGTGCTCCATTTAAACATGACTCCAGACAGGAAAAGATTTGTCTCTCTCCATTCTATATTTACTCTAAAGATGAATAATAAGAAGTTACCATATTGCCCCGAGGTTTTCCCTCCTTGTTTATTTTTAAAAGTGCAAGCAATCCATTAAGGTTAAAGAGATAACATTAAGGAATGCAGCTGCAATGGTTGTACAGTAGATGACTCTGGTTTGTACTTAATCTAGGACCCTGTTTAAAAGAGCTTTTCAATTTTAATTAAAATAAAATGGGCCCTGGAAGAAAATGCATCTCCTCCAGTGAGGATTGTATTCAGCTTGTCCTCTGTAATTTTGCCCAACACACTGCTGGCTGTTGCTTTTTCCACAGCTCTTAAATGGTGTCTAAATTGACCAGCTCTGTTGCCAAGGAAACGGACAGGACAATGCTAATAGAAGCTACTTAGGACACACTGTGAAAAGCTTAGAAATAAAATTGTTTGACATGAAAGGCACCGTGTCAGCAGCCAGGCAACTCTGTTAAAGGCTGCATAAGCAGAAGATGGCTACATGTCTCCCCCTTCTCTTTTCCCTCAAAATCTCTACTAGAAAATTGATTCTGTCCTGGGAGCTTGGACAGCTTTTTCTATCAGAATCACTTTGTCTTTCTAACTCAAAGCGGAGAAAAATCTTCATGTTGTGGTTTCGAAGCACCCAGAATAGACTTCAATTTGTACCCATGGAAATGAGCTGCATTTTTTTTTCTCTTCCTTCTAGCAACCAAGTCCTCTCCCCTCATGAATAAATTGCAAATATTCTTCTGAATTTTCTAAGATTGTTAATTAAAATCCACTTGATTTAAGCTGCTTCTCCCATTTTGCACTCACAAACCATAAATTATGGAGGAGGTCAAAGAATGAATGGCAATTTGACATGAAGAGGTTGATTTATTGCTTCAGAAGGAGTTTTTTACCAGATGTGGCAGGAGTCATAAATTAAATGCTAAATGTTATGTATTATTATGCTTTCAGGAATATAAATGTGTCTAAAATGCTATGCAGGTGGAATGATAAAAATATGAATCTACTCTCCTGGCAATTTTTAAAGGCCCTTTAAAGCTGTCAAAAAGAAAATAAGCTGAAAAACTATCTAGATGAGGCCCTCAAATGCCTTTTACAGTACAACTCTGGTTTATAAAAGTAACCCTTTCCTGCAATATACTGGACATTGACTTGTGGTGGTTTGGGTAGAAAAAGAGATAATTCTTTCATCTGGGGAAAAGAGAGAGAGAGAGAGGAAAGAAAGAAGATCCAGAGAGCTCTGTGCTGCTGTGACATTATGACATGAATCCAAATCCTTATTTCTCACCCACTCCTCTACAGATTATCATAATTTAATTTATCAAACCTCATTTGAAAGCTAATCTAGACACAATGAAATATGTCTAACTTCACCTAGCAGCTGTAGTGGCTATAGTTTTTGAGCTTAAAATATTAATATAAAAACAGGGGAAGATTCAGATATTTGAAAGCTTGGAGCTAGAAAGAATGGCAGGAGAAATTTTCACTAGGGGGCAGAAGTCGTAAAGGTAGAAAGAGTCAACTTTGGGTAGCAGTTCTTTCTGACTTGGAGCTGAACAATAGAACTAAAAGGGCCTCTCAGGTGGCTCAGTGGGAAAGAACCACTTGCCAATTCTGGAAAGGCAGGAGACGTGCGTTTGATCCCTGGGTCCGGAGGATCCGTTGGAAGAGGAAATGGCAACCCATTCCACTCTTCTTGCCTGGAGAATCCTATGAACAGAGGAGCCGGATGGGCTACAGCCCATAGGGTCACAAAAGAGTCAGACACGACTGAGAGTGCACGCACAGTAGTACTAACGGCAGTGACTCACCACCAGTTAAGCCTGGGCTCACAGTCCCTCTGAACACAACTGGGGAAAAGGCAGTTGGTCTGACTCCTGCTTTCCTTGTCCCAGCACTCCATCAGTTCAGTTCAGTTCAATTCAGTCACTCAGTTGTGTCCGACTCTTTGCAACCCCATGAATCGCAGCACGCCAGGCCTCCCTGTCCATCACCAACTCCTAGAGTTCACTCAAACTCATGTGCATCGAGTCGGTGATGCCATCCAGCCATCTCATCCTTGGTCGTCCCCTTCTCCTCTTGCCTCCAATCCCTCCCAGCATCAGAGTCTTTTCCAATGAGTCAGCTCTTCTCATGAGGTGGCCAGAGTACTGGAGCTTCAGCTTCAGCATCAGTCCTTCCAAAGAATACCCAGGACTGATCTCCTTTAGAATGGACTGGTTGGATCTCCTTGCAGTCCAAGGGACTCTCAAGAGTCTTTTCCAACACCACAGTTCAAAAGCATGAATTCTTCGGCACTCAGCTTTCTTCACAGTCCAACTCTCACATCCATGCATGACCTCAGGAAAAACCATAGCCTTGACTAGATGGACCTTTGTTGGCAAAGTAATGTCTCTCCTTTGGAATATACTATCTAGGTTGGTCATAACTTTCCTTCCAATGAGTAAGCGTCTTTTAATTTCATGGCTGCAATCACCATCTGCAGTGATTTGGGAGCCCCCCAAAATAAAGTCTGACACTGTTTCCACTGTTCCCCCATCTATTTCCCATGAAGTGATGGACCAGATGCCATGATCTTCATTTTCTGAATGTTGAGCTTTAAGCCAACTTTTTCACTCTCCTCTTTCACTTTCATCAAGAGGCTTTTTAGTTCCTCTTCACTTTCTGCTATAAGGGTGGTATCATCTGCATATCTGAGATTATTGATATTTCTCCCAGCAATCTTGATTCCAGCTGGTGCTTCTTCCAGTCCAGCGTTTCTCATGATGTACTCTGCATAGAAGTTAAATAAGCAGGTGACAATATACAGCCTTGACGTCTTCCTTTTCCTATTTGGAACCAGTCTGTTGTTCCATGTCCAGTTCTAACTGTTGCTTCCTGACCTGCATATAGGTTTCTCAAGAGGCAGGTCAGGTGGTCTGGTATTCCCATTTCTTTCAGGATTTTCCAGTTTATTGTATCCCCTCCTCCCAATTCCCCAACCATCTAAGATCCAGAAAATCAAATTCTCCATTCATTCAGGACTTCAGCAGGACTTCACCTGAGACATTCCATTCAGGCATGCTTTTCCCAGATTTGAAACTCACCTCCCTGTCTAGTATGCATTCCAGCCCCACAGAGATTACACAGGCAATTTCATCCTTGACTTGCCAAAGTTATCCACCATGGTTCTTCATTAATGACACTCGCCGTCTATATCCTGCAGGGCACTGGCATCATGAGAGACAGGCTGCTGCTGCTGCTGCTAAGTCACTTCAATCGTGTCTGACTCTGTGTGACCCCATAGACAGCAGCCCACCAGGCTCTGCCATCCCTGGGATTCTCCAGGCAAGAACAGTAGAGTGGGTTGCCATTTCCTTCTTCAATGCCTGAGAGTAAAAAGCAAAAGTGAAGTTGCTCAGTCATGTCCAACTCTTCACAGCCCCATGGACTGCAGCCTACCAGGCTCTTCTGTCCATGGGATTTTCCAGGCAAGAGTACTGGAGTGGGTTGCCACTGCCTTCTCCGTGAGAGACAGGAGCCAGTTGCAAAATACATGAGGAACAAAGTCACATAGACAGGCAGTACATCTGCTGAATAACACTCTGAAGAAAAGGAAGGATCTTATAAGCATTTGGTGCTCTGAGGAAGGTTGCCAGATTAGCAAATAAACATACAGAATACATAGTTAAATGTGAATTTCAGACAAACAATGAATAATTTTTTAGAGTAAGTGTGTCTCTTGCAATACTTGGGACACATTTATACTAAGAGAGATGGTATGGGGAGGGAGGTGGGAAGGGGGTTCAGGATTGGGAACTCATGTACACCTGTGGCGGATTCATGTTGATGTATGGCAAAACAAATACAGTATTGTAAAGTAAAATTTAAAAAAGTATTCATTATTTATCCAAATATAAATATTCAAAAATCCTGTATTTTATCTGGCAACTCTGGTCCTAAGGTAATACCAATTAAGGTGATTACTAAATTATATCAGCCATAGTTGGCAGTATCTTGATAAAAAAAAGTCTCTATTCCATGACTATCATGCAGTCATCACACTTCTGTTCCAAAGCAAATAGTAATTACAATATTCTCACCACCAAATCAACAGAATCATGGCTCAGGAATATTATGGGGTAAACTGAATCAGAAAACTAAGATAATGCACAAAGAATACAGGAATTTTTTTAAAAAAGAAAAGCTATGCACACCAGGATTTCCAGATGGCCAACATATCCTTCTGCTTCTAAACAACACAGAAGTAAATGACCAGGCATGAAAGGCAAATACCAGATGGAACCAGGAAACACAATGGCAGCTCCTCTGAGCCTGTGCCCAGGTATCCTTTCTCACCATCTTAAGTAAAGGTCATTGTGAAAGATCCTGATCAACTGAGACCTTCTTGTTGATTCCAGTTATAGTCTATACAAATAATGTCATTTCACCAAAACCCAACAATAGCCATGTGTTCAAAAAGAAAGTTCTTGAAAGCCAAGTGTTGCCTGCCAAGATAACTTTGCAAAATCTCACCGTTTTAGTGTCCCAATTAAAAAAAAAAAAAAAAAAAGATAAACTTCACTCTTAACAGCTCTTCTCTGTTTCTCAAAACATAGAACTTCCAGATTACCCAGCCATTTCATTCCCATGTTTATACTCAAAAACTCTGAAAACAGGAACTCAAATATTTGTACCCCAATGTTTATTTGTTATTCAGTCAGTCAGTCATGTCCAACTCTTTGAGACCCCATACACTGCAACATGCCAGGCTTCCCTGCCCTTCATTATCTCCCAGAGTTTGCTCAAATTCATGTCCATTGAGTCAGTGATGCCATCTAACCATCTCACCCTCTGTCACCCACTTTTCCTTCTGCCCTCAGTCTTTCCCAGCATCATGCAAGGTTTATAGCAGCATTCTTAACAACAGTCAAGAGGTGAAAACAACCCAGGAATGGATAAACAAAATGTCGTATATCTATACAATGGAGTAGTACTCTTCCATAAAAAAGGAAAGAAGCTCTGGTATATGTTACAACATGGATAAACCTTGAAAACGTTATGCTAAGTGGAAGAAGCTAGACACAAAAGGACAAATATTGTATGACTCTACTTACATAACATATCTAGAACAGACAAATTGATGGAGACAGAAAGTAGAACAGAAGTTCCCAGAGACTGGGGGAAGGACAATATGGAGCTCAAATTTTTTTTAAATGCAATAATAAAATAAAGACATTTTCAGACATGCAAAATATAAATTAACTCATCCTTCACATAGTTTTCTACTTTTCTCAGGAAACTACTGGAGGATATACCCAGGCAAAATGACAGAATAAATCAATAAAGCCAAAGATCTTGGATCCAGGAAACAGGGGGTTCAATACATGAGAAAGTCAAAGGTGAAAACAAAGGAGGTGAAATAAAATCTCTGGATGATGTTAGTAATTAATCTCTGGATGATGATACTAATTAATACTATTAAGATGAGAATGTGCCAGTAGGCTCTAGAAGATGTTTCTTCCAGAAGAAAAATTGAAAAATGTCAGATTTTAAAGAACATATACACCACAGATTTACATACTGAAGTGCAGAGTTTGGGATAGAATTAGTACTAAGTTCAAATAAAACAGTCAAATGTATTTTTAAATATTATGCAGGATAGCAAAAATAACCAAAGTATATTACATGGCTTAGGCATGAATAGCTTTAATATAGTTGTGATAATGTACATGTAGAATATCAATCTATCCAAAATTATGATTATACTGAGAGGATGGAAAGTAGAAAGGGTCCATGTACAGAGTGGGACTGGTATTTGTATAAAAGAAAACCAAATTCTCATCTTCTAGAATCCAAAGTTAATAGATCATTTTTAAAGCTAAAAGTCAAGAAGCAGTAATAGTATCATGTTAAATAGAATTATGGATGTAAATGCAAAACGTGATTTCCTCTAGGAAGGTAAGAAACATAAGGTGTGCCACAGATATGCTGGTTATACTAACAGGCAATGTGGAAATACCTGATTCTTTTAACTATATACCTGTATATCACTTTGTTTAAAAACATTTAAATTATTTTAAAAGAATAATACAAACCTATTATTAGAGACATGGTGGTAAGTATGAAAATAATCAACTGAAAGAGTTGAAAGTGATTATCTCAGGGGAATAAGACATGTGAAAGTCTAGTTTGATTTTTTAAATTAAAATTTAATAATAAAAATACTAATGAGTCCTTTTGGAGACAACTTGGTCTGATGAAGTAAAAATGGATCTTATCAGGAGAGATAGGGTTTTATCCTCTTCCAATGTAACAGCACAAGTTAATTATTCCTACAACCAAAGTAATGTTTCCCCTTCAGGGAGAGCCTTGTTATTTCAATTAGACATATATTCACTAACAGGCCCATAAATATTTCTAATTAGCCCGTTTGCTTCCATTTTATGAGACTGCTTTCAAATTAGCATCCACATTCTATAGAAATGGAAGGAGAGTCTTAGAAGATTGTAATTTCCCTCTCAAGGAAGGAAGAAGGACAACAGATTGTATGTCCAAACAGAACTGCTTATTAGATTCAAGCCATTTATAGTGCATGTTATTTGGAGCAACATACTTGTCAGACTTGGATAGAAGGCTAAAAGTGAGTAGCAGCTTCAACCAATTATTTTCAGGCCTTCAAGCAAACATGATAGCAGGGTATAAGCAAAGCAGTAGGAGAGAAATAGCATGGTGTTTGCAGCCCTGCTTCTTCAGGCAGCGATCTCATTTGGCCTTCCCTATTGACGAAAAACCACAGGGAGCTCTGCCATGACTAAAGAATGGCCCCAGAAATCAAGGATTTGAAAGTGCACCAGAGCCCCAAAAGTCAGATGACATTAGCATTAACCATATGATGATCACACAGGAGATACACTTCATCTAGAGAAGCCTACAAAAATTGTTCAAGAAGTTACTATTATCATCATCATCATATTTTGATCAAAAAATTAAAACTGCATTTTTTCATTAAGTGCTAACTATAGACTGTGCTTGACATTTTACACATATTATCTTTTAATAACTACAACAATTCTGAAGAGCTGGTATTATTAGCTCTAAAGAGGATCTGAGGCTCAAAGAGAAGCAATAAATTCTGCAAGGTAATTGTGGATGCTCGGTAATGTCCTTTCTGTCTGAGTGCAAAGCCCTATCACCATGGGCAATACTGGACAAATTGTTTTCCCCATGAACTTTTATGAACATCATTGTATTATATTCACATAGCCCTTATTACGTAGAAAGAACCTATCACTCTCAATTTTCAAGGAAAGAAATCTTGACTTGGGAGAAAATGGACAATTAGCCCAAAGCCACATGGATAACAAGGGCAGAGCCAGGATTCCACTCCAGATGGTAAAGTTCTCAACCTATCACACCATCGACAAAATATTATGACTATGCCTATCCCTTTGTGGAAGTTCTAAAATGAACCTCTTCTTAGGGTCAAAATAAGGTCACCATACATAACTTACCCAACAGGGCAACTTGTAAAGGTGAAAGGGGTACTATCAGTTATAATGCTGAGCAACAGATATAAAGCAGCCTATCCCAGGCAAGCCAGGGACCAGTGTTCACTCTCGCAGGAGAAAGCCCTTGTTCCCGTGGAATCATTTCTCCTTGACAGAGTGGGGGAAATAATTGATATTTGGTTCAATTTAATCATTGTATTTGACATCAGGTGAGGAAGACCTTTTGGAAGCAGCAATGCATGTCTCATGTTTTAATTGCCTTTAAAAGTTTAGTCTTTCACAGTTTTCTAGAATAGGGGTCAACAAAGAGCAGCCCATTGGCCATACTCTGCTCACTTGTCATTGTTTTTCTAAATAAAATTTTATTGAAGCACAGTCTCGCACATGTGTTTATGTATTGTCTGTGGCTGCTTTTGTGCTACCACAGTAAAGCTCAGTACTAGCAACAAAGACCATATGGCCCACGAAGCCAAAAGCCTTGACTAACCAGCTGTTCACAAAAAGCACGTCTGTCCCTATCTTAGAAGAGAAAATCTGAACTCCTCAGCACCTCATAGGAGGCGCTCCATGATCTTGCCCTGCTTCTGTTTCAGCCTTATCCTCCACTCTGACTACTATCCTCATTCCCAGCACCTGCCTATTTGTTTAAAAACTTTTCACAGCCTTCTCCCTGTGCTTGGAGTGCCCCTGTCCCCACTTACATCTTCTGATGAACACTGTTCCAGGTTGTGGTTAGGATTAAGGCTCAGAAGAACATCTAACTCACAGGAAGCATTCAGTTAACATACTGTTCTTACTGCTGTTATTTATATTGTCTTACTCTTATTTTTGCAACATGGTTTTAAATGCCATCTAATTTCTCTCATTTTTAATTTTGCCGTCCATTAAATAAATAAATAAATCTCTTACTGTGTCCTAT
The DNA here is from genome assembly GCF_023091745.1 of Budorcas taxicolor. Taxonomy (NCBI): domain Eukaryota; kingdom Metazoa; phylum Chordata; class Mammalia; order Artiodactyla; family Bovidae; genus Budorcas; species Budorcas taxicolor. Next base: position 27,194,459 of record NC_068920.1, read on the forward strand.
GGAAAGACTAGCACTTAAAAGTGTTAGTAAACTGGAAAGTGCTGAACATACAGAAGGTTTTAATATTAAAAGATTTAGCTGTTTAGGATTTCCCTTCATTGTTTGTTCACCCAGCTCAAACCATGACTACACATGCTGCTGCTAAGTTGCTTTAGTTGTGTCCAACTCTGTGCGACCCCATAGACGGCAGCCCACCAGGCTCCCCCATCCCTGGGATTCTCCAGGCAAGAACACTGGAGTGGGTTGCCATTTCCTTCTCCAATGCATGAAAGTGAAAAGTGAAAGTGAAGTCGCTCAGTGGTGTCCGACTCTTAGCGACCCCATGGACTGCAGCCTTCCAGGCTTCTCCATCCATGGGATTTTCCAGGCAAGAGTACTGGAGTGGGGTGCCATTGCCTTCTCCACATACATATATTGACATATGACTACACATACATATATTTAAAAAAAAAAAAAGAAGAAGAAGAAGAAGAAGATAAGTCAGAAAGCTAAGACCAGAGTCTGAAGAGCTATTTAGGATTACTTTTGACACAGTCTCAAACAAAGCATCAGTAAGCCCAGTAGTAGCTCAAAAGATGGTACCTAGAAACATCAGAGTAATCTTTACAAACTGTTTCAGCAGCATCATTATTTATAGAATCTCTGTATTTATGAATGGTTTTTACCATCTTGTTTTACACTAATTCCAACTTTTCTTTCTATATTTGTGCACTTGGATACACTATTAGTCATCAAGTTTACTGATAGCAAGGGGGAAAGAACCACATGTTAAAAACACACACCACGCACACCCAGTGGATCTTTAATTTTAGGCTGCCATTCCTTTCATTGAGCTTTTCTCAGGGTTTCCTGCAGTATGAATAATAACAGAGTGTCTGGCTTACTTTTTTCTTACAGATGCATGAACTGGCACTGGAAGCACTCATCAGAAGGAAAGGTTCTCTCAAAAGAGCTCATTGCAAAAAGGGCTATGGAGGTTTGCACAGGAAGCCATATCATGCAAATATTAAAGCCAAACTGGTCTTAGACACCAAGCACCTAATACTTAATTTTGCAGTTAATGATACTGAAACCTAAAACTGTATAGCAATGTGTTCAAAACCAGAATCCAATTTTATGCTAATTGTCTAACTGCAAACCCATGTTGTGCCCGTGAGATTAAAATGGTTATAGGCAAAAGCAGTGCCTAAAATTTTCTTTTTATAGATACCCAAATTCATCAACATTGAGGAATTTATTCAAAACTACAAAGTCAGACAGTTTTTAAACCCAGGTCTTTTGTAAAAGAGATGCATTCTAGGATGTTAGCAGGGGCCCATTCTGAGGTATAAGACCACCTTGAGAACCCAAAGCAGCCAACTCTTAACTCTCTTGACTTCAAAAATATAACATAAGCTTGTCATTTATCACTTTAAAATTTTTCTTGCACCAACATGATTGATTTTTGACCAAATGAACATAAAGCCAAATTAAAAACAAAAGAGGTTACATTCCATGTCTAAAGGTCACACAATTCGATTTTCCAACTCAAAGCCCCGTATTCTGCTCAGAACACACACAACCCATATTCTAAAGATTTCCTATTGTTTCTGACATTCAAAGACAGAGCTATGTAACTGTCTCATTTGTTTAAGTGTCCTGGGTTCCTCTTTTGTTTTGTTTTCCAGCTAAGTATTTTACAAATAAATTTCTCTCAATTAGAGTGACTAAAATTATATAAATCTTACCAGTGAAAGCAGGGTCATCTGGATGATTCTTAGTTATGAAGTTATGATCCACCTCTCCTTTTTTTATAATGTGACTTCTGATCTTTCAGAAAAGCCACAGCTTGAATCACATTTATAAAAAATCACTGAATTATACCCTTATTGCAAAAAAATTGGTTTAGTAACTTATGATCTCAGTCTCTCCATCTTTTCAGTGCCCGTTAATTCTATAATTTTATCATTTTTTTTCCTGCACTGAGAGAGATAGAGAAAAGAAAAGAGAGAGAACAGAAACCATACCATGATTTTCTGAGTAGACTGAATAAAAGCAATGTCACGAAACTGGGTTACATCTCACTACAAGAGGCTGTCCAGAGCAATAATGCAGCCTGTGAAGAAGCTAAAAAGCTCCTCCTCGGTGGTCAAAGGAGAAAGCAGGTATTGAACCCAATGGGATTTTATCTCTGAAGTGGAGGTGCAGTTACAAACAGCCTAAGTGTCAGACACTGTTAAGTACCAAATCTGCAGTACAGGCAGCGTAAGACAAGCTTTCATTTCCTGGGTGACAAACATTACCCCGACAGTCCAGAAATAGATGTCTTGCCTCTTTCTCTCTCCCTCGCTCTCTTTTTCTCTCTCCCTCTTTCACACACATACATACACACAAATGGTCGGCTGCATCGCCCACAACCAGAGTCATTTGGTGACTATCTTGTTGATTGCTTCATAATATTTTCAACTGTGTAAAATTCATTTGGAATATTGTTTTTTTCCCGTGCTTTATGAATAACTGAAAAAGGGAATTGGGAAGGAAACCACACAACCCCTATACCTTTTTGGGTCCTAGGTTTCCCTCATCCCCCAAATCAACTTCCTTTAGTCAAGAACTGAAGCAACAACGTACACTCACCATCTGATCATAAGTAGTAAAGACAACAGTGAATTTGTTCTAAACATCACCAGGCTATATCCTACTTCTCCCTTAGGAAGAGAGATGAGGGCTGGGGGGATGGGAAAGGGATAGACAGAGGAGTTATGGGCCACTTGCCATCAACAACTAAAGGCAGTATATATACTGAGCTTTTTTCTCAGCGTGTAGCCCGGCAATGGTGCTTTTCTAGTACTAAGAAAGTAGCTGGCCAGAGACTACCACCACTACCAATTCCCTCCACGATTTACTCACAGGTATTCTGACGTTCAGGCCACAGTTCTGAGTTCTGTGTTTATCCGCTAAGGGTAACACCCCTTCATAGAGCTACTCTGCTTCTAGACACACACAGTTAACTAGACAAAATTCCATATGATCCAATATTTAAAAATCAGATTTTCAGCCTCCTTTGGAATGACTGAACTCTGTATTTTGGGGAATAGCCTTAACATCTATAAACTGACACAAGAGTATTTGTATGGACTAAGTACAGAAAAACATGTCAAACACAAAGTTAAGTACGGCCTTCTTCATTGTAGGCTCTGATGTGTTCAATTTCAAATAAAAACCCCAAGTTTCATGTTTATGGGTAGCTAGTGAGTATCAACAGAGAAGGCAATGGCACCCCACTCCAGTACTCTTGCCTGGAAACTCCCATGGATGGAAAAGCCTGGTGGGCTTCTGTCTACGGGGTTGCACAGAGTCGGACACGACTGAGCGACTTCCCTTTCACTTTTCACTTTCACACATTGGAGAAGGAAATGGCAACCCACTCCAGTGTTCTTGCTTGGAGAATCCCAGGGACGGGGGAGGCTGGTGGGCTGCCGTCTATGGGGTCGCACAGAATTGGACACGACTGAAGCGACTTAGCAGCAGTAGCAGCAGCAGTGAGTATCAAAACAATTTTTTAACCCTCTTTGAATAAAGTCATCATTTAACTCTGGTTAAACTTTGCTTTATTGCTAACTTTGTCCCCAGAGTGTTCTCTGGAAAGAATTGAGCACAGGACTTTTATATTTTTATTGTTTTTGAGATTATTTCAGAGCTTGACTAAGAGGCATTATTTTAACCATGCCCCGGATGGAAAAAATGCTAAAAAAACAAAGAGATGTCTGTCCTTGGATCCTTTCAGCCTCCCTCACCAGTGCCCTTGTGAAATGAAATGCCCTATCCTTGAGTCAGAGGATCTGAAGGTAACTTTCAGCACCTATCTCAAGCCCCATTTTGTTATTATCTACTAATTATCTGTATATTTCATTGGTTGATAAGGTTTAACAGCTCTCAGGTGTGTTTGCATTTTAGTTAAAAGTGGAGGCTTCTCGGGAGGCTCAGAGGTAAAGCATCCTCCTGCCAATGCAGGAGATGCAGGTTATATCCCTGGGTCAGGAAGATCCCCTAGAGGAGGAAATGACAATCCATCCCAGTACTCTTGCCTGGGAAATCCCATGGACAGAGGAGCCTGGCAGGCTACCGTCCATGAGGCCCACAAAGAGCTGGACACAACTGAGTGACTGAGTACGTGGTTTACATGCACATGGCGTGGAGGGCTGTTGCCTTACCGAAATAAACTACCTGTGGTATGTTCTTAAGCATGAACACACTGGAAGGATCTTAAGAAAGATTGTCATGTGACAACCATGGGCTGAACAATCAACTTTTCTTGCTCTACCAAGAGAAGTTCTTCCTTCTTTTCTTTCTTTCTCTCTTTTTTCTCCCTTTTTTTCAACATGTATTTATTATTCTTTTAGTGTCTACATCAAGCTGGGCATTGAAACAAAATTGAAGATGTCAGCACTGGAGAATATGCATAACCATTCAGTGGAGGATTCTTGATTAAGTGAGAATACTCCTCTATGCCTGTATCTGGTCATTCTGATATCCTTAAACCAATATTTTAAATAAACTCTTCTACTTTATCAACCAGCTTTTGAAAACAATGAACTAATAGCCACTGGTGAGGCTATAGTTCTGAAAATAAACTTATCTGATACATTTTTGGTTTCCCCCTGAAAACAGTTTGTGTTACAAGTGACAAATGTATCTTCTCAACAATCGATCAGCTTCACCAGCAGGTATTGAATTTTCTTTATTTTTCTTAGTAAAAGAGTCCATTCTTAATCATATTATTCTTTATGAATGAGTCACATGGCAAGCAAAGTCCAAATTTGACTCCAGCCACTGTTCCACCCCATCACTCATCACTTCTTCCCCCAAGACTGACCCCTTGCCAACACACTCTCAAACATGTGTGTTAAAGCCACCTAAGATTACCTGGGCAAACAACTCAACCATTTAATACCTTCATGATTTTGATCAAGTAAAAACTTCTGCTTTAAAGAGCTTTTCCTGTTCCTTTCCTATTTGCTTTGGGAGGAAAAAAAAAAAAAACCCAGGTTACTTCTCTATGAGACTTTCACTAATCCCCCCACATTCTAGCAATCTGTCACACAGTCAGGTGAAGGTCATGATTCTGTACCACAAGGGCCCAGCATCAGCCTAAACTAGCATCCAGAAGTCTCTGGATATTTCTGAACTGGTAGGCGAGATTTGCATGTGGGTTCTGAACTGGAGGGATTTCTTTAATCAGTATCGTCTGCTTTCTTACGTGCTTGTGTATTTTGGTGTAGTGTTTTGGCCAAAGCTTACAAAGGAAGCAACTTTGCATGTATCCCTGAAAAGAGACAATTGGGAAAACAAATACACCCTCACACCTATGCAATTTCTCCAGTTTCATAAACAGAGCTCAAAAAAAATTATATCAGAGTCCATCAAAAAAGAAACTGTGAGCAAAATCTAAAGGGACAATGTTAATGAGGGACCTAGTGGTTATGAGGGTTTCCCTGGTAGCTCAGTGATAAAGAATTCACCTGCCAATACAGGAGATGAGGGTTCAATCTCTGGGTGGGGAAGATCCCCTAGAGAAGAAAATGGCAACCCACTCCAGTATTCTTGCCTGGAGAATTCCATGGACAGAGGAGTCTAGTGTCCATGGGTTTATAAAGAGTTGGACACAACTGAGCAACAACTGGTTATAAGTGCTGGTTCTGGAAAGTCAAAGTAATCACCGCTACCTAAATATGAACCCTACCACACATCCACCAGGAAATCTACACAGATCAATAAGCACAAATGTATCTGTACAATTATCACACTTCCAGCATATGCATAAGGTAAAAATCACTATAAATTGTCTGCATTTAGAAAAACAAATATCAAACTTGAGCGAAGTTTTCTCTAAATCTCCCATCTATTCAGAAAGTTGAAGGTGAGGGACAGCAGAAGGAGAGAAAGAAGAAAACCTAGAAAAAGTAGGCAGAACATAGAAGAGGGTATTAATTAAGCTAAAATCATCCTAGGTAATAAGATGCTGATTAAAGACTACTGGAAGATCAGCTCACTAACTACAGGGAAGGAACTTAAAATTGCATGCAGTGTTTAAGGAGACAATCTTCAAACATTTTAGAAGAAAAAAGAGAAAGACACGTCCATTGGAGACTGGTGAGGGGAGATGGGTGGAGTCACTTTAGGATCCTTCCAGACAATATTAAAAAAAAATAAAATCCTACACACAACACTACACCCTACTGTCCCTCCGAGCCATGCCCCCAAGCCACCTATAAACTGCAGTCTTCTACTCTGACAGAAGATGGCAAACTTGGACAAGAAATCTGGAGGAAAAACTATAATCAGCCAATTCAATCAAATATATAGATATGTGCCATTTCTTCTAAACAAATCTACTATTTTAAAAAAAAAACATTGATTAAAATTTTAAATGTCAAACTGATAAAATTCTCCCAAATAAATTATCATGAATTTGAAGAAAAGTGTAACCCAACAAGCAAAACTGAATTATCTATCCTCAAACTATTGAAGATACAAAAAGATACATAAAATTAAAAACCCCAAATCTAAGAACCAAAATGGGGGCTAAAACAAGAAGAAGTGAAACAAGAGTTCATTGATTTCAGGAAACAAATAGAGGAAGGTAACAGCATATCACAAAGGAAGCTCAATTATATGGTGCCTATGTAGGACTCACAATGGATTTGAATGAAAATTTAATGAGGAGCATTAAAGTAAGAAAACAACAAAGAGAATTTGGAAGTTTTTTTAAAAAAAGAAGTAAAAGAAGTCAGAGAGAAATCAGCTGAAATTTAAAAATAGGCAACGAAAAGTCAACATAGGTATAAGTGGAGATCGTAAAGAAAAAAGATGATGCAGTAAAATAGAGCTATTATTTTAGACTATAATTCAAGAAAATCTTCCAAAAATAAAAGAAGACCTGAGCTTAAATATTGAAAGAGCGAAATTCTGGGAAATTTGATCTAGAAAGACCAATTCTAAAATTTATCTCAGTAAAACTTAGTAAATGCAAATTTAGAAATTTAAAAATCCTCAGGGCCTCCAGAAAAAAAAATAATTTACAAGGGCAAGAGGATTTAACTAGAATTGTATTTCTCAAAATCAATATGCAAAGCAAGGACAGAATAAGGTAACATTATATGAAGAACAAGAAAGGAAAGTTTGAACTAATAATTTTATATTCATCCATGCTATCTTTTAAGTATTTAGGCCACAGAATTAGAATTTGAATTTGAAAGAACTCAGAAAATGGAATATCCATGACCCTTTCTTACAGATGAGTTTCATCCAACTAAGAAATGCCTAAAGAAATCTTGTCCAAAGTCTCCAAAATTTTAAAGAATGAGAATAATGGGTATAGTATATATCAGACTCTGACTACATTTAAAGCATTGATCAAAGGAAAATTCATAGCCTAAAACACTTCTATAAATCAAACAATGGATTAATTACATGGGCTTAAAAAAAATACCATGTAGGTTTAATAGTAGATCTAAAGACAGAAACAAAAGTGACAGAGTAATATTAATAATATGTGTTCTGACAAAATAGAATTTTATAATTAATATTTTTATAAAGAGTTAAATGAAGCAGGGGAAAAGATATTTTTTTTAATTTAGAAGTACAAATACAAAGATAACTAGAAATGCAAATTTTTCTAGATTTTAAATAAAACTAGAGTTAAATGTCCATTAAGTTCATTTGGGAAATGTGTCGTTTAAGTTCAATATTTCCTATTAACTTTCTATCTGGATGACTTATCCATGGTTCAGAGTGGAGTTTTGAAGTCACCTATTTTATGTTGCTGTCTATTTCTCCCTTCAGGTCTGTTCAGTTCTGTCCAGTCGTGTCTGACTCCTGGCAACCCCATGGACTGCAGCACGCCAGGCCTCCCTGTCCATCATCAACTCCCAGAGTTTACTCAAACTCATGTCTGTTGAGTCAGTGATGCCATCCAACCATCTCATCCTCTGTCATCCCTTTCTCCTCCTGCCTTCAATCTTTCCCAGCATCAGGGTCTTTTATATATTTAGATGTGCCTATGTTGGGTACATAAACATTTACAAATGTCTTCTCTTGATGAACTGACCCCATTATCATACATTGACCTTCTTTACATTTTTTTAGTCTTTGAGAAATGTCTGCTTTGTCTGACATAAGTATAGCTATACTTGATTTCTTTTGTCTTTCATTTGCCTGGTATATCTTTTTCCATCCCTATATTTTCAGTCTATCCACTTACTTAAAGCTGAAGTTGAAGCAAGTCTCTTGTAAGCAGCATGCAGTAGGGTCTTTTTTTTGTTTTTGATGGAGAAATCAGCCACTTTGATGGAGAATTTCATCCATTTACATTCAAAGTAATTATCAGTTGATATAGACATATTAACCCCATTGTTTTCTGGCAGATATGTAATTTATTTTTTCCTTTCTTCCTCTCTTATTCTCTAACTTGGTGATTTTATGATTTTCTGTAATGGTATGTATAAATTTCTTTCTGTTTATCTTTTGTGTATCTACTATAGATTTGCTTTGTAGTTACCATGGGGCTTATGTTTTTGATATCATGATTCATATCTTTTAGTCACTGTATCCATTAACAAATTAATGAAATTATTTTAAATATATATATATGTCTTAGAAATAGCTTAAAATAGTCTGATGAAATTGGTTAATATTCTTTTACAAAATGATTACAAATTATTTTTTCACAAGCTGGGAGAACTTTGAATGCTCACTAGAGATAGAGAGCTTCGGGTGAACTACTGAAGCAGTTGAGAACAGAATACTAAAACAGAATATCATCCAAAAAGGTCTGGAAGCAAAGAATAAACTAATAGTATTTCAAATCAAAACATCTGAATTGTCAGATAAATTTAATCTACTTGACTTAAATTCTATCCATAGCCCTAATGACTAATGATTTAAAATCGCCTAGACGAAACTTTGTTGGTAAAGTTATGTCTCTGCTTTTTAATATGCTCTCTAGGTTGGTCATGGCTTTTCATTCATGACTGCAGTCACCATCTGCAGTGATTTTGGAGCCCAAAAAAATAGTCTGTCACTGTTTCCATTGTTTCCCCATCTATTTGCCATGAAATGATAGGACTGGATGCCATGATCTTAGTTTTCTGAATGCTGAGTTTTAAGCCAACTTCGTCACTCTCCTCTTTCTCTTTTATCAAGAGGCTCTTTACCTAGCATAGGAATAGATAATTTGATCCTGCCAAGCATCTGTTTTAGGTTTTATTAGTGCTGGGATGCTTTAGTTTCCCTTTATTACTGGAGTGCAACACTGACTCCTAAAAATTTCGCTTTACTTTTGGACTGTGGCCAATACTTCTAGAGCTTCTGGAGTCCCAATTCTAAGACCAGAGGATTTACCAAGGTGTTTATCTTGAGGGACACAAACTTGAACCCATCTTTTCCCAGTACCTAATTATTGCTGAAGTCTCAGATCTTTTGACTCCTAGCTGTTATTTTCTGTGGGGTCTCTTTGAGATTCACCGTAAGATTCACCGTACAAGTGCAGCTTAAGAGTTGGTGGACTACTTAAGGGACAGTTGCACACAGACTTGGGGTCTCCTTTTCTGTATTTCCCTCATTCACTGAGAGGCGGAAACCCCCCTCTTGGATACTGATCAGCTGCTTTGTGGCCCTGAACTCTTACCTCTGTGCCAGCAGAGCAAAATTGCCACATTCTGATTCAATTTCAAACAGAGGATTTGTAGATGTAATGTTTCCATCCCCCAATCTTACAGCCTTAATGACCCAATCTATTCATAAGTAACATAGCAACGCCTGTAGTTTTGTTCTTTGAGTCTCTTTATTAACTGGAACACTGTCCTAGAGTCATGCAATGCTAAAACTAGAAAAGATCACATAGGTTGTTTTTTTTTTTCCACTCAACACCTTATTTTCAAATATGAGAAAAATAAGCTACCCAGAGATTAAATAGGTACAAAATCCCTAATATCTTTTAAAACAAACAACCTCCTACTTCCAAGGATTTATAGAGACTATCTCAATGTGCTATATATCTTATCATTTTCTTCTCTCCCTCTCATTCTAACAAGGTTTTGTAAATTGCTCATGAAGTTTTCTAGTTACTACCACAAAGTGACAATTGTACATGCTCACTGTTCAATATGGGTATTCTTGAAAAACTTATCTCCCTAAGTACGCTGGTTGCTTCAGCAAATTTTGATAATGTTATGCTCACTGTTCTCCCTATCCTTGAAGTGACAGTAATAAGGATTTCTTCTTCAGCTGAATCCAAGAAAATCTTTGCCTCATTAGCTCAGGAAACACTATCACAAGCTAATTCATTCAGTAGTAAAGGCAAGACAGTTACCATATGGTTTCACTCTGCAAATGTGCTCTCAGTACATTAAAAAAGAAATCAAAGCAACACATTTATCTATATTTTTGCCACTGTGAAATTAATGTCCAACAAAAAAAAATCTATACATGTTGACTGTCAAACAGAAGTAGCTTTCATTTCTTTCTGAAACAGACAACATGGCCCACACACTAATTCACCTGCTCATGAACTCAACTACTGTTGGAATTAGAACCAGAGTCTTATGGAAGAATTGATACAAATGTAGTCAGCTGGGTAAAGTTTCTATTTCTTTCAAACATACAGGGACAGTATTTTTTCCCCTGATATGCACATGTAATATATCTAATAATAAAACTGAAAACAGAAGTCACAGTAAAATTTGCTTTGTGTGGATCAAAGCCTAATTTCTTTCCCTCCAAGCCAAAGAATTAGGCAAAATCTACCAGGCTCCCTTATAACTAGCTATCATTGTATTCTAGTCAACAGAATGTGGTCAATTCCAGGTCTGGCTTACAAAGACCTCCCATCTATGACCTTACTCTCTCTTGTTCCCCATCTGTTACCTGCATGCAGAGGAATACAGGCCCTGTAAGGTGATAGATCCTAATGATGGAGAATGCCTGCAACCCAGAGTAATTTGTGGAGAACAGTTCACCAACCTCTGTTACTATTGGTCTACATTGGACTATGCTATTTTTAGAATTTAAGGTACTATTTGATTTCTTTGCAATAAAGTTTCCTTCCCATTTCTTACAACTTTAATTTTTTTTCATGATTTATAGCACTGGCTATGTTCTCCAATAAGATGTTGAATAGAGATGGTGATATGTGGGATCTTCTTATGCTTAATATTTAAAGGAACATTTTCAATAGCTTGGTATTATGACATTTGCTGTAGGGCTTGGTAGGTGTGCTTATCAGAGTAAAATGTTTCCCTTTATTGATACATTGCTAAAAGATTTATCATGAAAGGTATTGGATTTAGTTACATACTTCTCAGCATCTATTTAATAAACTGCAGGTTTATGTACCATTTAAGTTAGGAGATTTTCATATACTTGTTGTCTTTAGCCTTTAAGCTGAGGACTGTGAAGAAAGCTGAGCACTGAAGAATTGATGCTTTTGAACTGTGGTGCTGGAGAAGACTCTTGTGAGTCCCTTGGACTGCAAGGAGATCCAACCAGTACATCCTAAAGGAGACCAGTCCTGGGTGTTCATTGGAAGAACTGATGCTAAAGCTGAAACTGCAATACTTTGGCCACCTCATGCGAAGAGTTGACTCATTGGAAAAGACTCTGATGCTGGGGAGGATTGGGGGCAGAAGAAGAAGGGGACAACAGAGGATGAGATGGCTGGATGTCATCACCGACTCAATGCACATGAATTTGGGTGAACTCCAGGAGTTGGTGATGGACAGGGAGGCCTGGCATGCTGCAATTCCTGGGGTTGCAAAGAGTTGGACACGACTGAGCAACTGAACTGAACTGAACTGACTGATGGAGAACTTAGAATCATGTATGTTTTATCTGTTTGTGTAACTAGAACATATATCTCTTGCAAGCAACCTCTAGTTGATCTGACTACTCCCAGGAATAGAGACAAAGAGCTGCTTAGCAAGTGGCTTTAATCTACACTCATAATGTATATCTATCTTATTATCTTCAATCAAGAAGATCTTAGTACATAAATAATGTAATTTTTATGCAAATGAAACTTCAAAACAATACCTAGTCCTCAATTCCAACTACATTATTGTTCCAAATTTCTCTTAAAAGTGACATTCCAGAGCCATGACTATTACCAGTTCTATGGAGGAACATTTTTGTTGTCCAGACACAGTATATGCATGTCATGAAATTTACATCTGACTCAAGTAGAGCTATTGCATTAAATGGCATACTCTTTATCATCTGAGCCATTAGGGAAGACCACTGCATTAATTAAAAAATAGTTATTGATCATTTACTATGGGTTTGGCATCTTCTAAATTCTAGAAAAGTTGTAGAAAATGGCATAGGCAAAGTTCCTGTGCTCATGAACTTTATATGATAGTGCAAAAGAAAAACAATAATCAAATTAGAAAATACAGCCATTTTGATAGAGATAAATGTTATGAGGAAAATAAAATGGGAAGCAAGAGCTAGTCAAGGGAAAGTAGTTAGGAAAGTAACGCATCTTCTATTAACACCTCAGATGTCCAATTGGTTCTCATTTTCTCCCTTTTTGAAAAACCTCAGGTGAAAGTAACTAAAAAGACCTGAAAATGTCAGCCCTGTCAGAGACCCTAATAAATCAAATTAAAAGATTAAATATATATATATATACACACACACACATATATATATTAAGGGGGAAATTACAAGAGTGAAATTACTCCAGGGGAAATATTGAAGAGGTAGTCAGCATCTCTCTGCCCCTAAGAAAAACAATCCTGTCGTAGACTATTGCCCATCCAGTTCTACTCATGTTTCCTTAAGATTCTCGGTGAAAGACTTACACTTTGGTACTAATTTTTTGTATCAGAAATAGGAACTGCAGAACTCGATAAGGCACAGTATCTGTTCCCAGCACAGTAAGTTCCCAATGCACCGATCTGCCACATTCCAATGCTTTGTGAGTTGGATTTTTGGAACTAAAACTACATTTCCCTGTAGTAGCAGTGAAATTAATTGCAAATTAAACCCCTCAGCAAGTTTACAAAAGCCTACCCAATTTAAAATGCTGCTGAGAGTCTGCAAACTAGCAGTGAAAAACAGAGTTCAGTCATACAACTAGGGAATACGTTTTTTTAAATGCTGAGTGAAAGGCAATTTATCTTAAATGGCATTGCATGAAGGAATCAAGGTTTATGAAGGATTATTAAGGAGGATTCTGAAGAGATTTTCTGGCAACTTTTAAAATTCTGGTGAATAATAGAATAGGTTAATTAGCTATTGTCTAATTTTAGTTTATAAATTTTGGCCCTCTTTATTCTTGGAATAGCTACAATACTGTTGTTGGGGGTGTTGTCTGGTTGGTTGGTTTTTTTGTTTTTGTTCTTCTGATGCATAATTGCCCATGACTAGAAATGGTTGACTCAGGGCTCTTTTCAAGGTGGTGTTGGTGTTGGGAACTCATGCAAGGTACAGAGAGAGTTGGCGGGGGTGATGGGGGAGTAAGAGAAAAGAGAGAGTTCTAAATCAGAAGTTTTCAAAATTTAGCATGCATCAGAATTCCTTGAAAATTCTAGAATTCTAGAAAACCTAGACAGCATATTAAAAAGCAGAGACATTATTTTGCCTACAAATGTCTGTACAGTCAAAGCTCTGGTTTTTCCAGCAGTCATGTATGGATGTGAGAGCTGGACAATATAAAAGGGTGAGTGCTGAAGAACTGATGCCTTCAAACTGCGGTGCTGGAGAAGACTCTTGAGAGTCTCTTGGACTGCAAGGAGATCAAGCCAGTCAATCCTAAAGGAAATCAGTCCTGAATATTCATTGGAAGGATTGATGCTGAAGCTGAAGCTCCAATACTTTGGCCACCTGATGCAAAGGGCCGACTCATTGGAAAAGACCCTGATTCTGGGAAAGATTGAAGGCAGAAGGAGAAGGGGTGACAGAAGTTGAGACGGTTGGATGGCATCACTGACTCAACGAACATGAGTCTGAGCAAACTCCAGGAGATGGTGGACAGGGAAGCCTGGTATGCTGCAGTCCATGGGGTCGCAAAGTCAGACACAACTGAGCAACTGAACAACAAAAAAGAATTCCTTGGCTGACTTGACAAAACATAGATTTCTGATCCTCATGCCAGATCATGTGATCAATAGATCTGGGATTGGGCAGAGATTTGCATTTCTAACAAGCTCCAGGTAATGATGCTACCGATTTAGGAAGAACATCTTGAAAACAACTATTCAAAACACAAAAGGTTCAGATTAGAAACAACACTAAAGTCTTGCAGCAGGCACAGCTGTCAGCCAGGCTAGTTATACATTATCCTGATGCTTAAGGATGTCATGTTACTGACTCACTGCTAATGACATGAGTGATTGGGTCATGCAGGACCACTATGTCAAGCCTTTTCCAGTGTTTTAAGGTGTCTGAAAGCAAGTAAAATGATGACTAACATTTTTCTCAGATTTCCATGACTCTTCTTCCACTATAAAGAACAATTCCTGAGACTATCTGAGATAATTTTAGAAGCTGATTTAATCCTTTTAGACCACAAATCCACTACTTGATAGGTGTCACTTTAGAGCTTACTCAGCAAATATGTATTAAGTGACTACTACTTGCAAGACACTGTGATAAACAGGAGGTGGGGTTGGAGGGGTGGGGGAAGAAAATTATTTCATCCAAAGGCAGAGCAATCATGTACATGAATAACTAAAGTCAAAGTATCTTAAACACATCCTCAGAATGATACAGGTTAAATGCAATGAGAGTCTAACAGTGGGAAGAATGTTTTCTACCTGGAGAAACAAATCAAGAAAAAGCAACATTTAGGCATAAACTTGACTGAGAGATAAGGTTATGGATTTAAGGAATTGGGAGTATAAAAGGGAAATGACAGACTGAAAATATGTGTCCAGGAAGAGATAGCCATGTGAAAAAGTTATGCAAGTCAGAGAGAGACACATATAGAAAAATGACGAGCAGTTCCAATTGGCTGGAGTTCAGGAAGATGGGAAAGGTAAACTAGCATTAGATCATGAGGCCCTTAAAAAGCAACAAATAAGTTTGGAATTTACTAGGTAGCAGGAGAGCTATGAAAGTTTTTGCATATAGACATGATCATTCAGAATGATATTTTAGGATAATTTATTGGGCAGCAGAACGTTTGGAGGTGGTAAGAAAGCTACTATAGTAGCCCAAGACAGGGGAAAGAAACCAAGGAAGGGCAGTAAGAAGAGAGCAGTTGGGGTGAGGGGGCGGTCGTGCTGTGATGGATAATATAGGGGAGAATCATTATTACCCAGAACTGAGGTCAAGAATGTGAGAGAGACAGGGATGAGAAAAAAGAACGCTGACATTTTGAACCATAGTGACTCATCAGACAGCAGCATTTTCAACAGGAATGTGGAAAGTTCTAACAAATATCCTGGGTATCAAGGATTCTTGCACCATAAGGGAGATGAAAATTTTGTCATAAAATCCTAACTTTGTGTGGTTCCATTATTTAGCTCCATTTAACTTGGACTACAACCCTGAAGTCAATGCTTATCAATTTCTTTACCTCAATTCACATGTGAAAGTGTAAATATATAATTAAAGCAAAATGTCAAGGAGTACTTGTACTTAACCTTCCCACATATAATGCACTCTGATATTTCCTATTCTGTTCCATTTCACTTTTTAAAATACTTGCAACCACCAAATTGCTTCCATGGCTCACTAACGGGTGGCATCACAAAGTCTAAAAATCACTGCCATGAGCAGGAAGATTCAGCAATTGTGGACATGGTATTGAAAGGGAAGAGCATTTTTTTTACCATATGTAAGATGAAAACATATGTAGACAGAATGCATCCTTCTTACTCTCTAGAATATTTTACTTGTCCACAAATATAAGACACATAAATATCAAGCCTTACTATAATGGAAAACCACCCCTACTAAAGAGAAGAAAAGTATATTCTGTGTCTATTTTAACCAGATGCTCAAAGTATTAGACACAGCTCATTTGCGTACCTTATGAAAACTTAGTACTGTATATGAACTCATATTTGTAACCTAAAAATAAATTGAGATGGGGAAGCTGAGCATTCACATTTCAAAGGCAACCTTCACTTAATGAAAGAATTATTTCAATAAGTTTAAATAGAAATAATTCTCCTAATGCACTTAAGTCACTAAGAAAATTAACTAATCACTTGACAGAACCAGCTAAAGGAAAACTAGGTTAAAAAATATCCCTGTCAATTTCCTTTTAATCAGAGAAGAAAATAGAACATTGAAACAGGAAAGATGTTCCAAGGAAAGATGTCTCCATTTATAAAACTGTTTTTATAGTTAACTTTTTTACAGTACCAGGATAAGGCAGAGATGTTATAGTCAGTGATGATAGAATTTGCCTTGCTCCTCCTCAGTTAGGCCTGATGAGAGGGGCAAGAGTTGCCCATGAATAAGCTAAGGATATAGTTTGTTCCAGCTTTCCTGGTGGCTCAGACAGTAAAGAATCTTCCTGCAATGCAGGAGACCTGGGTTCAATTCTTGGGTCAGGAAAATCCCCTGGAGAAGGGAATGGCTACTCACTCCTGTATTCTTGCCTGGAGAATTCCATGGACAGAGGAGCCTGGTGAGCTACAGTCCATAGCGTCACAAGGAGTCAGACACAACTGAGCGACTTACACACACACACACACACACACACACAGTTTTTCCTCTCACTGGCTTTTATCAGCCATAATACATCACTTCAATGAAACAGATGGCACATGTGCACTTCCCTGAAGGAAGACTGGGAAAAACAGAAAAGTAAATCGTCTGCTGCTGCTGCTGCTAAGTCACGTCAGTCTTGTCCGACTCTGTGCGACCCCATAGACGGCAGCCCACCAGGCTCCCCCGTCCCTGGGATTCTCCAGGCAAGAACACTGGAGTGGGTTGCCATTTCCTTCTCAATGCAAAGTGAAAAGTGAAAGTGAAGTCGCTCAGTCATATCCGACTCTTAGCAACCCCATGAACTGCAGCCTACCAGGCTCCTCTGTCCATGGGATTCTCCAGGTAAGAGCACTGAAGTGGGTTGCCATTGCCTTCTCCGAAGTAAATCGTCTAGTCAAAACCAATTCTTCCTCAATAAGGAACGGAATAAAAACTAACTTAAAGTGGACCTTATTATATGCTAGGACACACACATGGGATTCTCTTACACAAAGAGATACGTATGTCACTCCCACTTTACAGGCAGATAAACTGGAATTCTAAGAAGTTAAATAACTTGGCCCAAGCCACATAGCTGGAAAGTGCAGAGTTGATGTTGGAAGGTAAATTCCTTACTTCCTTACACTCCCCAATAAGAAATACAAGGAAGTTTCACAAGAGCAACTCAACTGATTTCTAGTTGTAGTCCTTTATGGAGCTTTATTCAAAAAGATAATTGGCTTCAGAGTACATGTTTGGATATACAGTGTATGCAGCAGGAAGGGCAATCAAGACTTTCAACAGTAAATCTTCCCGGATGCTTAGCTGGTGAGATTGTTTTCCCCATTTCTTCCACCCCCTGATCTGTCTACCTCCCTCCACCTTTGGGTTTTCATTTCTTTCATCAGTAGCCATGGTAACACCCAAAGATAAAACACAGGCAGGAGAGTCTCACAAGCATCTTGAAAGGCGGAAGCTTGCCAGCATTTTTCATCAGAGTAATACTGTGCACCACACAAACAAAGCAGCACCCTTCTCATTCTCCCCCATTCATTTTCCACCCACTTAGTGGCAGCCAAGGCCATTTCTGAAGCTTAGGAGATGACTGTCTGGTACATTTGTATTCAAAAACTTGCAGATCAGTCTTTAAGTGTTTCAAAAAATGCTTGAGCTGGAAACAGTTGAATTTATCTCATTCCTCCCTTATTAACCCTTTCCTAAGAACCAGGCATTAGCCAGAAATAAGCTTTTCTGGCAGATGATCTGTGCACTGTTTCCCATAATCAGAGGTGACTTGAAGTCATAGCACTACTTCTGGCTTCCCATATAAACTGAATATTCAATACTCTTTTACCACAAGGAGGCTCTTCTGAATTTCTCTGCTAGACTGTGAATATTGATAGATAGGAGAGTGGAATCTGAAAATAGGTTTGGTTCAATGTGTTTTATTTAAAAACAGCCTTGATTAGATTCATGAATATCTGGTTCACCCAGCCAGAATACCTAATTTTTGACTGCATGGCTATAAATCAGAGATTACAAAGCAATAATCATCTGTCTGGAACATATTAAAACATAGAGGGTTTGCAGGCATGGATGCAATGTAGATGGGCACACTGTATGTATGTTTGAGAATAGGCATAAAAAATAGTCCTTTTTAAGCTTTATTATATCTCCAATTGCTTGATTTGGTACTGATGATTATTATTTAGAGTTCTTAATTATTTTAATGGGCTTTCTCTACAAAGTACTGGTGACTTTCTAATGGACAAAGTCCTTAAACAAACACTTTATCTCTTTACCATGCAGGACACACTGACCTCATGGTTTCTTGACAACCTCCATGCAATCAATATTTTGTGATAGCCTATTCCCTGGTGGCTCAGTGATAAAGACCCTGCCTGCCAATGCAGGAGACCCAGGTTCCATCCTTGGGTCAGGAAGATCCCCTGGAGGAGGAAATGGCAACCTACTCCAATATTCTTGCCTGGAGAATTTCATGGATAGAGGAGCCTGGTAGGCTATAGTCCATGAGGTCGCAAAAGAGTTGCACACAACTTAGCGACTAAACAACATTAAGTCATAGCCACTGATATTTTATATACATAAAATATCCCACAGCCTTTTGTGGTATAGATTTTTCACCTTACTTATTATAATAGAGAAAATTGAGGCTCAGAGTGATTAAATAACTTCCCTGAGTCACACAGCAAAGCAACAGCAAAGTGGGAATGAGATGAAGGTCCTATTACTGCCCACACTCTTTTCTTCCAAACTTTATGTCAGGTTCCCAGAGCTGCAGTCACTTCATAAGCATTCAAAGATATTCCCCTATGAGCCCTCCTTCTGATCACTGTTTTTATTTTCTTTTTAACTTTTTATTTTGTATTGGGGTATGGCCAGTTAACAAACAATGTTGTGATAGTTTCAGGTGAACAGCAAAGGGACACAGCCATACATATACACATATCCATTTTCCCCCCAAACCCCTCCCATCAACATAACGTTGAGCAGGTTTGTGTGCCAACCATCCTTGTTGGTTATTCATTTTAAATACAGCCATGTGTACATGTCCATCCCAAACTCACACCATATTTCTTATCTTTGCATGTCTTCTGAGTCCTCTGGCCCATTACCCCTTCTTTGTCATAATCTATCAGCATCTTTAGCACAAAATCCTTCCTAGCATGACCAGTTTAGCTTTTGTTCTGTTGCACATTTGATTCCTACAAATTTGTTTCCAATTCCCCAATTGTACCCACCTTGACACTTACCAACCCTAAGTAAATCCTACACCTGGAGGCCACTGGCCAACAATGAATAAAGGCAAGAAAACAAATGAACCATTTGCAGATAAGTGAAAGTCAAAGTCACTCCATCATGTCCGACTCTTTGTGACCCCATGGACTGGAACCCACCAGGCTCCTCTGCCCATGGAATTCTCCAGGCAAAAATACTGGAGTAGGTTGCCATTCCCTTCTCCAGGGGATCTTCCTGACCCAGAATCTTCCTGATTCTTTACTGTCTGAGCTACTGAAAAATCCCTTTGCACTGTGGTAAGCCTTTAACACAACTCAATTTCATCTCCAGTTACATTCTCAAACCCTACTCCCAAACTTTTGCCCTCCAACTTCTAGCCACAATCCCTCATATCTTTATCTCAACAATAAGTTCACTCTCAGTTCTACCAAAGTGATTGAAGCCCTTTGACATGAAATGCACAGTTTTCTCCTCTTCATCTCAATCATTTTTTTTCTCTCTTTCTTCCACCTTAGGGGGAGAAAAACGATTCATCTCAGAATCTCGACCATCATGTCACCTTTCAACAAATTAAATGACACAAGAAGAAAATAATCAGTCAAATCCAGAATATGAGACATTCTACAATATAAATGGCTCTGCTTTTTCTCAACAAATAAATGGCATGGGAGAAAAGGATTGTTAGAGATTGAAAGAGATTTAAAAGAAATAATTACCAGAAGCAATGAGTAGACCCTACATTGATGTCAATGCAAACAAGGTATACACATAAAAAGACATTTGGAAACAGTTAAAGACAATTAAATATGGAGTATTAAATGACAGTGAGAAATTGATATTAACTTTTTAGGTCTGATAATACTGTTATGGTTATGAAAACAAATGTCCTTACTAGTTCAGAGACACATACTGAATTATTATGAGTGAAATGATACGTGTTACCTGGAATGTGTCTCAAAATACTTTGGTGACACATTTTTCCCTGTGTGGGGAATAGATGAAACAAATTTTGGAAAATGTTGACAATCGTCAAAGCTAGGTGATGGGTAACTGGGAAATTATAGATTCTATTCTTGTGTATGTTTGCGAATATACATACTGACTGAAAATTCTGAAAAAAAGGCAAAGCGTAAGGGAGCAAAATTTGCCACCCCAAAATGTGTCTCTCTGGCATGAGTATTATTTTAGGCTGATTATTTTTAAGAAGCAGAAGACATAGAAAGACTTTCTTTTCATAGCCTTCTTAGCTGATAAAGGGTCTGTTCTTTAAATAGAGCTATCACTAGAGGTATCTGCAAAGAATATGAGCTCAGTGTGGTGGAAGAAACTCAGCAGAGCCTAGAGGGCAGAGTCCACTCCAGATCCAATGTAGACCAGCAAACATTTTTTTTTAACCAAACATTTGCTTTTCCATCTCCATGTGAATTGCCTTCCTCCCCTTTACAGTCCCAAACCACTACCCTCAATATCCTCTTTTGTCTTTAGCTGAAGATGGTATTTAAAGTGAGGACTTCAGCCATTTTGGCAAATTACTCACTTCTCCTGGGTCTCTCCCATGTGCCCACGTTATTAAACTTTTGTTTGATTTTCTCCTGTTAATCTGTCTCATGTCAATTTAATTCTTAGACAAGTCAGAAGAACCTAGAAAGGTAGAGGGAAATTTATTCCTCTCAGACAGAAACAACTAAAAATATTTCTTAAATCATTATTTAAAAATCATTCCCCTTCTCTAACATCTTAAATCTCCCTCTATTTGTTCACCCACCCTCCGCCTTCAAACAAGCTGGCCTCTTCTGTCCTAAGATTCTCTGAATAGCACTGCTTCCAGAAGCTATAATTATCTCCCTATCTTTCTTGAAACCCTGAAATTTCAAGAAAGGAATCCAGATCATTTCTACCTTTTCCAAAATTACATTCACTCTTTATCCCTCCATTTCCTCTCCCCCTGGCAATGACTTCTGCTCTCATCTCCACTTTGCCGCTTCTAAAAATCTAAGGTGCCTTAGCACTAACCTCTACACAAACAGAAATCTGTCTCTCTGTTTCTTTCGGTAGCCACCGCTTCTTCTCTTCTAGACAGTTCTAAATGCTTTATTTATATTTATTAACACACATAATCATAATTACCCCAAAAATCCTATTAGATAGGTACTATTATTATCCCCACTTTACAAAAGGGAAAAATCAAGCCTGGGGAAGGTCAAATAACTTGTCCACAGTCACACAGCTAGTAACCCGGTGGGGCGGATAGCCTGGGCTTTCTGACCTTTGGTGCATGACCTTGACTGTCATGCCAAAATGCCTTTTATTGGAGATTAGCATGGGACACTTTCTTCTCCACAAGCTTGTGTGTGTGATGTACAATGCCACAGGAGATAAGTATATTCAGGACAGCAAAAAATTAATAAACAGAAACCTCAATTAAATAGGAGTCTGGAGACCAGAAGGGTAAGCTTTCAAGCCCTGTGATGATAGCAGAACCCCACAGGAAAAAGAAAGGCTCCTCTTCTTTCCTGGCAAGGATGCAGCCAATGAAGAACCATGGACTCTGTCTTGTTGAACCCTCCCAACTTCCTTCCCTCCCTATAAAAGTCCTCTCCCTCCCTTGCCATGCAGCGGCTTGCACATATCTCGCTGTGAATGCAGACTTCAAACTGTAATTCTCTGCTGGCCCCAGATAAACTCACATTGGCTAGAGAAGCATCTGGCAGTCTATGTACTTCAGGTCAGCATTTTGGTGGCCTTTACAAGAACCAGAGAAGACCCTTACAGGTTCCAGGGCTGGTGAGCAAACAGATACATTATCCACAAATTGGGTTTTCTGAGCTCACTATTTTTCTCGCCAACCCTGGAGTCTGAAGGTACATCTTTCTCCTGGATCTCAAGAACACACTCTATTAGCATTTGAAGCTCTCCAGATTTTATTCAGTATCAACTTAAAGGCTTTGTCTTTATGAGAAAGGCCTTATTCTACATGTGAGTACAATATGTCCCCTACATATGAGTGAGTTCCATTCCAAGAGTGCATTCTTAAGTCCAATTTGTTCATTGAGTCCAGTAAAGTTACCCTAGGTACCTAACACAATCAGCTATATAGTACTGTACTGTAATAGGTTTCTAATACTTTTCACACAAACAGTATGTAAAAAACAAACAAAAAATAAATATTTTTAATCTTACAGTACCTTGAAAAGTACTGTAATACAGTATAACAGCTGGTATCCAGGGGCTGGCCTCAAGTCAACAGGCAAGAAGAGGAGGAGGGAGTGGAGGTGGGAGATAGTAGAGCTGAAGGATCGTCAACAATAGGAAATGGAGGGAACACTGCAATTTCACTCATGTTTGATATTGCTGGCTCAGGTTCTGGTTGCTTGCTGGAACCAGATACACCTTTCCATCTTTGAAAGTTTACAACTTGAAGGTTCATATGTAGGGGACTTACTGTATTTGATACTCTGGTCTGATTTTGAGATTAAACTGTTGTAGTCAAGGCTATGGTTTTTCCAGTGGTCACGTATGGATGTGAGAGTTGGACTCTAAAGAAAGCTGAGCACCAAAGAATTGATGCTTTTGAACTGTGGTGCTGGAGAAGACTCTGGAGAGTCCCCTGGACTGCAAGGAGATCCAACCAGTCCATCCTAAAGATCAGTCCTGGGTGTTCATTGGAAGGACTGATGTTGAAGCTAAAACTCCAATACTTTGGCCACCTGATGCAAAGAGGTGACTCATTTGAAAAGGCTCTGATGCTGGGAAAGATTGAAGGCAGGAGGAGAAGGGGACAACAGGATGAGATGGTTGGATGGCATCACCAACACAATGGACATGGGTTTGAGTGGACTCTGGGAGTTGGTGATGGACAGGGAGGCCTGGTGTGCTGCAGTTCATGGGGTCACAAAGAGTCAGACACGCTTGAGCGACTGAACTGAACTGAACTGAATCAAAGCTGAGTGAAAATGTCTTCAGCCCATTTTTTGGAAACAGGCTGCTTCTCTGAAACTGCCAGTTTTTAAGCCTTCAGTCTGTTCCTTTGGAAGGGCTATTCTTGGGAAACTGGCTGATAAAGACTTTGGTCAGGCTCCTTGAGGACCAAGCTATCTCCTAGGAACTGCTGGGATTAGCCTACAAGCTGTTTGAATTGTGTTGCTTGAGCTGTTTGAACTGTTTGAAAATTGTTCTTTTACTCTAGAGAAAAACCTGTGAGAAATGGGATCCTAGTTATCTTAACCTTTTGAGGGCACCTCCCTCCCCTCCCCTCCTCCCCCTCACCCCACTCCCCCAAACACACACACAATGGCTCTGGGTAATTTTGTATTTAAAAAACCACAGTCCTTCCTCGGGCACATTTCCAACTAAATGAACAGACCTGACCAAAGGCAGTTGAGAATATCAATAGCCATTATAGAGAACTTTTGAAATCCCCAAACTTAATTTCCTTAAAACTGAATTGGACTACAATAGCTCAGAAATTTCCACACTGGGTGGAATGCTTATTTCACTTGGTATTTGGAGATCTCCCTCCCAGCATTATCAAGGGTATAATATTGTGTCCCTGCCAAATAAGATGTTAAGATTAACTGAGGGAAACAAACAATTGAAAACAAAACGGCTCCTGGAGCCTCAGGCTCTTCTTTGGCTATTTTGTCTCAGCCTCTGCCTCTGGCCCCACGTTGTCTCTCTGTCTTGGCTCCCGTGACCGAACTCCACCACCAGCGCCCTCTGCCTCCTTCCTCTCTGGTTGTCTACACCTCCTCTGTAGCCCCAATTCCTCCACACAAATTGTCCCTTTTTGCAGAACCTCTCCCCACTCCTTTTTCCTCTGAACTTGTCAAAACCTGTCCCTATAAAATGAAGCCTTCTGAGGATCCAGAAGTTAAATCTTTAATTTCTTACATTCCTTGAAATAAAGCTGAACTGCAAGCTGTAGTTAGGGATTATCCCCTAAGTAACTGAGGAGTCTCACAGATTTGCTGCAGAATTTAATAGAGTCAGTCACACTTATCAACCTGGTTTCTCTGACGTATACCAGGTTCATATGCTTCTCAGTGAAGGCTACCCCAACCACTGGATAAAAACCACTAACTTGGAAAATCCTGAAAGATTTCTAGAATTACAGCTGAAAAGACCAGCTTCCTAACTTACTGTGTGATAAGCTCAGGCAACTGCTAGGTGACTTCATGGCGCAGTTCTCAGAGCTTTTTCAAAGTCTGATGAGTAGAACAAAATTCAGGCTTGCACACAAAATTCTAATGAACCTGTTTGTGACTATTACAACTGACTTCAGATGATTTTTCTTTTTTTAATCTTGGTCTTCCTTCACGTATTGATTCTTTCAGGGTAGTTTTCAACTCTGTGTTATTAATGGACTGAACTGGAATCTTCCCTTCTTGTAAAAAGAAACAATGGAATTGGAAACTGTTCATTCCAGATTTAGTTAATCTGGCAAACCAGCTCTCTTACATTCTAGATAAGGCACCTAAAAGTAAGACAGCCAAAATTCTTAATCTTCAACTCCAAAAAAATAAAGGCTCTTAAATGAAATCAAAATACTTCTAGTTTCTGCTTTTATTGCAATGATCCAGGGCACTGGAAATGGGCATCCCTGGTGGCTCAGCTGGTAAAAAATCTGCCGGCAATATGGGAGACCTGAGTCCGATCCCTGGGTTGGGAAGATTTCCTGGAGAAGGGAACGGCAACCCACTCCAGTATTCTGGCCTGGAGAATTCTATGGACTGTAATAAAGTCCATGGGGTCTCAAAGAGTTGGACACGACTGAGTGACTTTCACTTTCAGGGCACTGGAAAAGAGTCTGTTACAAATTTGAGTATTTTAGACACCTTCAGCCCTCTAATCAGCCTTCCAATGTGCTCCCAGTTCTCAATGATGGGGCTCCAAGGACCTATAGGAGGCCTTTCCAATCCCTTCTCTCACTCAGCTTGGAGAAACGTTTCTCCAGATTGGGAATGAATCTCTTACAGTCCTAAATGACACTGGAGCCACTCTCCATGCTCAATCGCACTCCTATAAAACAGTCTCTGCCTCAGAGTACTAAAATAGTTCAAATATTGAGGATCTGTAATGAACCTCAAGAGGTTCCTGTCTCTGAATTTGTTCCCCTTTGATTAGGCCCTTTGAGAGATACACACCATTTTCTCCATAGTCCCTCAGCTCTTATTTATTAAGCCAAGACTTCTTAGAGAAGTATCATGTCAGAATTTCTTTCTCCTAAAAACAGGAAATAATTCTAGATTTGACACTAGTCATCAGTGTACCCAGCAAGTTGAATTAAATGACCTTTTGATATCTTTTATTTATGCCATTTTGAAGATACTAGAACTGATTCTGAAAACACTAATTATTTGTCCTTATTAAATCAGCTACTCCCCTTCTTGTGGGCAAAACATCCAACTGATTTTGTCAAAATTCACAGTATACCTCCTATCAAGATTAAAATAGATCCCTCAAAACCTCTTCCCTCTAAGTAAAGAAGCCCTTCAAAGCACAGAGCCCACAAGGATTACAAGGCTCAAGGCCTCATTATCTCTTGTACTAACCTCTGTAAGACTCTCATCTTACCCATGAGAAGAAAATCTAAGGGCCAAGATTGGAGATTTGCCCAGGACCTCTGGGCAATAAATGACATTGTTATCCCTCAGCACCCAGTTGTTATGAACATACATTACCAATATCCATTATCATCAGAAATAAATTCTTTTTAACTGATTTATGCAGAGCATTCCTTAGTATTCCAGCTAATGAAGCTAGCCAATACCTTTTTTGCCTTCACTCAAAAAGAAAAACAATTCACCTAGATATTACTGTCTCACGGTTTTACTGAGAGTACTTATTTCTCACAAATCCTGAAGGCTGATCTGAATAACCTAAAGTTCCCTAGAGATTCTATTTTGTTGCAATACATGGATGATTTGCTTCTTTGCTCTCTTTCTCAAGCCTCCTCACAGGAAAGCAAAATCTACTTGTTAAAGCTTTTAGTCTTAACAGGATGTAAGACTGCAAAAAAAAAAAAAAAAGAAAACTTGCAGTTTGTCCAAACCCAGGTTCAATACTTAGGGCATCTGATATGAGAACAAGAGCTACATTGACATCCAGGTTGACTTCACAGTGTCTAAACTTCTCAAAACCCAAAACTACGCACCAACTGCAAGGGATTCACAGACTAGTTGGTTAATGTTGAAACTGGATTCTAAATTTATCTCTTATGGCCAAATCTCTGTATGTTTTACTAAGCAATAATAATCTTGATCCAATTTTACAGAAAGAACCAGAAGACAGAGCCTTCAAGGCCTTAAAGGAGAGTTTGATGAATCCACCTGCCCTTGGGCATCTTGATTAGCAGATTTACTTTTTCCTTTTTGTATATGAAAAGGATGGGAATGCCTTGAGGTACCTTGAGGTACTCAGTTGAAAACAACGCACCTCCATCTACTCATAGGATATTAGCACCAGCAACTGGCCCTGTGGCAGTGAAAAGTGAAACTGAAAGTCGCTCAGTCGTGTCTGACTCTTTGCGACCGACCCCATGGAATTCTCCAAGCCAGAATAATGGAGTGGGTAGCCTTTCCCTTCTCCAGGGGATCTTTCCAACCCAGGGATCAAACCCAGGTCTCCCACATTGTGGGCAGATTCTCTACCAGCTGAGCCACAAAGGAAGCCCAAGAATACTGGAGTGGGTGGCCTATCCCTTTTCCAAGGGATCTTCCCGACCCAGGAATTGAACCGGGGTCTCCTGCATTGCAGGTAGATTCTTTATCAACTGAGCTATGAGGGAAACTATTCTGTGGCAGTGGGATACTCCTTTTGCCTTATAACTATTATGGCTGCTGACCTTTTGGTTAATACCATTGAGCAGATCATTGCGGGAACTTTAACCATTTTTGTACTTCATGCAGTTGAAGCTCTCCTGAATTCTCATCACACTCAACATTTCTCTGCTAATTCCAAATAAACTCATCTGTGCTGTAGAAGTATCTGGTAGTCTATTTATTTCATGTCAACAGCACTCTAAGATTCTGTCACAATGTTCTAAAAAAACTACACCAAGGATTTTAACCTGGAATCAGACACCTCATACTTCAATCTATCTGCTTACTGAAAGCATCAATTATGTATGACTTATTTGTCTTTGCTTCTACATTCAAAGGAGATGCTCAACCATACAAAGATCCTGTCCGTTGAATGAATAACTGCTTCACCTAAGCACGTTTACTTGGCTCCAGTTGGGAAACAGGGTATAAGATATGCTTGCTCCAGTTGTCCTATGTATCAAATCTTAAAAGGTCCAGTTTAATAAACTTCAACAATGTCATACCAAGATCCATCTGATTCAGGTCTTCCCAACTATCAATTATAGTACTTTGAAAAAAAAAAATTGGCTTATTTAGTACATCCAAAAATTAACACAGAACTGCTATTTGCACTGTCAAGATCATCTCATGCTGATTGATTCTGTTACCTATGACGAAAGTTTCAAAAGCCTTATGAGTCTGATTCATATTCAGAATCACAAGATTTACAGTGATTATTGATTTTTAACTTCCCTTCATTCATTATTAATGCCAGTTCATCTCAGGAATATCGGATTCTGTTTGGCCTAGTTGTTTTCAATTTGATTATCCTTGATATTGCATATTTGAAATAGCTGGAACTTGAATATCATGCCTTCTAGGTATCTTTCCTCCCAAGTAATCTACAGTGAAAACATGGTATCAAGGCACCTAAAGGAAGGGCTATGTCTTATACATCTTTCTACCCTCAGTATGTATTATAGATTCTGGCATACAATAAGGACCCAGCATACATTTGTCAAACTGAATTGATTTACATTCTATCTTGAAAGACCAATATTTAAATAATGTCAGTATTGCTTGGTTTTACTTGGGGAGAGGGGGTAGTTATTTTAGAGAGCACAATCTTATAGCGGCAGATTTTTTCCCTCTTTTTCCCTTATAGGATATTTTGCTGGCCTAATAACTAAATTGACATAAAATGGATTAACAGAACAAAAACTAATATAATTATGTGCATAGAGGATCCCCATAAAGACATGAGACTCAAAGGCATTCAGGCAACTGAGGCTTATATGCCATTCTGAGCAAGGAGGAAGAGAGTAAGGATCCAGGAGGAAGATGTTTGCCTTGAGATAAAGATAACTCTGATATAAAAAGTTATCTCTGGTAATACCTCTCTTCTTGGCACAGGCCGCCTATCTAAAATCTGTTAGGCAGTTAGTTGAGTTCAGTTCAGTTCAGTGGCTCAGTAGTGTCCGACTCTTTGCGACCCCATGATTGCAGCACGCTAGGCCTCCCTGTCCATCACCAACTCCTGGAGTTCACTCAGACTCACGTCCATCGAGTCCATGATGCCATCCAGCCATCTCATCCTCGGTCGTCCCCTTCTCCTCCTGCCCCCAATCCCTCCCAGCATCAAAGTCTTTTCCAATGAGTCAACTCTTCACATGAGGTGGCCAAAGTACTGGAGTTTCAGCTTTAGCATCATTCCTTCCAAAGAAATCCCAGGGTTGATCTCCTTCAGAATGGACTGGTTGGATCTCCTTGCAGTACAAGGGACTCTCAAGAGTCTTCTCCAACACCAGAGTTCAAAAACATCAATTCTTCGGTGCTCAGCTTTCTTCACAGTCCAACTCTCACATCCATACATGACCACAGGAAAAACCATAGCCTGGACTAGACGGACCTTAGTCGGCAAAATAATGTCTCTGCTTTTGAATATGCTATCTAGGTTGGTCATACCTTTTCTTCCAAGGAGTAAGCGTCTTTTAATTTCATGGCTGCAATCACCATCTGCAGTGATTTTGGAGCCCCCAAAATAAAGTCTGACACTGTTTCCATTGTTTCCCCATCTATTTCCCATGAAGTGATGGGACCGGATGCCATGATCTTCGTTTTCTGAATGTTGAGCTTTAAGCCAACATTTTCACTCTCCTCTTGCACTTTCATCAAGAGGCTTTTTAGCTCCTCTTCACTTTCTACCATAAGGTGGTGTCATCTGCATATCTGAAGTTATTGATATTTCTCCTGGCAATCTTGATTCCAGCTTGTGTTTCTTCCAGTCCAGCGTTTCTCATGATGTTCTCTGCATATAAGTTAAATAAGCAGGGTGATAATATACAGCCTTGACATACTCCTTTTCCTATTTGGAACCAGTCTGTTGTTCCATGTCCAGTTCTAACTGTGGCTTCCTGACCTGCATACAAATTTCTCAAGAGGGTCAGGTCAGGTGGTCTGGTATTCCCATCTCTTTCAGAATTTTCCACAGTTTTTTGTGATCCACACAGTCAAAGGCTTTGGCATAGTCAATAAAGCAGAAATAGATGTTTTTCTGGAACTCTCTTGCTTTTTCCATGATCCAGTGGATGTTGGCAATTTGATCTCTGGTTCCTCTGCGTTTTCTAAAACCAGCTTGAACATCAGGAAGTTCACAGTTCACGTACTGTTGAAGCCTGGCTTGGAGAATCTTGAGCATTACTTTACTAGCATGTGCTGCTGCTGCTGCTAAGTCGCTTCAGTCGTGTCTGACTCTGTGCAACCCCAGAGATGGCAGCCAACCAGGCTCCCCCGTCCCTGGGATTCTCCAGGCAAGAACACTGGAATGGGTTGCCATTTCCTTCTCCAATGCGTGAAAGTGAAAAGTGAAAGTGAAGTCTCTCAGTCGTGTCCGACCCTCAGTGACCCCATGGACTGCAGCCTTCCAGGCTCCTCCGTCCATGGGATTTTCCAGGCAAGAGTACTGGAGTGGGTCACCATGTGGGTCTACTAGCATGTGAGATGAGTGCAATTGTGCGGTAGTTTGAGCATTCTTTGGCATTGCCTTTCTTTGGGATTGGAATGAAAACTGACCTTTTCCAGTTCTGTGGCTGCTGCTGAGTTTTCCAAATTTGCTGGCATATTGAGTGCAGCACTTTCACAGCATCATCTTTCAGGATTTGAAATAGCTCAATAGGAATTCCATCACCTCCACTAGCTTTGTTCATAGTGATGTTTTCTAAGGCTCACTTGACTTCACATTCCAGGATGTCTGGCTCTAGGTGAGTGATCACACCATCATGATTATCTGGGTCATGAAGATCCTTTTGGTACAGTTCTTCTGTGTATTCTTGCCACCTCTTCTTAATATCTTCTGCTTCTGTTAGGTCCATACCATTTCTGTCCTTTATCGAGCCCATCTTTGCATGAAATGTTCCCTTGGTATCTCTAATTTTCTTGAAGAGATCTCTAGTTTTTCCCATTCTGTTCTTTTCCTCTATTTCTTTGCATTGATCGCTGAGGAAGGCTTTCTTATCTCTCCTTGCTGTTCTTTGGAACTCTGCATTCAGATGCTTATATCTTTCCTTTTCTCCTTGTTTTTTGCCTCTCTTCTTCTCACAGCTATTTGTAAGGCCTCCCCAGACAGCCATTTTGCTTTTTTGCATTTATTTTCCATGGGGATGGTCTTGATCCCTGTCTCCTGTACAGTGTCACGAACCTCATTCCATAGTTCATCAGGCACTCTATCTATCAGATCTAGGCCCTTAAATCTATTTCTCACTTCCACTGTATAATCATAAGGGATTTGATTTAGGTCATACCTGAGTGGTCTAGCGGTTTTCCCTACTTTCTTCAATTTAAGTCTGAATTTGGTAATAAGGAGTTCATGATCTGAGCCACAGTCAGCTCCTGGTCTTGTTTTTGTTGACTGTATAGAGCTTCTCCATCTTTGGCTGCAAAGAATATAATCAATCTGATTTCGGTGCTGGCCATCTGGTGATGTCCATGTGTAGAGTCTTCTCTTGTGTCGTTGGAAGAGGGTGTTTGTTATGACCAGTGCATTTTCTTGGCAAAACTCTGTTAGACTTTGCCCTGCTTCATTCCACATTCCAAGGCCAAATTTTCCTGTTACTCCAGGTGTTTCTTAACTTCCTACTTTTGCATTCCAGTCCCATATAATGAAAAGGACATCTTTTGGGGGCAGTTAAGGGGAAGGTAAAAAGCCCTTTCTGAGTCTCCTGGGCCTTGAATGCCTTCAACTCAAAATAATCCACATGCCAAAGTGGCACATTTGGGGGTGGTGTGTTCTGCTACCCTTCAGTCTTGGGCTATGACTTCCTGCTTTTCTATTACATTTCTTTACAATATATAATTACATTAATAGAGTCTCAGCAAACCAAACGAACATTTCAGATCTAATGCCATCAGTCTTGCTTTTGACAAAACTAGATATTAACTTTTGGTTGCACATATTTGCAGAATATTAAGCTTTAATAAAGTTGAAGAAAAATTATTAATATTATTAATCATTTACAAGCTGGTATTCTGAAAAGATAGTTATTACTTCTTCCTTTCTTTATTAACTTTAAATCATAAGAGTTTCTTCACTCACATCTGTCCCCTTTTTCATTTTTCCATTCTGCCAGGTATTAAGTATCTTCGGTAAAGACTGGAAAGGGAGTCTTAGGTAAAATGTGAAATGATGGCACATTTGCAAGTTATGTTATAGGTACAAAAACATAGTACAAGTAATAAAAAATACTATATGAAAGTCCTCAACCAAACTATAAGCATAGGGAGACAATTAATGCCAAATAAACTAAGAAAAGGGCCAATGCACAGCTTTAAGAACTTTAATTATCGTCTGTGTTACACAAAACAAACAAATCCTGTTTCCAGCACTTTGTGAACCTGCTAAAGGCTAAGCGGAATCCGACATATAGGCATTTCTCTGATAGTTAAAAGAGGTTAGTACCCTAGTACTTTGTAAAGACATTAATTAAATCTAGTTTCAATCTGTACTAAGGCACTGTTCTCTTGAAGTTGTAAATATGAACTGTTCTAAATAGATTAAGTACACTGCACTCCAAAGAAAAATACGAGTTCCAGCATGTAGATTAATGCATTGTGAATTAGCTCTTTTAGGAAAAAGAAAAACAGAAACAAAGTGAGTTATCATTAACATTA
Source organism: Budorcas taxicolor (assembly GCF_023091745.1). NCBI lineage: Eukaryota > Metazoa > Chordata > Mammalia > Artiodactyla > Bovidae > Budorcas > Budorcas taxicolor. The sequence goes on from NC_068920.1 coordinate 27,226,870, forward strand.
CTGAGATTCACAGACCACAGTGCTATTGGTGGTGGGCCTCTCATGCATATACACGTTAGCCCCTACTATCTGCATCACATACAGTGCCCAAAGGCCTTCATAATCCAGTTGATGAAAAAACACAAAAGTACAGAAAAAAGCATTGTCATGATTGCCTACATAGAAAATCACAAGAGAAGTACCTCAAAAAAGCTCTAGGACCAATACCAGGTTTAGTAAGGTCATAGGAATCCAGATCAACACGCAGAAATCAGTTCCATTCCTATTCACTTATAATGACTACACAGAAAACAAAATTTTAAAACACAATATCATTTAAAATATCTTCAAAGATGAAATGCTTAGGTATAAATCTAACAAAACAAATATAAAGAAAATTCACAACACTGATGAAAGAGATCAAAGAAGGCCTACAGGAATACTGTTCATGGATTGGTGGACTCAACATAGTAATAATGTCAAATCTCTCTGAATTAATCCATAGATTTAATATAATTTCCATCTGAATATCAGAAACATATTTTGTAGACATAGACAAGTGTTCTAAAATTTATAGAAAAGACAAGACCTAGAATAGCTGAGATAATCTTGAAAAAGAAGAATAAAATAGGACAAATCATTTTAGCTATTTTATGTTAAGGCTTACTATATAGCTATAGTAATCAAAGGAATGTGGTATTGACACAGAGATAATCACATAAATCAGTGGAATAGAATAGAGAACCCAGAAATAGACCCACACAATTATGCTCAACAGATTTTTGACAAAGGTGCAAAAACAGTTCAATGGGGAAAATATAGTCTTTTCAACAAATGGTGCTGGAGCAATTGGATATCCACAGGCAAAAAAATGAATATCAACCTAAACCTCAAACCTTATGCTCATATTAACTCAAAATAATCACTGACATACATGTGAAACAAAAACTATAAAACTTGTTAGAAAATGCATATGAGCAAATCTTTAGGACCTGCTGCTGCTGCTGCTAAGTCGCTTCAGTCGTGTCCGACTCTGTGCGACCCCATAGACGGCAGCCCACCAGGCTCCCCCATCCCTGGGATTCTCCAGGCAAGAACACTGGAGTGGGTTGCCATTTCCTTGGGTTAAGCAAAGAGTTGTTACATCTGACACAACCAACGAAATGCATAAAAGAAAAAATGAATTAATTAGACTTAATCAACACTTTAAAATATTTGTTCTGTGAAAGACCCCATTAAAAGGATGGAAAGATGAGAAAATATTTGCCAACCACATATCTGACAAAGCACTAGTATTTAAAATATATAAAAGACTTTCAAAACTCAACAACAACAAAACAAACAAGCAATCCTGTTAGGGAAAGGACAAAAGAGACAAAGGAACATTTTACTAATGAGAGGATACAGATGACAAACAAGCAAGTGAAAAAATGTTCAGTATCACCAGTCATTAGAGAAATACAAATCAAGATCACCATGGGACATCACTACATACCCACTAGAACAGCTAGAATAGAAACTCATGATAACACCAAATGCTGGCAAAGATGCACAGAAAATCAATCTTTCATACACCGGTGATGGGAATACAAAATTGTACAGCCATTCTGAACTACAGTTGGGCAATTTCTAATAAACACTAAATATCCATGTAAGCAACAAGGTTCACAGTACAGCATGGGGAACTATATTCAATATCTTGTAATAACCTACAATGGAAAAAGAATCTGAAAAAGTATAATATATATACACATATACATTCAGATAAATACATGTATGTACCACAGTCAAGATTTCAACTTGTATCCCAGAACACAGAGAATGTGTTGATGGAACTATATAATCTGATCTATATGTATCTATATACGTATCTATCTGAACCACTTTACTGTACACCAGAAACTAACATACATGTAAATCAACTATACTTCAGTTTGAAAACAAAAACACGTACAAAAAAACAAAACTCAGAAACCTACATATGAATGTTGAAAAAGAAAGTAAAAGTGAAGTCATTCAGTCGTGTCTGACTGTTTGCAACCCTATGGACTATAATCTGCCAGTCTCCTCCATCCATGGGATTTTCTAGGCAAGAATACTGGAGTGGGATGCCATTTCCTTTTCAAGGGGATCTTCCCGACTCAGGGATCAAACTTAGGTCTCCCCTATTGCAGGCAGACTCTTTACCAAAAAATGTTGAAAGCATCAAGTAAAATATTAGTCTTATGCAATATGCTCAGTACTTGGCAAAAGGTACAAAAGTGGCATAAATATGGCACAGAAAATAAAAATGTGACAAAGGTCTAAAAGTAAGCAAAACCAGGTGGCATTTGTTTCCTCAAAAAATGTACCAATTTAGTGTGTGAGACATGTAAATTCAATTGTCACCCAAACAAATATAAAATGATATTTCCAAAGTGCTATGAAGAAGAATTTTACAATGTCATGACAGTATGTATTAGGAAGATTTGATTTAGAGGAACAAAGAAATATGTAAGGAAGGCTGGGAAGAGCCTCCTTAGGAAGGGAGGACTGAGCTGGGATCTGAAGATGTATGCATGCTAAATCAGATAAAAGCCTGACAGAGAAGAGCGTGCCTGGCACAGGGAATTATGAATGCAAGAACCTGTTAATAGAGAAGCAAGGTGTGCCTGCCCAAGTGCTATAAAGAAGGCAGAGTGCAATGCCGTAGGCAGCATCCCGCTCCCCCCACCCTGACCCCAGACTTTACTTTCTAAACCACAGTCAAGATTTTAACTTGTATCCCAGAACAAAGAGAATGTGTCGATGGAACTATATAATCTGATCTATATCTCAAAAAGAGCACTATGCTTATCAGGATTAGACTTATGCCACCCAATTATGAAAGATTTCATTAGCCAGAGTGAGAAACAATGTACTTTGAACTGGGTGTGGGAAAAGTGAAAATAAAAAGAAAGCCAAAATGCAAAAAGTATTTTTAGAAGGTATAATCCGTTGAATTTTTTTTTTTTTTTTTTGGATGGATTTGGCCCCCTGATGCGAAGAACTGACTCATTTGAAAAGACCCTGATGCTAGGAAAGATCAAAGGCAGGAGGAGAAGGGGACGACAGAGGATGAGATGGTTGGACGGTATCACCAACTCAATGGACATGAGTCTGAGTAAACTCTGGGGGTAGGTGATGGACAGGGAGGTCTGGCGTGCTGCAGTCCATGGAGTCGCAAAGAGTCAGACACGACTGAGCGACTGAACTGAACTGATTTGACTATTTTCCAGGGTCCTGGTTTGTAGAACTGACCAGATGGTGGTGCCCTTCAACAAGCTAAGAAACAGTGAAGACCACAACTGGGGCTGGAAATCCTAAGTTAAAGATAGTTTGAGTTATGTTTGAGACATCTAAGTGGAAATGTCAAATTAGCGGTTGGATAGGTAATTCCAGCACTGAGAGACACGGTTTCTAATCAGAGAGGAAATTCTAAGAAAGTCTTTTAGACTGATTCAAGGATGTTAAAGTCTCCTACATAGATAGAGTTGTAGATGCAGATAGAGAAATGGAGACATTTGGATATATTCATTCAAGTGTCAAGAGAAAGTATAACCTTGTATTTATGGTTCCAAATATTTTAAGAATCATGCATTAAATGATTAAATACCAAAAGAGGAAACACAATTATTTTGAAGTGAGCAAGACTGATTCTACAAACATAAACTGGTGAGTTCAAAGTTAAGTACCAAAAGAACCTAGAACAGAAAATAATAAGATGATATCTGAGCTCATCGAAAAGAAAACCATAATTAATTACAAGGTGCCAAAAGAGGACAAAGATTTGTCGAACTCATTCTAATCCTTTTGTTAAAAGAATTATCAGACTCAGGAAATGTGTCAGAACTTAGAATCTGGAATTCAGCAAGGCATTTGACAAAGACGCTCAAAATATCCTTATGAACAAAGTAATAAGCTAGATGATGATATTGATAAGTGACTCGACAGTTGGCTCCAAAAAGTGGACTTGTGGTCCATCGAGAAGAGGGTGATCTGCAGTGCTTTTACGACTAGCTGTCCTTTTTCTAACATTATTATGACATTTACATTTTAACATTTGACTACAAGACTGATATTGATCAGATCAGCAGATGATAAGGTTAAAATTTAAAACAAACCTTGAATCCTTATGTCTTCAGAGACGTTAGTAGTTTCTCCACTCGTGCTGATTTTGCACCCCCTCCCAAACACATTTGGTAATGCCCAGAGACATTTTTTGTTTTCATAACTAGGTGTGAAGTGGCGCTACTGACATCTATCAGGTAGAGGCCAGAGATGCTAATAAACGCCCTACAGCGCAGAGGACAGCCCCACCCCTGCCCTCATCAACCAGGAAAGAATTATCCATTCGAAAATTCAACAGTACCAATGCTGAGAAACATGACATAAATGAACTGATTAGAATAAGGATTCAAATATAGAAAAATTTAATAAAGATTATTATAACATCCTATATTTACTGTCTCCCAATATCAAGTGTATAAATCACAGGCAAGAAATTAAGAGTCCCTTCCTTCCACAACAGTAGGGGCTGGAAGGAGCCTTCTAGCTCCAGCTATTCATTTGAAAAATAGAAACCCATTGCCAGAGACTGACTTTCTCAGGGCTTCTTTTTCTTTCTTTGTAGAAAAAGCAGTTGACGTGACGGTATTAATTGTAGGCTAGAAAATCGCCCCCCAAAAGATGTCTACATCCTAATCCCTGGAACCATACTTGGATAAGGGAGGTTATCTGGGAGATACCTTCATAAAATAACACATTAGGTAACAGGTCCCAGGAGTCCACTCAAACATGATTCTGTAAATTAGGAGTTGAGTAAGTCAAGTTTCTATCCTACATTTGCACATTTACTCATTTAATGATTAGCCTCTTTTTCAGACCAAAAATGGTGATTTCTTTTGCTCTTACTATTAGTGTTATCAACATTAAAGCACTCTTGACCTTCTCGGAACTCTCCAAATTCATTTGAACTTACCCTGTAGCAGAGCCTATTATAAAAACCAGCCCTGAATCCAACTGTGACCAATTATTAATATAAACAGAACTAGATAATAGCTGCCTATATTCTATTTTCCTGCTAAACTACCTTACCAACACAAACTCACATTTGCTTTTCTCAAATAGTGAATGGTTAAACCTTTCATCTTTTCTGAGTATTTTTGAACTGAGCATTTTGAACTTCATTCTGAAAAGATCTTTTTGATCTTCCCCATACAAATAAGATAAAGTTGGCAGGAATTCCACTTAATTCTATTTATTTCTAACCTTTGTTCTTCTGCTTGTATGTGCTCAATCATGTTCGACTCTTTGACCCCATGGACTACAGCATGCCAGGCTTCCCTGTCCTTCACTATCTTTAAACTATGATCAAACTATGAGTTTGATCAAATTCATGTCCATTGAGTCAGTGATGCTATTCAACCATCTCATCCTCTGCCGCACCTTCACCTTTTGCCCTCAGTCTTTCCCAGCATCAGAATGTTTTCCAATCAGCCAGCTCTTCATATTAGGTGGCCAAAGTACTGGAACTTCAGCTTTAGCATCAGTCCTTCCAATGAATATTCAGGGTCTGATTCCCTCTAGGATTGACTGACTTGATCTCCTTGCAGTCCAAGGGACTCTCAAGAATCTTCTCCAGCACCGCAATTCAAAAGCATTGATTCTTTGGTGCTCAGCCTTCTTTATGGTTCAACTTTCATCATACATGACTACTGAAAAACCACTTTATTGACTATCCAGACCGCTGTCAGCAAAGTGATATCTCTGTTTTTTAATATGCTGTCTAGGTTTGTCATAGCTTTCCTTCCAAGCAGCAAGTGCCTTTTAATTTCATGGCTGCAGTTACCATCGGCAGTGATTTTGGAGCACAAGAAAATAAAATCTGTCACTGCTTCCACTTTTTCCCCTCCTGTTTGCCAGGAAGTGATGTAACCAGATGCCATGATCTTAGTTTTTTGCAAATTGAGTTTTAAGGCAACTTTTTCACTCTCCTCTTTAACCCTCATCAAGAGGCTGTTTACTTCCTCTTCAATTTCTGCTATTAGAATGGTATCATATGCATATCTGAAGTTGTTGATATTTCTCCCGGCAATCTTGATTCCAGCTAATGAGTCATCCAGTCCCTCATTGTGTATGATGTACTCTGCATATAAGATAATAAGCAGGGTGACAATATACAGCCTTGACATACTCCTTTCCCAATGTTGAACCAGTCATTTGTTGCATGTAAAGTTTTAACTGTTGCTTTTTATCTGCATACAGGTTTCTCAGGAGACAGGTAAGGTGATCTGGTACTCCCATTTCTTTAAGAATTTCCCAGTTTGTTGTGATCCACACAGTCAAAGGCTTTAGCGTAGTCAGTGAAGCAGAAGTAGGTGCTTTTCTGGAATTCCCTTGCTTTCTTTATGATCCAATGAATGTTGGCAATTTCTGGTTCCTCTCCTTTTTCTAAACCAGCTTGTACATCTGGAAGTTCTTGATTCACATACTGCTGAAGCCAAGCTTTAAGGACTTTGAGCATAACCTTACTAGTATGTGAAATGAGCACAATTAGGCAAACCATTCAGCATCACAGTAATCCAAGTCTATGCTGCAACCACTGATACCAAAGCAGCTGAAGTTGACTGGTTCTATGAAGACCTATAAGACCTTCTAGAACGAACAACAACAACAAAAAATGTCCTATTCATCACAGGGGATTGGAATGCAAAAAATAGGAAGTCAAGAGATACTGGGAGTAACAGGCAAGTTTGGCTTTGGAGTACAAAATGAAGCAAGGCAAGGGCTAACAGAGTTCTGTCAAGAGAACATACTAGTCATAGCAAACACCTTTTTCCAACAATCCAAGAGATGACTCTACACAAGGACATCACCAGATGGTCCATATCAAAATCAGATTGATTATATTCTTTGAAGCCTAAGATGGAGAAACTCTACACAGTCAGCAAAAACAAGACCTGGAACTGATTGTGGCTCAGATCATGAACTCCTTATTGCAAAATTCAGGCTGAAATTGAAGAAAGTGGGGAAAACTACTAGACCATTCAGGTATGACCTAAATCAAATTCCTTATGATTATACAGTGGAGGTGATACATAGATTCAAGGGATTAGATCTGGTAGACAGAGTGCCTGAAGAACAGGTTCATAAGCTTGTACAGGAGGTAGTGACCAAAATCATCCCAAAGGGAAAAAAAAGGTACATGATCATCACTTATAAAAATGACTAGGGTTTAGAATGCATTTTATTCATACAAAAATGCCATGTAAATGCTGAATAATTATAAGTCATTATCTCAAATCTGATTTGAGAGGCAAAGCATTTGTTTGCCAAGCCTTGTTCCTCTGCTCTTAATTACTGAGCAACCATGAAATTGACTATAAATGACTGATGCCTTATTTACAAAAGCGTTCATATTTTCAGGCTATAACATTTATGCTTATATTGACAGTCCTTATTTAGCACACCTCATGGAGGAGTCACATAAGTTGAGGCATGTTCAATGAATCGCAATAATACTTTCTAGGAACTAGACACTTGGCTTCCACCAGCAAGATAAACAGCATGCTTTCAAAAGCTTGATCAACTGGTATATTAAACTGAGTTTACTAAGCCAATTAGGTATAAATTATTTATTAGCATAGAATATATTAAACTCCATTCTCCATAAAAGCTAAGTGACTACATCTTTCCTTTATCAAGCAATCCTAGGTTCTATCAAGTATTATAGTAGTTTTCAGACTGTGTTCAAACGGTCCTGAGGCATCCTGCCCTATGCCAGAATGCTAAATGTAATCTTTTGGGCCCAATCATAGACTTTGCCTGGCAGGCCTCCTGTTGAGAAAGCAGCCACGACCACTTTAGACCTGGTGCAGAGGCAGCATTCTGCAGGCTCTGGAGGCAATTGCCTTCACAGACTCCACCCATCCCACCCTCCCCTAGCCATGCTCATATTTCCATTCCTAGCCTAGGCATCTCCATTCACAAGTCTCTTTGTTTATGTTGGTAGGCAGGGGGTGTCTCCATTCTCCTAGGCCCCAGGTCCATAAAATGGCAAAAATCCTTTTATGTGGGGCTCCCTTAGCAGTGAGACCACCTTCTCATCCCTATCTGTACTGATCTGACCTTTGACCAGAGCCATGGGGGGAAACGGGACATTAGAGGAACCAGCACTTTCTTTTTTGGCTTCTTGCTTACGTGATCACAGTACCTTAATAAAGGCTTAATTGCTACTTTCCATTTGACTTGTCCTGATTGAGCACTACAATACCCGGAAGCTCTTTAACAAGAGTTATATGTATAATCTCCATTTTCCAGATTAAGAAACTTGAAAGGACTGAATAACACTTCCAAGGTCACACAGAAAATGAGGAACTCCAACTATATTTTAAGCGGTTTTATTACAAATCTCATGCTCCTACCAGAAATGCCCCCTCCACCAACATTCCAACTTGCATTCAGTGAAATAACATCTGTCCTATAACTTATCACTGGTACTTGGGTACCTTAATAACAGGCAAACTAATTCTTTTAGGCTACCAACAAAGAAACATTCCCAGATAGTCAAAAGAGACTGCTCATTTCTTGCTCAGACACATGGAATTAGAGAAAAGCCAACAAACAAATAAAAGCAAAAATCTAAGGGCCAACCAGTCATTGGCCCAATCTGTACTTTACCTCTTTTTAACCTTTTCACCTAACAGTCTTCTCTCCTAGCATGAATGATGAACACGAATCTCATTGGCAAACTGGCAGAGGTATCTGATTTGGCTTTTCTCCTAACTCCTGCAATCACTTTCAGTTGCTCCACTCATACTCTCTCTCTTGTCCTGTGATCCTAACTAGGTCTTCCGATTGTGATAATAAAACAGAAAGATGTCAAACTGGCCTGTGTGGGATGCCAATGGTTTATCTTAAGGGTCTTCTTTACCTATATTTTAATTAATTCACTGTTACCATTAAAATCCCATCATCTACTACACATGACTTCTATGTCCCATCACCACCTTCGCTGCCTCCACCACCCCACACTCACTCTGAGCCTACTACAGAGTCTATGTTCAAAGAGCGGATGCAAATTTGAGGCAACACAACCTTAAAATTAGCCCACTGCCCAGCTATTCCTCACTTGAAATAATTTGCATCCATGAACAATTAAGCCAACAGCGTGTATGTCTGTGTCCTCATGAATGCCCTGGCTTTCACTAGTCAGTATGACTTTTTTGTTAACCACTTCCCAGGAAGCAAATTTCTCAAAGTCACAATTTCTCTATAACTTTCATGGTCTTTCAAAAGTGCCCTAACTAACAGCTAATCCATTCACTCAAAATCCAGTGAGGTGTCCCTGTAAGTGGCGTCAATGGCAAGTTTGCAATCTACTAAGACAGGTGTCATATGGTCTCCACACTCAACCAAAATATAGATGCTCAGTGCTGCTCAGGGCACAGCTGACTCACTTGGTGAAGAATGCAGATGACTCACTGTGAAATCCAAAGATACCAATGATGCAAATGACTGTCTAGTGATGTTTTTCCAATCTGCCAGCTCAGTTATAAGATTGGAAGGCTGCATTGCCCATTTCCTGTGTGATTCTTTATGGCCTGAAAACAATAAAAATATCCAAGCCCCTTCTCACCAGGCTGTGTCTTTCTTGATGTTACCCCAAGACCATAAAGGGCAATGATTATGAGAAAGTGCTACTGGAACCATTACCACACTTGAGGAATAGTAATACTATGCTCATCACCATGACCTTGCTGAGATATGATACTGACAGAAACTATCCCTCTCTCTAGGCTGTGTGCACATGTATAGAGAGGAGCTGAGGTCAGTGAGGCAAGGAACAGGTATCGAAAAAGGAACGTTTGTATTTTCAAAGCAGTTGACTAAGATGACACTGATTCCAGCTCTCGAAGTGTTCATATCTCGGGAAACTCTTCCACAAAGTCATAATAGCAAAGATTATTATTTACAGAACCCTTAGTATGTGTTGGGTTTCCCTTGTGACTCAGCTGGTAAAGAATCCTCCTGCAATGCAGGGGTGAAGTGAATGTGAAAGTCACTCAGTCATGTCCGACTCTTGTGACCCCATGGACTGTAGCCCGCCAGGTTCCTCTGTCCATGGGATTCTCCAGGCAAGAATACTGGGGTGGGTTGCCATTTCCTTCTCCAGGCAATGCAGGGGACCTGAGTTCAATCCCTGGGTTGGGAAGATACCCTGGAGAAGGGAAAGGCTTCCCACTCCAGGATTTTGGCCTAGAGAATTCCATGGACTGTATAGTCCGTGGGGTCGCAGAGTCGGACACAACTGAGCGACTTTCACTTCATTTCTAGTATGTGTTAGGCATTCATTATACTAAGTGCTTTAATCACATTAACACGTTTAATCCTTGCAACCCCATGAAGCAGGTGAGAAGGACCCTCTATCCTTACCTGTGAGGCAGTCAAGCAAAGTAAGTGAGGGAATCCAGAGCCAACTGCTTAGGTTCAAACCTGGCTGTGCCACCTATCAGCTCTATCACCTTGGTCCTACCCCATGGAGTGGTTTTGATGATTCAGGGGATAGACTTATAAAAACTACTCAATGTACCGGCTAGTTATAATTACTACCATACCACCAATGGTTAACTGGGAGCCACAGAGCAGGAACATGGGAAGTGAGGTGTGATACAGTGGCTCCCTGAAGACCCAGCTCAAAGCAGCACTGCTAGCCAAGATGGTTAACACTGAGGAACAGCCCTCATCAGCGATTTTAACAAACATCTTCATCCTTCCTTCCATCTGCTGCTTGTTTAGCCATCCCCATACCAGAAAAAGGCAAAAAGATGCTATTTCTCTGTTATCACTAAAATCAGATCCCTGTTTCTAGGAAAAGAATACACTCACAGTTCTAGTCCTTAAGTACAAATTCTGACCCAGTGGTAATTGTCTATTCAGGATGAATCTCCCAGGGAATAAAGTAAGTATAGTTTTTGTTTCAAGTGGGGTTCCCTAGAAGGAAGGACTTACTGAACATGATTTATTGAGAGGGTGCTCCCAGGGGAAAATCTAAAAGAAAAAGAATCAGGAGAGGGAAAGGTAAAGAACTGAGCAAGGATGTGATCTCAGGTAAACTGTGGCCTTAGCCTGATCCATGGAAGACTCTAGAACATAAGTCACATCACAAAGTTATTCTCACCTTGAGGCAAACAATGTGGTGCCTTTGGATTTCTTTCTTTGGTACCCTCCTAATAGTGAGTCATTGGTCCTGAGGTGCTTCCAGGGTGAAACAGCTGTAGTCAGCCAAGGGTAATTCCCCAGGAGAGGCAGAGGATGAGGCTATGAGCCCGGAGCAGTCAGTGCCCACGTGACCCAGGGGATTTGGGCAGGGCACCAATACACCTACGATAGTCAGACAGTAGGACTATAGAAACAAAGTCCCTGCCCTCATACCCTTTACACAGGCACAGGACTCCATAGAGTTTCATCCAGAAGAATTAAATGGTCAATCTGCCTTCTTACTCTTAAAAAAACCAAAATAAAATTTCTGAATCCTAAAAATCTACTCAAGCCAGGCAGACTCTCCAAGGTTTTTTGTTTTAGGAGGGGACAAAACAGGCTGGGGCTCCAACAAGACATTCTAGTTAACAGACCTCTTGCCCGGCCCCTGACTAAATCCATTCTTCTGACAGGCCGAAATGGACCGAGGCAAATGGAAAATCATTCGTCTCTTATCTGCAGGCTACCATATTTCCTGCCTGAGAGAAAGTCAGGGCAGGGCGGGTGGGGTGGGGGACAGTGTTCCCAACCTTCTTCTCTAAGGAAATTGTAAGAGTGAGACAGCTCAGTTACAGGAGTGTAATTAATGTCATTAAATCACTGTTGGGGAATGATTATGCCTTGAATTTAGAGGTCACTTCCCTGCAGGGATTCACAAAGGAAAAATCCTCACCCTTCCATTGTCTTACTCATCCTGACAGCACCTCCTGTGAGACAGGCAGACAGTCTGCTTTGCTCTACGCGGCCTCGCTGGGCAAGCGCACACATGTAATTTGGCATCCTCCGGTACTTCCCCTGGAGATCCTGTCTTCCTCAGCCCTTCCTGAAGTACGCAGGTCCAGTGCCCTAGACAGTGGTACAGGGCAACATATTTAGAAACGCCCCAAGTTTGGTTTAATGCTCTGATGCCATTCTCTTGGAATTCTTAATAATTTCTGAAGGGTCACATATTTTCATTTTACAGTGGGCCCCACAAATCACATAGCCATCCCTAGACGTATGTTTTAAGCCAAACCCGGGATAGGAAGAAATATTGCAGCAAGACAGCTGTGCCCTGTGACCTTCCCAGAGACTGTGTACCCCACGGGTGCGCTAGTCATTAGTGCTGCAAACCAAGCATTTTGGGTTCTCCTTCCAGGCACAGGTAGGATTGAACCAAAACTTGTCATTCATAAAATGTTAGCAGGAAGTGATGATGTCGCATCTGGGCAAAAAGTGTAGAGGCTAGGGCTCCAGGCACCACGCTGCCTTGCTCCTGGCTGGGTTGTCAAGATGGAGCTTCCCTCAGCCAGTCCCCAAGAAAGACTGAGCCCCCCAGACAATATGCAATAAACCTGCTCTGTGAGCAAGATAAACGTTTGTGATTTTAAGCCACTGGGATTGTGGGGTTATTTTCTCCCATAACTTAGCCTACCCTGATGGATGCAGAGGGTCATAAACAGATTCTCAAAGGATCCTTTGCAATACTTGGAGACAGCCAGAGAGAAGAAATAGTGTGCATAGCAATGTTTGATAATGAGGAAGAAGCCTCCCACACAAAGACAAGATGGGTTAGAGGAAGCCCACAGAGTATTGTTTAACTGATTTAGAACAACGATTCACCACTGAACCTCAGAAAATATAGCCTTATAGCAGGGTTCCCTTGTAATAGTTTCAATAGCAAATACATTTGAATCTGAGGGGGAAAAATTCTGATTAAATCTGTCTGTCCTTCCATCCCTGCCATTTTGCTCCCCAACACTCAGCAAGTGCAAATTGCTTCTTTTGTAGGATAAGGAAAAGAGGGAAAGATAAAATGACCCTAAAAGACCACAAAAGTTTCCTGGCATTGACTAGTGAAGCTCAGCAAATAAGCAGTATTTTAATAAAATGTTTGATGGGCTTGGGAGATGGAACAGCTTAAAATAAAATCACAACCTATTCATCTCTCCCACAAGCAAGGAATCAAGATCAATGTGAATTTACAGTAGTCCCCTGAAAGAGCCCTGTAAGGAAGGGTCTCATCCAGCTTGCAAGTTGGAACATCTACAGTGTTCTTTTATTCATGACCAAATGTTTCCAGAATGATTAAACTGGCATTGTAAATGTGCAGTCTATATCAACTGAGTGACAAGGATTAAGTGAGACTCAGATTAAAATGCTAAGTGAGTTTGTACCAAGATCAAGCCAAATATACAGTTAACACTAAGAAAATACATGCTGAAGAAGAAGTGTACAAACAACCCACCTAGAGAAGAACCTCAGAATAACAAATGGTACCAGAGAAAGTGTCTTGAATGGCGAGTCACTCATTGGGGGCTGAAATTACCTTTTTGAAAGTATAATTGCTCAGTAGTATTTAGGAAAAAAATATGCAGCCAGATAAACAACTTAACAGGTATATTCACAGTGGATTTGGTTCAAAAAGAAAGAACAATAATTAAGTCCATTTTTCTGATACAATACATGTTGATAACATTTTTAGAAACCAAAAATTACTTTAAGAGAACTGCTAGATTTACTACTACAAAAGAATAACTATGCTTTGAGTCTTGCAGAGCTTTCCTCCCCGCAAAATCCACAATTGAAAGCCAAGATCAATTGAAATTTATTATTTACCAAATATTACTGTGATAGAATTAAAAAAAGAAAACACCATTAGAAAAAAATCTGTAGTCATGCAATGTCTTACATTTTTGTTGTGTAATGAATATAGAAATAAAATCACAAACCTCTTGCCAGTGACATTTAAAGTGACCTGAGACACTGATCAATTAACATACAGTCAGCCCTCCATATGTGCAGTTGCCGCATCCTTGAGTTCAAACAGTTCAGTTCAGTTCAGTTCAGTTCAGTCACTCAGTCGTGTCCGACTCTTTGCGACCCCATGAATCGCAGCACGCCAGGCCTCCCTGTCCATCACCATCTCCCAGAGTTCGCTCAGATTCACATCCATCAAGTCAGTGATGCCATCCAGCCATCTCATCCTCTGTCGTCCCCTTCTCCTCCTGCCCCCAATCCCTCCCAGCATCAGAGTCTTTTCCAATGAGTCAACTCTTCACATGAGGTGGCCAAAGTACTGGAGTTTCAGCTTTAGCATCATTCCTTCCAAAGAAATCCCAGGGTTGATCTCCTTCAGAATGGACTGGTTGGATCTCCCTGAAGTCCAAGGGACTCTCAAGAGTCTTCTCCAACACCACAGTTCAAAAGCATCAATTCTTCAGCGCTCAGCCTTCTTCACAGTCCAACTGTCACATCCATACATGACCTCAGGAAAAACCATAGCCTGGACCAGACGGACCTTAGTCGGCAAAGTAATGTCTCTGCTTTTGAATATGCTATCTAGGTTGGTCATAACTTTTCTTCCAAGGAGTAAGCGTCTTTTAATTTCATGGCTGCAGTCACCATCTGCAGTGATTTTGGAGCCCAAGAGTTCAAACAACTATAGATCAAATATATATATTTTTTTAATTTCCAAAAAGCAAAACTGGACATTGTCATACACCAGCAACAATTTAAATACCATTTATACTGTATTTACATCTATTTTTCAGCATGTACATTGTATTAGATGTTATAAGTAATCTAAAGATGATTTAAAGTACACAGGAGGATATTGGCTGGTTATATGCAATTGCTTTTTCCATGATCCAGCGGATGTTGGTAATTTGATCTCTGGTTCCTCTGCCTTTTCTAAAACCAGCTTAATTGCCAACATCCGCTGGATCATGGAAAAAGCAAGAGAGTTCCAGAAAAACATCGATTTCTGCTTCATTGACTATGCCAAAGCCTTTGACTGTGTGGATCACAGTAAACTGTGGACAATTCTGAAAGAGATGGGAATACCAGGCCACCTAACCTGCCTCTTGAGAAACCTGTATGCAGGTCAGGAAGCAACAGTTAGAACTGGACATGGAACAACAGACTGGTTCCAAATAGGACAAGGAGGACGTCAAGGCTGTATATTGTCACCCTGCTTATTTAACTTATATGCAGAGTACATCATGAGAAACGCTGGACTGGAAGAAGCACAAGCTGGAATCAAGATTGCCGGGAGAAATAACAATAACTTCAGATATGCAGATGACACCACCCTTATGGCAGAAAGTGAAGAGGAGCTAAAAAGCCTCTTGATGAAAGTAAAAGCGGAGAGTGAAAAAGTTGGCTTAAAGCTCAACATTCAGAAAACAAAGATCATGGCATCTGGTCCCATCACTTCATGGGAAATAAATGGGGAAACAATAGAAACAGTGTCAGACTTTATTTTTGGGGGCTCCAAAATCCCTGGAGATGGTGAGTGCAGCCATGAAATTAAAAGACGCTTACTCCTTGGAAGAAAAGTTATGACCAACCTAGATAGTATATTCAAAAGCAGAGACATTACTTTGCCGACTAAGGTCCGTCTGGTCAAGGCTATGGTTTTTCCTGAGGTCATGTATGGATGTGAGAGTTGGACTGTGAAGAAGGCTGAGCGCTGAAGAATTGATGCTTTTGAACTGTGGTGTTGGAGAAGACTCTTGAGAGTCCCTTGGACTGCAAGGAGATCCAACCAGTCCATTCTGAAGGAGATCAACCCTGGGATTTCTTTGGAAGGAATGATGCTGAAGCTGAAGCTGCAGTACTTTGGCCCCCTCATGCGAAGAGTTGACTCATTGGAAAAGACTCTGATGCTGGGAGAGATTGGGGGCAGGAGAAGGGGATGACCAAGGATGAGATGGCTGGATGGCATCACGGACTCAATGGAGGTGAATCTGAGTGAACTCTGGGAGATGGTGATGGACAGGGAGGCCTGGCGTGCTGCGATTCATGGGGTCGCAAAGAGTCGGACACGACTGAGCGACTGAACTGAACTGATATGCAATTACTCATACGTTTTACATAAGGAGCTCGGGCATGTGGATTTTGGTACCCATGGGGGTCCTGGAACCACTCCCCCTCAGATGCCAGGGACCACTGTATGCATGATATTTGAATTGATCCCCTCCAACCTGTCTGTGGCTTTCATCTTTTTAAAATTCATTTCTGTATTTTACTGGTTTTGGTTGCACTGGGTCTTCAGTTCTGTAGGCAGGCTTTCTCTGGTTGCAGAGAGCTGGGGCTCTCTCCAGTTGCAATGCACAGGCTTCTCAATGCAGTGTCTTCTCTTATTGTGGAGCGCAGGCTTTACGCACACGGGTTTCAGCAGTTGCAGCACTTGGGCTTAGTTCTTCCATGGCATGTGGGATTTTCCCAGACCAGGGATGGAACCCATGTCCCCTGCATTGGCAGGGGGATTCCTATACATTGTACCACCAGGGAAGTCCCTTTCTGTGGCTTTCCAATTTTTCTAAATCAGCTCACATTCCATGGAATTTTTACCCCAGGATTTGCAGACCTTTGCTACAACCTGCATTTTTGGATTTTCAAAGAGAACAAGAAGGACGGGAAGAGACTGGCATCTGTATAAATTTCAGGCAGTGGCTGTAGGGGAGCAAAATTTGCCACCCCAAAAATGGGTCCTTCTGGCATGTGGATTATTTTCAGCTAAAAACAATCAAGGTCCAAAAGACCCAGGAAGAAACTTTGGCTTTCCCCCTAACTAGCTAAAAGAATTTAGATAGAGGGCCTATTTCTGGAATAAAGCTATCACCAGAGGTATCTGCAAAGAATATGTGTTAAGTGTGGTGGGGAAACTCAGTAGAGCCTGAACAGCAGAGTCCACTCTGTGTCCCATTTATTTAGCAAAAACTTGCTTTCTATTTCCAAATGAATTGCCTTTCTCCCCTTCAAAGTCCCAAACCACTACCTCCAACATCCTCTTTGGTCTTTAGCAAGCATATTTAAGGCGCAGGTTTCTGCCATTTTGGCCAGTTATTAAATTTTTTTCTGGGTTTTTTTTTTTTTTTTTTTTTTTTTGGTGGGGCAATCCTCTCCCATGTTTGTGTGCATGCATGCTCAGTTATGTTCTGCTCTGCGACCCTATGGACAGTGGCCAGTAACCAGGCTCCTCTGTCCAGGGGATTCTCCAGGCAAGAATACCAGAGTGGGTTCCCATGCTCTCCTCCAGGGCATCTTCCCAACCCAGTAATTGATCCTACATCTCCTGTGTCTCCTGCAATGGCAGGCAGATTTTTTTTTACACTGAGTCACCTGAGAAGCCCTCTCCCATGTATGCTGCTGCTGCTGCTGCTAAGTCACTTCAGTCGTGTCCGACTCTGTGCAACCCCATAGACGGCAGTCCCATGTATACATGTTAATAAAATTTTGTTTGATTTTCTCTGATCAATCTATCTCATGTCAATGTAATTCTTAGACCAGTCAGAAGAACCTAGATTGTAGAGGAAAATTTCTTCTTCCCCAGCTTGACCTTCTGTCTGAGATATCTCTCAAGCTGGCTTCAGGGAAACACTCCTTCTCAGACACACCAAACACCCTGCGTCTCTATCCTCTTGCAACTGAGGACAGTCACCCCTTCGATCCTCAAGCACTGAATGGGAACTGTGGAATGATGAGTCCCTGCTCATCGTTGTTCTTGTTCAGTCCTTCAGTCATGTCTGACTCTTTGTGACCCCATGGATTGCAACTCACCAGGCTTCCCTGTCCATCACCAACTCCTGGAGCTTGCTCAAACTCACGTCCATCGAGTCAGTGATGCCATCCTCTGTCGTCTCTTCCTCCTGCCTTCTATCTTTCCCAGCATCAGGGTCTTTCCCAATGAGTTGGGTCTTTGTATCAGGTGGCCAAAGTACTGGAGTTTCAGTTTCAGTTTCAGGAGCATCAGTCCTTCCAATGATTATTCAGGGTTGATTTCCTTGAGGATTGACTGGTTTGATCTCCTCGCAGTCCAAGGGACTCTCAAGAGGCTTCTCCAACACCACAATTCAAAAGCACCAGTTCTTCGGTGCTCAGCCTTCTTAATGGTCCAATTCCCTGTCCATACTTAGTACCAAATGAGTATAATGGAGGGCCTGGAATTAAAGGAAGCTAGAGGCCACAGTACAGCACCGTAGTTAAGAACAGAGCCTCTTAGTCCATCCAGCTTATGTGAAAACACATCTGTTATCACTCTAGCTTTCACATCTGTAGCACAGGGGTGGTAATAATATAAAACAGACCATAAACAGAATACTCTTTGCACAGAACTGATGGGTTATCATGCAACCACAAGTCAGCAATATATGGTTGTCATTATGATTATAGTGAATTCTCTCTCTTCTGGGAACAATGTAAAGACGCTCAGTCTCTTGGTTCCTTCCATCTTAGAAGCGTCACAGATCCCCACTTGTGTATGGGTACTGATTCTATCGAGTAGGTGAAAAAATGTTGCTGTCCCAAAATTGGACCGAAAGATAAAATACAGACCTTGAAGAAAGGTCAGGAAGAGGCAGATGCCCAGGAAGAGTGAGCTGAAAACAACATTCAAGGTCCAACTCCTGATGAGGTGTTAAATGATGGGTGGGAGCAGTCCCTGCTGTAATCCAGTTAACATTTAGCACCTAATTATCACTTCTCAGCAGAGTCCAGACTAGATAATTGTGAACTGCAAACTCCAAGCTACACAGGAAATGTTTGATGCTACCAAGCCACAGATTCAATCATTTACCAGACACTAGCAATCCAGAAGCAAGTAGCAGGAGACGCAGAATATTACTCTAGTTAATCAGTGAAAGGTCATTGCTTTTCTGGATCTGCCTGCAGTTCAGCAGATTCTAGCCAAACAGGATATGGGTGATTTAATCCAAGATTTTCTTCTAAAAATGCCTCTTATAACCAGCAGTCATAGATAGAGCAGAAAATACTATCTGAGTTTCCAAACCTAGATTTTCTGTCCCATCGGATACAAAGCAGTGCTACTGATTCACACCTGTGTTTTCGGGGAGGTGAGATGATAAATTTCCTAATTCTTTCATGCTTCATAAACACAATTTTCTCAGTATGTAAATGGGATAACTTCTAGGGATAGAATGGTGGCTAAAACACAGGTCCTATCTCAGAGAAACCCTGATATGAAAGTCTAACATGGAACACAGAGATAGGGGTAAAGGTTCATGATACAGTAATAAGTGCAACAAATTCATTTTTTTAAAAGGTTGTGGGAACTCACAAGGCTTGGAAGGCTTTCTGCAGAAGCAATGATGTTTATATTACATCCTGTATTACAACTCAGATTCCAAGGTGGTTCAGTGGTAACGAATCGGCCTGCCAATGCAGGAGACACCAGAGCCATGGGCTCAACCCCTGGGTCACAAGACAGAGCATTAGGAAAGGCTTGGAAGGCTTTCCACAGAAGCAATGATATTTATGTTCAATACAATTGTTCTCACAATTCCTTGGCCAAGAATTTGAGTATTTGTGTTCCTCTGCTGGAACTGCCAAAGGACATATAACCAATCTGCTAGATACTATGACTTTTCCATGACTGTCTACCAACCTGTGATCAACATTGCATATGCATCCTCTAAGAAATGCATCAAATTTATCCTACAAAACTGAGTTAAGTATTTTTGCTATTGAATTACACTAACCCTCAGGAAAGTTGAAGGAAGACTCACAAACAATATAACACACACACACACACATACACACACAAATTTACTTTGTAGGCATTTTAGAAAAACTTCAGTGCTTTTAAAATAATTTCAACTTCAGTGTTTTTAAAATAAAAGGAAAAGAAAGTGTTATCATTAAAGGTATCATAATTAACAGTACATTACAACAATTTTCAGATTCATATTAGGGTCCCTGAAGAGAAGGGAGAAATTGGAATACTATATAAGTAGAAAGGATAAAAAAGAAGGGATTATAGAGACACTCTATTTCCTCATGCCTAAGACATTCTTTCAGAGACATCTTTCAGATGCTCTGATATCAGGATGCATCAGACAACTGATAAAGTTTTATGATTATGAGGTAAATATTATGCCAGACTTTTGTGGAAATCTTCTTTTGACAATATCTGGAAAGATCAAAAACGCGACAGAATCTGAGTACACTGGAATTGGTGAAATGTAACGGGAAAGGATGAGGACACGTGGGGCAGTCACAGTCCACTTTAAACAAGTACTTTGCAGAAGAAGGATCTCCCTTTTCACACTGTAGAGTTTCCTGGGGTTTGAGGGACAGGAAGCTAGGCCCTGGTCATCCTGTTCAACACAGAAACTGTCTTTTGTACCCCTGGAGGGTAGGAGGAGAAAGGGGCAACAGAGGATGAGATGGTTGGATGGCATCACCGGCTCAAAGGACATGAGTGTGTGCAAGCTCCAGGAGACGGTGAAGGACTGGGAAGCCTGGCGTGCTGCAGTCCTTGAGTTGTCAAAGAGTCAGACAGAACTTGGCCACTGAACACCGACAAACACATTCTATTGTCAATCACTGCAATGTCAACCAAAAACAACCATTGCTTTTTTCAATAAGTGCCTTTTGGAAGGAAATTTTATAGTTTTGCAAAGTATGAAGAAATGACTTAGAATGTTATTTGAAAAATGAAAGGTCTTTAAGTGTTAAATTCTTAATTTTACAGTTTTGTAAAACTGAAGACAAAAAAAAGTGATCTGTATAAGCTTGCATTTAAAGTATACTTAGAACTCAGTATTCTAGATAACACATAATTCAATATTCTAGATAACTTTTTCTGTTACTATATGCTACCTGTCCTTTGGAGCGACAAATGTAAATGTCCTACCTATGCCAAAAAACTGTCATGTCCTCTTATCCTAATCTTTAGAAGTTACGGCTGCTTCATTTGGTAATAACTGAAGGTAACACTGAACCTTTCAAATCAAATCCAGACTTTCGATCTAATTGGATCTTAGTTTGTACAATATATACTGTTTTCATTGCAAAAATTGTGCCAATTATTAGAACATTCACCTCAGGGTACTGCATACTAAGCTTGTTCAGTACATAACTCAAATAAAAACGAACTAGAACTCCTTCTGATATAACTGTCCTAGAAGCAATATTCATAGATCTTCAAATACTGTTACAAAGCATTAAGACACGCTTCTCTAATTACTGTGGCCAACAGCAAGCCAGTGCTTAGCTGCACAAATATCACGCCATCTTCTACTGCAGTACCTGTCACCTAGGGGATGTCTCTTCACCTCTTTCAGGGTCTCCCACCTCTTTCTATCATTCTTGCTTCTGGTCTTATTTCTTGGACTTATTATATTAAGCTTTCAAGAAGAATACAAACGCATACTTCCCCAGTCCCCTTTCCATTACAAGTCTTTCAATTCCCTTCACTGTAAGCGGTTCTGACAGTTTCTCTGGAAAATACTCCCAACTTAGTCCCTGTTTTAGACTCAAGCACTGATGATCTATATTAATGCACATATCATATGAAAAGGGAACTTTATGAATTATACATTATCAAACATTGCTACTGTAGCTTTAATTTGCTTATCAGGTTGAGCTGCCAGTCACCTAGCAGGGCATCAAGAGAGGGACACAGGAGGGATAAATTTTGACAATAAAATGTCTACATCATGGCTGCTCTCAGAGAAGGCAAGCATAGATAAGCAAGCTCAGGGAGCAGTGTCAGGAAAACACCAGAGGCAAAAAGAAAATCAGTAATAACAAGGCTGCAGAAAGAAATATCCTAACTTAGTGACCTGGGTTGAGATCTAACCTCTGATATAATAAGTCTTCATCCTTGTGTATATCTGTCTGTCTGTTTGTCTCTCTCTGTCTCTCTCTCTCACACACACACACACACAAAATTGAACACACACCATTCCTTAGCTCCATATTCAGGGGAGAGACAATACTCTACTTCAAGATGACAGTTATTGCCATTGCTATGTGGTTACTGAGTTAACACATGCAAAGCATTTAGAAGTGTACCAGATATATGGTATGTGGTCATTCACCTAGAGCCAGACATCCTGGAGTGTGAAGTAGGTGGGCCTTAGGAAGCATTACTACCAACAAAGCTAGTGGTGGTGATGGAATTCCAGCTGAGCTTTTTAAAATTCTAAAAGATGATGCTATTAAAGTGCTGCACTCAATATGTCAGATAATTTGGAAAACTCAGCAGTGGCCACAGGACTGGAAAAGGTCAGTTTTCATTCCAATCCCAGAGAAGGACAGTGAGAAAGAATGTTCAAAATTACCACACAGTTGCATGCATTTCCCATGCTAGTAAGGTTATGCTCAAAACCCTTCAACCTGGGCTTCAGCAGTACATGTACCAAGAACTTCCAGATGTACAAGCTGGGTTTAGAAAAGGCAGAGGAACCAGATATTAAATTGCCAACATTCATCGGATCATAGAGAAAACAGGGGAGTTCCAGAAAAACATCTACTTCTGCTTCATTGACTATGCTAAAGCTTTTGACTATGTAGATCAAAACAAACTGTGGAAAATTCTGAAAGAGATGGGAATACCAGACCACCCTCACTGTCTCCTGAGAAACCTGCACGCAATCAAGAAGCAACAGTTAAAATCTTACATGGAACAACTGACTGGTTCAAAATTGGGAAAGAAGAACCACAAAGTTATAAATTGTCATTCTGTTTACTTAACTTATATGAAGAAAAGATCACGTGAAATGCCAGGCTGGATGAGTCACAGGGTCAAGTCAAGATTGCCAGAAGAAATATCAACAATGTCAGATATGCAGATGATATCACTCCAATGGCAGAAAATAAAGAGCCTCTTGATAAGAGTGAAAGAGGAGACTGAAAAGGCTGGCTTGAAACTCAATATTTAAAAAACTAAGATCATGGCATCCAGTCCCATTACTTCATGGCAAATAAAAAGGGAAAAGGTAGAAGCGGCGACAGATTTTCTTCTCATGGGCTCTAAAATCACTGCAGATGGTGACTGCAGCCACAAAATTAGAAAACGTTTGCTTCTGACAAGGAAAGCTATGATAAAGCTAGACAGCATATTAAAAAGTAAAGACACCACTTTGCCAACAACAGTCCGTCTAGTCAAAGCTACAGTTTTCCCAATAGTCATGTATGATGTGAGAGGTGGACCATAAACAAGGCTGAGTGCTGAAGAATTGATGCTTTTGAACTGTGGAGTTGGAGAAGACTCTTTAGAGTCCCTTGGACAGCAAGGAGATCCAACCAGTCAATCCTAAAGGAAATCAGTCGTGAATATTGAAGTTGAAGCTCCAATACCTTGTCCACCTGATGTGAAGAGCCAACTCACTGGAAAAGACCCTGATGCTGGGAAAGATTGAAGGCAGGAGGAGAAGAGGGCAACAGAAGTTGGGATGGTTGGATGGCATCACCGACTCAACAGATATAAGTTTGAGCAAACTCCAGGAGATAGTGAAGGACAGGGAACCTGGTGCACTGCAGTACATGGGGTCACAGAGATTCAGTAACTTAGCAACTAAAGAACAACAATAGAGCAAATGTTAATAAGCCTTCTCCTTTGAGCCTGGTAGGCATGATGAGAGGTTATGTAGATGACACAGAAGGTATTTGAAAATCATCTATGATTCTAAGACACAGCATGATTACACCACTTTCACAAGCTCTAGTTGCCCCAGAAAAAGCCTACTAGGTGAACAAGATGTGTCCCCTTTCCTGTGGGTTCCTTTGTCAAAGCTGATAGGAAAACATCTAAGTAAGCACTGCTACTACTAAGTCACTTCAGTCGTGTCCGACTCTGTGCGACCCCATAGACGGCAGCTCACCAGGTTCCCCCATCTCTGGGACTCTCCAGGCAAGAACACTGGAATGGGCTGCCATTTCCTTCCCCAATGCATGAAAGTGAAAAGTGAAAGTGAAGTCACTCAGTCGTGTCTGACTCTTAGCAACCCCACGGACTGCAGCCTACCAGGCTCCTCCACCCATGGGATTTTCTAGGCAAGAGTACTGGAGTGGGGTGCCATTGCCTTCTCCACTACTAACAATAATAATAATACCTAAGGACCACCTTTTATGTGACCAGTGTTTTATCTTTTATTTCCCCTAATCCCTACACATACTCTGAGGCAGATATTATTAATTGCATTTTATAGGTGAGTTGACCAAGACTCAGAGAAGTTTAGAAACTTCCCAACATGACACAGCTAGTAAGTAGAAAACCCAGATTAATTTCAAACCCAAATTAACTCCAAGGCCCCAAGAAAAATGCCTCCTCTAAAAGGCTCATATTGCTCACAGTAAGAGAAAAGATAGCCATCTTAGACCTGGGAACTGGTGGCTGAACAAGTAACAATATATGAGACCTGGATTCAGATCTTGGGGGTGCCACTTGCTAACTCTATGAGCCCTAAGCAAGTCACTAAACACACAGACCTTATGTACAAAGTGGAGATGGTTCTAGAAAGAAGTATTACATTATATTTCATGTCACAAAAGTGCCAAAGCAATACATAGAACATAACAGATTCTCATTTGAAACAAGCTGAACTGAATAAGTATATTTCACCTTAGGAAACCAAAACTAATATGCCAAAATTAGAGGTTACAAAACTCATATTTTCATTTCCAAAGAAAAGAATTCCTCTAGGACACCAGTAACAGCAGGATGTTCTTAATGTGCATAAAATATAATTTAGTTTATAAATAATAACTTTATACAGCTTCCCAGGCACATTTATTTCAGCCAACAAAGTGCACCAGAAGTCTAGTAATTGAAATGATGCATTTCCCTTGCATTTCTAGATTTTAAAAACTGATTTCAAAACAAATCATCAGAAACATAAAATTTAATCACTCTATTATTTAATATTCAAATCAATGGTGAAGGAAACTATACCACGCACCTGTCATGTGCTGGGTTCATTATGCAAGTTTCACGAGGCAGCTTCACTCATAATTACCACAAACACTACACTCTTGATAACTCCAGACCCTGGGATCATGTCAGTCATCACCCAGAGAAACAGTCTATGTGCAGAGATTTCTCTCATCTATAATTATAGTAACTTCAAATATTCTCTTATCATCAGACTATGTCTCCCAACTATGAGTTTGAAAAATGTATGCATGGTATCTTTAAAGCCAATTTAAAGTACAGGTTTCTCAGAAACATGGAAGGAAGGAGAGATAGAAAGAAAAAGGGAAGAAGGACAGAAGGGAGAAAGAAGAAAAGTAAGAGAGTGAAGAAAGAGAGAGAAAGAAAAAAAAAGAGAAAAAGAACCTTTCCCAAAAAATTCTAAAAAAGAAAGAAAGAAAGATAAAAAAAACCTTTCCCTTCACCCACACATGGACCACATCAGGCAAGCAGCACACTCATCTATCCAGGAGATTGATGTGATAGCCACAAGGGATTCATTTACAAGGGGAAATTACAACCCTCAAAGAGGCAAAAAGTATGAGTACACCAGGCTTAGCAATAAAGCCTCATGCATTTGCAGGTCTGTCTGTCCTACCATCCCTTCCCCCAGCGCCCCACACCTTTTTATGTTATTCGTGGTCATTTGCAGAACTAATCAACTGCTAGATGAGGTGTGAATTTGGGCTTCTTTGCTTGTATTTGGCAAGACTGCTTCCCCTACCCTGACAAATTAATTACCTGAGAATACCCCCTAGCAGCTCCGGACTCTCTAAGATTCAGGAACAGTGGGTACCCGTGCTCGCCAGTTCAAAATGAGAGCATAATAAAGGAAGTGATCCAAACACAAGGCTCTGACCCGGAGCCAAGGACAGGAGGCCTGCTGTGGGTTCTTTTCGACATTGTTTCCCTCCGCATCAAGGCCCAGAGAACACCAGCCCCAGGACCGCCAGCAGAATAGATGTAACATTACCGTGTGGGAGGAAAGAAAAGACACAGAGGCAAAGGAGCTGTTAGAGAGAGGCCCTGTGTAACTGGGAGGTTCGGCCTGGAAAGTTTTCGCGGAGAGGGAGAACTTTTTTAAAGATGCAAGAGAAAGAGAAGAAGGTGGTGCAGCAGGGACCTGCTGCCATGGAGAAGCTGCCTACCCTTGCTGGGAACAGAACAAGGAGAGGCTGCACCTGCGCAGGCTGTCAGAGCTGGTCCTGCGATCGCCAGGTCCCTGCGTCATATTAACCCTTAGGGCCAGAACTTTCATTATATTTGCAGGAGCTTGCTTCCAAGTTACCATGCAATTTCCCCTTAATTGTTCCACCTAGATCTAAACTTCCAGCTGGTTTTTAATGTCTTAAGAGCAGGCACCAAGTTGGCCATTTCATTTATAACTTTCTACAGGATTGGGCAACAAAAGAATATTTGTATAGGGCTTCCTAGCTTACAGATGGCTTCTTGTACCTCAGCCCATTTGTTCTTGACCACAACCCCGAGAAGTGAGAACTATTATTATTCTGATTTCATGTGGTCAAAGTTCAATGCATATATGAATGCTCCTTTGTCTGTGGATGATTTGTCCATTTTGTTAAAGGCTAATATGTATTTTAGATGGACAGATAGATAGATACTACGTATCTATAACATATATAAAGAAAAGAAAATATCCACAATTTTGTGACCGGTGAACTATATACAAGTTAAAGGCTTGCAGAATTTTAAATATAAGTTTTAGCTTAAAATACCTCCCAGGAGTATGAAAGGATGTGACAAAAAATGAGATTACTTAAGACTGGCCTTGGTCTTCAAGCAAACCCAGCTGAAAGGCTTGCAGGATTCCCTGGAAGAGAAAGTCCTTATCTGTTAGCACGAGGGCTTCTCCAAACCTTGTGGACACCAAGAACCATCTATAGCTGAATAAGGAGTGTGTCTAACATATGGGGCTTCCCTGGTGGCTCAGACAATAAAGAATCTGCCTGCAATGCAGGAAACCAGAGTTTGATCCCTAAGTTAGGAAGAGTCCCTGGAGAAGAGAATGGTTACCCGCTCCGATATTCCTGCCAGGAGAATTCCACGGACAGAGAAGCCTCATGGGCTACAGCCCATGGGGTCACAAAGAGTCAGACATAACTAAGTGACTAACACTTTTGCTTTTCTAATATATACAATCACAGTTAAGAATTAGGTCACTCAGCCTTTCTTCATACATATATTCTCAAAAAAAAAAAAAAAAAAAACAGTTCCTACAAGAATAAGTGCTTTCCCATGAGAGCCTTTATATGGGGTCCTCATACGGTAGATGGTCTCACTGTCCAAGAGCCAGGATAAGACCTTGGAATGGGCCCTGGCTTCCTGAGCTCCAGCTGACCCTCAGGACATGAGTGAGCAGGTCAGATGTCATACTGGAGAATATACGATAGGCATCAGCTACTCCTGAATGATATTTGACCTCCTTAATCAAAGGGCTCTTCAGATCTCATCTGTGCTGTATTCTGAAGGCCTTAATTCAGGGGAAAGGGGTCATCTAAGTAGAGAAATGGTAAAAAGAAAAGATGGTTCGTCGCCATCACAATCATCTCCACTTGTCCCAACAGGACCCTATTTGGAACTCCAAGAAGTACCCTAGCAGAAATCAGAAATCCATCCTTGTCATCTTCATCAACAGTATCATTATCCTCATCAACTCCCCTAGAATAAAGCTATGTATTCAACATGACTTCAATCAAAGCCCAGTAGATTTCTTCATGAAACATTCAAACTGATTCTAGAATTCATTTGGAAGACCAAATGGTCAAGAAGAGCCAGTTTTATAAAAGGGCAGAACTGGAACCAGCCCCGCCAAGTGTCAAGAGATTAAAAACTATAGCAATTATATGGTATCAGTGTCTAAGTAAATGGATTGTTTGAGGAGAATCAAAAATAAAACAGAGTGATAAATATGTAGGAATTTAATATTTGATAAAGATGACTTTGTAAACCTATGAAGAAAAACATTAGTCAATAAGTGATGTTGGGAATAACAAACATTTTTTGAAACAAAAGAAAATTTATTCATACAGAGATTCATATGAATTTAAGACAATTCACATAAATTAAAGACTTAGGGACTTCCGTGGTGGTCCAGTGGCTAAGACTCTGCACTCCCAATGCAGGAGGCCTGAGTTCAATCCCTGGTTGGAGAACTAGATCCCACATGCCATAAGTAAAACCTGGTACAGCCAAATGAACAATAAGTATATTTTTAATGTAAAAAACTTATATACATCTTTAAAACCCTGAATACTCACCAGAAGGATTGATGCTGGAGCTGAAGCTCAATACTTTGGCCACCTGATGTGAACAGCCAACTCACTTGAAAAGACCCTGCCGCTAGGAAAGATTTAAGGAAAAAGAAGAAGAAGGCAGCAGAGGATGAGATGGTTGGATAGCCTCGCTGATTCAATGGACATGAACTCAGGCAAACTCTGGGAGATGGTGAGGGACAGGGAGGTCTGGCATGCTGCAGTCCATGGGGTTGCAAAAAGTCAAGACATGACTTACTGACTGAACAACATCTTTATAAAGTGTTAAAAAAAATTAAGGAATATTGCTATGACTTTGAGGGTAGGGAAAGTTCTTCAACAAGATGCAAAATAATTTTTTTAATGACAAAAAGAATTATAAATACAACTATATCAAAATTTAAACTATTTATCAAAAGACATCATAAGCAAAGAACATAAGCAAAATTGGAAGAACATAAGCAAAAATTGGAAGAAAATAATTGCAACACAGAGAACAAAGGATTGGTATTCCTTATTAATAGTAGAAAAATGGGCAAGATATATTACCAGGCAATTCACAGAAAGGAAAATATAAATGGCCAGGAAAGGCATGAAAAATACTCAGCCCCACTGGTCATTAGCACGTTAAAACCGCAAATGATATACCTTTTCTTTTTTCACTCTTAAGATTAGCTTTTGTTAAAAGTGTTGACAACTTTGACAAGAGAGAATGGAAAAGAAGTACTCCCGTGTATCATGGTTTGAAATTTAAGCTGGTAGAGTCACTTTGCTGGTCGTTATGCAGAACTGGTTGAAGCTAAAAATATGCACATCTTATGATCCTACATATCTAATTCCTGATGGCTTCCCCAGAGAAATACTTGCACAAGAGAGCTGGAAAGGTATCTGTCCCAACGTTGCTTATGTAAGTGAAACACTAGAATTCACTGAGATATCCATCAATAGGGAAATGGCTTTAAAACATATCATGCACACTTAATAAGGGACTCTGCAGTAGTTAAAAATAATAAAGTTATTTAACATCTATTAACTTGGGTAGATTTTCAAATCATAGCTGAATAGAAAAAAAAGATATAGAATAATACTATGTATTTTCTCTGGGGCAGAAAAGAAATTTTATATATCTCGGTGCATAGCAAGAGGCCAGGAAAAATACACCAAAAATGGCAAAAGTAATTACCTCTCAATAGAGGAGTAGAAGGCTAAGAATGAAATCAAGGAGGAGAAGTGGCTTGAAGAACACTAGTTCTTATTGAAACATTTCAATATTTTTATGAGATGACATATTTGCATATAATTAAAATTTAATTTAAAACTAAAACTTTTACTTGATGTTTATTGAAAATTTATATCAGGCACTGTGCAAAGTGCTTTATGGGCATTACTTCATCTGAAACTCAAAACAAGCCTCCATGTGTTACCGTTTCCATTTTACTGGTGAGAAAGCTGAGTCCAGGAGAAAGTAAGTTATGGGTCTTGTTGCTTTCTCTTAGAGTGAGTTTAAATGATGCTTGGCGATAGCATGTCTCCTGGTTTCACCCAAGTCTTTCTCTAAAATAGATACCGGGAACTTGAATTTCTGGGTCATAAAGTACACACAGATGGAACTTCAACAGATTAAGTCAACTGGACTCCCCAAGGTTGTTATATCAATTTATACCAAACTAACTCTTTTGGTTGTTTGAGGAGGACACGCTGACCCAGGAACCGGAAGACTAGTTGGTCCCAGAGTTCCAGGTCACTGTCTTACCCCATATATTCTATCACAAAACTTCATTCTAGTCCCAGACTGATGTTTCACAAATGTTGGGCCGATGGGGTGACGGTTGACATCCATGAAGTGAGAGTCAAAGACCAAACAGTGTTAATCTTCCACTGAAGGGGCCCTGCAGCAACTGGCAGTCAGTTTTAACTGGGTGTTCTATTAAAGCAATTTTCTCAGTGATGTATCATAAAGAAGCAAAACAATTAAGTCTCATTGGAAACACTAATGAATTATTTAGCATGAGCCAAGCAAAAAGATGCTTGCTCCTTGGAAGAAAAGTTATGACCAACCTAGACAGCATATTGAAAAGCAGAGACATTACTCTGCCAACAAAGGTCCATCTAGTCAAAGCTTTGGTTTTTCCAGTAATCTTGTATGGATGTGAGAGTTGGACTATAAAGAAGGCTGAGCACCGAAGAACTGATGCTTTTGAACTGTGGTGTTGGAGAAGACTCTTGAGAGTCCCTTGGACTGCAAAGAGATCCATCCAGTCCATCTTAAAGGAGATCAGTCCTGGGTGTTCATTGGAAGGACTGATGTTGAAGCTGAAACTCCAATACTTTGGACACCTGATGTGAAGAATTGACTCATTTGAAAAGACCCTGACACTGGGAATGATTGAGGTGGGAAGAGAAGGGGACGACAGAAGATCAGATGACTGGATGGCATCACCAACTCAATGAACATGAGTTTGAGCAAACTCTGGGAGACAGTGAAGGACAGGAAAACCTGGCATGCTGTAGTCCGTGGGGTTGCAAAGAGTTGTACACGACTGAGCAACTGAACTGAAGCAAAAAGAAAACAGAACCTCTGTTGGACTCATCTGGAGTAAAGGAAGACAATTTTGAAGAGACAGGTTAAGAAGAGTATAGGATGTGGGGGAGTGGAGAGTTATGTATCAAAACAGCTCACTATCCAGTGTTCCTCCCTCTAGTGGGCTTCTCATCACAATCAATTCGCAAGATAAATCTTGGTAAAATTCCATTTGATCTATTTTGTCCCTGTTTTTCACTATCCCAGGAAATAAGGATAAAGTCCCTTCATCTGACTTTCAACTCTCATTCTGCTGGTTCCCCTCCTTGTGGTCTTTGCCTTTATTCTTCCATAGAAGCAGGATGTGGCTACATCTCTGAGCTTCACAGATCTATTCTTTTCCTAACTAACGTAACATTGGTTGATAACAATGTCTCACGTGCACAATATTATATCCAACTTCTGTATACACTACAGCCTGCTCACCAGGAAGAGTTTCATTTCATCTGCTGACCCACTTTATCCATCCTGACTCCCCCTCACTCCCTCTGCTCTGGTAATCTCTACTGTGTTCTTTGTGGAATATAAAAAACAAAATCAAATGAACAAAAATAAGCCAAACAAACACGAGTGTCTTTGTAAGGAGCCTGTCCCCACTAGTGCTAAGCACCCCAATTCCTCTGCACAGAGGAGACGTGACTCTGGAAACAGACCTAGTTTGTCCTCACACCAGCAAAGGCCCAGATCTATCCAGATGGAAAACCCCAGCACATTCTCTAAAGATCTTCGCTAACTTGGCAGCAGATTCAACTACAAGCCTTCTTACTTCTGCCTGTGTGATGAAAAGAAAAACATCACAATTTACAATAGCCATCTCTGCTGCCAAGAGGGACAAAAAGATGCTTCTTCAGAAAGTAAGCTTTCTGAAGACACAGTGTGCTTAGACATAGTGTTAATAGAACACAAAAACAAGCCAAAATAACAATGAATTCATAGCTATTACCAAGGTCTGTCTTCTAAGCACCTTTTAAAGACGCTTACTCCTTGAAAGGAAAGTTATGACCAACCTAGACAGCATATTCAAAAGCAGAGACATTACTTTGCCAACAAAGGTCCGTCTAGTCAAGGCTATGGTTTTTCCAGTGGTCATGTATGGGTGTGAGAGTTGGACTGTGAAGAAAGCTGAGCACTGAAGAATTGATGCTTTTGAACTGTGATGTTGGAGAAGACTCTTGAGAGTCCCTTGGACTGCAAGGAGATCCAACCAATCCATTCTAAAGGAGATCAGTCCTGGGTGTTCATTGGAAGAACTGATGTTGAAGCTGAAACTCCAATATTTTGGCCACCTCATGTGAAGAGTTGACTCATTGGAAAAGACTCTGATGCTGGAAGGGATTGGGGGCAGGAGGAGAAGGGGACAACAGAGGATGAGATGGCTGGATGGCATCACCGACTCGATGGACCTGAGCTTGGGTGAACTCCGGGAGCTGGTGATGGACAGGGAGGCCTGGTGTGCTGCGATTAATGGGGTCACAAAGAGTCAGACACAACCGAGCGACTGAACTGAACTGAATTGAACCAATGTCTGTGGTGTAAACACTCCTGCTTTGGCCAACCTCAAAATACCTGTGGGCCCTGAATTCCTGAATATCTAACAATCACCTCCTTCTAGCCAGCATGGGCCAACTCCAGCACATAGAAGACTCTGATTGGATTCTTTAAATAGGGAAGGCAAGCCCCAAAGGCAGAAAAACAAATAGCAACAGAATTATCTATCTGTTCACTGAAGCTGGCAGATGACACAAGTAACTAAAGCAGTAAATGGAGGAGTTTGGGGAGGAGAGCAAGCCAATGGGAAATGCTTGTGATGATCTCCTCTGAGGACTTCATAATCAGGCAGGATATGTTCATTTGATTTAAGTGATTTGCAATGTTGTAAGACAAATTCCCTCTATAACTCTGAAGCTCTTGGTAAGAGCAGACTCCCTCTCAATCCAGTGGAGACAGTATTTCTGAGAGCAAAAGCACATGAGAGGGTTTCCAGCATGGAATGATATTCATTAATTCAACAGGGTGCTGAGGCTGAGACAAGCCCAATAAACTGGATGAATTCAGTAGAATCAAGTAAACAGAATTAATGAAGGAAAACATCCCATCTCATCCTATGCATTCAGAAGCTCCCCCCATCCCTCCTCTAGAGACTGGGAGCATCCCACTGCCAGAAAAATAAAGGTTCAGGTGAATTCCATTTGACCTTTAAAAGCCAGTGTGATCTCAGTGAATATCTGTATTAGAATCAAAATAAATTGCTTTCTTTCATGTTTCACCTCTATGTATCATGTGTTAGACACCAAAAATAAATAAATAAATAAAATGAAACTAAAACAGGGCAGACTGGAAGAGTCAGTCCCAGAGCCAGTTGCTATGAACCTAGCAGAAAATAAAGTTGGTTATATGCAAAGTATGTGGCCAAGAAATAAGTAAAACAACAGATCTGAACCAAAGTCCAAGAAGCAAGCATGGGTGAGGGAGAAATAGGAGGGCAAGGTTTTCCAAATGGGCAAGTAAGATTCTGTGTCCAGAAAATCAATACAGTTGAGTAGGACAAACATTTAGTGAGCTGAAGATAAATTAGCAGTATCTCCAGGACTAGGGACTCAGCAGAAGGAAAAGGCAGAGGTCAGTATTCCAATAGATGGCTCAGGAGCTAAAGAGACAGCTTCCCCCTGGTGGGATGACGGGAAATTGGATATGTACGTCCATGTGTGCTAAGTCGCTCAGTCATGTCTGATTCTTTGCAATCCCATGGACTGTGGCCCACCAGGTTCCTCTGTCCCTGGGATTTTCCAGGCAAGAATACTGGAGTGGGTTGCCATTTCCTCCTCCAGGGGAATCTTCCCAATCCAGGAATCGAAGCCAAGTCTCCTATGTCTCCTGCACTGGCAGGCGGATTCTTTACCACTGAGCCACCTGGGAAGTCTGAGGACTTGGATGCTCATCATCAAAACAGCAGCGGATGCTCCTGGCCCAGGCGTGGGCATCCCTCTTCTCCACATGGGTGAGCAAAAGCCAGCTTGTGGCAGAGGACTGCTGGGGAGAGATGGGGATCACAGCCTGTGGCCAGAGCTGACAGTCTTCTCCGGTGGTTTTAATGGTCCCTGAGCTCTGCTTTCAGGGCATGTGGCAACGGTGTAGGCTATAACTTCCCTGATTAAACTACAAGTGGACAACCAGTCATCATCAATCTTTTTTCTTTCTGTGGGAAGCCAATTTTTAAGAAGTTCCCGTCAGTTGAAAAGTTTAATTCATCCCATGTGATGAACCTGGTGATTCTAAATAGGTGACTATCTTTCACCTTTGGAAACCATAAAGGAGAACACACTATAATAGCTTTGGTGAAAAGAGGGGAATATTTTAATGGAAAATTTGATGATCAGCAAAATAAAAACCAAGACTTACTGAACACCAAATACCCAAGAAACCCTGCAGTAACTATAACATGGACCAGGAGTATCACGTCTGGCCATCTGGGGTCCTTTTTGCCCCCCTCTGCACAGAGAACAATGAACTAAAGAGCAATATACTTACGAGAGGGCTGCTTATTTTGAAACACTTGCACTTTTTTTTCACAGGAATAAATTCTGTTGGTCTTTAGCCCCATGCAGCTCAGAAAAGAAGAAAGTTGGCAATTAGCATGCCTCCTGCACACTCAGAAAAATCTCACACAGTCAGATACACTCTGGAATTCATCTTGGTGATTTTATTAAGTCTCACTCAGCTCTAAATTACTGATTCTGAGCTCAGAAATGGCACCACAGGGGGCTGAAAGAGGTCATTTGGATTCCCAGCATTTCCAGTCCTCCTGAGTCTTCTGGTCAATACACCACTGCTGAGGAAATCAGGCAAGAATCTAAGCTGTAACCATTTCTCAAAGCCTTTGCTTCTCCCCAGCCACCTGACACCCCCTATCTTTGACCCCCATCCTCTCCAGGAGTCTTCCCATATCCAGTCTCATCCCTCCCCAACTTCCACACAGCAACGCAGAGTGGTCATTCTAAAGAACAACCTCTGATTATATGACTGCTTTGTTTAAAACCACAGCATCAATTCCTATTAAGATGCAGGACCGACTCCTCAACCTGACATGATCTAGCCTCTGCTTTCATCCCTAGCTTTATCTCTCACCATTGTCCACATCACATGTCCCCATGCTCTAGCAACACTAAATGTCAGGTCCTGGAGCACCCTCCTCTTTTCCATTTCTGGACCTTATATATCTGCTGTGCCCTCGGATGAAACTGTGACTCCTGCATCTTTGCCTAATTAAGTCTGATTCACTCCTTCCAAGTTGGATGCAGTTTACTCTGGGAAGCTTGTCCTGATCCCTAGACTTGAGTGAGGCACTCGGCACCACTGGCCAACATCTGCCACCGCCCTTGTCACATACTTCTTTCTAATGCGCTCTGATCGCTTAGTGGGGGGTCATGGCCACACTGTCTGAACTCTGAAAAGTCAGGAACAGAGCTGGTCTGGTTCACCGATGCATCGTAAAGCCTGCACATACTACATGTATGATCAATATCTACTGAATATACAAAAGAAAACAAGAACCTTTGATAAATATAATAAAAGGAAGCATTATCCCCAGGAATTAAAGAAAGCTAGTAACACTTGAATGAAATCTCAACATTTTTTTTCTGATTGTGTGTGTGTGCATAAATCTCTGATCCAATCACAGCTAAGTTGAGGGGGCTGGCGGCCAAGTGTTCATTTGCAACCTCAGGAGTTACCCCCAGATGAAGTCTGAAACTGGCCCTTAGGCTCAGAGGCAAGGAGACACAGAAAGAAGAGGCCAGCCATCCAGATCGGTAGGTGGCAGGTCTAGTAAGCAAAGAGAGTCACTAGCAAGGCTCTTCTGATGGATGCACCCCACCCCCTCACCATACACACCAAAATCTTAAAAGTTTATATAGAGCCCTTAATTGAGTTCAGTCACATAGTCACCCCAGATGTTGATTCACTCATCAATTGCTCTCTCTCGGCTGTGTCCTTGAAAACAGCTCCTACTGTGGAAACAGTGGACAGAAAGTATATTCCAAGGATAGGGGCTGCGGAGGCTGTGATTACCCAGCTCCTGCTCAAAGGTCAACTGGTGGGCACATCCTCCCGATGAACTCCTCCAAGAGCAAGGCATGAAAGCTAGGAGAGCTGTACCTTGCCTCAAGTCCTC
Source organism: Budorcas taxicolor (assembly GCF_023091745.1). Taxonomy (NCBI): domain Eukaryota; kingdom Metazoa; phylum Chordata; class Mammalia; order Artiodactyla; family Bovidae; genus Budorcas; species Budorcas taxicolor. The sequence goes on from NC_068920.1 coordinate 27,262,854, forward strand.
TGCAAGGTCTTCCTAGAGCTTGTGCTGGACAGTCCTGATTGAGATGCCCACCCACCCGCCCCCCCCCCCCCCCCCCCCCCCACTGCTGCACATGGGAAAATCTGACTTCTAGCAAAGAGAAGAGCCTCACAGTGTTCTTGCACGCACATAACATTTAAGGAGCAAAAGAAGTCACCATGCCATCTACGATTATCTTCAGAGAATTTTTAGGCTGTCAACTGTTTTCCATTTTCTTCAAATTCTTAGAAGAAAAAAAATTCACATTGCAGAGTTTCATTTGTCCATTTCATTTTTTAATGGGAATATATTAAGGTTGGAGGAGATAAAAATCTAAAAATCAAAGAAAGAACCATTTTCTTGACACTCTATGCTGCTGCTGCTGCTAAGTCGCTTCAGTCATGTCCGACTCTGTGCGACCCCATAGACAGCAGCCCACCAGGCTCCCCCGTTCCTGGGATTCTCCAGGCAAGAACACTGGAGTGGGTTGCCATTTCCTTCTCCAATGCATGAAAGTGAAAAGTGAAAGTGAAGTTGCTCAGTCGTGTCCGACTCTTAGCGACCCCATGGACTGCAGCCTGCCAGTCTCCTCTGTCCATGGGATTTTCCAGGCAAGAGTACTAGAGTGGGTTGCCATTGCCTTCTCCTGACACTCTATAGCATTAATCAAAGGGCGAATGCAGGGAAGAGGCCAGCTGAGGTAGAAGAAGGGAGCTGGCCAGTAAGAGAGCCCAACTCGCCTGTTTTTCTGCTCTCTTGAACTTGTTATTGCTTAGCAGACCTTGTCTCAACAAAGTGCCACCCACATCCAGCAGCTGCTAAGAAGCCCTGACTAATTACCTGATTGTCAGAGAGAATGAGAGAGACAGAGAGAACCACAGCCAGTCTTTCCTAACTACCTCCAAGGAACCAATGCAATTATAAGGGTTTGAGAGCCTTGGTGGTAGCAGCCCTTCCTCATCTGCTCTCCTTACAAAACAGTCTACAAACACGTCTTAGTAGCAAGACATCAACAAGACATTAAGCATCCACTACATACCTGGCCCTGTGTTTAGTGTAGTCCAGTATTTAAGGAAAGTATAAAAGCAGAGGCTATGCCCTCACAGAATTTCAGATCTCACTGGAGAGCAAATACACATGAAAAAGAGAAAGATATATATGCACATATGCACAGAGAGATTTGCGGAAAACAAAGCATGGTAGTCCAACTTGCCAGGCCACAGTAAAATACCATTTCACAAGCACCAGAAGGCCTAAAATCAAAAAGGCTCAGAACACCCAGGGGCACTCCCTTACACCGCTGGTGGGATTGTAAAATGGTGCGACCACTTTGGAAATCTATTTGGCAGTTTCTGATAACACTAAACGTATACTTGACTCAAAAAGCATACTGTAGTACCCAAAAGACATGAAAATATATGTCCACCAAAAGGCTTGCATGAGAAGGTTTATAGCCTTCGTACTCATAAGCAGAGTAGAAACAACCTCAAGTGTCTACTAACAGAAGAATGGATACACTGTAGTAAATCTTTACAATGGAAAGCTACCCAGTGATTAAAAATAGTATCTACTGATATACGAAGGAATCTCAGAATATTATGTTGAGTGAAAGAAACCAAACACAGATGAGTATACACTGAAGGATTCCATTTATATGAAACATAAATACAGGAAAAATGAACACATTATGAAAGAAATCAGAAAGCTGTGGCGAGTTCAAGTTACGAAAAAGATGCAGAGAGAGATTTCCTGATGGTCTGGTGGTTAAGACACTGCCTGCCCTTTCAATGCAGGGGGTCCAAGTTCAATTCCTGGTCCAAGAACTAAGATCCCATAGGCTGCATGGCATGACCAAAAACACAAAAAGATGCAAAGAATTTTCTGAGGGGATGGAAATTTTACATCTTATTTTAGGTGATAACTAGGTAAGTGTGTATATACTTTTCAAATTTATCAAATTTGTCTTAAATCTGGGAGTTTTATTTTATTTCTCAATTAAAAAGAAAAAAGGTGTTATTTGCCAATAGGGCAAAAGGAACTCTATTCAGAGTCACCAGATCATCCTAGTCTGTATAACTTTACCACCAAGAGGTCCTTCTTTCTTAAACCTTTTTTATATGCCCCAAACTTCCCAGAAGAGGAACTTCCCAACATCTCCAGGTTTTGAGGATAGGATGGTCTTTGGAGAAGGCAGATAATTAGTATTTCATTTTACAATAAGGAAGCAAAAGCTCGGAGGGATCACACAACTTTCTCAATGTCACCCAGCTGGTAAATGATAGAACAATTATTCAATGTCAGACTATCTGTCTTTAAAGTTGATGCTCTTTTCTGTAACTCTATGACATCATTCTGTTCCCCAAAATTCAGTACCAAGATTCTGTATCTGGTGTTCCAAAGAAGAAGGAAATCTTATGACCTGCAGAGTTTCTCAGGGAAGAGATTGATACCCATTAGCAGGAATAGGGAAAAGTACACACTTACAACGGATCTAACAAATCTTAACCTCCAAAAGATATAAAGACTTCCTACAACTCAGTGAAGAAAAGCCTCTGAAGAATGGCTAGAAGGTCTGAAATGTCAATTTATAGAAGAAACTTTTAAAAGGCAAAAAAAAAAACCAAGGTCAGGCTTGTTAACAGTTAAAGAACCACAAAGCAAATAATCAAATATGAATTCTGTCCATAAGTTTGTCAAATGTTTTTAAACACAGATAACAGCCTATGTTGGCAAGAATGTGGACTATTCATATATGTGGTGTAAGACGGTCAAACTGGCACAGCCTTTTGGAAAGACAAAATGGCTTCCCTCATAGCTCAGTCAGTAAAGAATCTGCAACACAGGAGACCCGGGTTTGATTCCTGGGTCAGGAAGATCCCCTGGAGAAGGAAATGGCAACCCACTCCAGTATGCTTGCCTAGAGAATCCCATGGACAGAGGAGCCTGGCAGGCTACAGTCCATGGCGTGGCAAGAGTCAGACACGCCTTAGCAACTAAACCACCACCATCAATCAAAATATTAAACATAAATTCCCCCCAACTCACAATCCCACTTTCATTGTACAGAAATACTAGCACAAATCCTCAAAGCCATATATCCTTGGATTTTCATTAAAGTGCTGTTTGCAATGAGAGTAATTAGAAGCACTATAAATGCCTATGAAGAAGGAACAGATTAAATAGATGACACTCAACCATATGAGCACCGAAGAATTGATGCTTTTGAACTGTGATGATGGAGAAGACTCTTGAGAGTCCCTTGGACTGCAAGGAGATCCAACCAGTCCATTCTGAAGGAGATCAGCCCTGGGATTTCTTTGGAAGGAATGATGCTAAAGCTGAAACTCCAATACGTTGGCCACCTCATGCGAAGAGTTGACTCATTGGAAAAGACTCTGATGCTGGGAGAGATTGGGGGCAGGAGAAGAAGGGGATGACAGAGGATGAGATGTCTGGATGGCATCACTGACTCGATGGATGTGAGTCTGAGTGAACTCCGGGAATTGGTGATGGACAGGGAGGCCTGGCGTGCTGCGGTTCATGGGGTCACAGAGAGTCGGACACAACTGAGCAACTGAACTGAACGGAACTGAAACCATATAGTGAAGTATTATGCAACTGTTAAAAAGAATAAAGTGGTCTTAGAGCAGCAAAGAAAGGATTATATTTGGAAAGTTGTCCATGATATATAACTAAGCGGAAAAAGCACAGTGCACAAAATAAACATAAACGTTGCTATTTTTGTTTTAGGGCAAAGTAGGCGGAAGCTAAACTATGCCCGGAGCGATGAGTGCACACTCACTTTCAGGGATTGAATAAGATTATGTATTTGAGCATAGGAGGAACTCAAATACACTTTGAAATTTAATTTCAGGAATGCTAAGAGGACAGACGCTGGTTCTTGGCAGGAATCCTAGGAGTAGAGGCAAGGTCCCATCTTGATAATCCACTAAGATATAAATGACAGCAATGTTTTTTGTTTCTTCAGGACATCAGAGTTTATGGGGTACTTTCACATGTATTCTCTCATTTAATCTAATACTCTCATCAATTTCTGGAGGTTGGCATTGTCATCCTCATGCTGTGACAAGGAAACCTTCCAATAGGCGAAATGGATAACATATATCAACTCCAGAAAGACATCAAACCTGATCAGTTCCCCCATAGGACCTCAGGCTCCTATCACTGTACATCGCACAAGGGTGAGGAGGCTCTCAAAAATTCATTTGGTGAGTGTGTGAATGAGTGAGTGAGTGAAAGTGAGCAAGTCAACCCCTAGGTCTTCCATCAGTCGACAGAACCTCTTTGTGCTTACCAGCTTGGGCCCTTGGACTCTAACCAACAGAAATTTCAGTAAGAATTGATGAGAGGCCAGATAAGGAACTCAGGCAAGCCTTTATTGGGACTCCTTCCGCAGCACAAGAGAGTGAAAACAAGTAACAGGGACCCTGTTGGCTCCCCGAGAGGGGAAAGTGGGAGTGGATCAGCAGACTGGGAAGGTGGGATGGGATGACCTAGGAGGCCTGCAGACCCCTTTGGAGGTGCTATGTGCAGGGCTCATGCACAATACCCTGCTTTGGCTCCTGGCGCTTCAGAAGCAGTTGTTGGGTTTTGGCCTTTTGGTATCTTACTGTTCATAATTATTTGTAAATAATTAGTTATCATAATAAATACAATTATTTTTAGTTCCCTATAGCCTCTTTGTATTCTGCTGCTCGAGGAGATGTTGATCTCGGTGTAAGTGCTCCGGTAAAGGGTCCCAGGTCCTAAACTATCCCATTTCCACTTGCTGCCACCACTGCCAGGAGGCAGGCAGCCAGGAGGTGATCACCATGAGACAAGATCGCAGGAACAGAAACCAAAATGTCCGGCGGCCTCATCCCCATCCCCTACAGTAGTGAGAGCCAAACTCTGTAGGGCAGAAGCAAAGGCACCTAGTTCTGAGCACCTCTGCAGCAGAGGTGCAGGCTTACGTAGGCCAGCAGATGCCGACAGGACAGACTCGGGCTCAGCCATTTCTGTGAGTCCTAGCTCCCACCTACTCCTTGATGCCTCTTGCATCAAAACGGGGGGGGGGGGAGTGCTGCAGAGACCTGACTTCACAACTCTGCTCTCTCCCCTCTACCTTCATGGACGGAGGCACATCCTGTAACTTCTCTGAGTCTGTTTGCTCATCTGCAAAAGAGAGATGCTCACAGTTGCTACCCAGCAGGTATATGAAGCATTAATGGGATCATGTAGGTAAAGGACAGTATCTGATACCTGGCAAACACTCAGTAGCTTGCAATTAGTTTCTAATTATGACACAGTAGGGAAAACATCAAAAATATCACAGAAACCCTGCAGAGAACACATGAAGCAAAGACGGATGTGTACAAATGTGTGTGTGCACGTGTATACATTCGTGTGTGTTTGTGTGTGTGTGTGTTTAAGGAGAGCAAGGAGCCAAGGTCCTAAGCAGAGGTGGTCTAGTGTGTTTGGTAACAGAAAAAAGGCTATTTCAAAGAAGCTCTCTGAAGAGAGAGATTCTCAAACTGTGTTACTGCCCTTTTGGAAAACCATTAAGACAGTTCTCAGGCCCAGACTAAAGGTTGGAGTCGCCCCAGGCAGCTCTTCCCTACCCGAGCGGCCTCTCTAACATCCTTTCACACACATTGGAACAATCGGGACTCCTGTAGGAAGAAGGCATTCTAATTGGAAGCTTGCTGTTCCATCATTCAGCCCCCCAAGTAGTGATGTTTCGTTACCTGATTATTGTAAAGAATGAAAGCGATGCCACAATTTGCTGTGCTTTTGTGATTCAATCACGTTTGTTAATCAAGAGTCTCTATTCCAACATGGTACCAAAGTGTTAGCACTTCAAATTGGAGATGCCTCTGTTAGCAATTTTGCTCAGAGTCTATAAACACTGGGGAAATGAAAAGAAATAGCTTTTCTGTTATCACTCTCATCTCCCACCTGAGATCCTTCACATTCCCGTTGTTAATAGAGCAGCGCCAATCACGGGGACTCAGCTGCATTTTTCCCACTGGCAACGTTGCCATGATACTCTGAGCACGCTGCACCAGAGGGCAGAGCCTGGGCTGGGCCATCATTCTCACTACAATCCTCTAACACAAGATCTTAAAAAATGTCATGGAGTGGCACAGGCAACAGAGAGGAAGGGGAGACTTTCCAGAACAATCATGAGCCTCCCCAGCACCCTTGCTCATAAATCGAGCGTATCTCCAGCAAAATTTCTGCTGCTTTCTGTTTCCTCCCAAAAAAGAAACAAGGGCAGCTGTGGTATACTCCTCACCAGCCTGCCAGAATTCTGATGAGCACACATGGGGAATGACTGCACTGACCAGTGGAGGCTGCCTACCCTTTATCAGGGAGTAGGGTCACGTGGTCATCTGTCTGTTTTAAGGGCATTAGAGGCCCTGGGAATCTGATACATATTAATGCAGAAAGCCATAGGGTTGAGGAGGCCAGTGAGGAGGGAGAGAGAGTTGGCTGAGTATTGTTAAGGTAAAAGCATACAGGGTGGCCGCTTCCAATAGTCTCTCCATGAGATGTCTGCTGTAGTCTCCAAGCAATATTCCTGAAAAGACCAACACAGAAGTTCTGGTTTTAGGACACTAAATGCACAGATCATTGTCTTAACCCTAGAAAATAAAAATGAGCATAGCCAGGCCTGGCCCTTGAGGAACTCACCTTCCAAGAAGGTTCTTGGAATTCCCTGGCAGTCCAGTGGTCAGGACTCTCCGTCCACTGCAGGAGGTAAGGCCTCAATCACTGCTAGTGGTTGGGAAACCAGGATACCGCATACCCCGTGGAGTGCGGTCAAAAAAGAAGAAGGTCCACCCGCTGACCTGTTGCTCACATAGTTCAGGCTGTGTGCAAGATTCAGAGATGAAGCAGGGGCTCGTCTGGACTCTCAGGGCACATGGAAGGCAGGGTGGGGGGACAGGGGCAGGGAGCAGAAGAGCTTCCCAGGGCTGGCAGTGACAACAAGAAGAATCATCTTCTTCAGACCTGTCTTCCGAGGCTGGAATTGGAATGGGCAAGGGAACAGAGTTCACTTTGCTTACTACTTAGATAACTTTAATTCTATTTTCTGTCTCAAAGATTGCAAAGCTCCTATACAGATGTCAGGGTCTCAGGGCCTGACTGGTGTGCAAAATGAGCTTTCACTCGTGCCTATCCGCTCCCAGCCCAGTCCTCAAGCCACATCTCTGATAGGAAGTAAGATTAAAATTAATCAGCCAAAGAGATCTGTATCAAGTATTATACGTGCTGGCAATATAAAAATAAAAATATGCACATTTCTCCAACTCTTTACCAAGACTGAGGACTATCATTTTAATTTTTCACTTCAGTAGATATTTTAATTAAGCTCAAGCCATACAATGGAATAGCACTCAGCCATTAAAAATCGAATTTTGGAAGAACAGGGACAGAAGACAATACTGATACAGCTTGAACTGTGTTCCAAAAAAGATACGTAGAAGTCCCAAGCCATCACTACCTGTGAATGTGACCTTGGTTGGAAATAAGGTCACTACAGATGCAATCATGTTGAGATCAGGTCAGTTAAGGTGAGTGCCAGTGATTATAAGTGTCTTTATAAAAAGAGAAAAATACCAGTGAAGACACAGACACAGGGACAGAACATTATATGATGACAGAGGCAGAGGTCATAGGTTGGATTCCAAGCTATGGTACTTGTATTGATTCTGTAGTCCTGGAACCGGAAATGTGTTTGAAACACTGGGAGTAATTTAAACTAAATAATTTTGCATTAAATCTGTTCTGTGCCAAAGAGGAAGCTCAGGTCAGTGACCAGACCAGCTCTTGGAAGGGAACTAAGAGGCAATGGAAACAATATTTTTAACCCTCAGAGCGTTGAGTTCCTGCTCTGAGTAGGGCAAAGAAAGTAGAGCCAATTGCCAGCCATCACCAGAAACTAGGAAGAGTCTAGGAAGGATTCCATCCAGAGTCACAAGCCCTGCTGACAATTTGATTTTGGACTTAAACAGTCTACGAAACTGTAACAGAATACACTTCTATTGCTTTATGCTATCCAGTTTGTGGTCCTTTGTTACAGCAGACCTAGGAAACTAATAAATTCACCACCTATCATTAAATGAAAAAAAGAAATAGAAAACAACACAACTTTCATTTGCTAACTGGTGAGCTATTAGTGTATTTTTCACCATATATTTACTGGATCTCTTAGTTTCTTATGTGAATTATCTGTTCACACTTTCAGGAAAGGTAATTCTTGAGGTTGAGAGTTAGCACTCCAGTCCAGGGCTCTGGGCACTCCAGGGGTGACCATTTGGCCAGCCCCTCGAGTCTCCTTTGCTCTACTCAGAGCAGGAACTCAGCGCTCTGAGGGTTAAAAATCTTGTTTCCATTGCCTCTTAGTTTCCTTCCAAGAGCTGGTCTGGTCACTGACCTGAGCTTCCTCTTTGGCACAGAACAGATTTAATGCAAAATTATTTAGTTTAAATTACTCCCAGTGTTTCAAACACATTTCCGGTTCCAGGACTACAGAATCAATACAAGTACCATAGCTTGGAATTCAACATTGCATAAATTGCCTGATTGGACTCACTGCTGTCAAGCTTTTGGCTGAACTTCCTTGGAATTTAAGATAGGTCCAGTTGGCCAAGATGCAGATACCCTTCTCTTCCTTTCCTTCTTCACACAAGCTTTCTACCCTCAAACCCCAGCACTGTGGAGTGGGAACTCACAGGCATGAGAATCTTCAGCCTTACTCCAGGCCCCTTCCCATCTTCAGCAAGCCCCAGCCCCTCTCCCTCCCCAGAGGAAGCTGGCCACAGGGCAAGGCTGTTGATAAAGGGGCAGGGCATGATCATTTTACAGGAGATACTTTATGGTATCAGTTGCTTGATAAGTAGCTTCAAACTATACACCCTCCTATATTATATAATTGGCAATCATTAAAATTTTTCACAAGTAACCTATTATCAGTTTTAATCCCAAACTAATGATTCTCAAATTGGGAATACTCAAAGTAGCTATCGAGTATAAACCCTTATAGCCCTGTTGTGTTGCTTTATGTATATACATGGTTTGATGTAATGCATAGGTTTCCATACTAGACTATGAGCTCTTAGGTTCAGGGTCATGATTTACTAATTTTGTGTCTTCCTGGCTTTATCTTGCATGGTATGTGCTTGATATACTCAATGTTCTTTTGTTTTTTTGAAAAAGATTATCAAAAGCTTAATCTGAACATCTTCAGTCCAAAACTGGGACATGTAGAAAGAGGTACAGGAATAATCAGGATACCCTTACGGTGCAGTACTTGGAACAGTTTAGAGAAGGTCTCTCATGTGAGCTGATCTTTTAATTAACCCTTAAAAGATGATTATGATTTCATCAAATGGAAGGGGGAATCATACAAGAACCGGCACAAGATGGTGCACAAGCAAGTCTTTGGAAAACCGTAATTCGCTTGCTGTGGCTGGAGTATAAGATAGGCAAAGGACACAATGGAAAGATACAAAAAATTAAAGCATTTTTTCAGATTAGCCCTTCACCAATAGTGAGCAGAGGGCTTCCCAGGTGGCACAGTAGTAAAGAATCCACCTGCCAGTGCAGGAGACTCAGGTTCAATCCCTGGGTCAGCAAGATCCCCTGAGGTAGGAAATGGCAACCCACTCCAGTATTCTTACAGGAAAACTCCATGGACAGAGGAGCCTGGTGGGCTACAGTCCATGGGGTCACAAAGAATCAGACACAACCAGGTAACTGAGCACAATGATGATAAATAATGAGCATAGTCATTGGACTGTCGTCTGTTCTCTACTTTGACTCCAATCATTCTTTCTTTCATTCAGCAAACACATTGAGTATGTACAGAACTGGGGGCACTTTGTTAAGATCCATGTATCTGCCTTAATTCCACCCCTACAGCAGGTCATCCATGGCTTCAGAAATGTTATACGGATGCTTAGTGTAGTTTGCCTTAGTTCTGATCTCACAGGACAAGCTAGAGACTGCATCTTTCTTTCCTTAATATCTTTCAAAACAATCTGCATAAGTATTTTATAGACAGTTTAATAAATGCTTTCAAACTGAGTTAAGCTAACCTCAACTGGAAGGATAGTAGAAGGGAGACGGCTAATAGATAGAAAGAAGAAATATCAAAAGGAAGACCTAGAAAAGAAAGTATTAGTGCAAGGAAGGAAATAATTAGAGATAAGAATAAAGGAGATTTCATTAAAATATTTGAAAGAGCATAGAATCTGAAGTCGAGAAGGAATGAATCTTAGGTTTAGATGGATTTATGAACACTTATGAAGAAGAATACATAGTCCTCTGCCATTCTCTCTAATGCCAAGGTTCTAGGCAGTATACAGCATTATTACTTTGACCCATATTTGACCAGGCAACTGTAAGACTATTTAAATATCCCCAAAGATGTGGTCCTTATGCCAATGTTTTGAGCCACCTGGCAAAAGGTGGAATGGCAGTTACAGCAGCTGGAATAACTCCTCAGTCCTGGGAAAATGAGGCTGATAGAAACTCAAAACATTTTTTAAAAGTCACAATACTCTTTCTTTGTTATTTCAAAAATACAGTACTCAAGTTCTGAGCCTGTGAAACCAGGGGACCCTGACTGGATTACATTCTGCACCACATTCATTATTTCTGACAGGCCAAGTTAACAGCACTGTTTCTAACTTGTGCAAATCACACTGCTCTTCAAATTTGCTGCTTCCTGATAGAAGAGACATCCCTCCAAAGTCCCGTTTCTCCATTAGTGTCTCGCTGGGCATATGGGCCTCATCATAGTGATACGTAACTCTCTTGTACTGTTGTTATTACAGTGGGTTCAAGCGGACCTTGGGCAAACGATGACTAATGACACCTCCTCCTCCTTGGGTGTGGAATGAATCAGATACCACACCAGGAAGCAGTGGAAATAGAAGTAGATTATGAATCAGGAGGCGTGGGTCTTAGTTAAAGGTTTGTCTCTAGCTAGTGAGGAACTCTTGCAAAAGTCCCTCCAGTCATCCCTGATGAGCTCCTCTTTAAAATGTGTTCCCAAGAAACTTTAACATTACTGACTCTCCACTACTCCCCCTAAGTCTAACTGAATTGCTATTTATTGTGAAATAGGTTTTATATGTTCATTGTTTGAACACTTTGGAGGACCAAGTATTCCACCCAGGTATTTGGACACCTGCTGAAAAGCACCTAGCTTATGTTTATCTGTCTCCATGACAGCAATCTGAAACAGAGGAAGCCTTTGGCACTGATTCTCTGGAACTTAGAGAAGCTGCTTTATACAAGGTCTGTCATTTAGTTAGATGGCTTTTTTTTAGGGCTTGTGTATGCAACCAGCAAAGCTGGAGCCAAGGTAAGCTGGGAGAATGAAGCTATCACACACACTTAGGCATTTTACATGATACAAGCATGCTTTCATTTCTCCAAGAATTCAAAGCACTAATTAGACTATCAGTTTCTATTAGAACTGAAAGAAAGAGAAGAAGGAAGGAAGGAATAGAGAAAAAAATGGGAAGGAAGAAGTAAAGTTGTCTTTGTTTCAGAGTGATATGATCTTGTATAAACTTCTAAAGATTCTACCAAAAAAAAAAAAATGTTAGAACTGATCAATAAACTCAGTAAAGTTTTAGGAGACAAAATAAATGTACAAAAGTTTGTTGTGGGACTTCCCTTGTGGGACATCCCCTCCTAATCTAGGGAGCCTAGATTCCATCCTAAGTCAGAGAACTAGACCCCACAGGTCACAACTAAGAGTTTGCATGCCACAGCTAAAGCTCCCCCATGCCGCAGAGAAGATCGGAAAGCCAGCATGCCACGACTAAGACCAGAGAAAGCCAAATAAATAAATTAATTAAAATTTTAAAGTAAGTTGTGTTTACATACAGATATACCTCTCATTTCACTGCATTTTCCTGTACTGTGCTTCACAGAATTACATTTTTTACACACTGAAAGTTTGTGGCCACCCTTCATCAAGCAAGTGCATCAATGCCATTTTCCGACAGGCTTTGCTCATTTGGTGTCTCTGTGTCACATTTTGGCAATTCTTGCAATATTTCAAATTTTTTCATTATTATTACATGTGTTATGGTGATCTATCATCAGTGATCTTCTATGTTACTATTACAAAAAACTTATAATTTGCTAAAGGCTCAAATGATGGCTAGAATTTTTCAGCAATAAAGCATCTAAAATTATTTAATTTTCAGATATAATGCTACTGCACACTTAATACATTACAGTATAATGTGAATATAACTTTTACATGCAATGGGAAACTAAAAAATTGCTAGGATTCCCTTTATTGCTATAATTGCTTTGTTGCAATAGGCTGGAAGCAAATCTGCAATATCTCCAAGGTGTGACTATACACAAACAGTGAAATCTCTGAAAGAGAAGAAAGTGCTCCATCCTGTCACCTGCCCCCACTCACTCAAGGCTAAGCACTGTTGCACCCTCTGTCCACACAAATCTGTAAAGATCTCCTGCAAAGAGGGAGGCTGGATCTCAGAACTGACCAAACAGAATTTTTCAGCCCAGGATTTCAGAAAATGTGAAACTGGATCCTGATCTTTGGGAACCTGCCATCATAGTGAAGCAGAAAAAAGCAGACAAGACATCTGTTCTGTCCAGGAACACAGAGAGCATACTAATCACAAGCTACTGCCTGGTACAGAACACTGCGGCCTTGGTGTGGCAGGCTCACTGCCAGGCAGGCAGAGACTGACCAGACTGCAGCCAACCCAGAAGCAACTGAGGCCACCACCAAAGTGTCCAGTGGCTGAAGGCTCTGCCTTTCATCAGTGAGTAAACAAATTATATGGAGCCCCTTCTCCATCCTCCTAAGGATCCTACATCCCAGGAGCAAAAATGAGAACTGAGCCTGCAAGCTGAATCTTCTGCTTTTTCATTCCCTGAGACTGTCACAACACTCTCTTCTCTCCTCCATTTATCCAAACCATATCAACCTGTCAAGGCTCATCTCCAGATCCCATCACTCATTTACTAATTTATTCATTTACCATAAGTGAGTACTCAATTTTTACAAATTGACGGTACTAGACATAGTGTAGATTACATAGTGGATGACGGGTAAATCCTTGCTTCAGGAGTTTACAAGCATAACAAGGGAGAGTAAATAGATATATAAAAAATGCCAATGCAAGGCAAAATGGTTGTCTGAGGAGGCTTTATAAATAGTTGAGAAAAGAAAAAAGCTAAAGGCAAAGGAGAAAAGGAAAGATATACCCATTTGAATGCAGAGTTCCAAAGAATAGAAAGGAGAGATAAGAAAGCCTTCCTCAGTGACCAATGCAAAGAAATAGAGGAAAACAATAGAATGGGAAAGACTAGAGATGTCTTAGAAAATTAGAGATACCAAGGGAACATTTCATGCAAAGATAGGCACAATAAAGGACAGAAATGTCCTAAGAGAAGCAGAAGATATCAAGAAGAGGTAGGAAGAATATACAGAAGAACTGTACAAAAAAGATTTTAATGACCCAGATAACCATGATGATGATCACTCACCTAGAGTTGGACATCCTGGCATGTGAAGTCCAGGGCTTAGGAAGCATCACTGCAAACAAAACTAGTGGAGGTGATGGAATTCCACTTGAGCTATTTCAAATCCTAAAAGATGATGTTGTTAAAGTGCCTCATTCAATATGCCAGCAAACTTGGAAAACTCAGCAGTGGCCACAAGACTGGAAAAGGTCAGTTTTCATTCCAGTCCCAAAGAAGGGCAACACCAAAGAATGTTCAAACTACCACACAATTGCACTCATCTCACACGCTAGCAGGACAATGCTCAAAATTCTCCAAATTAGGCTTCAGCAGTACACAAACTGTGAACTTCCAGATGTTCAAGCTGGATTTAGAAACGGCAGAGGAACCAGAGGTCAAAATGCCAACATCCACTGGATCACTGAAAAAGCAAGAGAATTCCAGAAAAACATCTATTTCTGCTTTAATGACTACGCCAAACCCTTTGACTGTGTGGGTCACAACAAACTATGGAAAATTCTGACAGGACCACCTGTCCTGCCTCCTGAGAAATCTGTATGCAGGTCAAGAAGCAACAGTTAGAACTGGACATGGAACAACAGACTGGTTCCAAATCGGGAGAGGAGTACATCAAGGCTGCATATTGTTACCCTGCTTATTTAACTTATATGCACAGTACATTATATGAAATATGCTGGATGAAGCACAAGCTGGAAGATTGCCAGGAGAAATATCAATAACTTCAGATATGCAGATGACACCACCCTTATGGCAGAAAGCAAAGAAGAATTAAAGAGCCTCTTGATGAAAGTGAAAGAGGAGAGTGAAACAGTTGGCTTAAAGCTCAGCATTCAAAAACCTAAGATCATGGCATTCCATCCCATCATTTCATGGCAAATAGATGGGGAAACAATGGAAACAGTGAGAGACTTTATTTTGGGGGGCTCCAAAATCACTGTGGATGGTGACTGCAGCCATGAAATTAAAAGATGCTTGCTCCTTGGAAAAAAAGCTATGACCACCCTAGACAGCATATTAAAAAGCAGACATTACTTTGCCAACAAAGGTCCATCTAGTCAAAGCTATGGGTTTTTCCAGTAGTCAGGTATGGATGTGAGAGTTGGACTATAAAGAAAGCTAAGCACCAAAGAATTGATGCTTTTGAACTGTGGTGTTGGAGAAAACAAGATCTTGAGAGTCCCTTGGACTACAAGGAGATCCAACCAGTCATTCCTAAGGAAATCAGTTCTGAATATTCACTGGAAGGACTGATGCTGAAGCTGAGACTCCAATACTTTGGTTATCTGATGCAAAGAACTAACGCATTGGAAAAAACCCTGATGCTGGGAAAGATTGAAGGCAGGAGGAGCGTGGGACAACAGAGAACGAGATGGTTAGATGGCATCACCAACTCAATGGACGTGAATTTGAGTAAGCTCTGGGAGTTGGTGACGGACAGGGAGGCCTGGCATGCTGCAGTCCATGGTCTCACAAAGAGTCGGACACAACTGAGCAACTGAACTGAACTGAATGCACGGCAAAAATAAACGTAGCAGTACAAGACAGGTAAGGATAGAGATTTTCATATATGTGTGTATATATAGTCAAAATAAAGAACAATGAATCGTACTCAAGCGTATCAAAGCAGCCTGTATGAAAAAGAAGCTGGTCATGCTAGGACCAAATGGACAGCGCTTGGAGACACAGATAGGAGGGGGAAAGCACAGAAAACCACTCAAGTAAATAAAGGGAAGGAAGTAGGTGCAAGCTGTGCTTGAAGAACACAGAATACGTTCAGTGAGATGAGAAATGAACTTGGAAGGCAAGCCATGAAATATAAAGTTACAGAGGCAGGCTGAGGCCAAATCACAGCTTCCCTCTGGAAAACAGCTCAGGAGTCTGCAACCTCGCCTGACCTCTCTTCTCTGTGACTTTCCAAAATGCTTCTGTTTGTATCTCTCCGTTTGTGCTCTAAATGGCAGACACTCAACAAATGTGTGTTGAATAATGAATTAATAAGATATTCACTGGTAAATGTTTCTATGTAATATAACTCAGGGAAATTGTGCAGTGTGTTTGAAGTGAACACTTAGCTGCTTCAAAATTATCTTCTCTGTTCCCTAATGCTTGTTAAGCTGACAAATAAAAACCATGGATTGTACAAGGCAAAATAATGCTGATAATTCACATTTTAAAGACATCTTGGCATATGTAACTGATATCTTACTTTATCTCACTGATTCAAGTCACTTCAGATAGAAGGAAATCCAAAGGGACATAGAAAACACTGTGCAAACATTGGATGTTATTTTATGTGTAGAATGGCTGTGCAAATATTAACTATTTTAGTGATCATTTTCATCATAGACCACTTACCAGGGGTCTCCAGAAAGTCTCATGAAGCAGGGGTCGTTGTATTTATCTGCTAAGCTGCCCATACCTACACACATTTTTCTGAGGTGCTCACAGGTAATTTTCTAGGGTGTTTGCCTTCGTGTATTTGTGTGTGTTTCTTAAATATCATCATTTCTTAATCATTCTTCCATCTCATCCACGTAAGTCCCTGGGGTCAGGGACAAGAGGAGACACTGAAAGTGTCCAACCGCTGACAGAAGTGAGAAGGTTCTTTCAGGTGGACAGCGCTTTGCCAGCCGCACAGTTCCTCACCTCGTGTCTCATCAAGGACAAAAAAATAGGCTCCGGAGAAGCCTCTACCAATGGGGGTGGTGTGAGTCTGCCTCTCCGACCACCTAAAAACATACGCGTGTGGAGCCCGCTAGGTCCATTCATGGTGCTGGGCAGGAGAACACTGGACAAGGTAGAGAGGGTGCCCAGCCCCGCGCTTGCACAAGGCACAGTACCCCGGCTTCCAGAAGGCCCAGGGACCACCAGACTTGGGACGCAGGCAGGAAGCAGGGCTGGCCAGTCCAGGCCCCGCCCACTCGCTGCACATCCGCGCCCCTTCGGCGGCGGCAGCGGCTGCGCGGGCCTCGGATGCGCGGGCACGCGGGACGCCCAGCTGTCAATCACGCGCCCGCTGAGTTCGGCGAGGCGGGAGCGGCGGCGGCGGCGGCGGCGGCGGCGGCGGCGGCGGCGGCGGCGATGGGACCCCAGCGAGAGATCTGCGGCTAACTGGCTGCATTTGCTCCACGGGTCAGGGGATCGCAAGGGGGCAGGTAAAGCCTTGCGGAGCCCAGGGGTGAGGTTTTCTAGGCTCGATTTGTCTTTCTCCCTCTCCTCCCTTTTTCTTTCCTTTCTCTCTCCTCATGCACAAATATTCATATTCTCTGTCTTTCACACACACGCACACACACAGGCAAGCACGCACACACACACCTAATTCGACTATGTTTATTATATGGGCACAAATCTCTATGAAATCTATGCATGTTAAAATCCACCAATATGTACAAATTAGGAGTAACCAACTCCATTCTTTGGCGGTTTGTGGTTTATGTTATGTAAGAATTTGGGAGGTATACGGGGTGAACTCAGGAGTTTCTTTCCCGTGAGACAAAAAAAGTTGTAATATTAGATGACAGTAAAAAGATGTGTATTGGGGGTTTGCAAAGCTGAATTGATTTCTTTTCCAGGCTGAATATATCCGCTCCTTGCCCTTTCCTCTCCTTCGCCTTATCTAAAGATCTTTGACTTTTTATATGATCTCAGCACCTACTTCTTTGTGTTGTTAGAATGGGGCGTTGGGTGCGGGTCCGACCAAAGCTGATGACCTCAAAGAAAACAGCTGAACAGCTTTTATTTACTTAATTGGTTCCTGGCTCTGTAGCAGAAATATTTTCAGCACCTTGAACAGCTCCTTGGACTCCAGACCAGGCCAGCCTCTGGTGACGGGCATGTATGGAGTCAATTTTTTTCAAAGAAAGAGAGGACGACGACAGATTTTAAAAAAAGGGGGGGGAATCACTTAATGAGAGAGAGAGGCACAGATGAAAGACAGACAGACTTGTTTTCTGTTATTTATCCAGACCCAGAAATACAATAAAATTTCAGAACAAACTAATGTCTTGAAGAAGGTTGGTTTGGCCATGGTACATACAAAGGGAACCAGGAAAATTTTGAAAACAGTTTTTCAGGCCTCAGCCATGCTTACCCACCTCAAGCCTTTGAGACTCTCCTGAAGATGGATGGGGAACTGTTCATCAGAAAGAATTCTTAACGCCTCTTGAGAAATATCGCCCCAGTTCTTATTTTCTTTCACATGACTAGAGTAATGTAGGAAACCAATAGCTCTAGAGCTGGCAATGGCTTTTTAATTAAATCTTGCATGGGCACCTGCTTTTCTTAGGCAGATGAGAAGTAAAATGATCATGATAGGAAGAAAATGGATATAGGAGTAAAAAAATCAACCTCTTGAGTAAATCATCCAAAGAGCCTTAATGAGTCTAAAATGCATGTAAATAGATTAGAAAACACAATGGCTATAAGATTATTTTACATTATAATGGAACAGGCACCAAAGAGATCAAGTCTGGAGTCTCTATCAGAAGCTAGTAATCTTTTTCTTTAGAATTTGTAAAACACAAGTGGGTCAGTTTAGTTGGTATTATTGACTGCATGGAATAGAATTATATCAAAATAAGAATATATTTGTATAATGTGTTATGGTTTACAAAGTCCTTTTCATTTACATTATCTCCTTTATAAACTCTCATGAGAGCCCATTAAAAAGTTATAAAATATGTTGTACTTTTCTAAAAAGAAAAAAACCATCTCTGCTCTTGAACAGGAAGTCCTTTGTCAATGTTTTTGTCGATGTTAAATGATTCCTTACAAGTTATAAGAATGACTTATGAAATTTAGACTTTTGTCTGGATCACATTCTGCAGAGATTTTTATTCTTAACTAGGTTTGAAGAATGAGCCATTAAAAGGAAAGGTCAAAGAGTAAGCAACAAGAAGAGAAAGAGGAAAATTTCATAGGTAAGACTCAAACTTTGTCACATGTAAATTGGTAAGCACCTTGTGATCTGCACACCGATAAAGAAATTTAGCGTGAATATGGATTCTTTTGCTCGGCTCATTTTGGTTTGGGACTTTGTTTTATCTAATTTAAAAATACATCTCAAAGAGGTAAAGTCATAAGATAACTGCATTTCATTATCCCCTCTCCCTCTTTAAAAATTATAGGAGTGACTGCTTATCCACTAACTTAGAAGGAATAAAAATTAACACTGGAGAGCCGCCATCTCTACCACTGTCCCAAGACAATGAAGTATCTCTGAATGAACCATCATTCATTAGTAGAAACACATTTTCAAGTTTTAAGTTCATGCTTATTTAATTCCAGAATGCTTGATTTAAAAGTGAAAAAGAAGCTGTTAGCAGGCTTTCATGCCATCCTGCATCCATTCTGAGTCTAACTGATTCTTTTAAGTGAATTGACCTTTTGGTGTAGTATTGGATAAATTATTTAAATCAGCTTTGTACATATACCTTGCATCTGTGGCCCAGAAGTGGCTCTAATGAGAACTTCACTCTCATTATCTCAGAATGATTTTATGGGAGAGAAAAACAGTATGAAAAAATTGAATGATCTTTCCAAGAGAATAAAAAGAACAAGGCCTGTGCCTGGCTTCACAGCTGACTCACACACAGAGCCATGGGAAAACACTCATACTTTTTGGGCCTCGATTTTCTCCCTCACTTCTCTCGAGGAGACCATGAAGACAAGTAATATAAAATCTCTGGTATTCTTAAGGCTTCATGAGGCATAAAACCTTATTTCTATTTTCATGGCTGTGAACATTTTTCAAGTAAAATAAAAAGTAACTGTTCCTATTAGACTGAAATTCAAATCTCCAAAAACAGATATCTAGTGTAGTGGCACACATAAGGATCATGGTAACACATGCATGGGTTTGTTAGCTGAATAGTCATTCAAGGGATTCTCAGTATTTATACTTCTTCCTGCTGTAAATACCTCGTTTCAGCGCCCATTTTGTGGCACATACTACTTCAGAAGTGTTTCTTCTTCTAGCCCAAGGGTCAACTGAGAGCAAAATGTGTGCCCCACTCATCTTTGTAACCAGTGTCTCACATAATCTAGCATATAACTAGTGCTTTAAAAGCACCGAAGGAAAAGAGGAATGAAAAATCAAGGACCACTCAGACCGTCATCCACACCTACTCATTTAGAACTCTGTGCCAAGAAATTTCAAAATGGTAAACAGGATAGACAATGTCCCTGGCCTCAAGAAGTTTTCAGTTTATCATGTATACAGTCTGTTAGACCATCAGATAAACCACATCACAGAGGACTGGGTAATAACAAGTGCTATGAACAAATCTAGATAAGGGGATAGAGAGTGATAGTGGGCTGATATTTATCGTGCTCACTGTTGAAAGCCTCTCAGAAGAGTTGGGGAGTGGGGGCAGTTAAGGAATGATTTTTCTGTCTCTATGAGTCCCTGGTGTATAATAGGTAGGATATGTTGCTAAGAATTGAATATCCATTTAATGTACAACAGTTAAGATAGATACCATATACAAGAAAAAGAAGAAGACTATGGATGTATCCTCACTTATCCACACCCAGAAAGTCCTTCTGGAAGAATGAAGGCAGTTCCCACTCCATAGAGGACCAAGTAGCCAGACACTAACGTTGCTTGTTCTCCATCATGAAGGCCATGCTGGCAGTGAGGAGGTAGCAGGCTTCTCTAGAATGTGTAGGAAATGAATACTCGTACGGACTCACTTAAATACACTATCAGAGACTATTTTCACTCACCTCCCCTATGCATACACTTCTTGGGATGTTAAAGCTTTCTCTAAAGAAAGGAGCCCCTTGAGGATCCATCACTTAACAACAGTCATAGATTTAACATTACTGTTTTTGCTGATGCTACTATACCTATCGAAACACAAACCAGAATCCTCATGAAACCTTACTCATTAAATAAATGCTAAGACAAGCTAAAGTGCCTTTGCACATACCATCACTTTCTTCTCAATTCTACTTTATCATGTAATTATCACCCAGCTTTTAAAGTGATGTTGTGAAATGACCTTTGTATCCTCTTTATAATATTGGAGGTGTCAATCAACCAAGTATAACTGTGACATTTTCTATACTAGGACAAAAAGTTACTGACTTTCCTATGAGGAATATAACTCTCTGTTGAGATTTTGTAGGTGCAAAATTTCTACTGTAACATGTTATATTTTAAAAATCATGTTCTACCAAGTGATCCATCTCCTATAAGAGTGAATCCCAACAAATGATATGTTTGGAAAGATGTATGAAACCCAGGGACTACCTCTACTGAAATAACATTAAACAAACACACAACTGTTCAGTCTCCTGAATACCAAGTAACTAATCTAACTAGTAGCTTATATGCTCTTTTAAACTGAAGCTTCACGCACATGATAATAAACCACTCTAACAACCAATCATTCAGAACTTGGGAGGAGGAGGGAAATTCCCAAACCTAGTTGTTTATCCAACAAAAATCAACTCATTCTGTAAATTCATGGCCAAAGACTCCTGAAAAAACTACATCTGGAAGAAATTAGAGGTCATCAGGTCCAGCCATCTTATTTTCAGAAGGATGAAACCATAGCCCAGAGAGGTTACCAAGCTTGCCTAAGATGTCAATACCAGTAAGCTGCAGATCAAGAACTAGCATTAGAGCCCTTTCTCTGCTCTGTGTGGCTGTCACAGCCAAAGCCATGTCCTTGTACTTTGTATGCCCAGAGAAGAGAATAAGACTCCTTGGGATTTCTCTTCTGAAATGTATCTAACATCACTGAAAATCCATTCTGACTTAGAGTAGAGCCATCTATCACTCAGGCTCAAAAGCATTTGTTTTATGACATCTTCTCTCTCTTTTATGATGTTACCCATTTCGTGTTCAGCCAAGTTGGACTGCTGGGTCTCATCCTCTAAAGCAGAAACACTTAACCTAGAGCTCTGGAAACAAGCTGTGCGGGGAATGACTCCAGTATGCCACAAGGTCCTGCTCTGCACCAAAGCTAAATCCTAAGAAAGGACAACTTCAGCATCAAAGGAAGATAACTCTTACTACTGTTATGAGGGAATTTTTTTATACCTATCATATCTATTTTTGGCCTTTTTTAATGTTAAAGTCTCTACTGCTTTATAGAAAACCTGAACATATGTATTTGTATGAGCTGGTTCTGATTATGCAAATCTGTTAATCAATCCATACTCCCATTTATTGTTTTGTCATCTTTCATCTACTCCCTGACTCATATAACCTTTAGTAGATAACTTTTCTATGCCTCAATTTCCTCAATGACAAAGCAGACTTAGTAATACTAATCCCTTCTTCCCTTGACTGAAAGTTTATTAGAATGTCTTAGAAGAAAGTGCCTTTAAAATTATTCTACTTCTATATCACTATATCACTAATAGGCTCTTATTAATCATCTTCATTGTGTAAGCATGAAATAAAAGGTACTAAAGAGGTCATCCTAGCATTTAAAATATGAAAACTAGGTTAACAAAAGAATTTGGTCTATTAGATGTTATTGCTCTAATCAGGCAGAATACACTCTGAAATCTTGATATTGTTACAAAATAATATCCTTCCGAAATGTTAAAAAGCAAGCACGCACACACACACAAATTTCTTTCCCTGCTCTCTCCTCCTGGTTGATTTCTTTAGAAGGTAATTGGACCTGAGACAGGAAGAAGCCACTGGAAGGCAGGCACTAAACGTAACACTGACCAACACTTAAAGAGATGAGGTCATCAGTCACCATCAGTGACACCTGTTTGCATCGTTTTTCTAAGATCAGGGCCATATTTTCCTGAATCTGACTACAACTTTTAGCCAAAATCCACTTGTGGCTGAGGGCACACAGTTGCAAGCTATTCTCAAGGGTTCACTTTGTGGCTATGGGTCAGTGAATCCCTTGGTTCAACTTTGCTTTTAGCCCCATGATAATATCCAACCAAACTAAGTGGCCACACAGGAACACCTCCTAGAATTTTAGATTAAGTTTTTCTTGTATATAAACAATACTGCTTTGGTTTCATGACAAGTAATTGAAAACACTTAATGTGTCTTTTTATTGTATTATACAACGTAGGCCCTGAGAAACCCTGTTCCAGTAGGAAGATACCTTTGAATGTTGTTCCTTGCTTTGTCATGTTGAGACAGGGAAAATTATCTAGATTTTAAACTGTGCCCATACAGGGAAAACCGTCTAAAGGATAATTGAAAAATCTAAAAAAGTATTTCACATTTCCAGCTACCTATTGGTCTGCTTATATGAAGATCAGAAAACTAAAGAAAAAACAGAATGAGAATTCTCTTACCAAAATTTCTGTCCTTCAGTAATGCCTTGTTTGTCTGTTTTTGCCATGTATTAATAACAAATGCCTCTCTTTAAGGTCAAATTAGATCAAATTAAATTGAAATTTCCATCTGAAGAAGGCAGCATCCTAAACAACCTACCTAGAACTTGGTTTCATTAAACAGTTACATGAATTTTTATTTATAGTGGACACTAAATGGAAATAGTAAAAAGCAGGTCTACTCTCTACATTATGCTCTAGCATCGCATGTAATCAGATATATCAACAAATAATGCCTGAAATATCTGGAGTTAGAGTCAGTGAGGTGTTAATTATTGACCAAGCCATTTGTGATTAATAAAGTATGAAGCACAAATTGCTCAGCAACTTTTTAATGAAGCTTCTGTACAACTTCTCCATTGTTAGGAGAAGATACATGAGATCCAAAGGCAGAGTTTCAAACTGCTATGTAACACCATGTAGCTTCCACAAGGGAACATGGTTAAGCATTGAAAAGGACAGTCCAAGACAAATTTCATCTGTAGCAAGTGAGCGTACCTGCCTAATTCTTTAACATGAAAGTGTAAACACTACTGGATTCTAAGAGATTGAAGATTTCTTGTCAAGACAACGGAAAATCTCAGCTACCTTGCTGCATTTCTCATGCGCTTCCAGCTTAAATTTTTGCATCATCTAAGTGTGCTGCACTGTTAATGTCTCATTTCACTTATGGAGAACCAGTTCAGGTCACTGAGTGTTTGGGGTGATTTTGCATTCAGTAAAGAAGACCAGCTTGGGTAAGAAAGACAAGTCTTTAAAGGTATCTTTTCTGCCCAGAAAAAGAGCATTGTTCAATTAGGCTGACATTATTCAGCCTGGTTCTTACCTTTAATATGCCTTTTGATCCTGAGGCCAGAGCTCATTGAGCTGATGCCTGTGGATGTTGTCATTCCAGCCAAGAAGGATGAGTTCTTGCAGCAACGTCTGTGGGTCCAGGCAGGCACAGGCTGCTACAGAGGCCGGGCGCCAGCGCTACGGAGTCCGGTCCTACCTGCACCAGTTTTATGAGGACTGTACCACTTCCATCTGGGAGTATGAGGATGATTTCCAGATCCAGAGATCACCCAACAGGTGGAGCTCAGTATTCTGGAAGGTAAGTAAAGAGCACGGATTTAACTCAGGAAATGGAGAAGTCATTTCATACGGTAAGTAATTCAGCTGCAGAGAACAGAGAGATCTGGGATTCTGTATGTGCATTCCTCTTGGTGATACTAAGTGCAGTTTTCTTCCTTAGGAAAGGAGACTGTAAATCTTGGGAAGAAAGCCTCTAAACACAGCACAGTTGTTGATTTTCAGGTGAAATGTAAATAAGTATAATCGTCATCATTATTATTTTTGCTACTGTTATTAATGTGCCACATAAATTCACCAACTATGAAAGCCATTCAAAGGCAAAACATGCTTTAAGCCTCCCCTACAGGTTTGGATGGTATCATTTTAAAAGTTACAATAATTATTATTAAAAGAAATAGTTGAGTACTGGAGAGAGTTAATGCTGAGGCATAATACAGTGGTCAGTCTACCTGCCCTACTTCCACTAGATATATGGTCATAAAGTTCTATGAGCTTCAGCTTCCTTGAAAGGTAGGAGACTTGCTGGACAAGAAATTCAATCATTCAGTATGTAATTAGTGAGTACCTACTCCATTCAAAAAGTTGCGAAGTGCTGGAAATTAAAGCGGTAAATGGGAGAAGAAAAAGTCCCTGCCCTTACAAAATTTACAACCTGTCATGGAAAACATACCATAAACAAATAAACCACACAATAATAGTAGCAAGTAGCAAGTTTTAGTCTGGCAAGTAGCAAGAATAATAGTGGCAAGTGCTATGAAGAGAACTAAATCAGAATAAGAGGCTAAGGAGGGATAGAGAACTGATATTTAG
Organism: Budorcas taxicolor; assembly: GCF_023091745.1. Taxonomy (NCBI): domain Eukaryota; kingdom Metazoa; phylum Chordata; class Mammalia; order Artiodactyla; family Bovidae; genus Budorcas; species Budorcas taxicolor. The sequence goes on from NC_068920.1 coordinate 27,287,613, forward strand.
TTATGCTGATCACAGAAAGCCTTTCAAAGAAGATGGCCTTTGAACAAATACCAGGATAAGCTGAGGGAGGAAACCATAAAATAATTTGGCTGAAGGTCATTCTCAGCTGGGAAAATAGCAAGTCCAAAAGCTCTGAAATGGGAACAAGTTTGGTGTGTTTGAAAAACATCAAGAGATCCAGTCTGGGTGGAGAGGAATGAGAGGGAGGAAAGAACAGGTGACAAATTCAGAAAAATGACAGGACACAGATGATTTGCATGGAGCCTCAGAGGTGATTGTGAAGACTTTGGCTTTCCCCTTGAGAGACACAAGAAGCCACCAGAATGTTCAAGTAGATGAGTGATGCAACCTGACCAATATTTTAGCAGGATCATTGTGGCTATAGCACAGAAAATATATTACAGAACACAAAGATAGAAGTAGTTACATTATTTAAGAGTCTATTGAAGTACCCAGGGGCAAGAGATAATAGTGGCTTAGATTAGGATGGTGTTAATGGAGATGGCAAAGTGTAGTCAGATTTAACATGAAGTTTGAAGGCCAGCTGTTAAGACACACTGGCGAATTAGACATAAGAGAAAGAAGAGTCAAGCCTGACTCCAAGACCTGTAGCCTGAGATCTTTAGTGGATGATGTTATAACTCACTTGGATGGCAAACACCAGGAGAGCAATGGGGTGGGTGATGAACCAAGAGTTTGATTTTGGCATTGCTACATTGGCGAGTCAGATACGACTTAGTGACTAAACAAGAGCACCACATTGGAGGTGCCTATTAGTCACACAAGTGGAGATCTACAGAAGTATTTAAATATACCAGTCTTCAGCTCCTGAATTGGGAGTCACTGACCTATAGAATGTATATAAGGTACCAGACTAGAAAAGGTCATCCAAGAAGAGAGTACAGACATAAAAGAGAAGAAGGCATTGGATGTTACAACGTTTATAAATCAGGAAAAGGACAAGGATGTAGGAAGGGCTACTGAGAAGGTTCAGCTTTAGATGATGCCTCAGATTCCCTCCAGTCTATAATTCTGTGTTTTAGAGATTTCCAATCATCCCCAACTTTCTCCCGAAATATCACAGAAATTTAGACACTGATACTGACATAAACCTCCAATGTACTGGCAATAGAATTCAACAAGAGGCAGTTAACAAAGTAACGATTATAAGCATGGACTCTGTCCTCGGCTGTTGTTGTTCAGTTGTCCAGTCATTTCTGACTCTTTGTGACCTCATGGACTGCAGCACACCAGGCCTCCCTGTCCCTCACCATCTCCTGAAGTTTGCCCAAGTTCATGTTCATTGTATAGGTGATGCCATCCAGCCATCTCTTCCTCTGATGCCTTCTTCTCCTTCTGCGCTCAATCTTTCCCAGCATCAGGGACTTTTCAGTGAATCGGCTGTTCACATCAATGACCAAAATACTGGAGTTTCGGCTTTAGCATCAGTCCTTCCAATGAGTATTCAGGGTTGATTTCCCTTAAGATTGACTGGTTTGAGCTTATTGCTGTGCAAGGGATTCTCAGGAATCTTCTCCAGCACCACAGTTCAAAGACACCAATTACTCGGCTGACATGGATTCAAATCTCAACTTTTTCATTTAATAGCTATAGCTATTATACCAGGTAACTCAGTGGTAAAGAATCCACCTACCAATGCAGGAGATGTGGGTTTGGTCCCTGGGTCAGGAATGTCCCCTGCAGGAGGAAATGGCAACCCACTCCGGTATTCTTGCCTGATAAATCCTACAGACAGAAGAGTCTGGCGGGCTACAGTCCATAGGGTCACAAAGAGTTGGACATGGCTAAGCACGAACATGAGAAACTTAACCTTAATGAGCCTCTAACAGTGATACGTATAATACCTGCCACACACTTGTGAGAGTTAAGTAAGATGACATATGAAAAGAGCTTAGTACAATGTCTGGCAGGTACTCAATAAGCATTTGATGTATTCGCTCTTATTATCAGATGTCATATGGAACACTGAGGTCTGAAATAGAAATAAAACTGGAAATTTAGTTAATAAGTAAAATATTGGGTAATATAGTTGTTACTATGGTTTACCCAAGACCTCTGTTGATTCAAAATCTTACTACTGGCAGGTTCTCTGTATTAGAATTGGTCAAGCCAGCCTTTTTATTCTGTACAAGTGTTACCTCTGAGGAATTGGTACTGGCCTGGACCAATGAAATACACAGCCAAGCTTGGCACATCTTGTATTTACCCAGATAAGTGGGTGGTTGCTTCTCTATGTGTCAAAAAAACAAATATTTGCCTGACAGGTCTGTTGTGCCAAGAGCCTAAAATGCCTCTGACATACAGAATATTGCAAGTGCTGGTGGTTCTAAAGCACTAGTGGTTGTACGATTTGTGAAGCTATAAATCCATCAAATAATATATGGGTATGGATTTACAATAAAGAACTCTCAGTAAATTACCAACCCCAGAATTCAGATTTCAGTATTTTCTCTCTTCTGTTTCACACAAACAAGATCCAAAAATATTTGTTCCCTGTAGTACTGGACCTAGTTCAGAGAATAAAGCCAAGCAAACATCCATGGCTTCATAGAGGTTATATGCCAGCAAAATCCAAATCCTAAACTCACATCCTAATCATAAAATACCAGGCGGGGCTTTGAGAAGCCTACAGTCAACCAGAAATACCCAAGAATGGATTGTCTTAGAGACCTCATCTCTCCCAAGGGAATACCCCAGCCACTCCTGGGTTGCCTCCTAGGGAATATAAGGGAACTCTTGCCAGTGAATGTGTGAAGTACTTGGTATCAACACAGAGAAAGGCATTGATTATGCATGTTTCCATTATGATTCTTTTTTATGTGTTTTTTTTTAATTTCAAACTGCATCTTGTAAGTAGTTCAAGATGTGGGCTCCCCCTGACCCCTCTTCCACTATAGTGTTGCTAAGGCCACAGGGGTCTCTCACTGGGGCCACATTCACAGAGCCTCAGCAGGACTCTGCTGCTGAGCCAGCTCCTTAGTGTGGGCAGCAATGGGAGGGGGCTTAATGAGAATGGAGACTGGAATCAGTCGGGCTTGAGTTAGAAACTTTATGGGACTTCTCTGGTGGCTCAGATGGTAAAGAATCTGCCTACAAGGCAGGAAGACCTGGACTCAGTCCCTGGATTGGGAAGATTCCCTGGAGAAGGAAATGGCAACCCATTCCAGTATTCTTGCCTGGAGAATTCCATGGACAGGGGAGCCTGGAAGGCTACAGTCCATACAGTCCATGGGGTCCCAAAGAAGCTTTGCTCTATCCATGGATTGACATAACCTTGTTCCACAATGCTGTTCTTTTTTAAAAACAAACAAACAAACAAATATTTATATTTCTACCATGCACAAGGCTCTGGGTTCAGTTGTGAACACATTTCTTTGCTTGTGAATAAAGTATAGCCTTGACCTGACAGAGTTCACAGTCAAATAAGGAAGATGATTGTGTACAGAGATTGTTACAATCCACTGTGACAGCATCGCAGTACTTACTGGGAGCCCAGGGTTTGGGGCAGGGAGAACCTGATGCAGCCTGGGGAGGAAGTGACTCCACAGAGGAGTTCACAGGAACAGGGCATCCTTCCCAAGAGAAAGAAAAGCATTGCAGAAGCTGCATCGTGAGAGAAGATGGCAGGCTTGGGAGATGCCAGCAGTTCAGTGTGACTGGGCTAAGGGTGGAGCACAGAGGCCAAGGGATGAACCAAGAGATCATGGGAATGTATACAAGAGCTGGATCACAGAGACTTTGAAAGGCCGTGAAGTAGAAATGTCTCCAGAACCTTCCAGCTTGATTGAGTACAGTGAGAGGGTAAGGGAATAAGTCAAGACTCTTGGGAAGGTCGACTCACAACCAGGAACAAACAGCCTCACCCCATCAGCACCACACACACACACACAGTGTTATACCCACGCTCTGGGCCTCACATTCTAGATGCCTGCATGACTGCCTCTGGCACTGCTAACCTTCCCAGTGCCTGCAACTGCTGGGGTCTGCAAAATCCTGCGTGACACGGTCCCACCTACCCCCTGCCACCCACTGCCTCTGGCCAAGAACCTAACAGGCTGGCGTAGAATTTTTCTTTTTCATCCTTGCACTTGACCTTGACTAAGACTGCTGCCACTATCATTGTGCAGCAAACAGCCAAAATACAGCAGGTATGAACTAATGGAAGCAGTCTTCTCACCCCAATCATTCTTCCCTCACCCCAGGATTATCCTCCTCCTCAGCCGATATGAGAAATTTCCCAAAGGATGTGGCTCAGACGGTAAAGCATCTGCCTACAATGTGGGAGACCCAGGTTCGATCCCTGGGTTGGGAAGATCCTCTGGAGAAGGAAATGGCAACCCACTCCAGTACTCTTGCCTGGAAAATCCCATGGACGGAGGCTATAGTCCGTGAGGTCACAAAGAGTTGGACACGACTGAGCCCTTCACTTTCAAAGGATGTTCAACAGCAGTGGGCAGGTGCAAGGCAAGACTGTTTCCTCCTCAGACTTAGTAACAGTGAAAATGATCCTGGTACCTCTCCCATTTCCCTAGACCCCCCTCCTTCCTGTTCCAGTCTCTCCAGATTCCCCCCTTATTCTGAATAAGCTAAATCAGAATTTAAGCCTACATCTTGGATTTCTTTGCAAAGTCTTGCTAAAAATGAATAAGGAAACCCCTTAAGAGGAAACCACGTGGTATTATTTTCTAAAAAGCATTTTTCTCAGATGGCATGTGAAAAATGGATGAGGAAAGATGAGCCTAGCCAGGGGGACGGTCAGAATGCTGTTGCAATGACATGGGCGAGAGTTAATAGTGCTCTGTTACCATTAGCGCAGCTGTGGTGGTGGAGAGAGAAGATTCAAGAGAATCTGATGAGGTAGAATTAACAAGATTTAATTGTCCATTGACTACCAGCATGAGGAGGGACTCAATGAATGGGTGGATGGCAGGAATGCAGAGAAATTAGGCAGAAAAGAAGAAAATATCATTTTGAATATTTGGAATTTGAAGAGCCTTCGGGTCATCTTTGTGTAGATCCTCCCATTGACTATCATAAATATGGGGCTACAGCCCAGGAGAGAAATCTAGACTGGAGTTGGAGATTTGGAAGCCATTGGTATATAGGTGGGAGTTGAAACTGTGGCCACAAAATTAAACCCTAGAGAGAACATATTGAGTAAGCGATGTGAGTCAGGGCTGGAACCCTGGGGAACACCAATAATTTAGGAGTTTCTGGCAAAGCAGGTTAAGAGTGAGTCGTTCAAGATGTAGACGTGGATGCAAGAGAGAAATGTGTCACGGAAAACCATTGGTGATGGTCTTAAGAAAGCCTGAGCGCTGAAAATCACTGACTACAGGATATACACATGGAGAAGAAAAACTGGATTTGACATTTGGGAGGTCATCAGTGACCTCAGAGAAACGGGTTTCAGTGCAATGGTAGAGGACTAAGCTTTTCTGCCAAGGGTAGGAATGAGTTCAAGCAGTAGTTAGAAGGGAACGCAGGGTTCTGGAATAGCTTTTGAAGATGGAAGTGATTGAATGTGCTGACTGGCCAGAGGGACAGAGCTAGAGGAACTAGTGGGGGATCCCGCTGTCCAGAAGGGCTGTGGAAATCGTACCAGGGGAGGCCTACACAGAAGGATCTGGATTCCAGCCTCACATTGGTCATTGCTTTGTAAATCTCAGTGTCCCTACAAGAGGGTCAGGCCAGATGAGTTAGAATCTGCCATCAGTCTGGCAGGAGACACCACTCTGAGCTCAGGTGCTGCTAAGGAGAGGTCAGCCGCAGCCCTCGGGGCAGAGGAGGATGAAGGAAAGCCCATCTTCACTCTTGCTGCACCTCTTCTGGATTTTACCTCAAATCCAGATGGCTCCTTTCACATTTAGCTCCATCCAGCAATTTCCCCCCACATGCTGCTCTTCCCTGCCACGCTGGTTCTGGCTTCCAACAGTCATGACTGCCTCCTCTCTGCCAGAACAGCTGCCTTGCTCCTGCTGCCAGCTGTGCTTCTTGGAGTAAACTGCATTTTCAGATCTCATCAGCTCACAGACAGAACAACGAAGGGGACGTTGGTCAAAATAACAGCAGTTTCTGGCTCGCAGCCCCCGGCAGCAGAATTTCTGGAATCCGAGCTCGCTTCCCTGTCCAGTCCTCCTTTCCAGCAGCAGAGACTGGGTTTTCACCGCTCCTCCCCAGAGTCAAGAGTCATCAGAAGTCACAGCACAAAAACTGCCCTTGTGTGTAGTCGCGCAGTCATGTCCGACTCTTTATGACCTCATAGACTGTAGCCCGCCAGGCTCCTCTGTCCATGGGATTTCCCAGGCAAGAATACTGGATGGGTTGCCGTTTCCTTCTCCAAGGAAAACTGCCCTTGCTGCTGTCTCTATAGTCAGTGTGTCATCACCTGGAGAGGCCCTTCTCTCTCACTAGGGGTGTTGACTTAACCATCCCACAGCACCCAGCTACTCTGGGCAGCCCCTCTCCCAGCAGCCCTGCAAGACTTCTGCATGACCCCAAACAGAGCTGGTGTACTCTCTTAGAACCTTTAAAAGAAAAGCCTGTGTTGCCTTTCTTAAACTTTATTTAATAGAACCTCTTTTCTCTTAGACCTAGAACTACTGCAAGTCAGAGTCATGTCTAGAGACAAATTTTTTGATACTGTATGGCATCACTCCAAAGTTCTTTCTTATTCCATTCAGCACGCTTAGATGGCACCAGGATTACACTGATGTATCTCAGTATCCCTCCTCACCACTATGACGCTCTCAGTGTTCTCAGTGTTTCTCCTTCATGTCTACCACCCCAAGCTCTTCCTGATGTGTTTGAACAGGTTTGGAGTCACTCTCTGGGCACCTCTTTTGGAGATCCTCATTAGACTTGCACTGGTGGCACCCTCAGAATCCTGGGGATTACGTACTATTCATTACGTCATGCTCCCCTCCACAGATGGCAAGCCTCTCTCTCCAACCGGGAACCGGGGCAAGGCTCAGGGAGGCCAGCCACTTTCCAGTTCTTGAAGTGAGCAGTTCTGCCATCTGCAAGGCATAGTTTGCCTTTTAGCTTCTGACTGATATTCCAAGAGTAGATTTTAATCTATAAAACACTGCTCGGTTGAGGAGCAAACTGCTCTGAGAATCAATCACCTGGCTCCAAGTTCAGCGGCCTGGTGGTTTAAGTTAGTCCGTCAGGAATATTTATTGGGCGCAAGACTAGACTGACTGCTGCAGAGAGACAGGACAGAAATAGGAGACGGAGCGCCCTGGCCTCCCTTGCTCTTAAGAACCTTAGAAACGAAGATGGATACGTTTTTGCTGCCCTCAATTTTGGAGAATTAGTGCCAGTTCTTGAGGAGGGAGGTAATTTAGTGACATACAAAGCATGTCACCATGGATATTTAAGTTAATTTAGTTTGGGCATTCAGAATTTTCCAACATGAGTCATTTTTTAAACATTATAAATAACGGTTAGTCTTTGAAGGTGAATTGATTTGCCACCATTCTTGGAAAAATGTAGAAAGCCATCCAAAATGTGATATTTTACAACCCAATTTTTTCCTGCAATACTTGTATCTTATGTAGAATACTTTTTTTCAGATGACTGACTCTTGTTTTTCAGTTTCTTTACAGTATTACATAATGGAAATTTGTTTATATATGGTGACAAACTCTATTGTAATTTTTTTTAAAAATAGTAAAGGTAATGTACAAAATATCAGTTGGCGAAGTCTCATGGAAGAATGAAAGTGGGAAGTGGGGCTTAGAAGTCACACAGAGCTGATCGAGTTCAGTCACACCACCTGCTTAATAAAAAGACTTTGAACTATGTTTCTTCAACCCTATAAACCTCAGTTTCTTATAGGTGAAATAGGGGTAAAAGTATCTACATCTCATGAGACGCTAGTGAGGATTAAGAGACAATCACAGTGGCTGGGTCATGATCAGTGCTCACTAACATTAGCTCTCCTCCCCTCTTTGTTAGAGTGATGGATTTACGAATGTTTTCCTTCTGTTATCCCAACTTTCTACTAAAGAAGTATCTAATGAGGTGTATTTCCTTGAATTATAATAAGTAAGTTAGATAAATATACTTTAGATGTTCAAGATTAAATGTTGTTATGCATTTGGTTATTTTTCCAACCTTGTTATTCTAACTAAAAGCAATTCGGAACAGGAGGAAATGAAAAATGTGTTTAAAAAATAAGCTATATTAGCTGTTCTTTATCCCAAGTACTGACAGATTGTTGCAATGCTCTTGCCAATGTAGCATAACTTTACAAGAGGCACATTTCCAAATAATAGTAGTAATAGCTACTTATTGCAATGTGTGACTTAGCCAGGCCCAGGGCTGAAAGCCTTCATGCATGCTCTCATTTAGTCCTCACAACTTTATGAGGTAGGTACTATTATCATTTATCATTTTATAAGTGGGAAAGTTAATGAGAGTGTGTAAGTAGCTTTCCTTTTACGATTCAAGTACTAGTTGGCAGTGCTGGAATCCAAGCCTGAGTCTGTTCATTCCAAACCTCTGAGCTTAAACCGCCAAATGGTATATCACTCTCCATCTTCACTGGGTTACACTTAATTGGAACTTGAGCTAATGCAGTTTCATCTCCATCTGCTGCTCTTAACGTTTCTCAACCTCTGCACAAGTAAAGTCCAAACAGCTATATATTAGAGGAGAAAGAGCACTGGCCTGGGGTCAGACCTGTGGCTTCTAGCCCATCCCATGCTACTCACTATCTGTCCTCCCTGTCCCTCCTTGGGGCAGTGATCTACCCTCCAAGAGGCTACATTCCCTTGCCTTTAACTGGTAATCATGGTTCTTTCTCCACCAACTTGGAGAAAGGGTGAGTTGTTCCACACTGTCAATGGCCTCCAGCCAAAATCACCAGGAACACACTTCTGTGTTGAACAAGTTGAGTCTATTGCTCACCACAGTGAGAGAAAATGACACCAAAGGGCATTTCAATAAGAGAATATGAGAAAGGATTATAGGGTGTGGGCTTTGGTTGGGTGATTTGAGGGGGGTGGGGTAGGCATGGGGGACTGAAGGGTCTACAGGAGCCAGAGTTTACTTTGGATTATCAGGGACAATTCTATGATTAGGTATAAGATAATAAATCTTATCTATCCCAAGGGCAGACTGCTGATAAGTTGTTTTAGTCGTGTCCGACTGTGCAACCCCATAGACAGCAGCCCACCAGGCTCCTCTGTCCCTGGGATTCTCCAGGCAAGAATATTGGAGTGGGTTGCCATTTCCTTCTCCAGGGCAGACTAGAGTAAGACTAAATAAAACTGTAATTGGTAAAGAATCAACAATCATTCATATTATGCAGGGTGGGAAGAGCATAGCATTTTCTGGTTTGTAAATGACCTTGTTTTTGTCTGTGCTTAGACAAAATTGTGAAGTGGTTTTGGTTTGTCCCACTTCATCATGAGTACAGAATGAGCTTATCTGATGTTGAGGTTCTGCGAGGTTGATGGTGCCAACAGAACAACATGGCACCCATGGGGGTCCCAGGCCAGCTTCTGGTAGGTAGAGTGATGCCAGCTCTTAGGTATGGGGCTGTTCTTCTCTTGCTCAAGACCAAATGAGACAACATAAGCCAAAGGGGTTTTGTCAACTGCAGAGCATCAGACAAACAGAAAACTCAAAGGAAAAATCAAGTCAGTGAGGCAGCACCTGGCTGGTATCAAAATCAGAAAAGTCCTCTTTTCATCTTCTTTTTTAAAAAGAAAATCATGTCGGCTTCCAACTGGGAAAAATCTCTCCTTTCAAACAAGACCCGCCCTGCCCTAGGGAGCTGAAGTACCACATTCACTCTATCTTATTTGTGTCTTTCTCTAGGTCGGACTCATCTCGGGCACAGTCTTCGTGATTCTCGGATTGACTGTCTTGGCAGTGGGCTTTCTTGTGCCCCCCAAAATCGAAGCCTTTGGCGAGGCCAACTTCGTGGTGGTGGACACGCACGCTGTCCAGTTTAACGGAGCCCTTGACATGTGCCAGCTGGCGGGCGCTGTGCTCTTCTGCATAGGGGGCACATCCATGGCAGGGTGCCTGCTGATGTCAGTGTTAGCAAAAAGCTACTCCAAAGAAGAGAAATTCCTTCAGCAAAGGTTTAAAGAGCGAATCGCAGACATCAAGGCCCACACTCAGCCCATCACAAGAGCTCCAGGCCCGGGAGAAACAAAGATACCAGTCACTTTGTCCAGGGTTCACAATGTCCAGCCCTTAGCGGCAACCTGAAATTTTTTCCACCCAACCCTCCCCTCTCTAATTTACACCCAGTGTTGCAAGGGAGCAGGCCAGTTTGGGAGATGACAAGGCTTTGGCGTTGATCTGCCCCAGAGCTGTGCTGGACAGTGGGCAGAGTGGTGACTGAGCTCAGGCTCATTCCATTCAGTGGCCCTGGGGACCCTTGATGCAGTGGGTCAGCGTGGGCACATGCACCCAGCTGCCTAAAGAGGTGCGGCTGGGTGCCCACCAGGAGCTCTCTGGATCTCCTCTCTCACACAGTGTGACTTTGTGACATTTCCCGTGTTCTTGGAAAGCACTCAACAGTTCAGACCAGCCTACCAATGGCTAACATGGTCCATTTTACTTTCCTGTGTTGTTTTTTCTAATTTTCTAACCTTTCCTGTGTGGTGCTGCCTTCTATTCCTGGTCTCACTACATGTAAGATATTGTCGTGTGTGTTCATAGAAAAATCAGATTCCCTGATTTTGACCCAAACATTGGTCTTTTAGCTCTAACATAATATGAGTCCTTAAGATCAGAAATGGACAGGGAGGCCTGGCGTGCTGCAATTCACGGGGTCGCAAAGAGTCGGACACGACTGAGCGACTGAACTGAACTGAACTGAAGATCAGAAACAAACTTTTCAGGATTCTCCACAAACCTTTCTTTGTTTTGTTTTCTCCAGTTTTTTCCACTTAAAGAGCTCAAATTGCCAACTTTTGAATCTTGGGAAAGAAATTACTATTAGGAGAATCTATTTATGCAGTGACCAAAAGCACTGAAGTAGAAGTCAAGAAATTTGAGTTCCTATTACTAACTAGCTGCGTGATCTTGGGGAAAGCACCTAACCTCCCAGGCCTCAGTTTCCCCATCTGTAGAATGGGGGTCCTGGTCTGTGATGTCTTGTTTTGCCATGTGTCGCTGTGTGTCCATGACCAAGGATGTTTACAGTGTTCCTGTGGCTCTTGCCACAGTGGGATTCTTTCAGATCTGGACTCCCAGAAACTTGCCAAGTCAGGATCCTCCATGCCACCTACTCCTAAATATCCAACCCCAGCAGTTTATACAATGCTGTCATATTTTTATAGAGACAAAAGTAAGCCATCCTCCACTAAGAAACCCCTGAGTAGATATAAACCTTAAGAGGGTTTTCTCTCGAAAAAGACACTTTCTTCTCCTGTAAAGTGTTCGTCTCATCCCTTTGCACTTCTATTTAATCTGTGGATTTAAATTAGACTGAGGAAAACAGAACACGTGAGCTTGATACCCTCTCAGAACCTGTGCCACCTTCAAATTCTGTCTTTTTGTTTTTTCCTTCCTTCACTGGATAAATAAAACATGTGAACAAGCAGAACCCGAATTGCCTTGTCATTCCTTCAGTGTGGCTGTTTCTCTCCAACATGTAATTTTCCATTCTGAGGCTGAGTGAGCTCTGCAGGTCCCCTGGCGAAGTGGAAGAATAAATGAAGCAATTAGTGCTCTTGTGCACATGTTTCTTTTGCATCGTCCAGCATCAAACAGGCAGCAGATCAGCATCCTTCACAAGGATCGCTGGCCACATTTGGGAGAAACTGTTCTAGTTTCCTGGGGTTCTTACCTTCCCTTGGCAATGCCATTTTACTTGTGTTCTCAGAAGCCTCATTCAAGCTTCATTCAAGCTCCCAGGTACCTGTGCAAGGTAACACTGTGAGGCTTTCTATGTTGACTTCTGTGATGTGTAGCAAGGAATCTTCAAGGATGAGACTTGACTTTTAAGAGCTTCCAGGATGAAAAATACATTCTTCTGGTTCCAGTCAGTCTGGTCTCTAGTGCTTGTGGGCAATACACCACTAAATTCTCCCAACTGGTGGAGGTTTCAGTATCTGCAGGACAGCTCATAGGTGTTGTTATGTGTATCCAAGAGTCAGATGCGACCTGAGCGACTTTCACTCACTGAGGAGAAACCAGGATCCTGCCCCCAAAGCTGCACTATTGTGTTTTTTTTTTGACGGTTCCTCCCTTATCTCTGACCCATTAGAAGAATGTCCACAAGTTGATCACACTCTCTTTGAACCCTTACCATAAAACTTCTCACTACACCCCCACCCCACCACGCCAAGGCGGGATACACAGTTTTAAGGGCTTTTACCTGCTGTGGTCTCTTTTGCTTGGCAAAGCAATAAAGCTGTATCTTTTCTACTTCACCCAAAACTCTGTCTCCGAGATTTTATTTGGTGTCAGGGTAGAGGGGCTGGATTCGGCTTTACATGCCACCTATTAAATGGAATCCCTGTTGTTACTGTTGTTGTTTAGTCAGAAAGTCATGACTCTTGCGACCCCGTGGACTGTAAGCCCACCCAGCTCCTCTGTCAATGGGGTTTCCCAGGCAAGAATACCGGAGTGGGTTGCCATTTCCTTCTCCAAGTGATCTTCAATAGGTTGCAGATTCCCTGAAGTCATTAATTGTCTTACTATGTGCACAGTACCTCAAGATGGAAAACTGATGATGAGAGATTGTGTAAGCAGCAATTCTATGTGCTTCCAAGGCCTCCTGTCATCTGGTCCAGCTCCTTTCTAGCTTTATTCTGGCATCTGCCCTGGAACCTGCTGCTCCTGCTGCTAAGTCGCTTCAGTCGTGTCTGACTGTGCAACCCCATAGACAGCAGCCCACCAGGCTCCCCCATCCCTGGGATTCTCCAGGCAAGAACACTGGAGTAGGTTGCCATTTCCTGTCCAATCCATGAAAGTGAAAAGTGAAAGTGAAGTCGCTCAGTCATGTCCGACTCTTAGTGACCCATGGACTGCAGCCTACCAGGCTTCTCCATCTGTGGGATTTTCCAGGCAAGAGTGCTGGAGTGGGTCGCCATTGCCTTCTCCACCCTGGAACCCTACGTTCTATCAATAGCTATACTCAACCACTCTCTGCTCTAAGTGTGCCTTCACTCACCAAGCTTATTTTACCAGAAATAACCATCTGCCCAGTCTCTGACTGTTGAACACGTCCTTCAAGACCACATCAAGATACAACAGCAACACTGGGAAGAACTAATACATACTGAGTGGGAGGCACCATTGAAGCATTTTGTGTATAGAATTCATTTTATCCTCACAAAAATGATATGAGATTGGGGCTATTATCATATGCCCATGATACAGGGGAGAAAATACGCAAAGAGAGGATAACTTGTCCAAGGAGAACTAGTAAGTGACAGAGGCAGCCTGGCTCCAGAGGCTACAGGCTGCATTTTCATCCAATTTTATTCTCTTCTGCTTCTAGAAATGTCACCTTCTCTACGCAGCGTTCCTTCATCTCTCTCTGTCTTTGGCTCTCATTCTCTCTTGCATGCATGCGCCCCCTCTCTCATTCTCTCTCTTTCTCTGGCTTTCATTCTCTCTTTCTCTTTTACTCTCCCCACGGTTCAGACTTAATGTCTCTTCCTCAAGTGCCAGCATTTTGTGCAAACACATTCTATCGCACTTATCTCTATTATAGTGATTTGTTTACATATCTGCTTCTTCCATTAGAAGCTAGCCTATTAGCTGCTTGGGTACAGGGAGTGTGTCTTAATGAGTGGTGAACCCTCAGAAGTGAATATATAAAAAGCTGTGTGCTATTATATGGTCATTTAAAACAATTACTGCATTTTTACTTAGAGCCAGGCATTGTGCTGGCACTACAGAAAAAGATGATTAATAAGGGCACTAAAGTTTCTGCATATCTGATGTGTCTGTGTGTGTGTGTGTGTGTGTGTGTGTGCAGAGGTGAAAATGGATTTTTGGAGAGAACTAAAAACTGACTGCATAGGCTTGGGTACATATGTGTAGAACTCTCCTTGATCTAACGTTCGGGTTGCTGGGAGCTTGGTCTAATGTTTAGCTGGTCATTTGATGTTGTTGTTGCTTAGTTGTTCAGTCATGTCCAACTGTTTGTGACCCCATGGACTTTAGCCCATGAGGCTCTTCTGTCCATGGGATTTCCTAGGCAGGAATACTGGAGTGGGTTGCCATTTCCTTCTCCAGGGCATCTTCCCAACCCAGGGATCAAAGCTGGTTATTACTACATTACTTTAGTACAAAAGTATTACATTACTTTTGCTTGTAAAAGCAAAATTCTCCAGCCAACCAACCCTGCTCTTGGACACAGAGCTTCAGGTTATACTTTCCAATCCTGGGAGAGACAGATGGAAAAGATAGACCTGCCTAGTCATGAGCAAGTTAAGTTGTCTCCTGCAGTCCTGAATAAACACTCAGATCTTCATCCTTAAATGAAAGTAAAGTCCGAATCATCAGACACCTGAGGAAAAACCAGCACCCTGAAAGAGTATATGATGGTGGTGGTTTAGTCGCTCAGTCGTGTCCGACTCTTGCGACCTGATGAACTGTAGCCTGCCAGGCTCCTCTGTCCACAGGATTCTCCAGGCAAGAATACTGGAGTGGGTTACTATTTCCTTCTGCAAATTAGAGATTATAAAGCCACTAAAAATGAAACATAACACTGGAAAGAAGAGATGAAATAAAATGAGATGTAGAAAAAGTAAATTAACCTCTCATCTTTCATTATAGGAAATCAATCATTAATGTATCAGTTAATAAGTCAGTCAGTCAGTCAGTTCAGTCACTCAGTTGTGTCCGACTCTTTGCGACCCCATGAACTACACCATGCCAGGCCTCCCTGTCCATCACCAACTCCTGGAGTCCACCCAAACCCATGTCCATCAAGTTGATGATGCCATCCAACCATCTCATCCTCTGTCGTCCCCTTCTCCTCCTGCCCTCAATCAAGATGCTATAAATAATTACACTATTTAGGGTCATGGAAGAAGCCACTAGAATAATTTCAAACAGGATACATTAACAGCGGTTGCCTCTGAGAAAGACTAGGGGAGGCCAGGGGTAAGGTCAGACTCTATTGACTCACATAATGAAGACAAGATAGCCTCTATTCCTGCCACTGCGGCCTTTGTATAGACTGTAAGCAAATCACTGTTGTGTTGGATGTTACAAAAAAGAGTATCAGGGGATATATATTGTTTAAACAAAAGGGTTTTTCCTAAATTAAGGTTGTGGGAATGCCTCACTGATGTAATGATATTTAATCTGTATCTTGAAATATGAGAAGTTAACTAGAGTGATCCTGGCCTAAGGAGGAATTTGTTCTTCTTGTGTTGGGGGAAGGGGGCCATGAACTAAGGAAAAAGAAAAGAACTGTGTTCTAGATGAAACAGCCCACATGCTCTGCACAGAGCGTCTGGGATGCCAAGGCCACCCAGCTGCATACCCCCCAACCTCCAACATGAACAACGCCCCCTAGAGTTGTGCAGCAGGCTGTACTGGATGATGAGAGTAAGCACGGTGCAGGGTAAGGTTTCCTACAGAAAACAAAGATCAGGCCAGAAGAGGCAAGAGCAGCTTGAGGATCGCAGAGGACAATTTAGATCAGCCACTGTGGGGAAAGCAGCCGAGGGTCAATCAGAAGTGAGTAGGGACCTGATGGAGGAGATGACCGCTGCCCCAGTGCTGGAGGACTCTGGCTTCCTCTCAGTCTTCCGTCTCCAGCACATCGCCAACCTCAGAGTCTAGTCCATAGGAAAAATGCCAGTAAGAAACTCTGAGCTTGTCATGCCCATATCTTGTCCCTGGATAAATCTACTATCTGCTCCAGGGGAGGGGTAAAAGAACAAAGAATCGATCATGTTTGTTTTGTTGAACAGTCTCTTCCAGAGTGAAGCTTCCCGGGTGGCTCAGTGGTAGAGAATCTGCCTGCCAATGCTGGAGACACGGGTTTGACCCCTGTGTCAGGAAGATCCCCTGAAGAAGGAAATGGCAACCCACTCCAGTATTCTTGCCTGGATAATTCCACGGACAGAGGAGCCTGGCAGGCCCCAGTCCTCGTCACAAAGAAATGGACATGACTTAGCTACTAAACAGCAACACTTTCAGAGTCCTGCATGATGCCATGGGACTAAGAAATGAAACAATGCCCAGAAAATAAACAAAGCTTATATTAAGAGCTTTCTCTGTTGCAGAGAAACAGAAAGCAGCGCTTTCTCTGTGCAGTTCTTGCACATTGCAAGAATGTTGCAATGTGACAACATACTTACACATTTTTGCATTTTATTTAAGCTATTCTTGAAAGAATTTTAAGGCTGTCTACTATTACTTCCTCTATTTTACAGATAAGAAAATCTAGGCTCAGAGAGATAAAGTAATTCACCCAAGAACAGACAGACAGAAAGTGATCAAACTAGCATTTACTCCCAGGTAGGGGTTGCAGTACTCTTGCCTGGAAAATCCCACGGATGGAGGAGCCTGGAGGGCTGCAGTCCATGGGGTCACTAAGAGTCAGACACGACTGAGCGACTTCACTTTTACTTTTCATTTTCATGCACTGAAGAAGGAAATGGCAACCCAATCCAGTGTTGTTGCCTGGGGAATCCCAGGGACAGGGGAGCCTGGTGGGCTGCCGTCTATGGGGTCACACAGAGTCGGACACGACTGAAGTGACTTAGCAGCAGCAGCAGCAGCAGGGGTTGCAGAGAGTTGGACACGACTGAAGCAACTTAGCACACAAGAACACACAGTGACTCAAAGATCTCCCTCCCTGTGGACAGATTCTTCTGAAAAGGATGAGAAAGTAGGTGCATCTTATCTCTGTTCAAAATGTCCCAGATTAAACATGCCCTTCATCACAGAGCTCTACACTTCTATAGAGCATTAAAAAAAAATGGGCAGGAAACATTATATACGTACATTACCACTACATGGAATTCAATTTAAACCTGTGCAAGGCAAGACTCCCTCTGAACTCAAGCACTAAATTTATTTTAAAAATCCACCCAGATTGCTATTTCAGTTTTCCCAGAAATTTGGTAAAGGGCAAATCTGTGAATCTGTGAGCTCCTTGAGGTCAACACTTTGTCTTAACTTGTATTTCTCTCCAATATCTAACACAGTATCTAGTTCCCTTTAGAAACTCAATAAAAGTTTGCTGAAGCTAGGTGTTTTAGCTCCAAAAAAAAAAATTGTTCTCTCCAATCTAACCTCCTGGTGACCTCCACCACTCCAGATGGCACTGGTAAGAATCATGAATCCCCAGCAGCACCTGAGCGCCTTGCATGCTTTGCTCTGTCCTAAAGTGCATTTGCTGGAACTTCCAAAGGTATCAGAGCCTTGAAACCCATGGGAGGCTTGTGCCTCTTTAACTATGTGAGTAAAGCCCAGCGCTAACCAAGGGCGCATGGGAGCCTACAGGTTCTGGACACAGGCTCTGGAGTCAGACCTCATCACTCTGTAGACTACAGAACTCTAGCCAAATCACTACAAATCCCCATGCCTCAGTTCCCTCCACTATCAAGAATGACAAGAGCAGGCATCTACAAAGGTTGTTGTGAAGGATTAAATGAGTTAATGCAGCTAAAGTAACTCAGAACAGTGACTTACACAGAGCCACTGCTGCTGCTAAGTTGATTCAGTCGTATCCAACTCTGTGCGACCCCATAGACGGCAGCCCACCAGGCTCTGCCACCCCTGGGATTCTCCAGGCAAGAACCCTGGAGTGGGTTGCCATTTCCTTCTCCAATGCATGAAAGTGAAAAGTGAAAGTGAAGTCGCTCAGTCGTGTCCGACTCTTAGCGACCCCATGGACTGCGGTCCTCCAGGCTCCTCCATCCATGGGATTTTCCAGGCAAGAGTACTGGACTGGGGTGCCATTGCCTTCTCCGCAGAGCCAGCACTTCTTAAAAGCTAGCTGTTATTCATGAGGTGTGGCTCATTTAAAATGCCCTGTTGAAGGCTCCAAGGGAAGGCAGGAGGCTCCTCTCCACACATTTGCAGACACCTCTCCAGTCACCCCTTCTGTCCCACTGAAGTGATTTGGAATGTGCCAGACAGGGCACTGACCTTTTCAACATCAAGTTTAATTAAGGCTGGTGAGGAGCTAACATGAAATGTTTCATGTCTTTCCATGTAGTTCAGTGAGAAAGATTTATTAACTCATTAAAATGTCTTGTTAGTTATTTTCAGCTGCTCAGAATGACTGCTCTTTCCAACCAGCCACTTCTCCCAGTGAGGGCCAAGAATAGAATCTGACCGGGTTGACTTCCTAGGCTGGCATTTGAGTCTCTAGACCATGTTACTCCAACAGGAGGATCAAAAGTTTAAGCAAGTGTGGAGCTTGATTAAAACTCACCTGCCTCTAGTGACTGCAGAAGGCTGTGGATGTGTCAAGGTGAGGCCGTCAGGCTAGAACCTTCTCCCGCTTCTCCTTGCTATGGAGTGTTGCTGGTGTTTGAGGAATCCGGTGCCAGGGAGATTGGGTTCCTGGGATGTGCTGACCTTGCTTCCTGAAGACCAACTGTCTGAGCCCATTAAACTCAAGCTAATTCACCCCCCTCTGCATTTAGCCCATCGGACTGTGTCCAGTTCTAAAACGACCTCAGCTGCTTCCCCATCTGCCTCACCTTATCTCTTCTATCAAGTTGCAGATGTCTCCTGTTAGTTTGTTTTTGAAAGCAGCAGAAATTCTCTTCAATATACAATTCCCCAAATTTCTTTCTTACCCCCATACCCACCAGGGCTTCCCTTGTGGCTCAGCTGGTAAAGAATCCGCCTGCAATGCAGGAGGCCTGGGTTTGATCCCTGGGTTGGGAAGATCCCCTGGAGAAGGGAATGGCTACCCACTCCAGTTATTCTGGAGAATTCCATGGACTGTATAGTCCATGGGGTTGCAAAGAGTCAGATACGACTGAACAGATTTCACTTCACTTCTTCACTTCCCAACCTGAAAATTGTGCTTAACTCCAGTGGGCAATAGTAAATCTGCATTTGCATTGTTTGTCAAGGTATGCTTCCTCTCTGTTCTTTCTATTGTTCTCTGGTTAGACTCAGTTCAGTTCAGTCACTGAAGTGTCCGACTTTTTGCGACCCCATGGACTACAGCACACCAGGCTTCCCTGTCCATCACCAATTCCCAGAATTTACTCAGACTTATGTCCATTGAATCAGTGATGCCATCCAACCATCTCATCCTCTGTTGTCCCCTTCTCCCGCCTTCAATCTTTCCCAGAATCAGGGTCTTTTGCAATGAGTCAGTTCTTCGCATCAGGTGGCCAAAATATTGGAGTTTCAGCCTCAGCATCAGTCCTTCCAATGAATATTCGGGACTCATTTCCTTTAGGATGGACTCGTTGGATCTCCTTGCAGTTCAAGGGACTCTCAAGAGTCTCCTCCAACAGCACAGTTGAAAAGCATCAATTCTTTGGCACTCAGCTTTCTTTATAGTCCAACTCTCACATCCATACATGACTACTGGAAAAACCATAGCTTTGACTAGACGGAACTTTGTTGGCAAAATAATGTCTCTGCTTTTCAATATGCTGTCTAAGTTGGTCATAATGTTCCTTCCAAGTAAAAAGTGTCTTTTAATTTCATGGCTGCAGTCACCATCAGCAGTGATTTTAGAAGCAGTAAAATATAGTGGTTAATAAGGTGAGCTGAGAAGGGAAGAATCCAGACACTTTTTTTACTAGTTGTGACTTTTAGCAAATTATTTAATTCATGTCTCTCACACTTTGACAATGGTGTAGAAGTCATAATAGTACCTTCCTCATATGGCTGTTGTATTAAATTTTTGAAAAACCAATTAAAGGTGCTTAGAAAGACTGTTCATCAACAGTTAAGTATCAGATTTTAATACTATCAGGTTTGTTGTTGCAGTGTTGTTGCAGTTGTTATTGTCACAAGCTGCTGGTGGGCAGGGGTCCAATCACCCACTCATAGGGCCAAGCAGAGATAGATATTTAATAAGCTTCTTTGGATAATGGCTATTGATGAGGATAAGAAAGAGGGGAGAAAATGCCAAAAAAGGTCTGGGTTTTTAATAAACTAAAGTAGGCAAAAATGATTTCCCTAGCAACCAAATTTCTGAATGCATTTCCACCATCATCTCTAGCTTCCTATTTATTATGACAATTTCCTGCTTTCAAATATTGAACACTAAACAGGAAATTAGTTAGAGGACGATGGTCTCCAGCCAAGGAGAGGAAAGCAATTTCCGTGGCAGAAGTAACCAGACACTCTTGCTAAGACATTTTCTTCAGAAAATGGATATAATGAACATGGACCTTGAAATAATCTCAGTGGACTTAAAAGTTTCACTCCTAGAAATGAAGGGCAAAATTCCACTTCACCTGAATAGCCCAACTCGTCATCATGATTATGTTTTAATTTCTAACTGGAGGTTGCATTTCAGAAATCCAAAGGAGGATCTGATGCTGCAGTTGGAAAGTGTGTGCACCCCTGGTGATGCCCTCATTGTGTTGGGGTCACTTATATGTACAGGAGCAGAGAGCCTAGGATGGAGCCTGGAGGCACAGTGCTATAAATGCAGGTGTTACCTATTTAGGGTCTTTGGACACTTTAATCACTAGAAATTGGTAACAGGCCAGACAAATTCAGGCAAGGCTTTATCTGGACTCCTGCCACAGCACAACAGAGCAAAAACAAGGAGGGAGGGAGGGCTGGTCCCTGCACTGGAGTGCAGATAAGGGCAGATTGGAGGGTCGGGCTGGAGGGATGGCTTAGATGGTCTGCCCACCCACTTGGTGGTGCCGTGTACAAGGATCATGCCCAGAACCCAAGGTTTTTGGCCTTTTTGTACCTTTCTGTTCATAATTTGCCCCAACTGCCATGCTTGCTGTTATTTCTAGTCCCTAATAGTTTCCTTGTATTTTGTTGATCAATGCTCCATTTAAAGTATTATCCCTGTGATTAACCCTTACACAGTTAAAACAAAACTCCTTAAGCAACACCATAATTTACATCTATATCTGTATTTGTATATGCTAGACATCAATGGCTCAGCAGGTGAAGAATCCGCCTGCAATGCAGGAAACATAGGAGATGTGGGTTCGATCCCTGGGTTGGGAAGATCCCCTGGAGAAGGAAATGGCAACCTACTCCAGTATTCTCACTTGGAAAACCCCACGGACAAAGGAGTCTGGCGGTCTATAGTCCATAGGGTCACAAAGAGACAGATGTGACTGAAAGATTAAGCATATAAGGATAAATAAACATTTCATTAATGATGTAGATGATAAGTTTTAAAGCGTCATACTAATGTGATATCCATAGCAGTATCTGGTTACTCACTAGCATTTCATAGGAAGTCTACCACTCTGGTCACTTCACAGATAACCACATTCACATAACAGAAAGTTTCCAGTATGCATCCTGTGGTTATTTCACTTGGGCTCATGAGTTGGAATTAACAGTAACTAAGGCTCTAGTGAGTGAGTGAGTGCAAGTCACTCAGTTATATCTGACTGTTAGTGACCCCATGGACTATACAGCCCATGGAATTCTCCAGGCCAGAATATTTGAGGGGGTAGCCTTTTCCTTCTCCAGGGGATCTTCCCAACCCAAGGATCAAACCCAGGTCTCCCACACAGGTGGATTCTTTACCAGCTGAGCCACAAGGGAAGCCCCAACTAAGGCTCTAAGGCAAATACAAAGATGAAACCTCTGAATTTTACCTATAAACAGCTTGTGTTATCACTGTTGTTGTTTAGTCACTAAGTTTTATACAACTCTTTTACGACCCCATGGACTGTAGCCCACCAAGGTTCCTCTGTCCGTGGGATTTCCCAGGCAAGAATACTAGAGTGGGCTGCCATTTCCTTCTCCAGGGGATCTTCCCCACCCAGGCATCAAAACTTCATCTCCTGTATTGCAGGTGGGTTCTTAACCACCAAGCCACCAGGGAAGTGTGATCAAAGTAAATCTTCCCAAAATTAATGCCAAGATGATAAAACGTCAAGCAGTTTGATCCACCCCATTCTCATCCATAGAGATACACACTAGCATCACCATCCACACCATCTCAAGATAAAACATCCTGAAAGTTAATCAGCAACTTTAGTATTAGTCAAAAGTTGTGAACCTAGCTGATCCAAGCTAATCTATGTACAGCAAGACTGAAAATATGAGCTTTGGAAAGTATTTTTGTCAATAATGGAAAAGTACCAATAAAGAAATCAATTCTGGCTCAAAGACAGATAGTAAAGATGTAGTAAGAAGCCAGGGAAAGTTGGCAGGAGTTTCAAAAGCAGCAGCCAAAATCCAAGTTAGAAAGCTAATAATCCTAATATCTAACAGCTGTGGAATGGTTATTCTCTGCTGACTACTGTGCGTGCGCTCTTTCTGTATGGCCTCCCAGGTCAACAAGGTAGCTGCTATTCTTTTCTCTTTTATGTAGATAAGCAAACAGGCTCACAGAAGTTGAAAACATTGTCTAGTAAGTGTTGTCACATAGTAAGTGTTGTCACATAGTAAGTGTTCAAAGACAAAATTCACACCAGATCTGCTTGGTGCTGAAGCCGTGTTTAAGCTCTAGGGACAGTTGAAGTGACTCAGAGAAGGGAGTAGAAGAAGCAGCAGACGGAGGACAAGCCCTGGTCATCCGGGCCCTCGGTGGATGAGGTATTCTGGCTCAGCAGCACACCAAGAGCCAAGGCCACATGTGTCCACCCATGGCATCTGTGTCTCACGGGAAGTAAAGAATCCAAAGATGGTTCTGTAGCAACTCCTGGGGTCCTAGTTCTTCCCCACCGAGGACCTGACAATGCCCCAGGGCACTTGCCTCAGCTTTGAGTTCTTTGTCTTAGGTTATGCCGCCCTAGGTGCAGAACCCGAGATGGAGATTTTCATATGCTTTGTTGAGGGAAGATTCTTAGAATAAGAGGAATAGTGAAAACAGGAGAGGGCAGAGGGGAAAGGTGAGCAACGATATATCTCAGCTAACACGTAAGCTGATCCCACAGGGAGTTCTGGAGCACAGACTGCACCAGAGTTAGTCCCACCTTGAGAGAGAGGGTGGCCATCTTTTCCACCCATGTCAGTCAGTCATTGACTATAAGTCACCAGGGGGAGAATATAACCTCCAGGAAAAGGCAGCTTCTGTTTGGCTGAGGGGAATTCTCTGTGTAGTCAGCACTCATAGCATTTGGGGGACTGGTGCCTTGGCCAAGGAAAATGGGGTCTGGATGGGGCACCGAAAGTGTCTCCTATACATACCCGGTTACCCATGAGTCAATGAAGAAACAGATAAAATCACAAAAAAACTATTTAGAGCCAAATAACAACAGCAACAACAACAACAACAACAAAAAACAGGATTCTCTATCAAAGCTTGTAGTTATAGCTAATGTGATACATACTGGTTCATTTACAGCCTCAAAAACATATGTTAGAAATGAATAAAGCCAAAATATATTAGAAAGGCATTCAACTTGAGTTACAGAAAACACACAGAAAGTAGAAGGAAAGAAATATTAGTGATAAGAAAAGAGAGCAATAATGAAATAGAAAAACAGCATAGAGGATCAAAAATTCTATATTTTAAAAACATGAATAAAAATAACCAGTATTATTGAACAAAAAAGAGAAAGGCAATATAAACCATATTAGAAATGAAAAAAGAGAGAATATGACTAGATTTACACAAGTAGTTTTAAAAGTTCTAAAATAATACTATAAATAGTTTTGGCAAATAAAGTTGAAAACATGAAAGTAATGAACTTTCTAGATAAATATAAATTGCCAATTTGATTCAATAAACAGAAGACCAGAATAGATATATAACCTTAAAAGAAGTCGAGTTTTTTAAAAAACTACTTCAAACATACAAACACAACCCCAGGCTGAAAGGTTTTACAGGTAATCAAGAAAGATATCACCCATACCTACAATTGTTTCAGTGAGTAGAAATGGAGGAAAAGCTTTCTTCCTCATTTTATGAACAACTATAATAATACTAAAACCAGGAAGAGGTCAAATGAGAAACAATAAAAATAGATCACTTCCATTTACAGACATCTATATAAAAGCTCTAAATATTAACAAAGCAAGTTCAACAACATGTAAAAATGAATATACATACTACCAATTATTACTGTTTGTCTGAAGAATGTAAGAATGGTTTATTAGGGGGAAATTAATGAAGTTCATAACATTTAACAAACTAAAGAAAAATAATGAAAATCTTAAAGGATGCAGAGTCTTATAAAATTCATTCATAGTTCATTCTTTCAGTTTTCAAATAAAACACCTCTTAGAAAACTAGGCATTAAAGAGAAATTTACCTGGATATAAGGTATCTATTAAAAAATAAGCAAATATTAAGCAAATACTAAAAGAATTCCCTAAACATCAGGAGAAGACAAAATTAACTACTATTGCTGCTTCCATTGAAGAAATGCTAGGGGTTCTAGCTAGTTGGATAAAGTAAGAAAAAGATGATGCTTAAGACCATAACAGAAGAAAACAAATGTTACTATTGCAGATAGTATTGTAATCTTCATAAAAGTCCTGCAGAAACTAACAAACCTACCTCTAATAAGAAAGTTTAGCATGGCGCTGAATACAAAATCAATACACAGAAATCAGTGACATCTCTAGATACCATTAATTAAAAATTGGAAAACAATCTTTTAAGTTACTCCATTCACAATAGCCACAGAACTGTAAGATAACTGTAAGATGGCTTCCCTGGTGCCTCAGTGGTAAAGAATCTGCCTGCCAACGCAGGAGATGGGAGGTCCAATCTTTGGGTCAGAAAGATCCCCTGGAAAAGGAAACAGCAACCCACTCCAGTATTCTAGCCTGGGAAATTCTATGGACAGAGGAACCCAGTGGGCTACAGTCCATGGGGTCACAAAGAGTCAGACACGATTTAGTGACCAAGTAACAACAATAAATAAGATGACTGGGGGTGAACATATTATAAGATGTTCAAGACCTTTACAAACGTTTGGAAGGAACTTTTTAAACACTTAGGTAAATGGTTGTTTAAAATTTATAGATAAGATACCTGGATGTTATAAAGACCCATGCAGTTCAAATCAAAATCTCAACAGGTTTTTTCACAGAGCCTGACAAGCTGATTCTATAAGGACCAAGATATTTTTGAATTGAGTAGGCAGAATCACTCAATCAGACATCACTTCTTTTTATAAAGCTACAGTCAGTAATTTAAAAAGTGAAGTTTTGGCATGGGGAGCCCAATTAAAACAGAATGGAAGCAGACCATCAGACCAGAAAATCTAGGGGAAAACCACCCTGTACGGTTGCCCTCATGGACTTCCCAGGTGGCCCTAGTGGTAAAGAATCTGCCTGCCAATGCAGGAAACAAAAGAGACGCAGGTTTGATCCCTGGGTTGGGAAGATCCCTTGGAGAAGGAAATGGCACCCCACTCCAGTATTCTTGCCTGGAGAATCCCATGGACAGAGGAGTTCGGTGGGCTACAGTCCATGGGATCACAAAGAGTCAGACACTACTGAAGTGACTTAGCACCATGTATGGGTCATTGGAACAACAGACTGGTTCCAAATAGGAAAAGGAGTACATCAAGGCTGTATATTGTCACCCTGCTTATTTAACTTCTATGCAGAGTACATCATGAGAAAGCCTGGGCTGAAGGAAGCACAAGCTGTAATCAAGATTGCTGGGAGAAATAGCAATAACCTCAGATATGCAGATGACACCACCCGTATGGCAGAAAGTGAAGAGGAGCTAAAAAGCCTCTTGATGAAAGTGAAAGAGCAGAGTGAAAAAGTTGCCTTAAAGCTCAACATTAAGAAAACAAAGATCATGGCATCCGGTCCCATCACTTCATGGGAAATAGATGGGGAAACAGTGGAAACAGTGTCAGATTTTATTTTGGGGGGCTCCAAAATCACTGCAGATGGTGACTACAGCCATGAAATTCAAAGACGCTTACTCCTTGGAAGAAAAGGTATGACCAACCTAGATAGTATATTCAAAAGCAGAGACATTACTTTGTCGACTAAGATCCGTCTAGTCAAGGCTATGGTTTTTCCTGTGGTCATGTATGGATGTGACAGTTGGACTGTGAAGAAGGCTGACCGCTGAAGAATTGATGCTTTTGAACTGTGATGTTGGAGAAGACTCTTGAGAGTCCCTTGGACTGCAAGGAGATCCAACCAGTCCATTCTGAAGGAGATCAGCCCTGGGATTTCTTTGGAAGGAATGATGCTAAAGCTGAAGCTCCAGTACTTTGGCCACCTCATGAGAAGAGTTGACTCATTGGAAAAGACTCTGATGCTGGGAGGGATTGGGGGCAGGAGGAGAAGGGCACGACCGAGGATGAGATGGCTGGATGGCATCATGGACTCGATGGACGTGAATCTGAGTGAACTCCGGGAGATGGTGATGGACAGGGAGGCCTGGCGTGCTGCGATTCATGGGGTTGCAAAGAGTCGGACACGACTGAGCAACTGAACTGAACTGAACTGATGGGCCATTTGTCATGAATAATGTTTCCTGCATCTATGAATATAAGAAATAGATATGCTTCACAAGGAGAGCTGGATACCTGCGGGCTTGGTCATTCCCAGCCCAAGAGATCACAGCTAATAGTTCTAAAAGAGGGAAGGAATAAAACACGGAGCAGCACATGCCCTTTTATATTGAATACTGTTGTTATTTTCTAATTTTTCATTAGACAAAAACCCTGCCTTTCGATACTTTAGATAAGACATGCTTTCCATTGTATCTCATTACTGTCAGCCATCCTGAGATAAAAAAAAATAATAATTACCACACTGGTGAAGCAGCAGCATCAGATTAAATCTGAGGAGCCTGACCCCACACGGCTCCCTTTGGATCCACTTCTCCACAGTCACAGCCTCTAATCTAATACCCTTCTAAGGAAGAGCACTCATTAGCGGAAGATAAAAACTTCACGTTTTCTTGAGTATAAAATAAACAGAATTTGTCAAAAAAAAAAAAAAAACACCTTCTAAATTAGTATCTTCCTTTGTATATTCACTGACTCCCCACTCTCCCACCAAAAAAAAATCCTATCACGTAATTTAGGACTCAACAAAGAGAAAGGATGTGTCTTGGCTGCTCAGCCTCCATAACAAAATATCACAGACTGAGTGGCTTAAATAACAATGATTTTTTTATAGTTCCGGAGCTCAAATTCCACAGTCTAGGTTCTGGCAGATTTCGTTTCTAGTGAGGCCTCTCTTCTTGGCTTGTAGATGGTGACCTTCCTGCTGTGTTCTCACAGAGCCTTTCCTCTGCATGTGTCCAGAAAGAGGGAGTGTGTGTATGTGCTTAGCTGCTCAGTCATATCCGACTTCTTGCAACCCGTAGCCTGCCAGGCTCCATGGGGTTCTCCAGGCAAGAATACTGGAGTGGGTTGCCATTTCCTTCTGCACAGAAAGAGAGTAAGCTCCTCCAGAGCCTCTTCCTCTTCTTATAAGGACAGACTTATAAAACAGAATCCCACCTCATTTAACCCCAACTGCCTCTATAAAGTGGAGAAGGCAATGGCACCCCACTCCAGTACTCTTGCCTGGAAAATCCCATGGACGGAGGAGCCTGGTGCACTGCAGTCCATGGGGTCGCTAAGAGTTGGACACGACTGAGCGACTTCACTTTCACTTTTCACTTCCATGCATTGGAGAAGGAAATGGCAACCTACTCCAGTGTTCTTGCCTGGAGAATCCCAGGGACGGGGGAGCCTGGTGGGCTGCTGTCTATGGGATCGCACAGAGTCAGACACGACTGAAGCGACTTAGCAGCAGCAGCAGCAGCAGCAGCCTCTTATAAAGGCCCTCTCTCCAAATACAGTCACACTGTAGGTTGGGGGCTTCAATCTGCAAATCTGGAGGGATGTAACTTAGTCTATAACAGGACCGTCCTCCAGTCTTGGGCCAAGAACTTCCCTAAAACAAGTGAGAACTTGGGGTAGATCCCACTACAAATTAATGAGGGGAAAATAGCATGTTCAATCAATGGTATTAGTGCAATAGGGGCAGGGCTGGCCCACAGCCGTTAGTGACTGTTAGTGCTAGACCAGATACCGTGAGAACCTGGGTCGGGGGACAGTTAGGGTGAGACCCAGAGTGCAATTAGAGAGCCACTTTGTCAATGGTCAGCCTGACAGTGGTCCTCGTCGCAGAGAGTGCAGTGTGAGTCGGATCAAATCCTTCTCCCCTGGGTTCTCCAGGCCCTTGGTTCTTGAGTGAGCTAGAGGCCTGGGGACAGGGTGGGAAATGTGTCCCGCAGATTGCTCAGAGAAACTCTGAGGAGAAGGAAGAGAAGTCAGAATATTAGCAACCAGAGTCAGGGGAAGGCCAGGACAGTCACCAGAGTTCTATGCATCCAAAAAGAACAAATACAATGAAACCAAGAGGAGTATCTCATTGAATTTTAAACTTGAAGTGTATTTTTTTTTTTTGCAATTCAAAATCATTTTTGTTATTACTAAACCCATAATAAATGGAAACAGAAGTGTAGGACATATCTGAATTATTTGTCTTGTTAATGAAAGATCTAGTTTGTGAGGGTATTTGAGAGACCTGGACAATGATCTAATAGATTACAGTTCCATTCCAAGGGGAAAAAAAAATACTTAGAAACCTGCAGGAAAGCTGTATATTTATTTTCATAAATAAGAATTTTATAGCCAATGCATGCTAACCATTTTACAATACCTTGTAGAAACTACAGTCCTTGTTGGTTGTGGGAAGTTTCTAGTGACAATTAGTCATATGGTCTAAAGAGATTTGACCAGCAATCTAGATGCCTCCTCCATTGCTCAGGTTTGCCCTTGGAATAACAAAGATACAGAGCTCAACTGCACATTGACAGTTGACAGGTACATAAATGTGCTCTCAGTTATGGTAACTGAATCACACACGTTGTTATTATGTGTCAAGAAGGCAAAATGGGTGTGCTTAATTGCTTTTGTTTTTCAAGCGCAAAAGGAAAAAAAAAATTTTAACTCAATAGAATGAACGCAGTGAATCTCTCACAAACCAAAGCAGAATTTTAACCAATCTCTTTGTAAAACTGTGAATTTATTCCTATAGCTCTAGCTACTAAAACGTGAGTAACTTTCTCTGTTTTAAAGATATGTATATTTATCATAGCAAAAATTCTGAACCTGTGTTTCTCTAATATCATTTCATAAAAGAAAAAAACAATTTTTTTCTAAAATTCCTCAAATTTTTATCAGCTAAACAACATGTATATGAAGCTATAAAAAATTTTCTTTACATAATGAGGTTTAATACCTATGCCAAATAGAAACAGAAGTATCTTTTAATATGCTGAATTTCCACATGGTTCAAATCAAAAGTTACTATTATGCTTGTGAAAAATATCATATACAAATTAATACATGAAATATTAGCAACACAACATTATAAACAAACTATTCAAACACATTTTAATTATATAAAACATAGGTCTATTTGCTAAAA
Source organism: Budorcas taxicolor (assembly GCF_023091745.1). NCBI lineage: Eukaryota > Metazoa > Chordata > Mammalia > Artiodactyla > Bovidae > Budorcas > Budorcas taxicolor. The sequence goes on from NC_068920.1 coordinate 27,317,130, forward strand.
ATAATACAGCAAACATATTTTAGAGTGAGAAAAAATAGAGCAAACATATTTTAGAGTGAGCACTGATACAGAAGTAAAAACCTAAATGCTCATAATTTGATCAAAACATAAATAAGTTTCCTTATAAAGAAGAGTTCTAAACATAAATCATACAAAAATGATGAGCTCACCTTAATTTTTACATAAAACTTCAATAATCACCCATTATCTTTGGACATATTAAGGATTTAAGACAAAGGAAAAACATTGAAGCCAAAAAATAGGTTTTCTGCTATCTTCTTCTAAAATTGACTACTATCATTTCTTCTTGCCATATGCCATTACATTAACAAAAACTCAAACCTTCAATTAAAATATATGGTTTAAGCAGATGAAACTACGGAGAACTCATTTGGTCCCATTCATAGATTAAAGCTAAGTCATTGTTGGCTCAAGTCAATGAACCTGCATTAGTCATCTCCTGATTTTATAAATGCTTTATTGTTATCAAGACTTTTTAAAATTCTTTTCTAATTCCCCATATGCTACAGGACATTATGCCTCTTCAAAAACAGTATTTTTCTTCCTCATCAACATGTGGGGGCACATATTTGTTCTCCATCCAAGTCACTTAGACTTTCATGGTAAGAAATATACACATTTCATGTAGTAAGAACAAAATCAGACCCATCCAAATACCAGGATATTTTCTGAAAAGCAAGAATCTTACACTTTTTATAAAAAAGGTATTTAATAATGAAGAACTGTACATGCTCGTCACCTCAGAAAAGCAGACTAACCTTAAAAAAAAACTGTTCCATTTCAGGATGTATCACTCATACAAGGAACCTAAAAATCTTCTGCCCTGAATTTGAAAATTAGATAAACTAATAGATGAATAAGTCAGACTTTTATTCTATTTGTAGTGAACTTGGCTACTTGATACCAGAGTCCTCTCTAGATGTTCGTGGAAATCACACACACACATTAACAAGCAGTAATGACTTTTCCCAGATCCTGTGTTGGCAGGACATATTCTGCACCTAAAGTTTTTGGTACTTAAGACTGATGACTGAAGAACTGTACTCTGTAGTTAATTTGGGAAAATAAGCTTATAGAGATAGATACATATCTCACCCTTCCCTAGAATTTTCCATTAAAATGCTGGTAGATTTTTATTTTGAGAAGAATTTAAAATATCCTATAGTCTTTGGGAACTAACTTTTAAAGCACCATGATATACATCATTTCTTAGCATTTCCTAACAGTTTATATCCATTGCTTCTCTCAAGAGCCTTATTGCATTAATAATGCTGTGCCTGAGGAAGTCTTTTTCAACCTTTTAAAGTGTGTGAGTGCATCTGTGTGAGTGTCTGTTATGTGTCTATGTGTATCTATGTGGTCTATTTCTGTTCAGATTGGCAACAGTTCAGATGTGAAGCTTTCTGTTTAGCAATTAATCTACTTTCTAAATTTTTGCCTTGGCTCCTTGTTGAGCAAAAAATGAAAGGACAGAGCTGATCCTTTAGGAGAGTCAGTTAACAAAATAAAGAAGACTTCCTGTTGTTCAGTGGCCACAATTTTAGCTGGGTGAATTTGCTTTATCCTTTGGGTAGAAGACAGGGTATTCAGTGAAATTTTGGGGGATGTTGGTTTATGAACTATAAACTAGAAGAGTTAACATAAATTCATATTAGTATGGCTTCACAGTTGTGAGCCTACAGAGAGACCTGACTGACTCCAAGTCATATATATATATATATGGGTCTATGCTTACAGACGACAACAAGAATTAACACAGAATAAAATGGGAGGCACAAGAGGGTATTAATCTCTTCCTATGAGTCTGGCTTTCTAATACCGCCCCTCCAAAAATGTCTTAAATAAAAAGTCATCCTATGATCATAGAGAAATATAATGAGTAAAATGTTATCTTATGGCCAGGGTATCTTGTTTTATATGAGAAATCCATGGATGCTCAAATGCTATTTAAATAGAAGCTAAACCAGATAAACTGTCCTTTGCGTGAAAAATGACTTTAGTTCAACTCGATGGACATGAGTTCGAGTAAGCTCCGGGAGCTGGTGATGGACAGGGAAGCCTGGAGTGCTGCCGTCCATGGGGTGGCAACATAACTCCCAGTGTTCCATTTCAGCTAACAAACCCATTGTTGACAAGTGTGTTAAATGCAATTAAATTTAAGAAAAGCATTTGATTAAAATTAAAACTATGAAAAATAAAATAAAAAATTAAAATGGAAAACTGTCACAAGAAATAACAGATCAAAACATTCCATGACTGGTCACTACATAAAAGCTCCATCAGTTTTTCATAGAACCCTTTATAAAACAATACCTGAAGCCTAACCAAGATCCCTTCTGCTCACTCACATAAATGGTCTCCAAATCAGTCAGTGAGTCTCAATTTGTGGAGCTAATCTGCCACAGAGGCCACCATTCCCAAAAGAAAAATATCGTTTGGGAGGTGAATTAATTTGCATCATTTGTGTTAAAATCATCTCCAAAATGACCCTTTACAGAAATCATCTGTTAATGATTTCTTCTTTGATAAGACTTTTCTTTTTTTTTCTTAGTAACATATGCTTGCAAAGTGTTTTAAAGTCATTAGTGATTTTTTTTTTGACCTTGACCTAAAAATCTTACTTTATTATTATTTTTTTTTTCCTATGTTTTAGGTTGTTTTTTTTTTTTTTTTTAATCTTTAATTCTTACATTAGTGATTGTTCATTCCTCAAGTTAGGTCACAATTATATCTTATAGATGCTAAGTCGCTTCAGTCGTGTCCGACTCTATGTGACCCCATAGACGGCAGCCCACCAGGCTCCGCTATCCCTGGGATTCTCCAGGCAAGAAAACTGGAGAGGGCTGCCATTTCCTTCTCCAATGCATGAAAGTGAAAAGTGAAAGTGAAATTGCTCAGTCGTGTCCAACTCTTAGTGACCCCATGGACTGCAGCGCACCAGGCTCCTCCGTCCATGGGATTTTCCAGGCAAGAGTACTGGAGTGGGGTGCCATTGCCTTCTCTGATCTTATAGACAGGTGGTGAAATATTCACATACGAGTATTATATCCTAATGTTAAAACTTTCTGCTACAGTTATTGTAGCCTATCACTTTCTTAAGTATATTTAAATACCAAACTTTGTGTTTCATTTAAAGTGACATTGTGCTTCACTAAGATGACTCTTAAAAAGTTCCTCCAAACCTAAATGTTAAGTGTGTGTGTGTGTGTGTGTGTGTGTGTGTGTGTGTGTATTAGTCGTTCAGTCATGTCTTACTTTGCAACCCCATGGACTATAGCCTAGCAGGCTCCTCTATCCATGGGATTCTCCAGGCAAGAATACTGGAGTGGGTTGCCATTCCCTTCTCCAAAATGTTAAGTATGATGAAGCAAAGAACAGGAAAAAAATGAGAGACAATATCTTTATTGAAGAAGGAAGAGGCAGATAAAATCTTCATTAAAGAAAGAAGAATCACCTTGATAATTAGTTATAATTTCTTATATGCAACCTTTTATTTTTATAAACTATTTGAAATCATTAACTCTAGACCCAGTAATAGTGTAGGAATTTAACATTAAAAAACAAAGTAGTCTATTGCCCTAGCAACAAAGGTTATTAAGATGATTGCCTATCACCTGCAAAGCTTTATACTGTCTCACATGAAAAAATAAACCTACTAGTAGAAAGAACAATCTAGAGCTTATATTGAAAATAGAGTGCCCCATTTATAATTCATCCTCCTAAATTAATACACCTGTATATCAGTATCTCTTTCCAATACTGTTATAGTCACTGCATATACTTCCTTTTTATGGAAAATATTAAAATAGTTTTTAAGAAAAATATATCAGTTTTCTATAGTATTATTGAGCTCTTTATATAACTTTAATTCCAAGATGATTGGTTACAAAACCTGGAGGGGGGGGTAAATCTTTCAAAATCATCATTAACAATGAATTCTATGAAAGCACAAGAAGTTAAAATTGCAAATTTCTACATAACTAACAAAAAATATTCTTTAATATGAGAAAACATATTATTCTTATATTTAAGGAAGAACTATATCATCTCTTAAAAATTGAAAACTAACGTGACCTTTTTCCCCTACATATACCTGATGAGGCAATCTGGTTTAATTTAATTAACCCTAGAACTGTAATCAGGAACTGGTTTCATTATGACACTTTTTAAACTTTTTTCAACAATTTCTCTCCTACAGCTTCAAATTATAGAGAAAAGAATCTCCTTAAAAGTCTAAATATAACTGACCATGAAAAGAAGTATTTGCTGATACCCCTAAGAGAAAAAAATATGACAGGGCAGTTCTAATAAAAAATAACATAAAAAGCAAGAGAAACTGAGGCATAATAAAATCTTATAGCCTAGGTTTTTTTTTTCTACTACACGGCCTTGCTCTTTTTGTTGAAAAAAAAAAAAAACTGTTTGGAGAAAATTCAATCTTTGGAATACCCAATATTGAGTTTTCTAATATAATAATATGAAGAGAGGAGTATTATTGGTAATGGTAGACTGGATCAGCTAAAATCCATAGGATACCAGAATTTGTAAACCACCCAGACAGGCTCAGTGATATAATTAGGTGTTCCTTTCTGTAATTACTTCCTGAGTGTGTGTCATTTAAGCCAACGATTAAAACCTGCAGTACTTCAGGGAAGGGCATGACAATATTGTCGCGGAATACATTGAGTGAATACTTCCTCCTTCCAAAATGAATATCTTGCATTTTCCTTTTAGTTCTGTTAAGGTGGATTTTGGCTAAGGAGGAAGAAAAAAAGGAATGTCAACAAGACACAGAAACATTTCAGTCTATTGCCGTCTTCAAATTATCTCTGAAACTAAGCTGCAATTAGTTTATTCAAGAGTTTATTGCTTTAAAAAAATAGTACATGCATTCCTATTATCTTTTTTTTAAAAATTCTATGCCCTCTTACATAAGTGCTTTAGCATAAGCTGCCATCCAATAATCTCACTTCTCAAGAACAGGTATGGTCCTGTGTTTTTTCATCTTTACAAAAACAAGTGGCTGTCTTCCAGTGCAAAATCCCCTCTATTACGCTTAATTTTTCTACATGACTTTTAAAAAACATAGCTCATAAAAAGAAGTCACTCTCCTTTAGTAGCTATTCAAAGTTATCTAGTCTTTCCCATTAGTCAGGCCTCTGCTTTTAAATTTCAGTAGGTAGTATTCAACCACATTGTCACATTATGTTTAGCAATAGCTATATACTTCTTCTTCAAGTATTTAATCCTTCATTTTTCTTATCCTCAATATGCTTTCTTTTAAAAAATCATCCATGCTATGACAAATTATCCTTGTTTTGTTCGTTGTCATCATTTTCTTGTGGACTAGTGATTTTCACTTCTGGTTTTGGTGGTCTTTGAGGGTCCAAATCAGCCTGAGGGAAAAATAGACGAAAATAAAGATATTTAGTTACAGAGGCAATAAAATTTACAAGGAAAAAAAATGATTCAGTATTGTCTTTAACCCTTATAAATAGTTAATCCTTATAAATAATCCTATAGAAATACCTCTTCATGTCCACTGCCAGCTCCTTGAGACTTTATTTCCTCCTCCACCGCTTCTTGAGGCTCATTATTAACCTGCCCCAGTTCCTCGCCGTTTTCTTCATCGGTCCCTCCGTTCACACGAGCAGCAGAACCCGCCTGCTCCTCCCTGTGATCCAGGATCTCCTCTGCTTGCTCTGGAGCTTCAGGCTCCTCCTGGTCTCCTCCTTCCTCTTTAACTTCACCATTCATTCCTGAGAAGTCTTCCTTCTGTTCCACCTCCTTGTTTTCCTTCTCTTTATCTTCTTCCTCATCTACTATTTCTGCTGGCCTCTGATGGATCAAAGAAATAATGGATAAAGATAAGAAGCAGACTAGAGATTTTTCCATGGCACATTATAATCATATAATAATTATAGTATAACTGTCAAGTAAAACTTCCGTACGTCTGCACATATACAGTATGTCCTGTGTAACCTCTACTGAATAGCTATAGATACCACTCTTTGCAAATATTTTCTCATTGAATTCTCACAATGATCCTATAAGGTTGGTAGTATTCCCATTTTACAGGTGAGAAAACTAAGGTACAGGGAGATCAAGTATCTAGGTCAAGATTCCACTGCTTTTAAGTGGAAGAGCCAGAATGAGAACAAAGCATGTGACTCCAAAATTAATGCTCTTACTCCCCATGGCAAAGAGAGAATAAAACTAAAAGATCCTTGGCCAATGTTTAGTGGAATGTCTGGCCCAGAGGAGGAGATTAAAAATAAATTCTTTGGGGAGAGGTTATCATCCCCACCACTAGTGTTTGGTATATATTTAAATTTTTAAGTGTGAAAAAAGGGGACGACGATGCCAAGGATGTGAATCCAGGTTTTCTAAAAAAAGAAATGTGGACAGCTTTCCACATAATGCCTAAGAAAGCTGACTATATATCTGCAAATACAAAAATTGATTGTCGTGAAGATCCAAAGCCAAGAAACAATAAGTTCTTTCTATAAAAATGCTTAAGTACTTTATAAACTCCAAAGGAGTTTTTACTGTTCTTTGGATACATGTAAGTCTATTTTAAAAGAGAACAAGAGACAAAATTCCAGAGGCAAGACTTTGGAGAGAGATAGACCCAGGTTCAAGTCTTGGCCAGGTACTATTACCCAATTTCTTTGAATTTCAGATTCCCCACTTGTAAAACAAGAATTTTTTTTAAAAAAGAAGAATGTAATAAAACTTCCATGGGGAGTAAATAAGTTATATGTAGTACCTAGCAAAGCACTTGGCACTGCATGATCCTAAAAAATAATAATAATAATAAAATATTTTCTCATTTGCGTTCTCATTCTTTGCTGAACCTACCACATTTCTTCATTGCCATAAATAAAATAATAGTTTGTTGTTTTTTTTTAAGGATCAGGTAGAAAGAACATAGAAGTTATTTTATGTTATGACCCCACACCTGCCTCTTTCCAGCTATCTGACATTGAACAGGTCCCTTAATCTTCTGGAATCTGGAAAAGGAAGGTTTGAGATGCAATAACTCTGACCTCCCTTCTAACTCTGAAAGCCCATTCTCCTCTAACTGCCCAAATTATTCTTGTGAAGTGAAGTGAAAGCCACTCAGTTGTGTCCGACTCATTGCGACCCCATGGACTGTAGCACGTCAGGCTCCTCTGTCCATGGAATAAATTCTCCAGGCCAGAATACTGGAGTGGGTAGCCGTTCCCTTCTCCAGGGGATCTTCCCAACCCAGGGATGGAACCCAGGTCTCTCACATTGCAAGTGGATTCTTTACCATCTGAGTCACCAGGGAAGCCCCAAATTCTTCTTATGGAGCCATAAGTAGTCTTCTTATAAGTTACCATTATGCGCTCAGTTTTGGAAGTAAAGAAGGGAGGAAATGGAGCAGAGTAGACTAAAAATTCCGGATAAAACTCAACACATTATTTTGAACAGGAAAAGACATCAAAGAATGCAGAGCAGGGCAGTTAACACATCACGTGATCGCAGGGCAGGCGAAGAGAGCAGTAACTCAAGGTGGGGTGAGGTGGCCTGAGGCCAGAGCTCACACATCTGTGCACAGAGATTTGTACAGGACGGCATGAACTGCATTTACAGGTGGAGAGCAAAAGGCAGGCAGCAAGCACACTAAGCGCCCATCACCCGTAAGAGCCAAACGTCACTCTCAGTCCTCATACATTCATCATTTCCTAAAACCCTCCCGGGCACCCTGCGAAATAGGCTTCTGATGCCCATTATATGAATTAGGAAAATGAGAAATCACTCAATGCTGCCAGCATCACAAAGCAGGTGAATACACACGGCTAAGGTGGAAGCCAAGGCAATCTTGTCCCAAAGTCCTGTATTCTTCCTCACAGTAATAACACAAGCAGTTGATAATTTACCTAGTTGCTGCTGTAAGCACACTCAAGGGTGGCTGACAATAATACTTTTACTGTTTAAAGAATTACTGACCTGAGAACAAAACATTTCTGGATTTCTATTAGAGACCAGCCGATCGAGGGAAGGAACATTATGAAGATTATTAGGCAGAGTATGTGAAGCAGGACAGGACAAAATCCAGAAATAGTACAGCACTAATAGCCAGTAAGAATAAAACGATTTCTTTGCAAATTATCTCTGAGAATTGGATAATTGTCTATTTGTCTCCTGGAAAATGTAATCTTCACTATGCCTAAACTTGCTTTAGGGTTTCCCTGGTGGCTCAGACGGTAAAGAATCAGCCTGCAATACAGGAGGCTGGGATTCGAACCCTGAGTCGGCAAGATCTCCTGGAGAAAGAAATGGCAACCCATTCCAGTAGTCTTGCCTGGGAAGTCCCACGAACAGAGGAGTCTGGCAGGTTACAGTCCATGGGATCTTAAACAGTCGGACATGACTTTACCACTAAACAACAACAACAAAACTCGCCTTATTCAAAACAACTTTGGGTTTTGGTTTTAAAGAAAAGTTAGCATTTTTTAAATACAAAATCTTTAATAAAAACAACAGAAAACTCAAATTTTAGTGTAATCATTCAGGAATCTAGATAGGTCCCTTGCTTCTGAGAATATATAACAAGAGCTTGCTAAAGTCTGCTAAGGTGACTACTGCTGTCTCAATGGGGAAAAGTCTGTTTTCCTTTACTGACATCTGGATTTATATCTAAAAGTTGCCAAATGATAGAGTGTTGGTTTCTGGTTTTGAGTTTCTCATCCTACTCTTTTCTTTACTCCCAAATGTATATTCATTTTTTTCCCCTTTAATGAAAAGAGCTGGGCTGCGACATACACTAATCTCCTTTTATGGACAGAGATACTCAGCCCTAAATTCAGGCTCTGTTCTCTTTGCTGTTATTGTCACAACTACTAACAAGCAGTGTTATGTTTCACCCCATTATTTCTATTAGACTTTCCCCAGCACAGCTATTTTAGTAGTCATCAAAAGAAGCCATATCTGGTTAGCTCAGCTTTCAGAAATGCAAGATTATGGGGCTGAAATACCAATTTGATCAATTTAAATAGGACGATAACATTAGCTAAAAGGCTTATAATCTTTTAAAATATCCTGAGTGTACGAAATTTACTATTACTACAACACTACAATTCAGGGCAAAAAAAAAGAAAAGAAAGAAAAAATGCTTCTATGACAGATCTGTAATGAATAAATGAAAAGCAATGCGCTTTTTGGTGTAATCTCCTTTGAAGCAAGCATTCAATTATTAAAGATGTTTCCAGTGTATACATCAATCAAATCATCCCCAGAAGGAACACTGAGTTTTATACCTATACACACACACACAAGGATAAAATCTATACCATAGTGAGTAAGGGCTTGCAAAGAGGTAAAAAATTAAAAAAACACTGCTTCTATAAGAGAGTGGGCGTCCATTAATAGACAGCCACATTATATTTTAAGTGTGCTCTCATTCCACCTCATCAAAAAACAAAAACAAAAACTTAGCAACTATTTAATTTCTTCAAAATCCCCAAGTTCCGAGCCTCTGCTTGTTAAGCTGAACCTGGCTGATTGCCCAGCTAAACAGGGACAGTCACATCCACCAGACGCCAGGGTCAGCTCACTGAGCGGGGGTGACCTGTACATGGAGCCCATGTTCCACGCCGCCACTCACCCAAAGAACCTTACAAGATCCAGATGAGGTTAACAGTTTCAATAGAGGAGAGTACACACAGCACCAAAAGGGCGGGGTTAGAGGGTCTGGGGAGAAAGAAATGGAAAAGGTGAGAGTAAGAACCTCAAGTTCAACTTGAGAAAGTGAAGAAGGAGGAAGAGAGACAAGCAGGGAAGAGCCCTTTTTCCCAGGTCCGATCACATTGTCCCTTTTACAGTGAAGGGAAGCAGAGCTCTCATACATGACGTCACCTCTCCTTCCTGCAAGAGCCAATTCCCCTGTGATCCCAAAGGACTGTGTTCAGGCTTGAAGAAGATCACGAGGCGGGGGGTGTTGGTGGGGGGTGGGCAGTGGTTCCTAGACAAAATTTCTGCCTACTGATGTCTTCCACAATGGTGATGTCAACTGGCAGTGTAAAATAGATACTGTGCAAGAAGAGAAAGCTATGGTCTGGTGGAAATAATGACCTCACAGAATTGAGTAAGGACCAAATGAGATCATGCACATGAAAGACCATTATAAACTGGAAAAGCTACATATATATGCATATATATATGTATGTTTATTACTGTTACCACTCCATTTTTCTCACACTGAATGGAAGGAGTTGAGAGGTTGTCTGTGAGATAGTATAGTATAGGATTTGCACTAACGAAATTGTATTCTAGTGAGCCACTTAGAGCAGTATCCTTTCTAAATCTCATTCACAGTGAAAACAAATAAAATACAGCAAGACACGGCAGTCATCTTGCTCTTTTTGGTTCATACAGGTAAAACGCAGGCTTATGTTCAACTTCCAGTCCATTGAGACGGCTGGGTGTGATTTTCATAAACTAATCACCCTTGCTTTTAGTTAGTCACTTTTATCTTTGCTTCTGAGTTCGATGTCAGGCACTTTTCAGGACAACTTTACCATTCAATAGCTTTCTTTGATTCTGAACTCTATTCACTCTTAAAAGTAATACAAATGTGTCAGCAAGAGATATCAAAAAAGGATGACTTCCATAGATTAGCGTGTGCACTTCAGCAATGGATGACTTTTCAGTTGCAATGAAAAATTGGCACTAGCCATTCATCAGGTTCCTTCTGCCTTTGCCTGGAAGGATTTACCTGCCCTTTGATAGACCCACCTTCTCTCAAAGCCATCCTTGTCCCCTCAGGCCAGTTGTCACTCCTTATCCACACCCTCAGAACACCATTCAAACTCTAATCTCAGTGTACTGTTATCCCCTGCTTTGTGTGATATGAAAACAGTTCAGTTCAGTTGAGTCAGTCGTGCTCGACTCTTTGCGACCCCATGAATCGCAGCACACCAGGCCTCCCTGTCCATCACCAACCTGCAGACTTCACTCAGATTCACGTCCATTGAGTCAGTGATGCCATCCAGCCATCCCATCCTCTGTCGTCTCCTTCTCCTCCTGCCCCCAATCCCCTCCAGCATCAGTCTTTCCCAATGAGTCAACTATTCGCATGAAGTGGCCAAAGTACTGGAGCTTCAGCGTTACCATCATTCCTTCCAAAAAATTCCCAGGGCTCATCTCCTTCACAATGGACTGGTTGGATCTCCCTGCAGTCCAAGGGACTCTCGAGAGTCTTCTCCAACACCACAGTTCAAAAGCATCAATTCTTTGGCACTCAGTTTTCTTCACAGTCCAACTCTCACATCCATACATGACCACAGGAAAAACCATAGCCTTGACTAGACAGACCTTTGTTGGCAAAGAAATGTCTCTGCTTTTCAATATGCTATCTAGGTTGGTCATAACTTTTCTTTCAAGGAGTAAGCGTCTTTTAATTTCATGGCTGCAGTCACCATCTGCAGTGATTTTGGAGCTCAAAAAAATAAAGTCTGACAGTGTTTCCACTGTTTTCCCATCTATTTCCCATGAAGTGATAGACCAGATGCTATGATCTTCATTTTCTATGTTGAGCTTTAAGCCAGACATCTTGGAATGTGAAGTCAAGTGGGCCTTAGAAAGCATCACTATGAACAAAACTAGTGGAGGTGATGGAATTCCAGTTGAGCTGTTTCAAATCCTGAAAGATGATGCTGTGAAAGTGCTGCACTCAATATGCCAGCAAATTTGGAAAACTCAGCAGTGGCCACAGGACTGGAAAAGGTCAGTTTTCATTTCAATTCCAAAGAAAGGCAATGCCAAAGAATGCTCAAACTACCACACAATTGCACTCATCTCACATGCTAGTAAAGTAATGCTCAAAATTCTCCAAGCCAGGCTTCAGCAATACATGAACCGTGAACTCCCTGACGTTCAAGCTGGTTTCAGAAAAGGCAGAGGAACCAGAGATCAAACTGCCAACATCCGCTGGATCATGGAAAAAGCAAGAGAGTTCCAGAAAAACATCTACTTCTGCTTTATTGACTACCCCAAATCCTTTGACTGTGTGGATCACAATACACTGTGGAAAATTCTGAAAGAGATGGGAATACCAGACCACCTAACCTGCCTCTTGAGAAATCTGTATGCAAGTCAGGAAGCAACAGTTAGAACTGGACATGGAACAACAGACTGGTTCCAAATAGGACAAGGAGGACGTCAAGGCTGTATATTGTCACCCTGCTTCTTTAACTTATATGCAGAGTACATCATGAGAAACGCTGGACTGGAAGAAGCACAAGCTGGAATCAAGATTGCCGGGAGAAATATCAAAAACCTCAGATATGCAGATGACACCACCCTTATGGCAGAAAGTGAAGAGGAACTACAAAGCCTCTTGATAAAAGTGAAAGCGGAGAGTGAAAATGTTGGCTTAAAGCTCAACATTCAGAAAACGAAGATCATAGCATCTGGTCCCATCACTTCATGGGAAATAGATGGGGAAACAGTGGAAACACTGTCAGACTTTATTTTCTGGGGATCCAAAATCCCTGCAGATGGTGACTGCAGCCATGAAATTAAAAGACGCTTACTCCTTGGAAGAAAAGTTATGACCAACCTAGATAGCATATTCAAAAGCAGAGACATTACTTTGCCGACTAAGGTCTGTCTAGTCAAGGCTATGGTTTTTCCTGTGGTCATGTATGGATGTGAGAGTTGGACTGAAGAAGGCTGAGCGCCGAAGAATTGATGCTTTTGAACTGTGGTGTTGGAGAAGACTCTCGAGAGTCCCTTGGACTGCAAGGAGATCCAACCAGTCCATTCTGAAGGAGATCAGCCCTGGGATTTCTTTGGAAGGAATGATGGTAAAGCTGAAGCTCCAGTACTTTGGCCACCTCATGTGAAGAGTTGACTCATTGGAAAAGACTCTGATGCTGGGAGGGATTGGGGGCAGGAGGAGAAGGGGACGACAGAGGATGAAATGGCTGGATGGCATCACGGACTCAATGGACGTGAGTCTGAGTGAACTCCGGGAGATCGTGATAGACAGGGAGGCGTGCTGCGATTCATGGGGTCACAAAGAGTCAGACACGACTGAGCGACTGAACTGAACTGAACTGAACTGAGCTTTAAGCCAACTTTTTCACTCCTCTCTTTCACTTTCATCAAGAGGCTTTTTAGCTCCTCTTCACTTTCTGCCATGAGGGTGGTGTCATCTGCATATCTGAAGTTATTGATATTTCTCCCGGCAATCTTGATTCAGCTTGTGCTTCTTCCAGCCCAGCCTTTCTCATGATGTACTCTGCATATAAGTTAAATAAGCAGGGTGACAATATACAGCCTTGACGTCCTCCTTTCCCGATTTGGAACTAGTCTGTTGTTCCATGTCCAGTTCTAACTGTTGCTTCCTGACCTGCATACAGATTTCTCAAGAGGCAGGTCAGGTGGTCTGGTATTCCCATCTCTTTCAGAATTTTCCACAATTTGTTGTGATCCACACAGTCAAAGGATTTGGGGTAGTCAATAAAGCAGAAGTAGATGTTTTTTTGGAACTCTCTTGCTTTTTCCATGATCCAGCGGATGTTGGCAATTTGATCTCTGGTTCCTCTGCCTTTTCTAAATCCAGCTTGAACATCTGGAATTTCATGGTTCACGTATTGCTGAAGCCTGGCTTGGAGAATTTTGAGCATTACTTTACTAGCATGTGAGATGAGTGCAATTGTGTGGTAGTTTGAGCATTCTTTGGCATTGCCTTTCTTTGGGATTGGAATGAAAACTGACCTTTTCCAGTCCTGTGGCCACTGCTGAGTTTTCCAAATTTGCTGGCATATTGAGTGCAGCACTTTCACAGCATCATCTTTCAGGATTTGAAACAGCTCAACTGGAATTCCATCACCTCCACTAGTTTTGTTCATAGTGATGCTTTCTAAGGCCCACTTGACTTCACATTCCAGGATGTCTGGCTCTAGGTGAGTGATCACACCATCGTGATTATCTTAGTCGTGAAGATCTTTTTTGTACAGTTCTTCTGTGTATTCTTGCCACCTCTTCTTAGTATCTTCTGCTTCTGTTAGGTCCCTACCATTTCTGTCCTTTATCGAGCCCATCTTTGCATGAAATGTTCCCTTGGTATCTCTAATTTCCTTGAAGAGATCTCTAGTCTTCCCCATTCTGTTCTTTTCCTCTATTTCTTTGCATTGATCACTGAAGAGGTCTTTTCTTATCTCTTCTGGCTATTCTTTGGAACTCTGCATTCAGATGGTTATATCTTTCCTTTTCTCCTTGGCTTTTTGCCTCTCTTCTTTTCACAGCTATTTGTAAGGCCTCCCCTGACAGCCATTTTGCTTTTTTGCATCTCTTTTCTATGGGGATGGTCTTGATCCCTGTCTCCTGTACAATGTCATAAGCCTCAGTCCATAGTTCATCAGGCACTCTATCTATCAGATCTAGTCCTTAAATCTATTTCTCACTTCCACTGTATAATCATAAGGGATCTGATTTAGGTCATACCTGAGTGGTCTAGCGGTTTTCCCTACTTTCTTCAATTTAAGTCTGAATTTGGTAATAAGGAGTTCATGATCTGAGCCAAAGTCAGCTCCTGGTCTTGTTTTTGTTGACTGTATAGAGCTTCTCCATCTTTGGCTGCAAAAAATATAATCAGTCTGATTTCGGTGTTGATCATCTGGTGATGTCCATGTGTAGAGTCTTCTCTTGTGTCGTTGGAAGAGGGTGTTTGTTATGACCAGTGCATTTTCTTGGCAAAACTCTATTAGTCTTTGCCCTGCTTCATTCTGTATTCCAAGGTCAAATTTGCCTGTTACTCTGGGTGTTTCTTGACTTCCTACTTTTGTATTCCAGTCCCCTATAATGAAAAGGACATCTTTTTTGGGTGTTAGTTCTAAAAGGTCTTGTAGGTCTTCACAGAACCGTTCAACTTCAGCTTCTTCAGCGGTACTGGTTGAGGCATAGATTTGGATTACTGTGATACTGAATGGTTTGCCTTGGAAACAAAGAGAGATCATTCTGTCATTTTTGAGACTGCATCCAAGTACTGCATTTCGGATTCTTTTGTTGCCCATAATGGCTACTCCATTTCTTCTCAGGGATTCCTGCCCGCAGTAGTAGATATAATGGTCATCTGAGTTAAATTCACCCACTCCAGTCCATTTTAGTTCGCTGATTCCTAGAATGTCGACGTTCACTCTAGCCATCTCTTGTTTGACCGCTTCCAATTTGCCTTGATTCATGGACCTGACATTCCAGGTTCCTATGCAATACTGCTCTTTACAGCATCAGACCTTGTTTCATGAATTTCTATTGAGTAGATGCCTCAGACAATGCTTGGAATGACTGTGGAATAATGGGGAAATATCAACCTTAGCTTTAGGGAGGCCTTCTGGAAGTTTCTAGAAGCAAGGGTTCTTTCTTATTCATCTTTGTGTCCATCACCCCGTTTCCCACAGGACTGTAATTCGTTGTCTTAAACTAAACCCAAATGTGCCTCCCACAGATAAAAGCCAGTATAATGTATGCCTGAAGGGACAGACGATGGTGACAAGACTCACATCTATTGGGCACTCCATCCAGTACCTGATCTTATGTTCCATGCACTTCATATGCATGGTCATACTTAAACTCACTGATAGGGCCCACATGGGATTTCATTGTTGAGATGGCTCATTATGTTGACCTCACAAACAAAGAACAAAATGATCAAGTGATCATTTTAGTGATCTCAAGTGATCCTTGAGACTGACCAAACTGCCCAAACAACATTCTGTTTTCTCACCGGCACCTACCTTCTCAAAGCTACGAGGCCACCAAATTCTAGACCTCCAGCTATGTGACCACAGGACTCAACAACAGGCTAAAAATTAACCATCCCCTCAGAGAATTTTTCATTGGCAGAGTATAAGAGATACCCCGTCAGAAAGGGATGATACTGGTTCTCCTGAAGGGCCAGTCACCCTCTCGCTTCCCTCTAATAAATTTCCCTTTTCTTGCCTGACTGCCCTGCTAGCTCTTTTTCTCTACACTTGCCTTACACTAACCTCACCACCATTTGAGGAAACTGCTATTCTCATCCCAACTTGCAGACAAGCAAACTGAAGCATAAAGAGTTAAACTTGTTCAAAATCCCACCAATAGAGACAGAGGGATATGAACACTTTTATGATCAAGAGACTGTTCTATTTCCCCAAGATAAGGTATGGAGCAACCTCCCAAATTCAACACCATGTTAAACAGTTACTTCCAGTCTCATGTCTTCTAAGCCAGTGCTTCTCCATCACCTGGCATCTTGTTTAATGCAGATTCTGAGTCAGCACTTCTAAGCCTTGGCATTTCCAACAGCTCAGGTGCGCTGATGTTGCTGGTCCCTAGAAGGCACTTCAGTTCAGTTCAGTCGCTCAGTTGTGTCTGACTTTTTGGGTCCCCATGGACTGCAGCACTCCAGGCTTCCCTGTCCATCACCAACTCCCAGAGCTTACTCAAACTCATGTCCACTGAGTTGGTGATGCCATCCAACCATCTCATCCTCTGTTGTCCCCTTCTCCTCCTGCCTCCAATCCTTCCCAGCATCAGGGTCTTTGCAAATGAGTCAGCTCTTTGCATTAGGTGGCCAAAGTATTGGAGTTTCAGCTTCAGCATCAGTCCTTCCAATGAATATTTGGAACTGATTTCCTTTAGGATGGACTGGTTGGATCTCCCTGCTGTCCAAGGGACTCTCAAGAATCTTCTCCAACACCACAGTTCAAAAGCATCAATTCTTCAGTGCTCAGCTATCTTTTTAGTCCAACTCTCACATCCATACATGACTAATGGAAAAACCATAGCTTTGACTAGATGGACCTTTGTTGGTAAAGTAATATCTTTGCTTTTCAATATGTTGTCTAGGTTGGTCATAGCTTCTCCTCCAAGGAACAAGCATCATTTAATTTCACAGCTGCAATCACCATCTGCAGTGATTTTGGAGCCCAAAAAAATAAAGTCTCTCACTGTTTCCATTGTTTCCCCATCCTTTTGCCATGAACTGATGGGAATGGATGCCATGATCTTAGTTTTCTGAGGCTCTAATCCATGTATAACACAGGTAAGATCATAAATATACCACCACCCCCCAAAAGAACTGTGGTGTTGGAGAAGACTATTGAGAGTCCCTTGGACTGCAAGAAGATCCAAGCAGTCCATTCTGAAGGAGATCAGCCCTGGGATTTCTTTGGAAGGAATGATACTAAAGCTGAAACTCCAGTACTCTGGCCACCTCATGTGAAGAGTTGACTTATTGGAAAAGACTCTGATGCTGGGAGGGATTGGGGGCAGGAGGAGAAGGGGACGACAGAGGATGAGATGGCGGGATGGCATCACTGACTCGATGGACGTGAGTCTGAGTGAACTCCGGGAGTTGGTGAGCGACAGGGAGGCCTGGCGTACTGTGATTCATGGGGTCTGAGCAACTGAACTGAACTGAGATGAAAATCATATTTTTAAGTTAAAAATATTGATTTAATTGAACACTGGGAGAAAATAGGACTGACTGTTGGGCTTCCTGGGTAGTGCTAGTGGTAAAGAATCTGTCTGCCAATGCAGAAAATGCATGAGATGCAGGTTCCATCCCTAGGTCAGGAAGATCCCCTGGAGTAGGAAAGGGCACCCCACTCCAGCATTCTCGCCTGGAAAATTCCATGAGTAGAGGAGCCTGGCGGGCTACAGTCCACAGAGCCACAAAGACACAGACACGACTGAGCATCTAAGCACAGCACTGTTGACAGAATAATGTTCAGCCATAAAGACAGCTCTGCAAGATTTATTCTAATTACATCACCCTGCCACTCTTTCTTAAGAGTCACTTTATAAAAAGGAAACACATCATTGCCAAGGCAATAAACTAGGAAGATATTTTTACCTATGCTTAAAGATCTTCTCCCTTGATGTTTATGTCAAACTTTAGCCAATTTGTGACTAAAATTTGAAGAGAATAGTTTTCAGGTAGATACTGAAAACTGCTCCATCCTGACCTTTCAAGATTAGCTCATGCCTATGAGTAATTGTGTAATACTGTATTCTGTATAAAGCACAATTCTTACGTTTCACTGGAGTCAAGAAAAGGTATTCATTATACCTCACTCTCTATACTCACTAAACTGATACACATAATGATCACACAAATCATGCAGATAAATTTCAGTCTCACAGTCTCACTGACATCAGGAACATCCAGAGTGCAGCTAGATTAACAGACATATTACACACATGTGGACAGTTACAGAAAACATGTACCCTTATACATAGAAGTTTTTGTAAGTTGAGACTTTTACCTTCTTAAAATCACGTTATCTATCACAAACAATTGCTCTTAATAGTTACTAGAAAAGTTATACTAGATTTTCTCCTTAACATGACACCAGTGTTGATATTCCAAGTGCCTTTTTGCCTGCATTTGCCTACATGCATACCTGATTATTTATTTTGTAAGAGCCCATCCTGAGAAAATGATTGATTTGTATGGCAAGACAGAAGAGGTCTGGTACTTATTATTGCTTGTTGCATCCAAGCACAGATGGCTCAGGGGAAACCATAAGTATTCAGGTTTTCAAGATAATATGTGTTCAGCTACAAAGGTTAACTTAGGATTCCTGAGTGGTAAGAGGAAAGAAGATGGAATATGGAAATCATATGGAAATAAGCCACAAAATATAGGAAGCATCAATTACTTGGAAGGCATTTTCATAGACAGATGGGACTGCTTAGATAACTTACACTTTAAACTCACATCACACCTTTGACCGTAACCACGGCACCAAAAATTAGAAATGGGAAAGCATCTAAATAGCGCCTACAGCTGATGTCCCACCCACTTTAGAAGTAAATGTTGATTTTTCTTATACTTGTATCAGAATTCCCCAAGAAATGTATTTGAAACTTTAAAAGCCTTGCTATTAAACAACCAAACATCCTCTCCATTCTTGCCTATCATTCCTGCTCCATCCTTGAAACATCTTAGACCTAGAAACTGGAGCTCAGAACACTACCACCCCCCCCAATAAAAATACCAACTTAGATGTTCATTTCTTGGTGTAACATTTGCTACCTTTGAAATTTGGGAGTAGGATTTGTTATAGGTGTTTCTGTGGATTTGATGGCAGAATTTAGGCAGAGATGTTGAAAGTAAAGAAGTTACTGCACTTGTTTTATTTCTGTTCCCATGGAGACTAAAACCATCTTCTACCCAAGCTGAATGAGGTGTTTGGAAATAATCAGTTTCAATTTTTCATGACAGCAAAGTACCGCTTCCTGTTTTCAGCTTTCAGAGGCTTACTTTCACAAGGTAGGGGAAAATGGTTTGGATGTGGTTTGAAGTACAATGACCTACAAAAAAAAAAAAGTGGCTCTATTCATAGATATGACACTGTAAGGACACGGAGAGGGAATGTTTGGCCTGGCCACCCGCTGACAGCTGACTAGCCTAGACCCATTGAATTCCACAAGGGCCCAGACACTAGTAGGATAAGATATAATACTTCGAGAATTTATGTTTAGATAGCTATTTTTGAAAAAAAACCTATCCCATTAGGTTTTCTCACTTTGCAAGTAAATGTTATCTTCTTTCACTTAAATCAGAAATTCCAGAAGGCAACATTTTAATGTTTTAACACCATTTTAACACCATTCCTATCAATTAAACAGATTGACCAAGAGGATGTCACAAAAAGCCTCAGTGATGATGCACAGAGAAGTTTAGAAGCCAGAGCATCCTCATCTTAACTCTTCCTGCAGAGTGAGATGCCTGCAGCACCAAATAGGAATACAAATCACTAAGAGGAGGTTGACTTGAAGCTGAAAAGGCCATTTGCATACAATTCCTTTCCTTTCAGTGAAGGCAGTGGAGGCCGAGCAGCCCTCCACTCAGGTGGAACATGTTTTCGTTTGTGAGATACTTCAGTTCAGTTCAGTTCAGTTCAGTTCAGTTCCTCAGTCGTGTCTACCTTTTTGCGACCCCATGGATTGCAGCACGCCAGGCCTCCCTGTCCAACACCAACTCCTGGAGTTTACTCAAACTCCTGTCTGTTGAGTCAGTGATGCCATCCAACCATCTCACAGGGCCTCTGTCGTCCCCTTCTCCTCCTGCCTTCAGTCTTTCCCAGCATCAGGGTCTTTTCCAATGAGTCAGCTCTTCGCATCAGGTGGCCAAAGTACTGGAGTTTCAGCTTCAACATCAGTCCTTCCAATGAATATTTGGAACTGATTTCCTTTAGGATGGACTGGTTGGATCTCCCTGCAGTCCAAGGGACTCTCAAGAGCCTTCTCCAACACCACCAGTTCAAAAGCATCAATTCTTCAGCAATCAGCTTTCTAGTCCAACTCTCACATCCATATATGACTACTGGAAAAACCATAGCCTTGACGAGACAGACCTTTGTTGGCAAAGTAATATCTCTGCTTTTGAATATGCTATCTAGGTTGGTCATAACTTTTCTTCCAAGGAGCAAGCGCCTGTTAATTTCATGGCTGCAATCACCATCTGCAGTGATTTTAGAGCCCCCAAAAATAAAGTGTGTCACTGTTTCCACTGTTTCACCATCTATTTGCCATGAAGTGATGGGACCAGATGCCATGATCTTAGTTTTCAAAATGTTGAGATTTAAGCCAACTTTTTCACTCCCCTCTTTCACTTTCATCAAGAAGCTCTTAAGTTCTTCTTCACTTTCTGCCATAAGTGTGGCATCATCTGCTTTTTGAGGTTATTGATATTTCTCCCAGAAATCTTGATTCCAGCTTGTGCTTTAACCAGTCCAGCATTTCTCATAATGTACTCTGCATATAAGTTAAATAAGCAGGCTGACAATATATAGCCTTGACATCCTCCTTTCCCGATTTGGAACCAGTCTGTTGTTCCATGTCCAGTTCTAACTGTTGCTTCCTGACCTGCATACAGATTTCTCAGGAGGCAGGTCAGGTGGTCTGGTATTCCCATCTCTTTCAGAATTCTCCACAATTTGTTGTGATCCACACAGTCAAAGGATTTGGGGTAGTCAATAAAGCAGAAGTAGATGTTTTTCTGTAACTCTCTTGCCTTTTCCATGATCCAGCGGATGTTGGCAATTTGATCTCTGGTTCCTCTGCCTTTTCTAAATCCAGCTTGAACATCTGAAAGTTCATAGTTCATGTACTGTTGAAGCCTGGCTTGGAGAATTTTGAGCATTCCTTTGCTAGCATGTGAGATGAGTGCAATCGTACAGTAGTTTGAGCATTCTTTGGCATTGCCTTTCTTTGGGATTGGAATGAAACAGAAGCCCCTTATCTCCCAGCTTCTGTTCCTTGAGGTGTCCAGACAGAATGCCAAACAGTGTAGGTAGGCCCCCACCTATGCCCGCCGCAGGCTGTGGGGAAGTGGCTTTTCCCACTACAGTAAGGGGCTTTGTTTCTTCCATGGCAAAAAAAGAAGTCAAGACCCGCCTCCCTTCTAGTTCTCAACATTTTATAATTCTTATTTTAATATTATAGTTCATGTGAGCATGCTCAGTTGCTCAGTCGTGTCTGACTCTTTGTGACAGCATGGATTATACCTGTCAGGTTCCTTTGTCCTTGGAATTCTCCAAGAATACTGGAGTGGGTTGCCATTTCCTCCTCCAGGGGATCTTCCCAACCCAGGGATTGAACCTGCATCTCTTCTGTCTCCTGCATTGGCAGGCAGATCCTTTGCCACTGAGCCACCTGGGAAGCCCTTATTTTAATATATCAGTCCTGAATATTCATCGGAAGGACTGATGCTGAAACTGAAACTCCAATACTTTGGCCACCCATTGTGAAGAACTGACTCCTTGAAAAAGACCCTGATGCTGGGAAAGATTGAAGGTAGGAGGAGACGGGGGCGACAGAGGATGAGATTGTTAGATGGTATCACTGACTCAATGGGCATGAGCTGGAGCAAGCTCATGGACAGGGAGGCCTGGGGTGCTGCAGTCCATGGGGTCGCAAAGAGTCAGACACAACTGAGCGACTGAGCTGACTGACCAAAAAGTTCATTTAGGATTTTCCGTAACCTCTTAAGGAATGAATAAACACATTTCACTGATTTAATAAATCCATTTCACTGAAATAGATTTAGGGGTCTAGTCAGAAGCAACAGCCTTCTTCACGTTTCTGTGTGTCTTATGGCATGTGAACAAGTAACAGAAGCAAGCTCTCCACTGACCTTATCATTCATAAGGGAAGCTGTAAGTGACCTCTCATTCTCTAAAAGGGACAAAACTATGTCAGTGAGCATAGCTGCACTTCAAGCCTCCTATTTCTGGTGATAGCTTCTAGGCTGCAGATTCTTTAAAATGCCATTGTGTTCTGTGTGCGTAGATCATGCATCACAAACTCAAATGCCTCCAGGGGTTGAGCAATTAACATAAATGTGTAATTCAGGACCGGTGTGAGGTAATAGGGAGTACTGAGACCTGTAGTAAACAGAAGAGTACAGGGCTTCCCTGGTGGCTCAGGGGTAAAGAATCTGCCTGCCAGTGTAGGAGACATGGGTTCAATTCTTGGGCCGGGAAGATCTTACATGCCACAGAGTAGCTAAGCCCATGCACCAC
Organism: Budorcas taxicolor; assembly: GCF_023091745.1. Taxonomy (NCBI): domain Eukaryota; kingdom Metazoa; phylum Chordata; class Mammalia; order Artiodactyla; family Bovidae; genus Budorcas; species Budorcas taxicolor. The sequence continues at coordinate 27,339,704 of NC_068920.1, forward strand.
AAACATTGAGCTGTGCTCTAGAGCCTGGGCTCCACCACGACTGAGCCCACAGGTCACAACTACTGGAGCCCACATGCCCTAGAGCCCGTGACCCACAAGCAAAATCACCACAATGAGAAGCCTATGTATCACAGCTAGAGAGTAGGCCCCGACTTGCCACAGCTAGAGAAAAAGCTGTGCAGAAACAAAGATCCAGCACAGCCAAAAATGGATGAATAAAGAATTTTTTAAAAAGAGAGAGAGACAGAGTGTACAAGGCCCACGACGGAGATTCCATATTGTAAGCCTTGGGCCAGCTAAAAAGATTCTCATAGAAGCTTGGTCACAGGCTGTCAGTTTGTCATCCAAGGTGCAGAGACTATGAAGACAGTTTATATTCACAGTGATGAATTAGTGTGAAAGTGATTTCTGGTTAAACACAGCAGATTGAACAACTGTGTGGGGTCTGATTCCCGTCTAAAATTTCGGTAAGGGAAATTTTTAAACGGACGAACCTCGAGGGACTCAGGAGCCTGAAAAGGAAATAACAGCCCCCAAACCTGGGAAACTGTCTAAGCCAGTGGATATGGGGCCAATAACAGCAGAACTGAGGAAGCTAAAATTTGAGTCTGTAGGAAGGGAGGGAGAGCCAAGAAGCAAGCTTTGCATGTTGGAAAAAACTATAGAACGGATTGGAGGCACCATCCATCTCTGAAAGAAGGGGCATAAAGTGTAACTAGAAACAGGTAGATTGGCTCAGAGTCTTTGAAAAAAGGAGGTAGTCTTCCAAGATACCCTTTTTGCCCTTGGAGAAATAAAAGAGGCTAATGCTTTAAAGATGTTGAACCATAGAGAGGCTGGACTCAAGCATAGTGAGAACAAAGGCACCAAACTGAAACCCAGAAGAATAAACCTCTCTACTTAAACAGTCTTTTACTTAAGCTATCCATGCATGCCTCTGTCCCACAGTCAGATCCCAAAATGCTCACAGCCAAGCTTACACCATCATGACAAGAGATTGAAAGATTCTACTTAACAGAAACAGACCAACCCAAAGGAATAACATAGATATTGAAAGCTGGAGGTATGCCAATGAAATATAGCAAAATCAACCACGAGAGTGAAACTTCATTAGCTTGATGAGCTCTGCCAATGCACACAGAGTTTCCTAAACTAAACTAGAGTTTAGTTGCTTCACTCTAAACTCTAACCAAACATACAACTTAAATTTATACAATGATACATGTCAAATATATTGCAGTTTTTTAAAAGTCTAACCAGACAGCCAAGGAGAACCTCTAACATGAAAACAGAGATCATGGAGGTAGAAAGAAATGAGAGGGAAAAAAAAGAAACAAACATAGTTCAGGAAAAGAAAGTTTAAAATAATAGATTAACCCTTGGAGAGAGAAGGGAAGATATCACATACATAAAACAAGAATAGGATGCTATAAAAAGGAACAGTCACAGAATAAGAAAGAGTTCTTAAAAATTAAAACTACAATGGCTTGAAAAAAAATCCATAGATGGAAAATAAATTCTGAAGCTTGTTGATTTTTTTTAAGTTGAGAAAATAGCAAAAAAAAAAAAAAATCCATAAAGATATAGGAGGTCCTATACCCAAATACTTGGAGCTCCAGAAGAAAGAGAAATGGAGAGAAGACCATTACCTAAGAAATATTTTTTTCCAGAACTGAAAAATAAACATTTTCAGAATAAAACAGCCCATTAAGTATCCAGTCCAATAAATAAAAAGACCTGCACCAAAGCACGTAACTAAAAATTTTCAGAACACCAAGAACAAAGAAAAGAGCTTAAAAGCTTCCAGAGACAGAAAAAGGATTATTTACAGAGGCCCAGGAAACAGAATGCCATCAGACTTCCCAACCATTCTAGAGAAGTTGAGCAACACTCTCAGGATTCTGAGAGAAGCTATGTCTAACCTACAAGTTTATATCTAGTCCTGCTTACAATCAAGTTTGAGTAAAGAAAAAAAAAAAAGACATTTTCAGACATGCAGAGTCTCAAGAAATGACAGTGCCTCCCGTGAAGCTTTTCCCAAGCAGCTGCTAGAGGTGAGCTCCACAAAATCAGCAAAGGCATGACCATGAAAGAGGAAGATGCAGAACCGAACAGGGAATCCACCCACTGGAGAAGCAAAGGAGCTTCCCAGAATGATGGGGAAGAAAAATACCAGGAGAACTCAAAACACTAGATCCAAAAACCAACTAACCAGCCTGATGACTGAGGCAGATGACTGAAAGGCTTGAGGAAAAGACGAACTTGAGATTTATTTATTATTGTCACCGTGTACCAGTCCTGGTAGTTTGCAGATGGCTTGGAAATAGCTACACAAATGACAAAACTAATCAAATGAAAACTTAGAAAACTAAGAAAAAAAAATTTTTTTAAACATAGGCAATTACTAAAATAGGGAGGAGGAAAAAATATTACACGAGAAAGAAAAAGTGACTATCCTATATGGCTCAGCTGAAATAATACTTCCAGAGTAAAAATAATGTGCAGCTAGAGCACTGATTTGGAAAAAAAAATTATTATAAAACTAGAATGTAAAGAAAGAACGAGAAAGGTGTGTGTGTGAATATGGCCTGATTTGGTGGGGGGAGGAGAGAGGCAGGGGTTGGTAAGAGATCTAAATAATCATCTTCCATCATCATTACAGGTAAAATTAATAAATAATATCTAAATTTGAAAAGTAAAATAAGATATTTAAGATGTCACCAATTAGAAGGATCTCTATTATATGTCTTAGAATTTTTAAAATGCCAATTAAACTATGACATGTCATCACTTGAAAGGCTCAAAGATCTCGGAGGTATTAAAATAGAGTGAAGAGAACACGTGGTTTAGAAACATAGCCATGTATTCCATGAAAAATAGCTAATAGCTCAAATCAGATCTGTAGAGCAGGAATCCAGGTGGGAAATGCTGGGGCAAGTGGTTGCTATTTTTTTCATAATTTTTGTTAGATTGGTTGATTTTTTAGAAAAGTATATGTGCAATTTTGTTATTAAGGATTTTATTAAGTTTTAAATTAGTCAATAAGAAAATAGTATATATCAAAACTCCAATTAAAAAAAGAAAGCTTTCACTGTTCCTGGATTCATGATGCTGGCTTAAATGTCATGTAAAGAAACTATTTACCATAAAAAAAAATCTTGCAATTCTCATTTTATTACTGGTTTTAGTGGTTTTAGTTGCTAAGTCGTGTCCGACTCTTGCAACCCCATGGACTGTGGCCTGCCAGGCTCCTCTGTCCATGGGATTCTCTAGGCACAAAAACTGGAGTGGGCTGCTATTTTCTACTCAAAATCTACTACAAATGGATGGAAAATGCTATAAAACAATCCAAGACCACTCTGAAGTTACTATCTATGTTTTCTGCTCTCTTTTCTCAAACGGCACAAAATCCAAAATATAACTGCTTCTCGCCCTATTTTATAGGTATTTATTTGCCTGTGTCTTTGAGATGGTAGCTTCTCCTGCCTGATCTTTACCTACTACAGACACTTTACTTATCTATAATGGAACAGTCTCATTTCTTGCCTCCTTAGCTTGGAAAAACATTAGTTTGTAAATGGAGCATATTGACACATACGTCATCAGTGCCAGGGCACACAACCACAGGTACTGGTTAATCAGGCACTTGCTTCACTGCTTATGGGAAGCCAGATTGATTTGCAATGTGCATGCAAAAAATTTTTTTTTAAAACAGTATTTTATTCCTATGAGACCTAAACTCCTCCTTGAGAAAAGAAGTTGGTTTTGGCCCCCCCAAATCCATGAAAGAATGTGATATTCCTCAGTTTCCCACCGATTTGGCAGTATTAGATCCAGGATTATTAACTTGTCTCTAAAAAAAATTAGGCATCTAGACCTTGGGACAGAGCTCAAACATAGATTTAGCTGAAATTGGTACACAACGCCCCATTACATACACTTAAACACACAAACACAAAGCCAGATGGGATGTAGAGGCTATAGAGATCTAAAATTTTACCATACTCAACAAGCTGACACATTAGCCTGCCATCTTTCCATGGATGCTGGCAGAAGACAGGAGACTACTGGCTCAGAGACAAAGGACTTTACTGCTCACAGCAACGGCAATAGCCAGAGGACTAGCATTTGTACCTACTGCCCAAGGCTCCGTTCCCACAGGGCATTGTGAAGGGGGCGATACACATGGTGGCTTGCATTACAGCAGAAGAACCCCAAGCTTAGGCAATCCAAATCATTTTTTCCAAATATTTGTATTGCCATGAAACAAACATAACATTGAAATTTACCATTTTAGCTAGTGTTCAGCATACAATTCAACGGCTGCTGCTGCTGCTAAGTCGCTTTAGTTGTGTCCGACTCTGTGCAACCCCATAGATGGCAGCCCACCAGGCTCCTCCACCCCTGGGACTCTCCAGGCAAGAACACTGGATTGGGTTGCCATTTCCTTCTCCAGTGCATGAAAGTGAAAAGTGAAAGTGAAGCCGCTCAGTCGTGTCCGACTCTTAGCAACCCCATGGACTGCAGCCTACCAGGCTCCTCCATCCATGGGGTTTTCCAGGCAAGAGTACTGGAGTGGGTTGCCATTGCCTTCTCCCAATTCAATGGCGCCACATCTTTTAAAATGGATAGTAAACCTGCCTGACCTTTGCACTATAGGGAGGTATTATCTTTATTAAACTGAACCATAAACAAACCTAGCCTTTGCTCCAAACCAGAATTTTTTAATCTCAGCACTGTTGACATTTTGGACTGGATCCTTCTTTGTTGTGAGGACAGTCAAGTTGTGAGGAATTAGAAGATACTGAGCAGATTTCTTGCACACTACCCACTAGAGGTCAGTAGCACTTGATCATTTATAATGAGCAAAAATGTGCCCAGAAATTGTCAAATGTCCCCTTGGAAGCAAATCACCTTCAGTTGAGGATGACTGTTCCAGAGGAAGTCACTATCTGTGTTTGGAGGCTGTTCACTAGGCAAATATCCTTGATAAAGCAGTCCTGAACAAAGGCAATCTGTACCTCAACTCACAAAACATGCAACAACACCAGAGATCCATGGTGAACTGCCTCTCAACAGAGGCCTTAATCCTTACTTCTGAAACTAGATCTGTTTTTCAGACGTGTATAAAGTACTTGGCCAGTTTGGACTTGATATTTACATACACATACACACACACACACCCTTCTTCATGGTCCTTTGACTAAAGCTACAACACGAACCATTGAGATGATGAGAAACAAGTCCAAAGAAATTAAGCAGATATGGCCCAAAAGGACATATGCTCCTGTGCTGTGCTTGCTGCTGCTCCTGCTAAGTCACTTCAGTCGTGTCCGACTCTGTGCGACCCCATAGAAATGGCAGCCCACCAGGCTCCCCCGTCCCTGAGATTCTCCAGGCTGTGCTTAGTCATGTCCAAATCTTTAAGACCTCGTAGACTGTAGCCTGCCAGGCTCCTCTGTCCATGGCGATTCTCCAGGGAAGAATATTGTAGTGGGTTGCCATGCCCTCCTCCAAGGGAACTTCGCAACCCAGGAAGCAAACCCAGGTCTCCCTCACTGCAGGGAGATTCTTTACCGTCTGAGCCACCAGGGAAGCCCAAGAATACTGGAGTGGGTAGAAGATTCCCTTCTCCAGGGAATCTTCCCAACCCAGGAATTGAGCCAGGGTCTCCTGCGTTGCAGGTGGATTCTTTACCAGCTGAGTTACTAGGGAGGCCCCAAAAGGAAATAGCTGAGCCCAGGAGTTTATGATGGGCATTTCCTTTCTTATGCAAGAACTTTTTCCCTTCCTTGGGTAAATAACTAACTTTTTGCAGAAAGGAAAGTGAAGTTGCTCAGTCGTGTCCGACTCTTTGCGACCCCATGGGCTGTAGCCTACCAGGCTCCTCTGTCCATGGGATTTTCCAGGCAATAGTCCTGGAGTGGATTGCCATTTCCTTCTCCAGGGGATCTTCCCAACCCCGGGATGGAACCCGGGTCTCCCGCATTGTAGACAGATGCTTTAGGGCATTTAATACTCTTTCCCCAGATCACTTCAGTGCTTTGAAGTTAGACCTGGATACAAATCCCAGTTCTTCTACTCAACAGTATAACTGATGAGCAAGTAATTCTACCTGTAGGAGCTTACTTTTCATATCTAAGGTAGGGGTGATAAGACCTACCTTACAGGGTTGTCATCACAATTCTATGAGCTAAAAGTGCCCAGTACAGTGCCTGGCACTCAGTAAGTACTGAATAAATTGTAGTTATTGCTTCACGAACATCACCATTAGGGCAGGTCCTCGGCATCCCTGGTGGCTCAGACGGTAAAGACTCTGCCTGCAATGCAGGAGACCAGAGTTTGATCCCTATGTAGGGAAGATCCTCTGGAGAAGAAAATAGCAACCCACTCCAGTATTCTTGCCTGAAAAATCCCATGGACAGAGGGGCCTGGCAGGCTACAGTACATGGGGTTGCAAAGAGTCAGACACAATGGAATGACTAACACTTCCACTTTTTTCTTTTCTGTTCTTACTATGATCAGCTTTACACTAATGTCTCCACACTCTCACTTGGTTTTTCACAGTATTTATGACATAGCTGCTTAGAGCAAAGATCTATATGGAGCAAAGATTACCAGGCCACAGAGAGAATGACTCTAAGACCCGACTTCATAAGCATTTCGTGCCAATCCCCTGAGCTAGACAATCCTAGCTCCATTACCAATAGGTTCGAAGAAATACCTAAATAGGTCAAAACCTACTCTGACCTTTTGTTACCTGGTTTTCTTTTCTTCAAACTGAATTTGTTGAAATGGCCCAGCCTTTAGCAATCTGTTTAATCAGTCTCTCTTGCATACTTGTATTTTAATAGGCTAGCATTCTTGTGTCAAATAAGAAATCAAGCTCTGTGGACTCTTTCCAAGGCTGTTCAAGTATTATTGAGATCAATTTCCCCTACATCCCCTCCTCTTTCCGGTGATCATCCAACTCACAAGCAAAGAAATACCTATCCCAGATTACAAAACTTAAGTGATTAACAGAGAGATCTCCCTTCCATAATAATGCTATGACTTTCCCTTGATATTTGGCATTTTTGACTCGGATATAAATTAGTCTTGGTTCCCACTGCTATTAGGTGTTGTACATACGTGATGATTTCTCTTCTTTGTCTTAAAATATAATATTTAATGATAGCTTCACCGAAGACTTAAAATCCCAGTTTCCCTCAGGGAAAAAATACCTACAACTGGAGTTTATGAAAAATTGTTAGTTGTAGCTAATCCTGGGTAATAAATTGGATTTTGGAAACCTGTGTGATTTTTAACACACTAAGCTTTTCATCAGGAAGGCGACGCTTACAGAAAGTGCCTGTGGGATAATCAGGCAGTAACTTCACTGCTGCACTGTTAAGACAAACACAACTGAGAACATCGCTTTTGGAATTTGTTGGATTGTGAAATTTGCTCTTTGAAAAGGAAACATCACGTAATAGTCAGAGAACAAGTGGCAATTTCTGGTGATTTTGGATTCCCTTGAGCCTGGGATTATGAATTCTCCCTCCTCACTTAAATTCCAATCCTCCACTTAGAATTGTAAGGAACCTTACTGGATTGTATTAAAAAGCCTAAATGACTTTTATTTCTTGTGTCATTTAAGCCAGAATGAATACTACTTAGTCTCTTCTCTAAGAACATGTGTGTACACACACACACACACACACACACACACACACACACACACACACACACTTCTACAGCAGTGTTCCACTGGCCGAAAAAGAAAATCAATACACATTTAGCAAATATTTGAGCTGCATTTATGTAAGCAATTCCTTCACAAAAAACAAATTCCAACCATATCCATTTCAAGGACCCTAAAGGACAGAAGACAACAGCACTTTCAAACTGCTGTTCTAAATGGAGGACTTTTTTTTCTAGATAAAACCCCCAAGCCAATACTCTTTTGTATCAAACCTTCTCCCTCTGTTTCTCATACCTGACTCCAACCCACCTCATTCTTCAGTGCTGTTTATTGAAGATATACCACTTTCTGTGATAAAGACTGCCCTAATGGCTCCTCTTTGTAGGAATACTAGGAAAAACTGAAGGTGTTTTATTTTTAAGGTCATTCAGTCACATAGCTAGTACCTGAGAAGGTTTAACTTATATCTGCCTGAGAACAGCATCCCACAAAACTTGAAAGAAAATGGTAGTCATTGGTTCACACGTCTTTTTAAAGGCATGGTGGCTACCTGGTCCACTGGAATCTCAACTTGAGTGTCTTCATCTTCTTGGACTTCAGCTGCCCCTCGCGTTTCTGATCTCTCCTCTCCAGCTTTGAAAACGCCTTCATCTGTAATTTGAGACAAACACACAGTGAAAATCAAAATCCAATTGTGACATCATGTGGCTGAATGTTGAAATTGCAATCAAATTCCTAATGATTCTTTTTTATAGGTATTCTGGTTCCCCTTGTATTGGCAAGATTTTTGTAGCCCCCAATTCTTCTAGAATTTCACTGGGAAAAGGTTCAGTGACCAAAACAAGGCTGACCCAGAGGAGCAGGGCTGTGTTCCAGCCTCCCTCTCACCTTCTGGTACTGATTAAAACAACACAATCCTGCACAGTTATTTAGAAGGGCAAGATTTCCCACCTAATATCTCTTTTCTCTCTTCCTAGCCATGAAGCAGTGATGATGCTTGGTGTTTGAAAATACTACTTTTAGCAATTTGCCTTTAATATATTAAAACAATTCTCTCCATTCTGAGTAACATCAAAAATATTTTTACTGCAACAGAATCAGAGCTAACTCCGTATCTCACACAAATCAATCTTTTATTTTGCAGGTTTCCACAGGATTTTCACAACATATGTCTTAAAATCCTTAACTGTAAAACATAACCCAAATCTTTAAGATGTTAGGATAAGCTCCTTCGATTTGATCTCCTATAGAAAGCAATAAGGACTGTTCTCCATATTTGAAGTCATTTCAACGTCTTCCCTCTGTCTTCTCTTCTCCAGGCTAAGTAATTAAAGAATCACAGGACCATTTGTCTTTCTGTCTATCTGTTTGCCTCAGGATAGGTCTAATGCTTCAGTCATTCTCACGGTTGTTTTCTCTGCCCAGTCATTTACAACCTCCAGGGATGGAGATCCCACCTCCTTCTCTGATAATCTATCACAGCATATGATTACCCTTTCAGTCTAGAAAATGTTTTCATCTTTTGTCTTAAAAACCCCTTCTATTTCTCAAATGGAAACTTCTCTCTCAGAGCACAAATATTTAACACATTCCACATGATAATATTTCATATTGTCCAAGTTGTGAAGTCACTCTTCATAAAGCATAAAACACAACTTTACATTCGCTGAGGCTCAGTTGTATGTGAGACACAACAGGAGCAAATGTGGCCATATAAGATATAAATGAGATTCAGATTTCTTTCAAGTTGCTTACAGACTAACGAGCAGATAGAAATATACACACATCATCAATAAAGTGCCCTGATGCAAAAGGAATAAGGTCTATAATAGAGCCCTGTGGAAGCTTAGGCGGTACGGCCAAGTGAAAAAGGAAGAAAGGACGGGAGAGAGGAAATACAACCAAACTCAAGTCCTTTCATTTCTCCTGGAGAAACCACTTTCCTTTTTAATTACTTCTCTACTATCCTTTTTAAAAACCAGGAATAACAGTGCTGCCCTCAAAGCTGATTAGACAGGTTAGATTAATTCACATAGATTAATTCATTTTTTATTGAAGTATAGTTAATTTACAATGGTTTGTTAGTTTGAAGTATACAACAAAGTATCCAGTTACACACACACACACACATATATTCTTTTCCATATTTTTCCATTGTAGGTTATTATAACATTGAATATAGTTCCCTGTGCTATACATTAGGTCCCTTTTGTTTATCTATTTTATGTATCAGTTCATTTCAGTCACTCATTCGTGTCTGACTCTTTGGGACCCCATGGACTACAGCACGCCAGGTTTCCCAGTCCATCACCAACTCCCAGAGCTTGCTCAAACTCATGGCCATCAAATCAGTGATGTCATCCAACCATCTCATCCTCTGTCATCCCCTTCTCCTCCTGCCTTCAATCTTTCCCAGCATTAAGGTCTTTTCTAAAGAATCAGTTCTTTTCATCAGGTGGCCAAAGTATAGGAGCTTCAGTTTCAGCATCAGTCCTTCCAATAAATATTCAGGACGATTTCCTTTAGGATGGACTGGTTTGATCTCCTTGCAGTGATCGATACTATTTTATATATAGCAGCATATATATGCTAATCTCAAACTCCTAATTTATCTCCCCCTACCCAGTTGCTATCCTCTTTGACAAGCATGTTTGCTGTTTGTGTGTGTGTGTGTGTGTGTGTCTGTGAATCTGTTTCTGTTTTGTAAATAAATTCATTAGGATCATATTTTAGATTCCACATATAAGTGATATCATGTGATATTTGTCTTTCCCGTCTGACTTAATTGATCTAATGGTTATGTCCTGACTCCATTGACTCTTATGACTGAAAATGTGAATCCAAAATGAAATTGCAGCTCAGCATATCAGAAGAAAGAATACAGAAAAACAGAAAATGTATGTGGTGATGTTTTCACATACTGATGTTTAGCTTGGAGTAAATGCAGAAAGTTTTGGTCACAAGCTCAACAAAATGATTCTTGAGCTAAGAGAAGTACAGGGAAGGACACTTCAAGGGGCAAGGAAAACAGCTTATAATTATTCTGTCCAAAAAGAAGAGAAGTGAAAGGGAGTAATCCAAGTCTATAAAATCAGAGTCAACAAGAAGAGGGTAAGTGGATATTTGTCTCTCCATCAAATTCTGGAACACGAACCTCAACAAAATAATAAACATTACATTGATGGTAGAAGACATTAATTAAATGATAGAAAAATGAATTCCCCTGTACTCACATGTGGAGTTCATAATTCTGAGAATGTGTAAAGGCAGAATAAACTAATTTCAAATAAGGCTGCACATTTTATCAAACGTTATCTCCAAAATGGTTGAAAAAGGAAAATTCAGTGTGTTTGACATTCCTTTCTGCCTTCTGAATTACTTTAAAAGACAACAATCATAGTAATCCACACAATGTCCTTTAAAGACAGATGCTGGTCCCGGTAGACTATGACCTATGTCTGTGACTTTTGGGGATGACATATTTGCATCCGAGTGTTGCACTTGCTTTCAAAGAGACCACAAAGAGAAACCTACAGATACTAAAGAAATATATTGTTGGTGCTCACATTCATTGAAATGTTTAACTGTATCCAAGCAGAGCTCTGGATGGCTTACAGATGTGTTTTAGGATAAACATTTCACAAGCAAAGAAGAATGAGATCAATAATAACAAATAACATGGAAAGGGCACTGGAATGGAAAAATGGCAACCATGAGGACAGAAACAGCAAGTAGCCAAGTCAACAAAGCTCAGCATTGTGTACCGTGACAAAACCACAGAACACAAAGGTAAAAGTGTTTGGTTGAGGGGTGGTGTAGGATTTGTTCCTCACCGAAAGGAGATGTGCAAGCCACCTCCTTCAGTAGCACGGAGCAAGAAAGGAAGGTTGGAAATAAATAAACAGTGATGGAAAAAGGAACAGCGAGAAAGTTACTTTATGATAAGAAAAAGGACTTGAATTTTTATTAAAAATGTATGAAATTTAAAATAGAGGAATACAAATTTCTAGTGGAAATTTTTTAAATAGCATTTTTTGATTATAGATTATTTAATATGCATGCATGCATTTTAGAAAACTTGGGAGATGAAGAAAATAAACATCCCATGACCCAGAGATTCTCTCCCCTACCTCTCACATGCTCACACACACACACACACACACACTCATAAAACTGAGATCCTAATGTATATATAATTTCAAAAGACTTTTTTTACTTTAAAACCATGTCGTGAGTATTTCTCATGTCAGTAAATGTTATTAGAACACATAATAAATTGATGGGTCCATAGTGTAATTAACGGATGATGAACCTGGATTCTTGCATATTCCCATACTTAGAAAAGAAATAAAACCATTAACTAAGCTATCTGTTCCTCAAAAATAGCACTGACCTTCTACCAAGATGAGTGGTGGATTGAACATACCCCTTTGTCAAAATCACATATGTACTGGGCTTCCCCTTTACCACTCCAGAACAGTTCTTCAAGCTCTCAGAGACTACCTCCCAGGTTAAAATCCTCAGACTGGCTCAAATAAAATTCTCCACTTCTTTCTTAGATTGACTACTGACAAATTTTTTTCATTGAAATCACTACGTTTGTTTTTTTTTTACATGAACATATCTATGATAAAGTTTAATTTCTATCAATAAATTAGGCACAAGAGAATATCTGAATTTCCAGCACCACTCTTCTTTTTTTAATATTTTCTTTTTATTGATTGATTTGGCTGCACCAGGTCTTAGTTGTGGTATGCAAGATCTTTCGTTGCAGCATGTGGGATCTAGTTCCTGGACCAGGGATTGAACCCAGTCCCCTGCATTGGGAACACGGTTGTCTTAGCCACTGGACCACTAGGCAAGTCCCCGGCATCACTACTGTCGCACTTTGGGGCCACTATTAAGTAAGATAAGGGTTCCTTCGAACACAAGCACTGCAATACCTCTACAATCCATCTGGTAATCAAGAAGGTTACTGAAGTGTTTAAAGAGTGGGATAAGCTGGACAAAGGGCTGATTCACCTCCTGGGCAGGAAGAGGCAGGAGGGCGTGAGATTTCATCGTGCTTCTCACAACAGCATGCAATTTAAAACTTATGAATTGTTTGCTTCTGGAGTTTTTCATTTAATATTTTCCAATCATCGTTGACTGTGGGTGACTGAAACTGCAGAAGGCAAAACCACAGATAAAGGGAAACTACTGTACTTCATTCAGGGCCAAACCGGATGTTCAAAAATATGACAAACATTCATGATGAGTGTTCAAAGGCATGTGAATGTTAAAGGTGAAAGTTCAAGAGCAGGCCTGAAAACTAGAAAGCTAAAAAATAGCACCAAAGAATTGCCAACAAGGCCAAAATACAATGGTAAAGAATTAGAATGATACAGTATGTTCCCTTTCTGTAAGTGCCACAGTAAATGGGGCAGATGGGGAGGATAAGCTGGGAGATTGGGACTGACATATGCACACTACTATAGATATACATATATATACATAATAGATAATTATTAAGAACCTACTTATAGCACAGGGAACTATAGTTAATATTCTTAATGATCTATATGCAAAAAGAACCTTAAAAAAAGTGAATATGTGTTTAACTGATTTACTTTGCTATTTACCTGAGACTAACATATAACACTGTAAATCAAATATACTCCAATAAAAACAAATTTTAAAAAAGAAAATCACAAAAAAAGGCTACTAAACACACACCCCATGGAGAAGGCAAACATAAAACATTAAAAACTTAAAACACCTGCTTGCAAGGATAACCCAAGAAATTTAAAATTTTTGTGAAAATATTAAGTGTTTCAATATAATATTATGCAGCACTTCAAAATCAAACTACTTTCCCTTTATTATGACTGCTTATTTAAACTTGCACAGTAAAGTTAGATCATAATGGCAACCATTATGTGCAATGATTGTATAGGTATTGCTACCAATAGTTCAGATGTCCTAACCACAACTCATTAAGGGTAGGTGCTACCTAGGGTCGGCTTTCCAGGTGGTTCAGTGGTAAAGAATCTGCCTCCCAATGCAGAAGACGTAGGTTCTATCCCTGAGTTGAGAAGATATCCTGGTATCCTGGAGAAGGAAATGGCAAGCCACTCCAGTATTCTTGCCTGGAAAATTTCATGGACAGAGGATCCTGGCGGGCTATACTCCATGGGGTTGCAGAGACATGCTTGAGAGACTGAGTATACAATCCACTGAGAGGAAGGGGTTTAGCCTCTAATGGGACACACAATTACTTTTATTGTCCCTCAAGTTTACATAAAAACAGAAATTTAGTCTTATTCCATCCCAATATCAACAAGTGCCCCTTTTTGTCATATACCGCCTGCCTGTGAAATTTTGGTGCACCAATAATCATCTTACCCACATTCAAGATTTCTTCTAACCCTTATCACAAGCTTTAACATAATTTTCAACTGCTCATGTGCCAAAGACTCTCTAGTCTATATCAGCCTCTTCATGGATCCGCAAGTTCATATATCCAATTACCTAACTTGACAATTCACCTTGGATGTCTAATGGGCATCTCAACCTTAACATGGTCATAAGAGAACTCTGGGTCCCGAGCCTAAACTATTCATCCTCTATATTCCTCATCCCATAACACAGCACCACCACTCAATCCCAAACCTGGGAATTCTCATTCCCATCTTGCTTTCATTCCCTATATCCATTCCATTCTAGCCCTGTCAATTCAATCCTTTTAAATATACCCCAAATATGTGAATATTATTTCCAGCTCCACTATCAATTTGGTTCAATCACCACTATTGGTTGGAGGGGCTATTACAACAGCTTGCAAAGTAGCGTCCCTCTGCTTCTACTCTTGATTTCCTGTAGATTGTTCTCCACACAATAGTCAAGTAATATTAACAGATGATCAGAATTACTAAGAAACTCTCTAACACTTTCCAACATACACAGAATCCAGGTTCCTTACCATGGTTTACAGAGATGTAATCTGGTCCTGAACTCCCTTTTAGACCACGTTTCATATCAGTTTCTCTTTGCCCATTAAATTCCAGGTGCATTTTGTTTCTCCAACAGCAAACTCATTGCTACCTTATGCCTTTGTTGTTTTCACACCTTCTACCTGGAATGCTCTTCCCTCCCTTTTTCCATGATTAGCTGTTCCTTCTCATTCAGATCTCAGGAAACCTGCCTTGTTCCAATTCAAGTCATTCACCACAATGCTCAGTTTTAACTCTCTCACTAGCATTTATTACTAGCTGGTATTTTTCTTGCTTATTTGGTGTCTTAGTGTTTCTCAGTCTCCACCAAAGTGTTGGCTCCAAGAGAGCAGGTACCACACCCTACTGTCCATGGTTCTGTACCTAGCATAGAAGAGAGCTTGGCACACAGGAGTTGAAAAGGTGTTTGTTGAAAGAATGAAGAGCAAGCACTCAAAAATATTTGCTGCATGGAGACAGAATATAAAGACAGTACAATGTAAAAGCCACTGCTGCTGCTGCTGCTAAGTCGCTTCCGTCATGTCCGACTGTGCGACCCCATAGATGGCAGCCCACCAGGCTCTGCCGTCCCTGGGATTCTCCAGGCAAGAACACTGGAGTGGGTCTCCATTTCCTTCTCCAATGCATGAAAGTGAAAAGTGAAAGTGAAGTCGCTCAGTCGTGTCCGACTCCTAGCAACCCCATGGACTGCAGCGCACCAGGCTCCTCCATCCATGGGATTTTCTAGGCAAGAGTACTGGAGTGGGGTGCCATTGCCTTCTCCAAAAGCCACTAGCCCGGTCCATTAATTCTTTGTGTTGTTACAGGGTTTTTGCCCTAGTCTGGCCACACTTGGCACTATAGCATTTAAATGAGGAGAGGGATAGAGGGAAGTGAACAGAAAGAAGACTGGCATAAAAGCTACACAGGATCAATACAAATGAGGCTATGTGTGATGGGCAAAATAACATGCTATCCAAGATCTCTCCACCCAGTTAGTCACTTCATGTAGCAGAGGTGAATAAAGATTGCAGATAGAATAACCGTTGCTAATTAGCTGACCTTGAGATGGGGAGATTATCCTAGGTTATTCTTGTGGACCCAGTGTCATCACAAAGGTCCTTGGAAATGAAGGAGAGTGGCGGGGAGATCAGTGCCAGGTGAAGGACCATGGGGTCATTGCTGGCCTGGAAGATGGAAGGAGGCCATAAACCAGGGAATTGCAAACAACCATCAAAACCAGCAAAGGG
This sequence comes from Budorcas taxicolor, assembly GCF_023091745.1. Classification (NCBI taxonomy): domain Eukaryota; kingdom Metazoa; phylum Chordata; class Mammalia; order Artiodactyla; family Bovidae; genus Budorcas; species Budorcas taxicolor. Next base: position 27,355,609 of record NC_068920.1, read on the forward strand.
CAAGAATAGAAAGTTTCCTCTTAGAGACTCTAGAAGGACTAAGCCCTTGCCAACGCCATGATTACAGCCCAGTGAGGACCATTTTGGAAACTCTGAGCTCCAGAATGGTAAGATGATAGCTTCTATGTTGTTTCAAGCCACCACGTTTGTGGTAATGTGTTACAGTTGTAACAGGCAACTAATACACCAACTGCTCAAAACTAATGATCTGGAAAGAATAGCAGGGGCAAGAGCTTTCACAAATCAGCTTTCTGACTCCTGCAGACACCTGCTGAGGGAGGGCAGACACCCCGTTCCTCCTGGTCTGAAGGCACTGGTTAAAAAACCTCCTGCAAGTGTGCAGCCTTCTGTTTTCCTTCTCTGTTATTACCTCCATTTCTCACTCCCCTACAATGCACAAAAAAACACCCACCCCAAGATACCCACACATTTGCCAGAAAGGAGAAGGGATTCGATTTTTTTTCAAGTCCTCCCCTACCCTAAAATCTTCGTTATAAAAGCCATTTGCTAACAAACTAAAGAGCGAGGATAAATTTGATACACAATACTGCTTTCATTCAATTACTACACTGAGGATCAAATTCAATGCTTGGATGCACACTACAGTGAAATTCAGCTCTAATCTTTTTCCTTTGAATCATGAATAGACATTTTAGTGTATATTACACAGCAAAGCAATAACAAACACTCTAGTAAAAATAAAAATGCTCCTCAATTATTTTTCACTTATCCCTTATGAATTTTATTGCCTAAAAAATGAAAGCAGAGCTGCTGAGGGAGGGCAGTCATGTCATCATCATGTAGTTTGTAATAAATACGAACCTGTTTCCCCTACAGAAATGGGATACAAATGCTTATGCATTTTTAGCCTTTCCACAACTACAATGGCAGAAATGAAAGCATTTCCTTATTTCAGTGCATCAGTATTTAGTTTAGTAACATTGCAGAATTTTAATATGTTAAAACTGTAAATGTTAAGTAAGAAAAGAGGCCAAATAATGAATGATACGTTCATGTAATTGGTGATAATCAGTATGTAAGCCCAATAATCTTGTTTAAGGCTCCTCTTGTGACTCAGTGGTAAAGAATCCATCTGCAATGTGGGTTCAATCCCTGGGTTGAGAAGACCCCCTGGAGTAGGAGATGGCAACCCATTCCAGTATTCTTGCTTGGGAAGTCTCATGGACAGAGGAGCCTGGCAGGCTACAGTCCATGGTGTCCCAAGAGAGTCAGACACGACTTGGCAACTAAATAGCAACAAAAATCTTGTTTAAAGGATACTTTCTCACCAGATTTATTAAAAATTCTTTTAAAATCGTATTATAAACTATAATTGAATGTGTTCAGTATTTGAAACTGATACTTCCCTGGTGGCTCAGACGGTAAAGCATCTGTCTACAATGCGGGAGACCTGGGTTCGATCCCTGGGTCGGGAAGATCCCCTGGAGAAGGAAATGGCAATCCACTCCAGGACTACTGCCTGGAAAATCCCATGGACAGAGGAGCCTGGTAGGCTACAGTCCATGGGGTTGCAAAAAGTCAGACACGACTGAGCGACTTCACTCACTCACCCAGAACTTATCAGGACAGAAAAAAAGAAAAATAACAGAATAATGGCCAGTTTTAAATAGTTTCTGGAAATACAAGATATCTATTAAGTGGAAGCTCTATATGTAAATAAGAAAGTTTAGTGTGACCATAAACACTTTACCATGCTTTACTACTGAGACTTTCTCATAAAAATATTAAATTAACTATAAAGTATTGACTTTAAAAAGCAGCTCATTAAACCCAGTAAATTACTGAGAAAAAAATGTGAGCAGCAAGGAGTTTATGGCTTTCAGTATATAAGATAATATTCTAAGAAGGGAAAAGTACACAGCTCTGTTTATAAGGAAAATCATGCTGTCTTTATCTGTGTCATCAATCACTAGAGGCAGAATTCGAAGTAAAATTGGTAAGAAGGTGACACTCAAATAATGTTCATTAGCTAATATGGTTAATGTAAACTATACTCATATGTGAAATATATTTAGTTTCCAATAAAACCCTTCCCAGATCCAGATTGTGGTCATCACAACATCTTAATGAAATTCAGAGAAAGCACTTTTGGAAAGTGGACCCCGCATGAAGTTTAGCAAGTAGTGATTTTGAGAAGGAAGAGGGATTCCCATGTGATAACACTTCCTGATGAAGAGGGTACTGGCCAGCCCTTCTCTGATCCTCATAACAACTTGTACAATATCTCCTTTATAGTGCTCCCCTGAATTAAGGTTTATTATCATCAGGCAGAATGAAAAACTAATCAAGTAACAGCTAATGTTCTGAGTACATCTAATTTAGTACAGCCATATAACCCGAATGTTTTTTAATCACTAATCTTCCCCATATGTTTCATTATGACCCATAAACTCAAATGGAAACTCTTTACAGGAACAAGAATATCATAAGTGAGTGATATTTTTCTTTGGAAATTTAGAATATTATATGAAAAAAACTTTATCCATCCACTTAAATAGGCTAAGTTTTCTTAACTGCAGCTTGAATGGTATCTGGCTTCTTTCTGCGTTCTGACTCCTACTCTAGATATTATCATCTGATATGCAATTGATGTTTAAATTTGACTATTAACTCTTTGCATAGAGTTAATCTTAACCATTTTGATTATTTTACCTTGACTTTAAATGGGGATAACAAAATTTGCTAAGTGTAGGCAGAAAATAAAAGTAGTATTATTACCATTGATTTCCCCAGATCAAAGGTAATTTTGTTCTTATCCCTTCATTTCTATTTTATTCTTTTTAGATGTTTTAGATTTTCATCAAAATCAGCAATATTCAAAGAACAAAGAATAAAACACACATATATATAAAATATTATAATTCATGACAAAATTGTTTTATAATCTACATCAATTTTGATATACTTTATAAAATTCATAACAGATACATGGATCTGAGAAAAATAAGATACTTCTGAGTTGGATTACCTAAGCCAACCAGTATATATAGCTTTCATTTTTTTCATTTCTAATTTTGTAATCATATAAAAATTACACTGCAAATTAGGTTTAGTTTATCAGAATAATTGAATTGTTCCTCATTGGGTCCCAGTGACTTGAAATTACTTAATAAGTGACTTAAAATTCACGATTCCTGTTCTTAATTCTGGCTAATCCAGCTACCTCCAAATGACCTTGTGTATTTTAGTCTGTAAAAGAGCTACCCATACTCAAGTTACTTCTCTACCATAGAAAATGTATCATGGTTGTGGTTCAGTTGCTAAGTCGTGTCCGACTCTTTGTGACCCCATGGACTGCAGCACACCAGGCTCCCCTGTCCTTCACTATCTCCTGGCATGAATTTGCTTAAATTCATGTCCATTAAGTCAGTGATGCTATCTAACCATCTCATCCTCTGCTGCCCCCTTATCCTTTTGCCTTCGGCATCTCCCAGCATCAAGGTCTTTTCCAATAAGTCAGCTCTTCGCATCAAGTGGCCAAAGTATAGGAGGTTCAGCATCAGTCCTTCCAGTGAATATTCAGGGTTGATTTCCTTTAGGATCGATGGGTTAGACCTCCTTGCAGTCCAAGGAACTGTCAAGAGTATTCTCCAACATCACCATTCAAAAGCATCAATTCTTTGGCATTCAGCCTTCTTTACCATCCAACTCACATCCGTACATGACAACTGGAAAATCCATAGCTTTGACTATACCTTAGGTTTTACTATCATGGTAATAAATGGCATACTTGCATATAACAAAAAGAGGCTTATTGTCTGGTAGGAAACTTAAATGGTAAAACCAGTAGAATAGAATGGTAACATAACTAGTGGTACACAGACTGCTAAATATGCATAGAGGGGACTCCCCTAGTGGTCCAGTGGTTAAGACTCCAAGCTTCCAAGGCAAGGGGCATGGGTTTGACCCCTGGTCAGGGAATTAAGATCCCACAAGCTGCGAGGAGTAGCCAAAAAAGAGAAAAGCTATGGGCAAAGTGAAAGACAACTGCAAAGGAGTAATCAGTATTAAAGAATGTCCTCCAGCTTTGGCATCGCAATGATCTGGTCAACTAGGTGAAAGCACTTTTCAGTTCAGTCACTCAGTCGTGTCCGACTCTTTGCAACTCCTGGGACTGCAGCATACCAGGCCTCCCTGTCCATCACCAACTCCCAGAATTTACCCAAACTTATGTCCATTCAGTCAGTGGTTCCATCCAACCATCTCATCCTCTGTCATCCCCTTCTCCTCCTGCCTTCAATCTCTCACAGCATCAGGGTCTTTTCAAATGAGTCAGTTCTTCGCATCAGGTAGCCAAAGTATTGGAGTTTCTGCTACAACACCGTCCTTCCAATGAACACTCAGGTCTGATTTCCTTTAGGATTGACTGGTTTGATCTCCTTGCAGTCCAAGGGACTCTCTAAAGTCTTCTCCAATACCACAGTTCAAAAGCATCAATTCTTCGGCGCTCAGCTTTCTTCACAGTCCAACTCTCACATCCATACATGACTACTGGAAGAACCATAGCCTTGAGTAGATGGAACTTGGTTGGCAAAATAATGTCTCTGCTTTTTAGCAGAACATAAAAGTCAGATTATATCGGGGTGCAGAATAAAAGAGTGTGCCTATCAGAGAACAAGGGTAATATGAACCACTCTTGGAAGATGATGAGCTATGAACTGGAGAAGAGAGACCATAGTCATAAATCCTAACTCAGAGGCCTGATGCCACAGAGTTGGACTGTGAAGAAGGCTGAGCGTCGAAGAATTGATGCTTTTGAACTGTGGTGTTGGAGAAGACTCTTGAGAGTCCCTTGGACTGCAAGGAGATCCAACGAGTCCATTCTAAAGGAGATCAACCCGGGGATTTCTTTGGAAGGAATGATGCTAAAGCTGAAACTCCAGTACTTTGGCCACCTCATGCGAAGAGTTGACTCATTGGAGAAGACTTTGATGCTGGGAGGGATTGGGGGCAGGAGGAGAAGGGGACGACCGAGGATGAGATGGCTAGATGGCATCACTGACTCGATGGACGCAAGTCTGAGTGAACTCCGGGAGTTGGTGATGGACAGGGAGGCCTGGCGTGCTGCGATTCATGGGGTCGAAAAGAGTCAGACACGACTGAGCGACTGAACTGAACTGAACTGAACTGAATAGGGTTAAATCCCACTTCTTCTGACTCCTGCCTTCCAAAAAATTTGTCACAGATGTCAGCACCATAAAGTTGTTGCTAAACCTATGTCCCTAATGCACAAGCATGTCTAATGAAATCCAAGCCTTCTTGCAGGAACCCAAACAATCCCCATTCACCCATGGCCAAGTTAAACCCAAATGGATCATCTTCATGTTGATAATATACATGCAGCTGGAATTCTATTTCATGAAAATACCATTCTTACTATACAGACATTTATTGGAGTTTGAACCTTAGCCAAAAATCCTAAAAGGATTACAACATGACAGGCTGGCTGTAGGTTGTAAGGGATATGGGGAGAGAAGCCCACAGGCATCAACCATCCCAGGAAACAAGTCACCTTCAACAGGCATGCCTGAGTGAAAGCATTCTATTTAACACTAGCGTGGTCATTCAGAATCATTTCAGACAAAGAAATTAAAACTCCTTAGCTTCAGGAAACCACTAAGAATTCATGCAAGGAATCTAAAAACCAAGAGAAACCAGAATTGTAAATTTTCAAATTCTCATCTGCAGTTGATCGACTTAAGGTGGAAGACTGAGATCATGCTTCTAAAAATTGTTCCCAAATTACATATACACCATATAATTAATGGATTAAAACCTAGCTCAGATATGCAAATAAAAATGAACTGAACTGAATTTCCTTTTTTAAAAAGTTGGTTATTAATCCCAATTATTTCTAAATTACAGTTTAATCATCTAAGGCCCTAACATTCACTTTCCACTTACTAGCAATAGTATGCTTTAAAATACTATGCTTAAAAACACCAATCCCGCTAGAAGTGTAAAGTAAGTATAATATCACCACTTTCAAAGCTAGCCTAATCCTGAGATGGGTGCTAGTGATGCTGTGAACTGTGGTCCTCACTCAGGGTCGTGACATGTACTGTGAATGTGCAAATCAGTCTTCCGGAAAAAAAGAATGTGGATCAAATCTAATTGACACAGGTAATAGATCTGCATTATTCTTTGTTCTCAATTTAACCCAGCATTTTACAGGTTTGTATGCTTCCATTTGCTTTAGAGAATCAAAGTGAGATCTCTTTAAATGCTTGGCATTTCAGGTGTTTTTATCTGTTCCTCAGCAATTTTTGAAGAGAAAGATAAATTGTTATCAGAGCTAATGCTTTGCTAAAGATATAACTTAGCTTTGATTGGTAGCTAATCTTCCATCTTAACATAAAATGGGAAGTTAAAATATACCCAATTTAGCATATCTTTGAAGACACATGCAGTCTACAACTCAAGGAACTGCTGTTAATAAATGGTAGATAAAAACAAATTTTTGCATACATTTTTCTCTGCAATATCTACTGTGTCCCGAATTTTAAATAGTCTGAGATAAATTCATTTAAATGAGTCTGTTGAACTCCATGTTAAGATGATTATCTAACCACAAATATGTCCATATATCATGTACAGATTTATATCAGCAATTGATAGACCATCAGATATAAAGTGACCATATATCAACTTAGTACCAAATTTGAGAGACTCAAGTAAACATAAAATGCTCAACCATCAATGGGAAGAGAGCTAAACAGCCTCAATTAATAATGAGAAGTATGAAAATTAGCTACAAAATAGTACTATTTATTATGAAACTATCAAGGAACAAAATTCAAAACAGATCAAAACGAATCAGCCAGTATTTTGCTCACTTTGATTTGATGTTGTTCTGACAACAGGTATTGACTAAATACCCACCAGATTCTGCACTCTTTTCATTTAATGTTGTGACTTAGGGATTTAGTTTGGGTCTATAGCAAAAATCAATGTATGCTGTATGATTGCAAAGATAGAAAACATTTTCCTCTAGCATTTTAACCTATGATTGAAGTTTATCATCTAAGAATTTCACTCCAAAAGGAATAATTCTGGTCCCTTAAGCTAAGGAATGGTATCTTTCAGACATCCTTGCTTTTTTTTTAATTAAACTGGTAATTGACAAATACCAATCATCTACTTGTTTTAATCTTGGAGAGAAGGAACAGAAATAAAATATCTTTCATTGAGTTTTTCATTACATTTAATTTTTAAGTATTTTCATTGCATTAAGGCTGGTAAGAATTAACTTTCATTTGATTATTATAATATTTCACATATGTGCAGTCAAGATAAAACACAAAGATCGGTAAACCTAAGATAGTATCTATTTTAGGATAAGTGGAGATGCTTACTGTTCAATAAAGAAACTTTCTTCTTCAGCATTTACCTAGAGCAAGATGTAGATTAATAATAATGGTAACAATATTAATGGTGATGATCAGCTAATAATTACTGGATGCTTATTATATGACATTCATCATGCTAAGCATATTACATGTATTAACTCATTTAATACCAAAGCAGCTTTATGAAGTAATTACCAATATTTCCTGCATTTTATATATGAAAAACAGAGGTCCTCTAAAGGTCGTAGGCAGCGGGCAGTGAAGCAGGATTCAGACCTGGCAATCTGACACTAGAGTCTGTGTTTTTAATGGCAGGTTTCCCAATCTACCGATCATGGCTCATTAGTAAATTGTGGCATCAATGTAATGCGCTGCAACTATGTTTTTTTAAATAAGATAGAAGAAAACAGAAAATATATTGTCAGCTTCATGGGCTTGTGATCTATACTGTCTCATAAGGCCCCATTCTATGAAAAGCCTCCAACTTGGCTTAATGATCTGCGGCCAGCATCTTGAAACTGAATAATTTTAGTTTTGAAGGGAAGTCCAATGAGACAATGCAACACGTTCATGAGGAGAGGATGCGTGCACGATACATGTGCCCATGGTTCCCTGTCTTAGGTGATGCCTGGTGAGTACAGAACTCAGGTGGACCCAGGATGCATGGGTGACTGTCAAGACCCAAAGTGAATACAGGATAAGCACATTACATCTGTATCCAAGAAAGGTGTGGTGGGACCACACTTTCCAAGAAAACCAGAACTTGCTTCCAAAGAAGAAAGAAGGCAATGGCCTTCTAAGAAATAAGAATGACCGAGGATAATCCTATCCTACTCTTTCTTACTCATGTTACTTTCCTGTAGTAGTCAATCACTTCTGCTGAAAATGACATAGAAGGAAAGAGAAACATAAGGCAACCCAGAGTCCTGTTCTTTTCGGTCCTTCCTTACTCATCAGTACCCCTAAGGCAGAGAGCATTATAGAATGTGCACATTAAAAATGAAACAAATAGTTGTGTTAGTTTTATATGGTACTTCCACTGTTCTGATAAGAACAAAATGCACAGGCAAGTATGAGCTAAGACATACAAATTGTACAATTTTGGTGATTTCATATATGAGCTAAGTGATCTTATACTATAACATTCTGGCCTTGCAGGTTATAAAGACAAATGGTACAATTCATCTTAATAATTTAAACATCTAATTTAATTTTTCTTTACTTAGAATGACAACAAAAGCAGAATAAACAAAACATCGTGACAAACTGAGAAAGAAAGAGACCATGGAAGAAAGGAAAAAGTATATATTTAAGTACCTTTAACAGCACCTTTTTCCTGCATTTTAAACAAAAGGTCCCACATCTTTATTCTGCATAAGACCCTGCAAATTATAGCGTCAGCCCTGTGCAGTACACATACCGGGGTAACCACTGTTTCACAAAACTTTTATTTCGTGAAACAAATATACACAAGCAATATGCAGGGCTTCCCTGGTGGCTCAGTGGTAGAGAATCTGCCTGCCAATGCAGGAGATGCAGGTTTGATCCCTGGGTCGGGAAGATTCCCTGGGGTAGGAAACGGCAACCCACTCCAGTATTATTGCCTGGAAAATCTCATGAACAGAGAAGCCTGGTGGGCTACAGTCCATGGGGTCGCAAAACAATCAGACACAATTTAGTGACAAAACAGTATATGCAGGTGTACTGTCTCATGATGTAAAGAAAAGGTTTTTTTCATATGATGAGTCAAAGAGAGTTTAAAAAATCACTTCACTACTCTAGAGAAAATAAAAGGCATAAAAACGCTCACTTCTTGCCACCCTGGAAGATAGTCCACTTAACGAGGACAATGTAGTTACCTGAATTCCTGCTCCCTGTTACGTTCTGTTTCAAATCTAAACTCCTCTGTTCAATTCCTGCTGCTGCTGCTGCTAAGTCGCTTCAGTCCTGTTAGACTCTGTGCGACCCCATAGACGGCAGCCTATCAGGCTCCCCCATCCCTGGGATTCTCCAGGCAAGAACACTGGAGTGGGTTCCCATTTCCTTCTGCAATGCATGAAAGTGAAAAGTGAAAGGGAAGTCACTCAGTCATGTCCAACTCTTAGCGAGCCCACGGACTACAGCCTACCAGGCTCCTCCATCCATGGGATTTTCCAGGCAAGAGTACTGGAGTGGGGTGCCATCGCCTTCTCCGGTTCAATTCCTAAAGACCCTCATAATTAGGACTGACTTTCCTACTGACTTTCCATAGCTCTGCAACTTGACCCCTCAACCCCAGGGGAACATGATGGCACTCACTTCCCTGTACTCTTCATTTCCCGGCCTCTATTCAAGCAATCTCCTCCCAGCCACAGCACCGGCCCATCCTTCCTTCCTTCCAGACACAACTCAGGGGCCCCTTCCCCCAGTGTCTTTGTCTTTCGCGTGTTTGAAATTTTTATACTTACTTCCTGTACCGTAACGGTACCACATTATGGACAATTCAGATGTTGCCCTAGAAAAGATATGAGATTATCTCATACTCATTTCTCCCACATCCCATGACATTCAAAGTGGTTGGGCTACATACAGCACTCACTATGGAGCCAGGAGACAGAGAAACAACGCAGTTTTTTTGAACATCTACTAAATATGCTAACCACACTCCCCGTGACTACCCTGTGAAGTAGGTGTCTGTGGATGACTTTACAGATAAAGAACCTGAGGTTTAAATAACTTGCCCAACTTTCATAGAACTAGGACCAAGGCCTAAGCTTCTCCCAAGCTTCTGCCTTTTAAATGGTACCTTGGAAAATATTAAGGTAATGAACAACAAATCATGCTAATTAGACCAAACCTGAGCAAATTCTTTCTAAGTCACAGGGAAGAGCTGTTTTTGTTTGTTTGTTTGTTTGTTGAACTTTAAGGCTGCCTTCTAAGTTATGGATGAAAAAAAAGGCAAATTCAAATTTGAAAATGCAAATAGGAGGTCTGGGTGAGAAGGTGGACGGCATGTGAAGGAGGGTGAGTAGTTTTGACAAACAAGACAAAGGGAGAGAATACTCTTTTAAATAAATAAAAATTATAGGATAATGTGGGAATTTAAACTCTGGAAGAATAACAGAGAACTGTCAATTTTTTAAAATTGATGGCTCAGGCATAGAGCACAAGGCATGAGCTTGAGCCCGGCATATGCCGTGGAGGGAGCTGGACAAAGAAAAATGTTTCATCTGTTTTGTTTCATGAATGGAAAATAAAGGACTCTATCTGTGAGCTTTTCTTTAAAATCTTTAACCTACTATTGAATCTTCTAACCATCTCTTAGAATAATTTTTCTTCCAGATGAAGTAAAACATTTTTTCCTAACTGAGGGTTTAACTGTTAGACTCCTTCCATAAAAAGCATAATTGTCAAAATAACCACAAGGTTTAATACCTGATTATATCAGAAATCTCAGTGGAAATAAAAATGTTAATGTGGGATTCGAGTGTAACAGGCATTAATACACAGTACGAGAACATCCATAACGATTTTATTCTTAGCTCAAAAGTGAAAAGCAACAGATTTAATTTCAGTGTTAAAGAAATTCTGAAAAACCAACTGTTTTCCTTAGATGTTCCTGAAGCTTTTGTATATCCTTTCTCATTGAAAGGAGAGCTGAGATCCCTATAAAATAACAGTACATCCATAAGGCAGTGGAATCAACTAGAATACAAATAAAAATAATCAAAAAATCAAATCACCGTTTAAACAGTGAAGTCACAAAGTTTCACTATAATCAAAGTTATTTTTATTTCCAATAATATTTGCTTATTGGATATATTTTCTTTTGGAGGGAGCAAAAGCTAAACTTTCATGGAAAAAAAAGGACTGATTAAAATGTGTATTTTCATACGAGTATGTGTGCATTAAAAAAGATCATGAGGTTCTTCCACAAAAAGTCCATGGCCAAATGGACTGAGTACACATTAATGAAATCCACACCTGGGTATAAATGGAATCCAGCAACCCCCTATCAGAAAACATTTGGAAAGGGCTTTTAAGCAAAGAGAGAGCTCATTATATCATTGCGATTGTGTCGAAGTGAATTGACTTCTTTATGAATGCTATTCTAAGAATATTCATACCGTCCAATTTGACATTTAAATGTGTTACATGTTGTTCTTAAGTATATTTTAGGCTGCACATTTTTAAGTGAGATGATAAAACCATATGCAATGGTCTTAAGGGGCCACAAAGGAAGCAGAGACCAGGATGATATTTCTGTATGCCTGTGAGCTGGGGAACTCCACTCCAACAAAGACAGCTATTCACTGTTCTGTTAATTTAGCAACTGCAAAACTACCTTTTGTGTATTCAGCATCCCCTCTCACTTTCCCAATATTTTACAAAATTCATGTGGCTTGCAACAACTTTACCTTAAATTTAGAAAGGCCTTCAAATTGTCAGAGAGGGTACACACTGGCAAATTAATGATGCCATGAGTTACTTACATTTTATATACTGCATAAAAAGAACTTGTAAATAGGAGGGTTTACCTATATGACTACCCACACACATACACACTTGTGTGTGCATGCGCACACATACACACACACTATTATGCATGTTCTGAGACTGTAGCTCTTTGGTGGACCCGAAGCTCTCTTTTTATTTTTAAGGAAACTTTGAATTCTCAGATATTTCTAGATTTTCTTTTTGTTTATTTATGGTTGTGCTGGCTCTCTAGTTGCAGCAAGAAGGGGCTACTCTCCAGCTGTGGTACGTGGGCTTCTCATTGTTGTGGCTTCTCTTGTTGCAGAGCATGGGCTCTAGGGTGTATGGCCTTGCAGTTATGGCGCGTGGACCCAGCAGTTGCAGCTCCAGGGCTCTAGAGCACAAGCTCGGTAGTTGTGGTGCCTGGGCTTAGTTGCTCTGTGGCATGTGGGATCTTCCCAGATCAGGGATCGAACCTGTACCTTCTGCATTGGTAGGTGGATGCTTTACCACTGAGCCACCAGGGAAGCCTCCCTTTTCCTTTTTAATTTGACTAATTTCACCTAAATATATATTCCTCCCCAAATCATGGCAATTTCTTGCTTTAAAATCATGTGCTTCCATTCATACCAAAGCAGTAAAAAACAGTATATCACACTAAAGCATAATGAGCAAATCTCCATACACTCCCACATAACGCTGTGCAACACTGACATCCAATATTTCTGCCACATGTCTAGGTCCCACAGTTCCACTTTCTCCTGCTTATAGTTCTAATCACAAATTAGCCAACAAGTATTTATTCTTTGTGATCTGTGTGCTTAGCATTGTATAAGGATAAAAAGACATTTAACATGTAACACTTTCCCAATAATGGATATGTATTCTAATTAGAAGTGGACAACCGCTAACTGACAAACTTCGGTTGATACCTGCCTCTCACCCACTTTGATCCTGGTATAAGGCCAGCATTCAGGACATAAAGATGAACAAAGGCACGTCCCTGCCCTAGAATAGATCATGTTCAAGATAAATAACATTTTATATAACAGGTACCATAATGAAGGTCTGTGCAAAGGGCAAACGGTACTCTAAAAGAAGAGTGCTTATATCTGGGACTTCCCTGGTGGTCCAGCGGTTAAGAATCCACCTTGCAATGCAGGAGACATGGATTCAATCCCTGATCCAGGAACTAGGATCCCACACACCACAAGGCAACTAAGCCCTCGCAATGCAGGGCATGACTAAGACCTGAAACAGCCAAATAAATAAAAAATAAATAATTTTTTTTAAGGAATGTTTATTTCTGACTGAGGGCTCAATGAAGGTTTGACAGAGACACCAAAATCTAAGCAGACTCTCGCAAGGCACTCAGGATCCCAGCGGCTGGACCATCCTTATTTGAGTACAAGCCAAGAAGACGAGAGCAGACTCAACAGGACTTAAAAGCTTGTGAAAGAAACAGGGTGGGCTCTGGTGAGCAAGAAGCCACCAAAGTTTCTGAGATAGAGTCCTGATCCTCTCTGCATTTCAGATGATAACTTGTGACTGTCAAGAAGAGAAGAAGGGAGAACAGGTCTGGAAACTGAGAACCTTGAGATGGGACTGCTCACAGATAAGACAGGATACAACCCAGAGCAATGACTGTCGGGAGCCAAAGGCAAAACTGATTCCAGAGATGTTAGAAACAGACCAGACAGCACCTGTGGGCTGAAGCAAGGAAGGAACCCAGCCAACAGATGACTCTGAAGTTTCTCACATAGGCGTGTGTGGAGAATATAGGAGGAAGACATAACTGGAGGGGATCCACATAGGGGCTCAATTTAGAACCTAATTTAAGCTTGAAAATTCTGTGACATCAGTGAAAGCATGCAGGAGGTAGCTGGGATGCAGGACTCGTGTTCCAGAGAGATGCAGATACAAAGAGAGATCCTTTGACCTAACTCTGAGGGTCACTACACTTAAAGATAGACTGTTACACAAAGGGGTTGACCTTTCCTCCCAGACTGAGAAGGAACATAAGGGTAAAGGAAAAGGCAACAGACAGAAATCTCACCAAAACCCACGGAAGACAGTGGAGAAGATGGCAGGGTGCCCACCACATATCAGCTTGATCTACTGATCTAATTAAGCAAAAAATAACATGGATACCTCTTTGAGAACAAACCTCTAGCTTAGATGCCAGTTTTGTGACTCAGGAAGTAACCATGAAAGGTTAAGGTCAGTTCAAGTGAGGATTATAAAGTCTTCCCTGGAGGAAGCTGTACCACTTCCTCTGGACGCTTGGAGCATGGAAGCCATGGAAAAGAGATATGGTAGGGCAGGACATGCCAGGCAAGAATTAAAAATAAGAACAGAGCACAGGAGGGGCAGGGATCATCAAGGCACCTAATTAAAGAGATCACTCCTCTTGGATTAATGGTGAGGGGGAGGGGGAGATGAGTACTAGTCATCTCCAAGGCTATCATGAAGAGCTCTGAGGGTCAAGCAGAGATGCTGGGACTGCCACCGTGCAAGGCCCCGTGGGGCTCCTGAGCACCCCATTGCTTTGATGATAGAAAACTGCCTTCATTCAGCCTCCAGGACCTTCCCTGAGATATAAAGAGCAGATTTAAGCAGTTGCTGATTATGGAAGGGAGAGGATGGAAGATCAGGGAGAAACAGTCAAGAGCAGCCTTGGGGCAAGATCCTAGTTTCCCCATCAAAGGATACACACAATGGTATCTTTGAACTGTTCGACAGATCCTGAAACCCCCTCCATGTGACAGAAGTGTTAACAATGGTATGCTACCCACAAACATGCAGAACCTGGCCCAGGTGGACCTGAAGGTTGATGTTGCTGACTCCTACTTACCTCACCACCAACCCATCAGAAGAATGTCCACGAGCTGATCATGCCCTCTTTGGACAATTACCATAAAACTTCTCACTATCTTCCCCAAGTTGGGACACTTGGCTTTCAGGGTATTAGCCTACTGTGTCTCCTTTACCGGGCAAAGCAATAAAGCTACTCTTTTTTACTTCACACAAAACTCTGTCTCTGAGATTTGATTTGGCACCAGGGTATAAAGTAGCTGAGCTTTCGGCATCAGGACTGTCCTAGGTCAAGCTGTACATCCATCCACAGTCTTGTCTACCAGTTTCTCCTTGCTCCTGCAACAGCCCCAAATGACTCTTGACAACTGTTTCCATACTAGCTCCTGTCTTGCACACTGGCCACACAAGGAAACAGAATGTCAGAATCGGCCTGCTGGCTTTGCTCTCAACACAGGCTGCAAATGACCCCTTATGCCGATTTTTCAGCTGACCCTGCCTAGCCAGTGTTTAAAGCTGACTGTCCCTCGATTCATCTGGTAAACAGAAGGGTGCATTTCAAAGGTGTCCAGGGGCTCACCCCTCAGAAGTTCTCATTAACCTGACTATCGGGGTGGGAAAGAGAGATAAAAGACCTGCGCTTCCTCATCCCTTAAAAACTGCTGGAAGGTGGTGAATCTCACACCTGCTGATTTGATCTTAAAAGAGCCTTGTAATGGAAGCCCAAAGTCTTAGCTGGTTCACTTTGCTGTACAGCAGAAACTAACATGACATTGTAAAGCAACTATACTTCAATTTAAAAAAGAATCAAAATTTAAAAACAAAGAGTCTTGCAAGGTCAGAAAGACCACTGTTCACTTTTTCTCCTAGCCTCTTCTTTCTCTTCCGTGGTTCTGCAAAAACATCCTTGTTTTAATTTGTAGGTGGAATGTTGGCAAGCTTCAATAATCTTTTGCAATTTCTACTAAACACACATAGCGGCAGATTATATGTGAGTTATCAGTATCTTAAATAACTGAACCCAATGAACAGGAAGGGGTTTCACTCTTAAGTAATTAGGTGAAAATCAGTTCTGGCTTCTCTTTGGAATCTGAAAGCAGACAGGAGCAAAAGGTTACAGTAAATTGGAAGAAACGCCTGCACCCAGCTTGGAGAAATTTACACATTGGCTTTTTAAATGAAGGTACTTTTTATAGCATTAATTGGAGATTTTAAGCAGCAGGTGGTGGTATTTCATTTTATTTTGTAAGGAAAAGTCTAACAGTTGTCAAATGGCCTGGGTAGAAGTGAATTATTTTGAGTTTTTTTCCTCGAGCTCTCTGAAATGAAGCTTTTACTGCCTGCCGTGTAATGGCCTTCTTTTGCCATGTAAATGTGGGATCAATCTAGTTTTAAACAGAAAGATTTTTCTAATGCATTCTTGGTATTTTTCAAGCTGTGATACAGCTGATAGGAGTTCTTATAAAATGTGAATTAGAAGAAATTCATATTTATAAGCTTCTGCAAGTAATTTTAGAGCACTGACTTT
The DNA here is from genome assembly GCF_023091745.1 of Budorcas taxicolor. Classification (NCBI taxonomy): domain Eukaryota; kingdom Metazoa; phylum Chordata; class Mammalia; order Artiodactyla; family Bovidae; genus Budorcas; species Budorcas taxicolor. Next base: position 27,371,776 of record NC_068920.1, read on the forward strand.
TAAACATCTGCTAATGAAGAATTCCAAGAGCAGCACTGTGCACTAACTTTTAATATTCCCGTATACATCTCTTTCCCTAATCCCAGCCATGGTGGAGGAATCTTGGCTTGAGGCCTTGCCAGCGGGAATCTGTTTTCGCGAGCTCTAGTCACTGGCCTGAAGTGAGGGTCTGACTCCAGTCCCCGGAGGGAAGTCATAGTGGTCAACGCCAGGTTCAGCCATCACAGACTTCTAACAAACGTGCTCTGTAGTTCTGTCTTTGTCTTTTCATTTTCCCTGGAAGAATACTGAAAACCACATCACTGGGAAGGGCGCGTGTGGCCCGCACACAAAGACAAGTTTCCCTTTACTCTCTCTGTATTGGTTTCCAACCGCTGCCGTAACAAATGACCCCAAACTTCATGACTTAAAACAACATAGTTTTATTATCTTACAGTTCTGAGGTCAGAGGCTGAAATGTATGTCACTGCATTAAAAAGCAAGGTGTTAGCAGGGCTGTGATCCTTTATGCAGGTTCCAGGGAACAATCCATCTTTTTGCCTTTTCCAGCTTCCAGGAACCATCTGCATTCCGTGGCTTGTGGTCCTCTTCAATCTTCAAAGCCAGCAGCGGCCCATCATCAAGCCTTCCTTACAATGCCATCTCTCTGATTCTAACTCTTTTGCCTCACTCCACATTTCAAGGGTCCTTATGAGTCCACTAGGACCCACCAAGGTAACTGAGGATCATCTCCCTGCTTTAAGGTCAGTAGATTAGCAGCCTTAACTCTCATCTTGCCCTTTAACACAACATATTCACAGATCCTGGGGATTAGGACACGGATTTGGGATGGGGGGCATTATTCTGCCTGCCACACTCTCACTAAATTTTTCAGGAAAGGAGCACCAGAGTTTGTCAAAGCTAAAGTAAATCAGCTGGTCAAATAGACAAGGTTGGTTTCATCTGTAGGAGCAGTCTCCTCAGAACATACACTAGGAACTTCACTGGTGGTTAAGAGTCCGCCTTGCAATGCAGGGGACGCAGGATCCATAGCTGGTCAGGAAAACAGGACCCCACAGGCCTCGGAGCATCTAAGCCCATGCACCACAGCTAGAGAGCCCATGAGCCGCAGCGAAAGATCCCATGATGCACTGAACATTCAGTGTGCAGCGCTAAGACCCAACAAGGCCAAATAAACTTTAAAACACATACACACACTTGTAATATGATTTAAAAAAATACCAAGCTTATGACCATGTCTTCTTACAACTTGCAAATGAAGGTAAACCGTAAGTGCGTCTCGGTTCCATTGTTTTACACTCATGTCCTTTAGAACCAAACCACAGAGGAAGGAGTTTCCCGTGGACACTTAGACCTGACACCCTCAAGACAGTAGGAGACATCAGAGGGTCTCCAGCCCAGCAGATGGCCAGCTCCCACTCATGCCATTTTTGCTTTGAGATGCCCCAAGGTTGGGCCATTGGATTCCCTGCCCCACCACCTCTACCCACACAAACACACCCCACCCACCCCCGCCACGTGGATACTGTGCCCCCCCTACCTGGGTCAGGAATAGACGAGCACTTGCTTCTAAGCCCTAAGTCCCCCAAACAAACAAACAGCCCTTGTGATATTTTTCCTAAGGGACCTCACTGGGTTTTTTGCTGTTGTTTTGGATTTTGCTGATTTCTTTTTTTTTTAATCTTTTGTCTCTTTAAGAAAGAGGTGGGGCAGAGTGCAGGGCTGCCTGCCCTCCTGCCTTACTGTTTTGCACTCTCACCCAGGACCGAGTCCTCAGGAAGCAGCCAGGCCTCACCACACGGCTTTGAAAGATACCAGAAAGACACGTGTGGAACCAGAGGTGGGGATTCGCCAAAACAGTGACAAGGTGATATCTTTGGAGGTGTGCGCTGATTCCATTAGAGGCACAAAGGAAAAGAATCTCAAAGTGAAAGAACAGTTCAGACGCCTACTGAAACTCTGAGAATCACTTACAAGAAAAGCTTGTGGTGTAGCTTCTAAGCCTTGGGGTGCTTTTCAGAGGGAGGGGGTGGACCCACCGGTGACTCACTGACTTGCACAGTCCTTCTGGGATTGTTAAGGTGACTTCCACCAGCACTGAGCCCTAATGGAGGTTGAAGTCAACATTGCAGATGCTTAAATCAACCTTTAAAAACTAATCATAAATTTAAAAAAAAAAACTTTTATCCATTCAACAACATTTACTGAGCACCTACTATGCACCAGGCTTTTTTCCAAGAACTAGGAATTCAGAAGTGAATATAAGCAGAAATCTAAAGGCCTCATGGAGGTTGGGAGCAGGAGAAACATTCAATGGATACAATAAGCAAGATATTAGGTCATATGAGTGCCATGGAGTGCTAGAGAGAGGGTGCAATATTGAAGCACTAAGGGGAGGCCTCATTTTAAAAATAACATGACTTAAAAAGCATGAGGAATGGATATGGGGGCGGGGGGCACATTTCAGGGAGAGGGAGTGGCTGGGTCAAAGGTCCTAAGGAGGGACAGAACACACAAGGAGTTACTAAGTCTTAGGAGGGTATAGATTGTTCACAACAAAAAGGCTAAAATTCATTTCAATGCAAAAAGATTTGATCTGATTTTTTTTAATTCTCCCCTAAAATTGTTCTTTTTTTTTTTTTTTTATCTGAAGACTGTCTATTCTTTTAACCACCAAATATCCTGCCATTCTCCATTCCAAAATGGCAGGGCTCAACCAAGGACCTAAGGGAAACTGGAAAAAGTCATTGAGTGTGTGTTAGTCACTCAGTCGTATCTGACTCTTTGCAACCACGTGGACTGTATCCCACCAGGCTCCTCTGTCCATGGAATTCTCCAGCAAGAATACTGGAGTGGGTATTGCCATGCCCTTCTCCAGGGGATCTTCCCAACCCAGGGATCTAACTCAGGTCTTCCACATTGCAGGCAGATTCTTTACCATTTCAGTTACCTGGGAAGAAGTCATTGCCCCAGGGGCAAAAATGATACAGAAAAGGTTGGGGGGAGGGTTGTATGAAAGACACACTTGCCTGACCCATGATTTGGTCTCCAAATGCAGAGATGGAGCCGTGAGGAGGCATGTGCTCAGGGCACCTCTTCCCACATCACATGGACAGCATTCCTGCTCTCTTACCTGCCTTACTTCTCCGTTTCCTGGTTCGCCATCCCTCTCCCTCATGAGAATGTGAGAACATTAGCTCCCCAAGAGCAGAAATGGTACCTGACATCCCTGGATCACCAAGAGGACTCTGGCCCGCCCGGTCTAGCCCTTAGTCCCAGGATATACAGGCTGTCCTTTCTGAGACCAGGCCAGGAGCCCTGGGTACAGAAGCAAGCTTCTGTGCAAAGAAAAGACACCGCAAGCTCAGCCTTTCTCTGGAAAAAGTACTGCAATTTCTACACAGAAGAAAAGTTTACTCTGCAAAGAACAAGCTCCTGTTTCCTGGTGCACACCTTTCCAGTCAGCTCAGACCTGGGTCCGTGTTGAGGCAGAGAAAGCACCTTCCCCCACCGCACCACTGCCCCCAAGTGTCAGGACCTGGAGAAACCTTCATCTGAGAAGAGAGCCATCTTTCTCGCTCAGATAGACAGTGGTTGAGATGGAGGTGCAGTATCAGCAGGAGGCATTAAGAAACTCAGAACTATAATTATTTACATGATGAAAAGGTTGTGCTATGCAGAGACACGGTGTGATGAAACTATTCCCATCGCATTAATAATAATAATAAAAAGGCCTTCACCTCCCATGACAAGAAGCTGCAAATCTAAATAATTTTACCTTCTCCTCTGATTATTTCCCAGGATACAAGAGTAGCTCTCGGGCAGAGAGAAATTATTCACTGGGAACATTAAAATACTCCCTTTCAGAAATGACTTCAAGATAATATTTGCTATGTGACTTTGGTAATTTTATGCACACACATACTAAGTTTCCTTCACTAAAATGCTCAATTTCGTTGATGGAGCAGTTTAAACTTTTTATAGCAATTTCATACACTGTAACAGATACAAAAAGATATATGTCTCAGCTGCGTCTGAAGCGTCAGGAATATCCATACAGTGAAGTAGTGCATTTAAAAATTTGTTCATATAAAATGCCGTAAAAATCAAAGCACCACATCTCAACGAACCAGGCAGGGAAATATTTTAATGATTATTGTACAGCATAATAAATATTAACTCATTAAGTTTCCAAACACCTAAGCAATAGAGGTTTATGCCTCCCCTGTGAGGAGAAGGCTGTTTTCCCATTTAAATGAACACACTGTTGCCGTTGTATTTCAGAACTTTGTCTTCTGCGCAAGTTCACAAAGTTAACTCAGTCAGCATGTTCGGGCACTCCACACACTCACAAATACTAAAATGGAAGCCAGAAGGCCATCAAAATTAATTAGATCATTCTGTTTTAGAGCCTCAAAGGACTCGAGAAAGCAAATGGTTCAACCCTTTCATTTTCCAATTGAGAGCAGAATTGCGCGATAATTTGCCCAAGGCATGACTAGACCTAAATTTCTCACTTAACACAGGCAATGCTCTTTAATTTACAGGAGGCTGTATCTGGTTGATAGACTAAATATTATTGGGGGGCAAAGGGGTGCGGAACATGGAAAATCAATTCACGGTGTTGCTTTAGCAACCATGGAATTCTCTCTATGGCTTAACACAGTGCCTTCTGGAGAGTCAGCGCTTGGTAAATGATAGCTAAGTGATGGAGTTCTTGGAAAAAGTCTATTTGCTTCAAAGTGCACTTCCTTCTGGCCATGGGGAAAACCTGGCAAACTTCCCTTTAATGTGCTTGCCAAGGAGCAGCCTAGCAAACAGCTTTCCTCCGTCTGAAGACAGTAGACCATGACTCTCCTGGGTAGCACTTGATGCCTCTCCCTATGTTGAATTCACTATTTTCTTTTCTTTCTAAAGGGGTTTCAAGTGGATGCAAACTCAGTTGGCAAGAGGTTCTTACTTGATTACAGTGGTATCAGTCTTCATGAGAAAGTTCTGATAAATAAAGCCCAATTCCAAATAGTAGACCAGTTTTCAATTTCGGTGTACTGATGTGCTCATTTCTAGAATAACCCTGGTAGCCTCACCATTCCCTCAACATAAAATCAAGAGAGGTTCTGCTTCCTGGACCTCCACCAGATTCCCTTCCTAGATAATATATGTATTTTGTAAATTAAGCTTCTGGCCATTCATACGTGACGTGGTTGGTTACCTGTTTTCTCTTTGTTTAAATCACCACTGCTTCATAAAAATGCCAAACACTTATCATAGTGCCATTCTTCTTTGATATTGGACCATTTCCTGAATTTACTGTTACCTGCTTCATATGTACGGCTCCTTCTGCCAAGGAAATTATAAATTGCTTACTGTCAAGAGGCACATTTACAATATCAGAGGGAGTAGTCAATGAATTCATATTATTTTACCTCCAGGTTAATTGTTTGAAGCTATTGGAAAGAAAGAACTATGTAAAAAGTGCTCTCCAGTCAGGCAGTTTAATTAGAAATCTACTCCTTCCAGAATTGTTTGTGTGTGTTTAGGAAAGAAGTAATAATGGAAAGAAGTCCAAAATAAGTTCACTTAGCATTTCATTATTGAGGGAATTTCTTTCTTTTTTACAAGGCTGCTAGTTTGATAGATGAAGAAAGCACCAAACACAGAATATTTGCATTTCAACACAGCAGTTAACAGATTCACTAATCTATATATCTTTGTGTTGTTGCTTAGTCCCTAAATCATGTCTGACTTTTTGCAACCCCATGGATTGTAGCCCACCAGGCTCCTCTGTCCTTTGGGATTTCCCAGGCAAGAATACTGGAGTGGGTTGCCATTTCCTTCTCCAGTGGATCTTCCTGAACCAGGGATCGAACCCACGTCTCCTGCATTGACAGGCAGATTCTTTACCACTGAGCCACCAGGGAAGCCCATATCTTTGTGTATATGATGGTAAAATTCAGGTTGGGAAATAACAAGCGTATGTGTATTTAAGTGGGTTCACTCATCCATTATTTTATTTAACAAATATTTGCTAAGTATCTAGTATGATTAAGTGCAAATTATGGTCACCCTTCCTTTGGTATCCACAGGGGAATATTTCCAAGATCTCCGTGGACACCAAAATCTGTGGATACTCAAGTACCTTACATAAAATGGCATAGTATTTGCATATAACCTACCATAGATTATTTATAATACCTAATACAAGTAAATGCTATGTAAACAGTTGCCAGTATGCACAAATTCAAATTTTGCTTTATGGAAATTTCTGGAATTTTTTTTTAATATATTTTCGATCCTCAATTGGTTGAATATGCAGCTGCAGAACTCAAGAAGGAGCACACATAGGCCAAATCTTTAAAATAAGTAAGTTTTGAGAAAAAGAAGTTTGGGTTGCAGTATGAATAGGGAGAGGCTTCCCCTGTAGCTCAGTGGTAAAGAATCTGCCAGCAATGCAGGAGACCCAGGTTCAATCCCTGGGTTGAGAAGATCCCCTGGAGAAGAAAATAGCAACCCACTCCAGTATTCTTGCCTAGAAAATGTCATGGACAGAGGTGCCTGGAGGACTACAGGCCATAGGCTTGCAAAAAGTTGGACATGACTGAAGTGACTAAGCACGCACACACACGAATGGGGAGAATCTCAGGCAAAGAAGCCAGTAAAAACAAAGAGGGAGTATGGGGCAAGGAGGAAATTCCAAGCCATTTAATGTTGTGAGGGTATCAAGCCCAGGCTAGAGGGTATAGGAACATGATGATCCAAAAGGGTCATGAACTTGAAGACCTTCAGCTTTGTCCTGTAGGTGACAGGGGGCCACCGGAGGGTCTTAAGCATGTGAACCTCACACAGTCAAATTTTGGTTCAGACAAGTGACATTGGAAATGAGGATAGAACTTGGGAGCAAAGACCAAGGAAAAGGACATCTGTTAGAAGATACTGTTACCTGCTGAGAGCAAACACATGCCTAAACGAGGGCTGCAGCAGAGAGATGAAAATCGGGAAACTGTCCTAATATTTAGGAAGTAAAATCAACAGGATGTGGTGAACAGTTGGGAATAGGAGGCAGTGGGAAGCAAGAAGTCAAGATTGTGCCTAAATTTCAGGCACAGGTAGACAGTGATGATGCTGATCAAGACAGAAAGTCTTGGGGTGGGAGACAGCTGTTGTAGAGTTAGGAATGTTGGATACAAAGTCTTTGAAGCACCCCCCCAAAAATGCTGAACCACATCCAATTGTCATTTTGAAGCAAAGTCTCTCTCATGGACTCCTATTTGCTTCAAAAACATATAAAAATAGTTGGGTACTATGTAGATAACACACTGCCAAATATCCAGATGGAAAAGATAAGTTACAAAATCAGAACCCAAACGATGTGGTCAGGCTGAAATATACATCAACAAAATTAAATTTAATAGGAAAACATGAAAAATCCTGCATTTTGGGTGGGAGTATGTAACTTGATAGCTCTCTGCTACTGCTGCTGCTGCTGCTCCTGCTGCTGCTGCTAAGTCACTTCAGTCGTGTCCGACTCTGTGCGACCCCATAGACGGCAGTCCACCAGGATCCCCCGTCCCTGGGATTCTCCAGGCAAGAATACTGGAGTGGGCTGCCATTTCCTTCTCCGATGCATGAAAGTGAAAAGTGAAAGTGAAGTCGCTCAGTCGTGTCAGACTCAGCGATCCCATGGACTGCAGCCCACCAGGCTCCTCCATCCATGGGATTTTCCAGGCAAGAGTACTGGAGTATAAATGGAAATCTTAGTAGCACTTAAACTTTATATAACCTATATTGAGTCTGAAAACTTGGACTCCATTCATAGAAACATGTAACATATTTTTAATAATACATTTTCCAGATTGATGTTGGCCACAAAATCCTGAGTTCCATAAAAATATTTCAGCGGCATCACAGTACGTGAGGAGGAAAGGCATGAGTAGGTGCGCCTCCCCACCTGTTCAGAAAATTCCTTTCGATTAGAATAGATCTCCCTTTATGTTTTACACAAAGGGGGATTTTGGTAAAATTTCCTCTAATGAAAGAGTTCCGCTTCCGAAGAGTTCCACTCCCAAAACCACTGACTGATCCTAGGGTGTAATCAGCCCATAGCAAATTCTGCACAAATCAAACCACACCTTGGATGTTTGTGTTCCATTTCAGGCATCTCATATTAAGGTAGCTACTGAAACACCCAAAAGTTTGCAGGTAGAATGTAACCAGGATAGGAAGATGCAGCCGTCTTTCTCAACTTTCTCTTTCTCTCTAAAGAGATCATTCTAGAAAACAAAACTTAAGAAGTAACACACCAACCCAAGCTGGTGTAAGGTTCACAAAAAATAGAAACAAAATAAATTGTGTATTTCTATTTTTCAACTAAGAATATTTTTGAGCACAGTGTCAGACTTTATTTTGGGGGGTTCCAAAATCACTGCAGATGGTGACTGCAGCCATGAAATTAAAAGACGCTTACTCCTTGGAAGAAAAATTATGACCAACCTAGATAGTATATTCAAAAGCAGAGACATTACTTTGCCGACTAAGGTCCGTCTAGTCAAGGCTATGGTTTTTCCAATGGTCATGTATGGATGTGAGAGTTGGACTGTGAAGAAGGCTGAGCGCCAAAGAGTTGATGCTTTTGAACTGTGGTGTTGAAGAAGACTTTTGAGAGTCCCTTGGACTGCAAGGAGATCCAACCAGTCCATTCTGAAGGAGATCAACCCTGGGATTTCTTTGGAAGGAATGATGCTGAAGCTGAAGCTCCAGTACTTTGGCCACCTCATGTGAAGAGTTGACTCATTGGAAAAGACTCTGATGCTGGGAGGGGTTGGGGGCAGGAGGAGAAGGGCATGACCGAGAATGAGATGGCTGGATGGCATCACGGACTTGATGGACATGAGTCTGAGTGAACTCCGGGAGACAGTGATGGACAGAGAGGCCTGGCGTGCTGTGATTCACGGGGTCGCAAAGAGTCGGACATGACTGAGCGACTGAAATGAACTGAACTGAACTGAACTGAACTGAACAATGCGGCAGGTGATATGTAGGTACTGGAGATAAGGAAAACAGATATGTAAACCAGCCAGTACAGGTACGGACAATGTAAGTGCATATAAGATTTTGGTGTAGATGTCATGTAGTTAAAATATGCATAAAGATTATACATGGCATTATTTGTAGGTTAAAGAGTAAAAATATTTGAGAACCAATCAACAGCGGCACTGACCGGTTAGAAAACCATAAACAACTAGTGCAGCTATTGCCCGTAGTGATAAGTACCAGCTGAAAATCAGCCCTGATTAGAGTCAGAATACTTTTTTAATTTACCCTAAAAATTAATTATCCTCTTTAACTCCTCAGTGACTTTAAGGGGATACATCAGAAAGTAGGAAGAGGTGAGAGGTAATAATTGAACATTGAGTTCATGCCAGTTTTTCTGATTACAGGCATCATGCAATTTCTCTCCTTTGCTAATTGAACTGTAAAGTTTTTTCCATGGGGGCTTTTGGGCTAAATTTGGAAATGGGTGGACTTTGACAAACTGCTTTGGTCAACAAGGTAAGAACAGGCCTATTCAGTTGCATTGCTTTTCAAGCTCTTTCTGTGAGATAATTTACATTGTGGGCCTTGGTGGTGGAAAATCATTAATGTTATTACTTTGATTATAAGGCATATTGGAATAAATGACTTACAGACTAGAGGAACAGTCCATTTCAAAATCAAAATAATCCAAAGGGGCTAATTAGTGCTCTACCATCACATATGGGCTGGATTGATAGAATATGTTTAGTAGCATCATGCTGGGGGCAGAAATAAGACATCGCCCCCACAGGGAAGTACCTGAAAAAGCTGGGAAGACAAAGAACCAATCCTTTATGCAGCTGAGAATAAACGATACTCATAAAGCTTCCACTGCTCAAAAGCAGCAGGGGCGACTTCATCTCCATTAAGAGAATGGGAAGGAAACTGAATATTATAACAAGAAAATGGGCTCCTGCTTGTGCACAACGTTTTGTGTGAAGTCAGAATGTCTGCTGACAAAGTGCCTGATACTGGTATTGAGACAATCAGAGACAATGTAAGTCATTCTTTTCCCTAGTTACGGGATGCAAGTGCTTGTCCATCTCTGTCACGGAATATAGGCTGAGGACTTCCCTGGTGGTACAGTGGATAAAAATCTGCGTGCCAGTGCAGGGGACACAAGTTTGATCCCTGGTCCGGGAAGATTCCCCATGCCACAGAGCAAATAAACCCATGTGCCACAACTACCGAGCTCACGTGCTGCAACTGCTGAAGCCCGTGTACCTAGAGACCATGCTCTGCAGCAAGAGAAGCCACAATGAGAAGCCCACGCACAGCTAGAGAGTAGCCTCTGCCAGCGCAACCAAAAATAAATTAATGTTTAAAAAGAGTATACAAGCTGAAGTTTCACCATCAGTTTAGAAGTCTGTGAGCTTCAGCCAACTGGGGTTGGAAAGGAAGCAGTTTGATGATCTGTGATAGCTATGCATAAGGAACATAAACATGTAAAGGGGAAACAAAAATGGCTTGTGTTTTACTTTGGTATCAATAATTCTCCTGTAGGCCTTTCCAAGGCTATGACCAAAAAAGGACAGAAAGAACTATGAGTCTTTAGCTTGTACAATGTTAGTGTTTTCCACATGGAGTTTCCAGGAGGGCAGGACATTTTACTTAAAATACACTTCATGTCACTGCTCATGAAAGCTTGACAAATCACATCTCATTTATCTGTCAAAATTAAAGGTACAAGCACCCAGCTTGCTTCATATTTTGATGGGAAGACTTCAATGAAGAAGCAAAAATTAAAAGATTTGGAGAAAAAGTATGCAGTAAATCATAAAATACCATATGTCCTTTGGAACTGTAAAATAATTTCAAATATATTCCTTAGCTATAAAAACTCTAGGGCAAAAAAAAAAAAAACCCACTATTTTTCCATATTCATGAAAAGTTCACTAGGGAGAATACCTAACTACCTTTTTTGGTTTGGCAGTGTTACAAAGCACTCAGAGAGTAATCTCAAAAGAAGGTATTTAAATGGGCCACCCTCCTCAAAATTCTTCCAATCTGTGATTATTTATGGTATGTCTTTCTATATTTTAACGCCTTATTCCTAAAAGATTGTAGGATATGAGTATGTTTCGTATTTCACTGGCTTCACAACTGGAAAATACAATTTTCTCAAAAAGGAATGGCCCAATTTTGTCAGCTAATATTTTGTTATTATTTCACAGCTCCAGTATCATCTGCAGAATAAAATCCCAACCCCTCAGTCGGGTCCCCAGGGCCTGTTGAGCTCCTCGTGTGGTCTCCTTTTCCAGCTTCATGTCACTCCACTCTCTTCCCCCAGTTTCCTGACCAGCTCCCTCAACCCACTGCATTCACCCGACATGCCAGTTCTCTGCCTGGAACGCTTTCCTTCTCTATTTGTCTACCTGGAGAAGGTTTATTTTAGTCTCAGTTCTAGAGTCTTCCCTGACTTCTCCCTGTCCTCACCGATCTTCTAGACAGAACCAAGCCTCTGTTACATCACAGACCACAGTACGGAAGCCATAGCTGATTTCCCACATGGGACCCTCAGCTCCTAGAGGGCAGACACTGCCCCTTGTTCATCCACCACAAAGCCTGATGAGGCAGACAATCAAGAGATGAATGAATGAATGAATAAAATGTCCTGTTGAGACGGGCATGGAGATTTCCAGTCAAAACAGCCTTGGAGTCTATCCTCTGAGGAATCTCCTCAGTCTAAGCATATAGCAAGGAGGTCTTTGCTGGTAGTCCGGTGGTTAAGATTCCCCACTTCCATTGCAGAGTGCAGGTTCAATCCCCAGTCGGGGAACTAAGATCCCATGTGCTGCATGGTGTGGCGAAAAAAAAATTTTTTTTAATAAATATACACACAAAAATGAGGGAGAAAAAAAAATTTTAAGAGAGCCAGACTCAGAATTAAACTAAAGCTCTCAGTAATCAAAAATGGAACAGGCAAGTCAAAGTGGTAAGTAGGGTGAAAACCCTGGGCTTGCAAGTTCCTTTTCTAGAAAATGTAATTAGTATAAGAAACACCATACCTGAGGGTTAACCAAGTCTTATCCCATCTGTAATAGGGAGCAAAGTCAGGCCTGGTGGGAAGCTGCCTACCTCTGCAGAGTCAGACGGTCTATGTTTAATCCAGGCTCTTCCACCTGTTAGCTGTGTGATTCTGGACAAGTTATCTAATCTACCTGCGCCTCACAAGACAAAAGAATAAAAATCACAAGAGGTCAAATTCCATCTGTCCAAATTCTAAAAGAGCAAGTTGCATACTTTCCCATAAAATAGTTATAAATCAGGAAAGTATGTAATGCTTACTCTCAAAAGATTATTTATATTTCTTTAAAAAATTTATTATTCCAAGTGACTAGATTTTTAGCAGCCAAATTTTAGAGAATATTAATTCCCTAACCCACTTAATGGACGTGAGTCTGAGTGAACTCCGGGAGATGGTGATGGACAGGGAGGCCTGGCGTGCTGCGATTCATGGGGTTGCAAAGAGTCGGACATGACTGAGTGACTGAACTGCACTGAACTGAACCCACGTAATTATGTGCCATATGATTTGGACATGAACTTGAACAAACTCTGGGAGATAGTAGAGGATAGGGAAGCCTGGTGTGCTGCAGTCCATGGAGTTGTAAAGAGTCAGACATGACTTAGCAACTGAACAGCATATAGATATTTACTTGATGAACCTCAGTGTAAGATCTGTCTTAGATAATGATGAAAAGCCTCAGACTGGTAAATGGAAAAGAGCCAGTTTGGGGGGGGGTTGTTTGTTTTTAAGTAACATGTATCTTTCCTATATGCATAAATATGCTTCCTATTGCTCTGGTTCACAGTGCACATTTAATGAAGAGAAACTATTGTGAAGTCCTATTTTCTCACTAGTTTTCATTATAAAATCAGAAGTGCATATCCATAGAAAAAGATAACCCCAAAAGAGATTAAAACATTCTGTAAAACAGCTTATTGAGGTTCAGACTGGTCTTAATATACATAAAAAGAGTTACCTACAGTTACATTTTGAAGAATCCCAAGAAGACCACATGAACAATCTTTTCCAGCCAGTGCCCAAGATCTGGAATTCCACTAAAATAATCTCAGCAAATGCCAATCAGCAAGATATTATTATTATTTTGAATTTGGTGCAACTGAACTGAAATGTAGTCTTCTTCAACAGGTAATTTTATTGGGGAAGGGGAGGAACAACAGTCAATTGGAGGGCTCTAGTCATCTAAAGATGAAGTATACTAAAGATGGATGCACTAAAGAATGGAAACAGATACCGAAAGAGAGAAAAGAGAATCTGCCAAACTTCCCCCGAAAAGCTCCATTCGGTCACTCACAAATATTGGGTTGGCCAATTAGATCGTTTGGGTGTTTCTGTAAGATGTTATGCAAAAACGCAAACGAACTTTTTGGCCTACCCAATATATGCTGATGGACAGGGAAGCCTGGTGTGCTGCAGTCCATGGGGTCACAAAGAGTCGGACACGACTGAGCAACTGAACCTGAACTGAATATATGCTGGGCTCTCTCGAATTCAAATGAGAACTGGTCATGTATCATCACACACAAAAAGAAAGTGGTTTAAAAGAGAGCAGTTTGGAATACAGGCAGTGCAATGGGCTCTGAAGCCAGTGACCTATTTTGAAATGCAGCTACATCCCTTAATAGCTGTGCAGTCTTCAGTATGCTCTTTAACTTCTCTTCAACTCATTGGTAGGTTGGAAATGAAACACCTTCAGTTGTCGTGGGTATTCAAAGAAAATACATTGAAAGCACTTTGCGGAACACCAGCACTAAGCAGCTGCTCAAAAATTTAGCCGTCTTTGTTACTGCAAGACATGACATGAGGGAGTTCTGGGGAGCTGGGCTTTGAATGCAAACCTGGACCCCTTCACTTACCAGATCCAGGACTTCACACACAAGTTACACAGCTTGAACTTCTTCAAGTCTCAGGTCCCTTATCCATAAACCTGAGATAGTAACTGCCTGATGGCACTGTTATGAAAATGAAATTATACCATGTGCATAGAGGGAGAAGGAAATGGGAACCCACTCTAGCATTCTTGCCTAGAGAATTCCATGGACAGAGGGGCCAAGCGGACTGCAGTCCATGGGGTCACAAAGAGTTGGTCATGACCTAATGACTAAACAACAACAACATGCACAGGCAGTTCAGCATAGTGGCTGGCACACAGAAGTCCTCAATCGGTAGTGGGCACAATTCGCCAAAGCCAATTTAAGCGGCAGGGGATGTGTGATTAAACAAGGGTCACCATAGGACCTCTGGAATAGTAAGACACTGAGAGGCAAATTTTAATTGGTAATTCCCTTGCAGGCAGAAATATCTGTTTATTATACGCCTGATACTCCATGTATTGAGGACTAGCCCATACAGAAAGATGTGCCGATCCATCTCATAGAAAAAACCCAACAAATAAAAATGACTATAAACACTTTCAAAATATGAACTTCTGCATACATGTTAAATTAAAATGGGAGCTCAGGGGGGAATCGCTAGAAAGATGTTTGAAAATATAAAGCATCTGTCTTCACAGAATGCCAATTAACCTAGTGCCCTCGCTCCTTTAAAACTGTAACTGCCAATTACCAACGTGCCATCCCGTGAAAAGCTTTAGTTTCTTTTTTTCTGTTTAATCATTTTGGGTATTTGTTTTCAGGAATGAAATAGAAAGGTGTAAAATGAGGTGACCGTAATCTTGAAGGTTCCTCTACTTTGATTTCCGTTATGCTCATTCAATATATTAAAACTCAGTCCTACCAAAAAAAAAAAACCATTCATTCTGAATTGACTCATTTAACAATACTGGGTGATTCCCTAAACAAAGGAATTAGTAACGTGAAAGGCTGTGCTGTACGATTCCATTTAAAAGAAAGTTAATGTGAGCTGATTGCTTTCAATGCCTCCATAATTAAAAATATACTACAATCACGACTCTGTGGAGATGGGTTAGATTTGCTGAAACCTATTTAACTAGTATAAACTACTAAAATTCTACATAGGGATCATACGGTTTGAATTCCCTGTAGGAAGACAATTTTCTATTCACTAAGTTTTTTGTTTTTTTAATTTACTTAACTGAGAGGTTCAATACAGCTTCTTTTCTAAAATTTTCACATAGTAAAGCCCCAACTTTGTTCACAGCCATGCTGCTATGTCATACAGTAACATAGCCTTTCCTGAACGAATAATTTCAGCAGTTTCAACATAAGGGATGGATGTGTTCATTACAAAATGCCTATATTTTAAGTATCTAGCTTAATTAGACCCCTGTGCATATTTTATCCAAAACTAAATAAACCCAACCAAAATTATTCAATTGAAAAAGAAAAAAGTTAAGTGATGGAGAGTGAGGAGAGACTTCACTGAAAGGACTGACCATTTCTTACTTGGAGAACCACATTTCTCATAAATATTGTAGACTTAGCCCAGTGCTTGGAGATAGACTTGTTGAGTAAGTGATTCTGGTCCCACCCTGACCCCATTTCCCTTTATGCTAACTACATTTAAGCAGCAAAAATTATTTGAACTGCAATTTTGAGAGTTAAAGCTCCTTTTTTCCTATTTCAATAGGAAATAAGACTATTTTCTAATAGTGATAATAGAAAACAGCACTATTTTCAATAGGAAATAGTGATTTCAATGGGATCACTGACTACAGTCTAACAGGATGAAATACGTTATGTAGGGGAGGAAAAAGAACTTTCATTCTGCCCTCTGCCAACTAAAAAATTGTCCTTTGCTACCAGGTTCCGTAAGAATGAAATCACTAGCTGACCTTCAACATACCTTGAAAGGAGTTCAGGGTGGGAAACAGGAATGAGTTCCCAGGCTGTGCTCTGGGAAAAACTGGCAGAATAGGCCTTCAGATAGATAAGATATTTTCAGGAGATTTCATAAGCCCAGTTTCTTGCATCTTTTCATATCTAGAAAAGCACTAAATCACCAACAGGGACTTGTTACGAGAGCCAGCCTCTGCCCAAAATGTGTACTTGACTACACGTAAAGCCCCTTCATTAAAATCACTGACCGGCCCTTGACCTCTTGGGAACAGTTCTTCAGAGCTACCTGAGAGATCACCGTCCTCATTCTGCTCCAAATAAAACTTAACTCACAACTCCTACATTGTGTTTGGTTTTTTGTTTTATTTCAGTTGACACTTCTAATGTTTTGTGACTGGGGTTTGCGAATTAAACTGACCAAAAAGAAATGAACAAAGGAAAAGGTTTGTTCATGTGCATGGGGAGGCTTCACAAAAAAGAAGTGAAAATGGAAAAAAAGTGCTTAGGATGGGGGCTTGTATACCATTTTAACAAAGGGCAGTAAAGTGAGTAGACAAAGAACCAGGAGCTGGGGCGTCTAGGGGTAGATGGTAACTATGTGGGCAAAACTAATGGAGGATAAGGGTTATTTTAGCAAGGTTTGTTTCTACAGCCTTAAGTCAGTGCCCTCTCCAGAGGTATGAGCCTTCCCCAGTGATTAAGAGTTGTTCTCTTCCCAGTATGGGAGGGGGAGACAACTTTACAAATGGAAATTTATGCATTTTGGTGCTCTAAGGCAAAAGTTATTGGTGGTACAATCATAATACACATAATTTACATACACAGATATATATATGTAAGATATGTGAACAATTCTTTAAAAAGACTGGAATGGAAATACTCCAAATTATTTTGCAAAATGTCATTTCCCAACTTACATTCCAGTCCTGACACCTACCCTATTAATTCAGTACTTAAAAAAAAAAACAGAAAATATAAATCATACCCCTAAAGCACTACTATGCCAGGCACCAAAATTACATAGCATGATGATGCATAATTATGGCACTTTCAAACAGCATTTGAGAATGTGTCACAAGCGATGAAAAATGTAATTTATTTCTACTGACAGATATTAATTGCTCTGTGTTAGAAAATGTTTGAACCATTCCTGATAAGCAAAAATGGTAACATAAATGCCTCAAAAACAACCGCATGAGAAGAGGCATAGTTCTAATCATAGAAACTCCCACAGCATAAGGAAAGGCAATTTCTCAAAGAGGACATCTATTATTAAAATTTGCAAGTCGTTGCCGTGACACAGTAGGAAGGGGCTCAAATGTGAAGTCGCTTCCAGCAGGTCTAAAGTGTTATTAATCTCTGATAGAGCAGGGGACTAATTGGAGTTTAGGATTCTGCCCTGTTTCCTTAGCAAATTGTCTTTGTTAAGGCAAAACTGGATAGTTGCAGAACTTTCAGAACGGACAGGCACGTATGTGTAGAACAGATTGCTCCTTTAAAACTGAACCCTACATGGTCACAAATGAGTCTCACTGATGGTTTAGCAGGGCCATGCTTTTCACTTGTTACAACTAGGGCTACTCTAACTCTTCATGGATTTTCATCTGTTACTTTAGAGATTATGGAATTTGGGTTGCAATGTCAGGTTACATGAGCTTCCACAGCTGAAGTGGCAGACAGAAGTCATGAGAAATTTCATGAAACTCCACTATTTTCAAGACAACTCTAGGCAAGCTACACCAACTTCATTGCCTCCCAAAACCTGTGTCAACACCCACACCATTTATACATTATTAGAGCCTGTCTAATCTCATCCATAGCTATATACAGCAGTGCTTCTAACTTTCTGGTCTTGGCACCATTCTGACACCTCATGTCTAAATTCTGCCCCCACATCCTTACGTCCTTATTACTGGGGGACTGGAAATTGAGTTAATCATGAACGGCCAGTGATTTCATCAATCATAATGCAACCCCAAATGAGCGGGTACAGAGAGCCTCTGGGAAGATGAACCCATCAGGTTGCTGGGGTGGGAGGAGGGGTGGTGCCCTTGGAGAAGGCATGGAGGCTCTGTGCTCCACCTCCTCTCACCTTGCATCTCTCCCACCTGACTGTTCTTGAGTTGCATGCTTTAAAATAAACCAGTAATAGTAAGCAAAGCACTTTCCTGAGTTCGGGCGGGGGTGCAAGGGTATGGTATAGAAACCCCCAACTTTATAGCCAAGTCAGACAGAATGTGAAGATAACTCAGGGTCCTGATACTTGCAACAGTCACCTGAAATGAGAGCTGCTTTGCAGGGCTGATCCCTTAAACCTATGGAGTCTAATGCTAACTCAGGCAGTCAGAGTCAGGACTGAATTGAATTGTAGGACACCCAGTTGGTGTTGGTGAGTTGGAGAAATGGTGTGCAAAAGACCATGTATTTAGTGTCAGAAGGGAAAAAAAAGGAAGAAAAAAAAAAAAGACCTCGCACTGATAATGTTCTGTTTTTTTAATCTGGCTGCGAATTACATGGATCTACTCAATTGCTTCCCTGGTGGCTCAGAGGTTAAAGAGTCTGCCTCTAATGCGGGAGACCTGGGTTCAATCCCTGGGTTGGGAAGATCCCCTGGAGAAGGAAATGGCAACCCACTCCAGGATTCTTGCCTGGAGAATCCCATGGACGGAGGAGCCTGATGGGCTACTGTCCATGGGGTTGCAAAGAGTCGGACATGACTGAGCGACTTCACTCAATTTCAAGATTCATCAAACTGTTGACTTATTTGAGCACTCTTCTGTATATATGTTAGTGAAAGTTGCTCAGTCCTGTCCAACTCTTTGCGACCCCCGTGGACTATATAGTCCATGGAATTCTTCAGACCAAAACACCAGAGTGAGTAGCCTTTCCCTTCTCCAGGGGATCTTCCCAACCCAGGGATCGGAGCCAGTTCTCCTGTATTGCAGGCAGATTCTTGACCAGCTAAGCCACCAGGGAAGCCCAAGAATACTGGAGTGGATAGTCTATCCCTTTTCCAGGAGATCTTCCTGACCCAGATTGAACCGGGGTCTCCTGCATTGCAGGTGGATTCTTTACCAACTGAGTTAACAGGGGAGCCCAAATATGTTATATGTTCCTGTGAAGTTTATTTTTATAAAATGTGCCCAGGGTATAACAGTGTATGTGTCTATGTAGCCACTCGCTCTTCTGACAGATCCTGGGCTGCTCAAGGAAAGAGAAAGATCTCCAAAACTTCAGACATTTCTTCTCCTTGGAGCTTAAGAGAATAGAGTACAAGAGAAAAATAACAGAGAAGAGTGAGTAGCCTGGGTCTGTGTGGGAACAAGAGACTCATCAGGAGGCTGACCGAGCCTCCTGTAAAATTTCATGGCGGGGGTGGGGGCGCTCGACTGAAAGTTATGCTCCACCATTTAAAGTGAGAAAATAGAAAAGTAAATAATCTCCAATCCAAAGTGGCTTTTAAATCCTCTATTAATGGAAAATTCGATATGTAGACAGTACTACACAAAGAATAATTTCACATTATAAATTGAGGAAAATTTATCAGTTCAGCTTGGTTTTAATAGCCTCAGTATTTTAGTGGTATCTTCTTAAAACTGTTATCTTGGCAGCACAGTACACCAATTCAGGGGCCATCGAACCAGGTGGATTTTCTAAATCAAATTATAATGAGATTAATGTTTCAGTTTTCCCCATGTAGAGCCATATATTGCACCTCAGCTTTAATATTGATTCCTTAAGTAAACAGTCTTTTTTTTCTAGCCAATTACCTCCCCTTGAATTTAAACGAAATATCTCCACTTACGTGGATGCATATCTCTTTTGCCTGGACACTCTGGCAGAGACCTTGTGAATCTCTATGTTACTGGGAGATATCTGATTAGCCAATTTGATTTAATCAAGCTAACTCTCATCAAGAAATGTCATCATAAATGATTGCAATGCCTAAATTCAAATAAAAGCATAGCAAAAAAAAAAAGTCATACTTTGGAAAGTATGTTTGGAAAAATTCCATCATGCTCTCATCACACTTCATGGAGAGCTAACTATTAATATATGTTAGCAACTGAGCCAGATGCTGGACCCTGAAGAAGATGAACAATGCACTGATAAAGAGTCCTGGCTCGTGAACTGTTCAGAGACCAGTGGGAAAAGGCCATGTAACATCCACTGTGGCACAGTCACGTACTGCTGTGGGAGCCAGAGAGAGGAAGACTCAACGCTGAGAGTGTCGGGACCAACGTGGCAGAAACCACGAGGCCACAGTGAGTCTTACAGACGATAAAGTTGATGGGAACTGGGAGGGTATTCTAGGCCCATACAGAGGACATGCAGCAGCTCACGCCATCAGCTCTAGATGAGTTCTGTGACGTGCATGCCAGAGGCTGGTGGAAGATGAAGTGGGAAAGGAAGGCCATGAACAAGAGACGCTCCTAAAGGAATTCCATTAGAAACGGGTTTGCAGTTTTAGGACATGGCTGGCAGTTATGAAGGACAGACTGGGAGGGCATTCAGGAGATCTGACCTAGAAGGCTGCAGAAGTCTACAGGATAAACAGGGAGCTTAAATCAGGAGGGACCAGGGGAGCAGAACCAGATTCAAGAGACTCTGTGCAAATTAGCCCTGACTAAGGGATGCTGGGAGGGATTGGGGGCAGGAGGAGAAGGGGACGACAGAGGATGAGATGGCTGGATGGCATCACTGACTCAATGGACGTGAGTCTGAGTGAACTCCGGGAGTTGGTGATGGACAGGGAGGCCTGGCGTGCTGCGATTCATGGGGTCGCAAAGAGTCGGACACGACTGAACGACTGAACTGAACTGAACTGAACTGAAGGGACAAGGAGGGACAAGGGAGACTGAGGGACAAAGAAAAGTCTAGGCTGACTCTAACGTTAACAGGGTTAAAATGATGGGAGGCATGAGGGGAAGGGGATTAGAAAGGAATGGAGCAGGGACTGGTCTTGTCCTGAATTTCCACTGCCAGCTGGCAGGAACTACAGATTCCTCCTCTGACCCTGCCCACGAACAATCATTCCCAGGTTTCGTTCTGGCTTCACAGTATGGTGAGACAAGGAATATGTGAGGAAAACTAAATATACAGAGGCAATTCAAGGCTTGGAGAATTTTTTTTTAGACATGCACATGTAGGGTGCCTGGGAGAAATCAAGGTAGACGTTGCAAGTAGTCAGAAATAGAACCCTTAGTCTAAGAAAAGTGGTTGAACCTGGAGACAAATTCCCATGTCCTATCCATAAGGATGCGTTAAGGGTATTTCGTGGTGAGGTATACATAATAATGGAACTCCTTCAGTCACTTTAAGGAGAAGTCACCATTTTTGTTGTTTTTATGTGCAACGGCCTTCAATGTAAACTGTGATGTTCTCTGTCACCATTATGATTTTTAAGAAGAGTACATAAGCACCTCTGAGTTAATCTGAGAAAGGATATAAAAAATCACATTATAAGATTAAGCCATCCAGGAAAAGCCTGGAGGGGAAAAAAAGACCAGCAAACAAACAAAAAATCACAGCAATTCTCCACTGTCCAATAAACAAATCTGTGAAATCCCTGTCCTTCCCTGCCCATGTTAAATTAAATTACTATTCTAATTTGGAAGATCAATTGACATTTAACTACTCTGGGTTTAAAATGCATTCATGATTTAAAAATGCTGAACTCAGTCTTGGTTTTCCTTCCTCCCACCCCCAATTCTATGCCCAGAATATCTCTCAAATATCAATTCCCAATCGCAGCAGTCATATGTAGCCTCCCTCCTCTGCTCTCAAAGCCTTTTCCATGAACCCTCTTCTGCTATCCATAATATATGACCTTGACCTACAGAAGTTTTTGAGTCTCCAACTCAATTTTAATCTTCATGGGAAGAAAGCCATGTTTTTCCCCATCTTTATGCCTCTCCTCCAAGGAGCAGACTCATCATGCTGACAGTAAAATGCAATGGAGCAAATAGAGTAGAAAAACCTATTGACTGGAACCTACAAACCTAGAAACTGACTGGAGTGAAGAAAATGAATGAGTAGGGATATTTTTGGCTTTTAAAAATGTTTTTAGAAGGAATGATTTTTGCCCCCCGCCCCCCACCCCGTCCCCTGCTGACCTTTCTCTTCTTCTCTTTCCTCCTACTTCTTTCTAAGCCTACCAACCTTCTTTGAGCTTTTCATCATTCTGCAGAGATTTCCTTAGCTTTGAGCTTCAGACCAGGGTGGCAAGTGAGTCTTTAAAGGGAGAGGAAGGGAAGCAGTAAGAAGGCAGTTACCTGGGGCAACATGAATTAATAATGGATCCCCTCTCGAATGTAAGCTGGGGTAACCATCATGGGAAACAATAGAGAGGTTCCTTAAGAAACAAAAATAGAGCTACCATATGATCCAGTAATCCCACTCCTGGGCATATATCCAGACCAAATTATAACTCAAAAAGATACACACAACTCTATGTTCATAGCACCACTATTGACAAAAGCCAAGACATGGGAACAACCTACGTGTCCATCGATAGATGAATGGATAAAGACGATGTGGTGTAGATTTATATATATAAAGGAACGCTACTCAGCCATAAAAGAGAACAAAATAGTCCCATCTGCAGCAGCATGGATGGACCTAGAGATTACCAAACTAAGCAAAGTAAGTCAGAAAGAGAAAGACAGATAACATATGATATCACTTATATGTACAATCTAAAATAGGATACAAAGAAATGTATCTATAAAAGAGGAACAGACTCATAGAAGATGGGTCAGACTTGGGGCTGCCAAGGAGGAGAAGTGCTGGGGAGGGAAGGACTGGCAGCTTAGGATTAGCAGATGCAAATTATTATATATAGGATGGATAAACAACAAGGTCCCACTGTTTAGCAGAAGGAGCTGTATTCAATATTCTGTGACAAACCAAACTGGAAAAGAATATGAAAAAGAAGATATATATGCATATATATATAACTAAATCACTTTGCTGTGCAACAGAAATTGTAAATTAACTATACTTCAATAAAATTTAAAAGTTAAAGAATTTAAAAAACAACAAGGACCCTCCTCACTTCGCCATCTCCAGGCTCCCTAATTCTAGATACTAAAGTTCTTCATTTCTGACGTGGAGACCATTTCAAACTAATTCATATCTCCTTACATAGATACTGCTATTAACCACTAGCCTCTTCAGGCACTTCGTACTTTATCGAAGTGTTTTCACATTCATTTTCATTAACGTTTCATTATGATGAAAATGCTAAATAACCATAATCGTTCTTCTAAATTAGAACCTCAGGGTGAACCTGGGAATAAAGTCTAAAGAGAATTTGATGATTCTCTCAACTAATTTCTAAAAATTAGACAGCAAACCTGCCTGCCTCACGAATGAAAAATTGCCTTATATCTATCTATCTACTACAGAAAATTTTTATTCCTTTTGTCCCTTCCATCTGACGTTTGCTCAAAAAATAAAAATTCCTAAGGGGTGAACTCATCCATCCAAATGCTATCAAGTGTCATGGTAATTAGATCTGGAACTCTTGTTTCAGTTAGCAAACCTTACCAAGCTGAAAGTGTAATGGATCCAAAACATGCGAGGGTGAAAAGCACCAGAGAAAATATGGAGATTGTTTGTTAGTAATAGCGCTTACTGGTTCCTTTTAAGTTTCTGTCCTAGATGGCTAACCCTCTCATCTTTCAGAACAATGACAGCCCACACCACTCATTCCGAAATTAGATAAAGCCACTGAGAACTCTGATGCCAGTGAGGAGCAAAAGATGGTCTTCTTTAATTAAGTAAAAGTCATTGTTCCCTTTCGCTCTTAATACAAGTTGGGCTCATCTTACACGGGAACTGTCTATTCGTTCCATTGGATATTTTTGGTAGCTTTACAGATATGGAGGAATAATCATTCATTTTCAGACTGTGAAATTTCATCTCATACAAAAACAAAATTTTTTTAGAATTCTGAACTATCATTTTCTTTGAATCTCTAAGTACTGTTTAAATCCATTTTCTTGCTATTATTTGTTGGTGTTCAATGACTCTACAGAATGACTCTGCTTCTGTTTTTGATCTGAGATGTTAATGGATTTTTATTTTTCCTGGTGCTGTGCACACAAGGTTTCTGACACTGAACTAGGGACAGTGACTGAAGGAAGACCACCACATTGATGGGACATAAACTTCAGAATTGCACCGTTACTCTGCATTTGGAATTTGTCACCCATAATTTCAATCATCACCACAAGTGTAGGCATAATGGACCAGCCTACACACACACACAAACACACACACACTCTCAACACTGTGTGCTACTCTGAGCACAATAATCTGCTGGCTGGTTATCTGTGTGTGTACGTGTACACGTGTGTGAGCTCAGTTGTGTCCAACTCTTTGCAACCCTGTGGACTGTATAGCCTACCAGGTTCCTCTGTCCATGGCATTTTCCAGGCAAGAATACTGGAGTGGGTTGCCATTTCCTCCTCCAGGGCATCTTCTCCACCCAGAGCTTATCTGTGTCTCGAGTGTAAATGATGCCCTCACAGCTGCTGATCCTCCAATAGACCAAGCCCCTCTCCTGGTTTTATTTCACTGCAGGGCTGGCAACAGAAAGAGGAAGTTGGGGAGGAGGAAATGTAATAAATCCCATGACTACTTCTTCCCCCTCCCTCCACCCTGTCACCTCCCACTATCGGCATCACAGACATTCCTGATATCAGAATCCACCAGGAAGTCCCTTGCTTCCCATTTTTATCCTGAGTCGCCTGTGATGAGGAACCAGGCAAGTGCCTGAGCTGGTTCATCAGCTGAACAAAAGCAGTTCAAGTTTCCATGTTCCCTGATCCGATTCTGAGGATGGACTGCTGTAACACTTCAGGCTCAGAGTGACGCAGCAAACCCCATGCAGGTTGTAAGTATTAGAAAAATTCAAGAGCATGACTACCCAAGGGCGGTCACCCAGTAAAGTCACAATACTCAGACATCCTTCCCCAGCCGTGCACCTGCCCCCCATCATTCATGAGTCTAAACATCACACGATCCTTGGAAATTCATTGAACTATTCTGGGAACAAGCCAGGAACTACATCAAGGGTACTAGCCCGTGTGTTTCTACAAGCATGCCCACACATGGAAACAGAAAGGGAATCGCATCCTTCAAAAGAAAACTAATCGTGGGGATTCCCTGACAGTCCAGTGGTTAGAACTTTGTCCTTCCGCTACAGGGGGCACAGGTTTGCTCTCTGGTAGAAGGCAATGGCACCCCACTCCAGCACTATTGCCTGGAAAATCCAGGAGCCTGGTGGGCTGCAGTCCATGGGGTTGCTAAGAGTTGGACACGACTGAGCGACTTCACTTTTCACTTTCACGCATTGGAGAAGGAAATGGCAACCCACTCCAGTGTTCTTGCCTAGAGAGTCCCAGGGACGGAGGAGCCTGGTGGGCTGCCATCTATGGGGTCGCACAGGGTCGGACACGACTGAAGCGACTTAGCAGCAGCAGCAGGGAAATGAAGACCTCGCCTGCTGCACTGTGTGGCAAAAGAAAAAGAAGGAACAGGTCTTGGTTTTGCTTACATTCTAATTGTTGTTACTTTAGTCATCTCCCACTCTTTTGAGACCCCACGGACTATAGACCACCAGGCTCCTCTGTGCATGGGATTTCCCAGGCAAGAATACTGGAGTAGGCTGCCATTTCCTTCTCCAGGGATCTTCCCAAACCCACATCTCCTACACTGGCAGGCAGATTCTCTACCACTGAGTCACCGGGGAAGCTTACATTTTAACACTCTGCTTTAAAAAATATATAGCTATCAATACCACATAAACCACAGCAGTACAGACTAAGCTATTTTCTCTGTAGCTTTCCCAGTATTTCAAAGGAGCCTTAAACCCACTATACTTCCTGTGTTCCAAGAGTTCTAAAAACACTAAATTTTTTAATGTAAAAATTATTTAAAATATCAATGAATGCAATCAATCCCAAAACACTTTAAAGCAATCATTATTAAAATTTTTCTCAGAGAGGAGACCATAACTAGTTAACAGCCTCTGAAACCCATCTTCAGGCACCACTCAGGTGGAAAGGGTAAGGAAAACATACGCTGGTCAGTTAAGCCGGTATTTAAATGCAGCACTAAAAATGCATTTCACGCCCAACTTCATCAATCACCAACCAATCTTACTTTGCATCTTGGCTACCAAAAGAAAATGAGATTTGTTTCCCTGAAGAAATATGTCAAAGCTCTGCCTGAATTATTAAGCTTTACTGTTATAGAGAGAAACTGAGTCGGGGAAAAAAATGAAGAAAATAGAAAAAGAAATAAAATTAGACCCAGGTTGCCATCTACAGACTGTTATCAGCACTGCTCATTCCTGAAGCACTAGATATCAGAATATCAATAAATATCAGCAGAAACATAAAAGGCCAAAATGTATAACTATAATCGCAATGATTGCAAAAATCAAGATAGCCTATGAAGTCTCTCTTTTTTTCTAATTAATATGAGAACACTAAAGAACACTGATAAAAAATCTTCACAATTTAACATATGCTCTGAAGGAAGCATAGTTATGCATCTTAACTCTAAAATTTTAACACTTAGAAACAAAATTGGATAGATTACATCATTTCAAATTTAAAATATTTTAAACATCAAAAACTGTTTAATCTCTAAAATAGAATTGTTGCGTTTTTTGATGTGATATTTGTATATATTGAGAATCGATCATCACAATAAGTCTAGTCAAAATCTGTCCCCATTCATGGTTACAAAATTTTTATTCTTGTAATAACTTTTAAGATCTACCCTCTTAGCAACTTTCAAATATGCAATGCAGTATTAATTTCCTGCATTTTTGGCTCATTATCTTGACTCTCTATATACCTTCCCTTTCATTTTGTTTCAAGTTTTTATTGCTTTTCCCTTTCTAAAGAATAAGAGCCCTCTGGAGGCACAAATGTCCAAAATCACACACTTGGTTCTAATTACTAAAACAGATGCTATTAAAGCAAAAAGCAACTGCAATAATAACTGAATTTGGAGATTGAAAGAGGAAAAAGAGAGAGAGAGAGAGAGAAATAAAGACCATTACTTTTGCTAATATAACCTAGAAAATCTCCTAAAGCCAAAGACATCTGGAGGGAGATCTGATAAGGAGAAATAGCTCAATTTTCAAAAGTAGGGATTTAAGCTAATATCCTTAAACTTACCAAATGATGATTTAATCTCATAAACGGTACAAAAGCTTTTTTTAATTTTCCCTGGGAAAATTGTTTTGGAAGCCAAGATTCATTTTCCAGGTCATATGTTCTTTCTATCAAGATGAAAAGATACAAGATGCGTCATCTAAACTCTTGTATATGCTTCTAAATCCACGGTATAGGCCTCTTGTGCACATGTACGTGCTAAGTTGCTTCAGTTGGGTCCGACTCTGTGACCCCATGGACTGTAGCCCGCCAGGTTCCTCTATCCATGGGATTCTCCAGGCAAGAATACTGGAGTGGATTGCCATTTCCTTCTCCAGGGGATCTCCCTGACCCAGGGATCAAACCTGCGTCTCTTACGTCTCCTGCACTGGCAGGCAGGTTCTCCACCACTAGCACTACCTGGGAAGCCCAAAAGCCTCTTACTGGGAACAAAAATTCCCCAAACCTTCATTTAAAAGACACCAGCCATTGTCCTATGTAACATCGAGATACAGTAGGTGAAAACCTACTATCTACACATTATAAAACCACATTGCAAAATGTACACTTAACGTGAGCAATTAAAACCAGTGCAGATTCTCTGAAGACTGGAGAAGAACAGCGGAGGTCTTCTACCTTTTCTTAGCACTTTAAAAATGTGACTTGTTTTCATGTTCAACATGTTTTGGTTAGTTTCACTCCCACAGATAAAACTATTGTTGAAAACTATTTGTGGGGCCTTCCCCGGCAGTCTAGTGGTTAAGACTTTGCTTTCCAAAGCAGCAGGTACGGGTTTGATCCCTGGTCAGAGAGCTAAGAGCCTACGAGCCTCGCAGCCAAAACACTAAAAAAAAACTCAAAACAGAAGCAATATTATAACAAATTCAATAAACACTTTAAAACTGGCCCACATCAACAACAAATCTTTTAAAGAGATCCTTGAAAACATCAGGGAAAAAAATCTTTAAAAAAAGAGAAAACTATGAATTTCTACAAAGGCAAAAACACTGATAATTTGACTTTTTAATAATGGTTACTTTCCTGTAAAACATGGAAATGCTGATTCAGCTTCTTGTGTTTCCATATTTCCATGAGTGAAATAACCTGAAGAGATGATGGTCCCCTCTCTCTTGAGGGAAAACTGCTAAATCTAAAGATTTTCAAAAAATAAAATGAGAGTAGGACCTAGGATTTTCATAAGCTACTAAGAGCCACACAGAAAATAAGCAAGTAACATTTCATGGAAGCCTTTAATCGAAAATGATTCATGAAAAGTTTAACATGAGTCTTGTTTCTTAGTGGGTTTTAAAATATTACAGAGACATCTATTTTGTAACTTCCATCATTCATTCACCAGTATCTATTAAGTGTCTCATCTCTCAGACCTAGTTATTGGGGATTGAAAAAAATAAACTAGTAAGACATATCCCATGGCCTTGATGGTTTTGCAGTCTCATATATACTGATTAAAATAAACCCTCTATTATTTTTAATGTTCACATGTAAGGCATGCTTTTTCAGGCTAGCTTTTTCCTTTGATGCCTGCCATACAACAATGGTAAAGAATCTGCCTGGAATGAAGGAGACTTGGGTTCAATCCCTGGGTCAGGAAGATTTCCTGGAGAAGGGAATGGCAACCCCACTCCAGTATTATTGCCTGGAGAATTCCATGGACAGAGGAGCCTGGCAGGCTACAGTCCATGGGGTCTCAAAGAGTCAGACACGACTGAGCAACTAACACTTTCACTTTTTCCATACAACAAGCATTCATGAAACATCCATTGACTACATTTTATCCTGGCTTCCACATTTCATGGTCACTGGAAAGGACTGAACAAACTTAAAGATAAAATTAAAACTATAAAGATAAATCTTAATATGAACCCACATGTTGCAGAAAGCTAATGGGGCCAAAGAAAGTTAAATAACTTGCCCAAAGTCAAGAGCAGAACTGGGACAAGAATCTAGGACTCTGGGCTTCCAGCTAATTATCATTTAAATCTTTGAAACCTTAAGCCCCCTCCACTTTCTTCTTGTGGAATCGACTCCTTCATTTCACCTGCTCTTTTAACTTCATCTTGCACTTCTTCTGACCCTGTAACCATCTGAGCAGCATCTTCTAAGCCCTCACACAAATTTGTGCTGTCTCCTTAGCTGTGAACCCCATGTGAGCTGTGATTCTAATGTGACGCTTTGTATGGACTTTGAAATGAGCTGGAGCTCTCAGGAGGAAGACAGAGCTCTGGCCATGAATCTGAACCTTGATCCCATTCACCCTTTTTCAGAGCAGCCCAGCATGTCTTCCTGCGGAGGTGAGTGGATCCCAGGGGGAGGGAGAAGCAGTCACTCCTCCAGCCGTGTCCCAGCCAGCCCAGCTGCCCACAGCATCACTCCACACACATGTCTTCACCCAACTGAGACCACGCTTGGAGTGAAACCAAAAAGAGCCTATCTTTATAAAAAGCTAACGTGAAAAGGTCACAATTCTGACAGCATGCCTCTTTAGTCAACCCCATGGATTATACAGACCATGGAATACTCCAGGCCAGAATACTAGAGTGGGTAGCCATACCCTTCTCCAGGGGATCTTCCCAACCCAGGAATCGAACCCAGGTCTCACACATTGCAGGTGGATTCTTTACCAGCTGAGCCACCAGGGAAGCCCTAGTTTATCACACTTTTATCCTATAATCTTGTATTAATGCAAAATGCTTTAAATTATTTCATACTGTCTCTCACCTGGTAATGCAAGGTATGTAACTATTAATAATTCAGTATATACCGTTATTGGTAAAGTTGTGTTGGGTGTTCTCTTGGATATCAGTGAAACATCTTTTTGAAAAAGTGATCTGTGACTGAAAGCAGTTAGTAATAAATGTGAACAAGAGTCGTAGACACACAAATAAGAGAGATCACAAGTAGGTGGTAAAAATGGTAATCAAGCACTTTTAGCTGGAACACAGGATGGCAAAATTTACCTTTCTCAATAAGAACACTCAAGAAATATTTTCTCTTGAAGCATATCCTCATAGCACAATTGCTAATTACAACTAGAAATTAAGCATGAAAAACACCAGCAATCTCTCATACACAGAAAGACAGAAAGTCTTCTTTGAAAACTCTCATAAGTGACAAATACTATGTGAGTCCAGGAAAACAAACAGATCTACTTACAAATTAAAACTGTATCACAACCTTAAAATAATGATCATCAGTAATAACAATATAATAATAATAACGAACTTACCACTGTTTGGGATTGTTTGTGGTGAACTCTTTAACTTGGCATTTTGTTTCCCTTTCGTGGGTTTTTCTGAATTCCCATCTTTTTTCCCTTTCCTCTTTGGGGGCTGAGGAGATGAGTTGTCACTGGATCCAACTGTCGACTTAGACTGGCGATCATTTCCCTACGTGGCAAAAGATTAACTCTTAACTATTGGCTGATGAACGCCTTGAGTGATAAGTACAAGTCACTAACGTGATAAAAGGGGCAGGGGCCAGCGGTGGGTGTTCTGTGCCGATTCTGCTTCTGTCCATTACCTACATTAAATTCTTCCCAGTGGCAGAGGAAGGGTCTACCAGGGGAAGGAGAATAAAAACAATAGCCCTTGAGGGACTTCCCGGCAGTCCAGGGGCTACAACTTCTCCTTCCAATGCAGGGCGTACAGATGCAATCCTGATCAGGGAGCTAATCTCTCACATGCTTTGCAGTCCAAAAAAAAAACATAAAACAGAAGCAATATTGCAATAAATGTGAAAGACTTTTAAAAAATGGTCCACATCAAAAAATATTTTTAAACAAGTAATAGCACTTGACAACTGCTGAGTCTTGATATGTACCAGGTGTTGCTATGAAACTGTCTCACTCAGTCCTTATACCCTGAGAAACAGGTACTGTTATCGCCCCATCGTATAGACAAGCAAATGAGGCTTAGAGGTTAAGCCTGGCCAAGGTCATAGCCAGCAAAGACCAGAGCCAGTCCGCTGTCTCACCCATCCTCTTCCTCCTGCACCTTTCAGAAGAATCAGCAGATAACTACTGGATGAGGAATGATGACAAAACCCAGTTTGATCAGCTAATCGAGAAATACCTTCTTAACGGGTTGTCACAGTGAGCACACAGGTGTCATCATACAAGCAGATGCGCACTGTGCTTAAAGAAAACCTGCAATACTGACTCATCTGTTGGTGACTTCCTCCATCTCTATGAATCACAAATCCAGTGCAACATAGACACAAGCAGCTCAAGACGACATACCCCCTGCCACCATTCCTGTAAGACAACCCCACTGACCACGCCTATGGTGGTTGCCTCTGATTCCCACGTGCATCTCGAAATGAAGACCTTGCCTGTGAAAAGGGGGATTCCTGGCATGAAGGTGAGGTTGAGCTCAGCGGCTGCTGTGGTGGGCATACGTACAGCTCCTGGGGAGCCGCATAAGAGCCACTACAGTGGTGGCCCCTGTACCCAAGGAACAGCTGTGCTGATTCTCAGTGCAAGAAACTCCCTCCTAACAAGACAGCCTTGGCCTTAGGACTCTCAGGTGCTGCACCTACCTGAGTATGTGATGTGTGAGGCTGCAGGTAGCAGAAATAATGCGAGTTTTAGAGACCCTGACTCAGAGTCACTGCACTGCCACCAAGCACCAATGGGACCGTGAGGTAACTAGTTCCTACCTTCTGGGAACCTATTTCCGTATCAGTTCAGTTGAGTTCAGTTCAGTCGCTCAGTCGTGTCTGACTCTTTGCGACCCCACGGACCCCTTGTCAATTGAATGGGGTTAATGTGCCTGCTGTTAGGTCTCTTACATGAAATGAAATGGTAACATTTATAAAGTAACTGGTATAGTGCCTGGCGGGCCTCCCTTGTGGCTTGGTGGTAAAGAATCTGCCTGCAATGCAGGAAACGTGAGTTTGATGCTTGGGTAGGGAAGATCCCCTGGAGAAGGAAATGGCAGCCCATTCCAGAATTTTTGTTTGGGAAATCCGAGGACAGAGAAGCCTGGCAGACTACAGTCCATGGGTTTGCAAAGGAGTTGAACACGACTTACCGACTAAACAAAAAAAAAAAAAAAAACCAGTGTCTGGCATGCAGTTTTAATCAAGGACTATCAGAGGGCTTCCTCCAAGAGCAGAGAGTTAATATCTTTTTCTTAAAAATCATATCAAATTTACACCATATTGGGTGCAGTTTTATGCAACATCTGTACTATGCTAGAATCCGAAAATAAATGTAGTAATGTTAAATAAACAAATCTGCCTAGAAACCTATTATAACTGCTCATTTTAAACATTTAGATATTCAGTCATCCAGAAGTGTTTAAATAGCTTTAGCTATCACCCAATTAAGAATAGAAAATTTCACAGCTTTACAAATGAAGTTATTTATGCTATTTTGTCATAGCCTACAAGAAAATGAATTATGCATAGATTTATTAACAGTATGAAAACTTGTCCAAATCTATAACACTTTTTGGCATAATTTAATTTCCTATTCCAACTGCAATTTAAACATACAGTTTCCACTTAATTATTGCATTAACTGCAACCAGAGTTGACATCTTTTTTCTTTCCTTTTCTTCAATGATTATTTCTTGCAAAGCCATAAACTGCCAGGCAGCAGAAATGGCTAATGTGATTACAGTAGAGATTCCAAAACCATCATATGAGAAGGAACCATCAGCCTGGTCTCACATTCTAGTCTATTTTCAAATTAGTCCATTCATCTCAAGATTCTAAAACTTTAAAAGCCTTGAATGAGAGGAGTAACCCTTCTAGCAAGCCTACTAGAATGTTCAGAGATGCTGTTCAATTTATCAGGACTAAAATGAAACAAAGAAAGCAAAACTCTGGATCTCATCATGACAGGGTTTTTTTTGGTTGTTGTTTTTTTTTCCAAAAGGGGTAAAACAAGGGAGAAGCAGACACTGCATCCTGGGGAGACTGAGAATTCACATGATTTTAAGCATCAACTCTCTTGCTGAATGTACAAGAAGTTCTGATTTACTGCGTTTCTGATGAAAGTGAAAGTGAAGTAACTCAGTCGTGTCCGACTCTTTGCGACCCCATGGACTGTCGCCTACCAGGCTTCTCAGTCTATGGGATTTTCCAAGCAAGAGTACTGGATTGGGTTGCCAGGGACACTCAAAAGACCGATTTTGGAGCATCAAGAAAGACTAGTTGATTCCAATAACTATATGAGGCATAGCTTTGGTAATGCACACACATGCATTCAAATACTGATTAATGACTAATTGCCGGGCACTTGACAAGAACTAAACTGAACTTAGCTTCCCTGGTAGCTCAGGCAGTAAAGAATCTGCCTGCAATGCATGAGGCCCAGGTTCGATCCCTGGGTGGGGAAGATCCCCTGGAGGAGGGAATGGCAACCCCCTCCAGGATTCTCGTCTGGAAAATTCTATGGACGGGAGCCTGGAGGGTTTACAGCCCGTGAGGTTGCAAAGAGTCAGATACGACTGAGTGACTAACACCACACAAATTAAACTTAGAAAAAAATAATTGCTTTGTAATTAGAAAATGGGAAAGAATTCAGATGTTTTCTATTTTAAAAAGAAAACACATTGTATAGCACCAGGAACTCTACTCAATATTCTGTCATAATCTAAGTGGGAAAAGAATCTGAAAAAAATGGACATATGTATATAACTGAATCACTTTGCTATACCTGAATCTAACACAACACTGTAAATCAACTATACTCTGATATACAATAAAAAAGAAAACAAGATGCATCTAATAAATAAAAACATGTACAATAAATACAAATATAAATAAATTATATAGTATAAATTATATACTTATCTATTTACATAGTTCATTATATAAATTATAGATAATACATAAACAAATTATATAGAGAGAGGGAAGGGCAGAGGAATAGACGAGGGATCTTCCTTTCTTTTTTGAGACTTCTACATATGACTCATAAATGGGGTAGTCATTGCTATTTATGGGGCATAGGGAATAAGATTGTCATCTCATACTGCTATGTTAGTTGATAAGATAACATTACTGAGTAGCTTGTGTGCTAAATACTCATAAACACAAATATTTACCAAATGCATAGATAGGCATTTTTCAGATGAAGGAATTAACTTTCTCAACATTACCCAGGTTTGATTTTTCTACTACTATTTTTCACATAAAGGAATTAACTTTCTCAAAATTACCCAGTTTTGACTTTTCTGCTACACTGACACT
The DNA here is from genome assembly GCF_023091745.1 of Budorcas taxicolor. NCBI lineage: Eukaryota > Metazoa > Chordata > Mammalia > Artiodactyla > Bovidae > Budorcas > Budorcas taxicolor. The sequence continues at coordinate 27,406,032 of NC_068920.1, forward strand.
TGCTAGTTCCCAAGGGACTAGAAACAGCTATCATATGGTTTGATTCCCTTAAAAAGTCACCTGGAAGTAATAGATTGCGATTTTATCCCTAAGTGGAAGAAATCAAACAGCAGCGTCATTTTACAGGGCATCCCATGCAAACACTAGACCCTATGTGATCACTCAAGCACTGTCCTGTTTTTTCCGTCACACACATATCAAAATACCTGATAGAAACAGCAAACCTCTGGCTCAGACCAACAGAAAACTAAAAAGAGCCCTTTGATCACCCCCTTGCTCTACTCAAATTGGGATTGTTTTGGATAATTCCCTAGGCTCTTCCCAACAAGATCCAGTCAACTCAGGTTTCTGTCATTACCATGGTAAACTCACTTTAAGCCTTCATGAACATGTGCCAAAGACACAAAAGCCATAATGCATCACAAAATCCCTCGTAAAGTGATTTTGTGAGGGATTTGCTGCACACAGCAGCACTCACAGTGTGTGTATTTCAGCGGAGCATCCAGGAGACCTTGTGAGCAGGGGACCACACTCAGACTCAGGCTGGTGTTTCGCTGCGTATTTGCTGATGGGAAGTGTGAGAAACCTTTTTATCCAAACTGGACACAGGTTCCCAAAAGGCAAAATGGAGTTCTGGAAACTTCAGAATCGACCTTTCACTGTGACTTTGTGATACACGGATAATCATGTTTTCTCACCAAAACCTGAGCAATTGCCATATTTGAATCTGTAAATTGTTGATGACAAGATGCATTAGCCACTTGGGAATTAAGGACAACTGAGAACAACGTACAGAGAAGGCAATGGCACCCCACCCCAGTACTCTTGCCTGGAAAATCCCATGGACGGAGGAGCCTGGAAGGCTGCAGTCCACGGGGTCGCTGAGGGTCAGGCACGACTGAGCGACTTCACTTTCACTTTCCACTTTCCTGCATTAGAGAAGGAAATGGCAACCCACTCCAGTGTTCTTGCCTGGAGAATCCCAGGGACGGGGGAGCCTGGTGGGCTGCCGTCTATGGGGTCACACAGAGTCGGACACGACTGAAGCGACGCAGCAGCTGCAGAAGCAGCAGCGGCAGAGGACAATGTAAGGTAGCCTTTGGCTCCAACTTTCAAGCATGTCCCTGATTTTATGTCTCTTCCACTAGAGGGCGCTTGGACTCTGTGTGCCGAAACCTCACAGCTAGAGACACCCTCCCTCTGGAATTTTTCAAACTTAATAGAACTTCAGAGGATTCACTTATCGCTTCCTTTTGTTTCCCAGGCTAGAATCTCAAAGTACTTGTTTCTGTGACCCCCCCAGTCTGTATGAGGGGTGACTTCTGGTCTTTTCCTGCTTTGCACAGGGCATTGCCTGGCTGTTTTGAAAGGGTTGCTGGACCCCCCCACCGAACCTCCTCACCTTTACCCCAAACCCTATTACCTACACTTCCTGCCACAAGGGTGGGGCCTTGCTGACCCATCACTTCTGCACAGCAGGTCCTCTATGGAGAGTGTAGCAGCTTTCTCTCTCTTTTTTTTAAGCTCTATCAGGCCCCCACCCACACTTCCCTTCCTTATGCAATACAGCCATTCCTAGAAAGCTTGTGGAGAAAAGAATTCCTAAAAGTCCAACTCTGGGTCCCCTTTGATTTGCATCACGAGTTCAGGGATGCCTTCCCTTGAACTGAACAGTAAGTAGCTCCTTAAGTTGTAAGCCAGCTCACCCATCGTCCCCTTCAGTTACACTCACCCCAACTCCGCGCCAAGCAGTTAAGGATCTTGAAAATATGTACATTCTCCAGGGAACCAATTAGTTAAACGAAAGGAGCAAACTGACCCTTCCCTTAAAAAGTTCGTGAGTTTGTGACTTTGGAATGCCCGATGTAGAATATTCTCTCCGTGTGGTTCACAGCCAGTCACTCACAAATCCACTAGATAGGTTTCGTGGAACCTCACTGTGTGCCCAGGGGATTATGCCCCTCTGCTGAATATAATCTCCTACAAGAGGCCCACCCTGGCCACCCAGGGGGTACTGCACCCTCTCTTTCTCCCCCCATATCCTGATACATGTTTCTTCAAGTTTATCCCTGGTTAATATCAACTGTGTATCAGTTTGTCTTTTTCCTCCTCCAGAATGGAGGCTTCAGACATTTATGGTTTTCTCTGGAATCTCTGCCTCCCCTTCCCCACAAGCACTAAAACAGTTCAGTTCAGTTCAGTCACTCAGTCATATCCGACTTTGCAACCCTATGGACCGCAGTACGCCAGGCCTCCCTGTCCATCACCCAACTCCCAGATTTTACTCAAACTCATGTCCACAGAGTCGGTGATGCCATCCAACCATCTCATCTTCTGTTGTCCCCCTTCTCCTAGTGCTCGGGACATAGTATGGACTCAATAAATGGCCCCTGGATGAATGCAGCCATCAATGACAACATACAATATTCCCTGCTGCCTTCTGTCCCAGTCGCCCGCATCACTCAGGACTCCAGCCGTCCCACTGCCTCCTGCTTCTATTCTTGCCCCACCCACTTCTCTGCAGACACCACAGCCAGAATGATCTTTCAAAAATAGAAATCAAATGCTATCTCTCCCTTCCTCTGCCTCTCAAATGGTAGGGAATCAAATCCAAACTCCACCCACGGCCTGCACCCTTGGGCCCTGCCTGCCTCTCCAATCTCATCACAGACCACCCCAGCCTTCTTTCTGTCCCCTTTCTTTATGCCAAGCTCTTTCCTGAGGGCCTGCTATGGAGGCTCTTTCTCCCCTGCCCCCACCTTGTATGGCTGGCTGCTTTACCTCATTAAAGTCTCAGTCTCAGAGCATTTTATATCAGCAAATGCCCTGCCACATTTTATTGTCCTCATGGCACTGATCACCACCTGAAATTATATATTTGTTTAGACACTGATAGTCTGTCTACCCCCGTTCTTCCACCCCTCCCCGCCCCACACACATACAGGCACTAGAACAAAAGTTCCGTGCGGTCTGAAAGCTTGTCACCACTCTCTGCCAGCTGCTTGAAGGAATTCCTGGCACTCAGTAGGTGCTTGTTAAACATGTGTTGGATGGATGGCTGGATGACCGGATAAATGGACAGAATGCTTGATGAATCTACAGAATGCTTCGTGAGAAAGCATTGTGAGAAAAGAGACAGACTCTGCTATCACTGTGTTACTCTAAATCAGAGCATGGCAATATAACATTGGGTCTTTGCTTGTGTACGAGATAGAAACTCATCTCAAAACATAACTTTGAGTCCTTAAAGGTCCCTTCCTTAAAGAGACCTTTTCCTGACACACATATCTAAATTCTCCTTTTTAAAAACAATAAGAAAAAAATAAAATAAAATAAAATAAATTCTCCTTTTATTTTCCTGCATATCGTTCTATCCTTTTCTCTCATTTTAATCACACTTTGCAATTATACACTGCTTTGTGGTATCATTTGTATAACTTTGTCTCCTTGAGTAGGACAGAGCTAAGAGAGAGTGTTGCGTCTTTTTGCTCAATACTGTCTCCCTGGGGCTTAGTTCTAGGCCAGACACACGGAAGACATAGCCGGTCATCATTAGATGACCCAGTATTCACAGCACAGATTCGAAAGAACTTCCAAACAAGTGATCAAGAAGAGGTACACATGTGCCTCCTGTGTATGGATTTGAAAATTGGAAACGCATTTTTAATTTTAAAAAATCATTCTAAATTTCAGAAGAATAATAGGCACCTAATCTCAAAGTTCAGTCACTGTGAATGTAAAGACCTGAGTCCTAATCTTGGTTCTGACATGAACTTCCCTGTGATCTGAGTCAGTTATTCAACTACACTTGGTCTCTGTTTAACCATCACCTTTCCAGCTATACTGTGAGGGTTAATGAGCTCCTCTGTGCATGGTACATGGAAGAGATTCCACTCCAAAGTCCTGAAGAAAAGAAGGGTAGTCTCCCGAATCTAAATTCCTGGACTTTATTTAGCTTTACGGCTTCCCAGGTGGCGCTAGTGCTAAAGAACTCGCCTGCCAATGCGGAAGACTAGGAGACACGGGTTCGCTCCCTGTGACGGGAAGGTCTCCTGGAGGAAGGCGCGGCAACCCACTCCAGTATTCTTGCCTGGAGAATCCATGGACACAGGAGCCTGGCGGGCTACCGTCCATAGGGTCGCAGAGAGTCAGACACAACTGATTAGTATGCAAGCACACATTTAGCTTTATGATGGTTACAATATATTTTTCAGTTACTGGAACACTCTCTCTCCCCTTGCTCTCCATATCCATGAAGTTATGGGTACTCTGTGGCTCTCACTGTGAGCTGTGCCCCCAACCCTCTCTATTGCCACCTCCCCATCCTCCCACTCAACAGTGTGATGAAGCCAGCTCCTCGACAGGCTGTGATGAGTGTGAGGAAAGAACGTCACCATGACACGCCTCTGCTCTTCAACTATGACCGTCACGTGGATGAACTTGCAAATTCTCATCTGATGTCCTCAGTCTCTGCCATTTACAACTACTTGCTGAACAGTCTGCAGCTAGACTCCATGATGACACTGACAACTCAATGCATTAGAAATTAAGCAGGTGATTCTTTCCTCAGCTGCCCTCTAATTAGCTATAGTACCACCATTTTCTCAGGCATCCAAGCTCAGAAACTTGGCCAAGGTCAGCACTATTTCTTCACACACAAGAAAAACTATTTTTCAAGAATTTCACACAATGTTACAGAAAAAAGGGGAGGGGAAGAAATATCTAAATCATCATTAGGAGACAATATCATTGTCCAGCAGCCACTTATTTTACAAGACGCCAATTAAGAGTTCTGCTTATTTAATTCAGAAAGGGAGAATATCAGATCAATTCTGACCTCTACAGGTCAGGAAATTCAACCAAAAGAGCAGAAAGAGAAATTTCAGCTAGAAGACCTGTCAAAGCAATACTCCAGCAGGACATGAAGCTCATCCCCATGAGGGGGTACAGACAAAACACACAAACAGGTTAAGAAGTTACCTACTAAATGCTTGTCACAGTTCCCACATAATGGGTATTCAATAGATGATGCTGAAGTAACAAATAAATGAATGAATGGTGGATGAAAAAGATTCTGATAAGGAGCTAACTATTTAGAGTGATTCTCAATCTTTTTTAAAAATATAACTGAGGATTGCCATTCTGTTACATACACTTTCTTTTTAGTCTTTGTCAGTGATAGAAAACAACGCTGGGCAGACCAGTGATGTGACCTAAAACAGCATTTCTTCTCATTTATGCATTATTGCCTAGATTTCAAGTTGGTATAAATTTTATCAAGTCTATATATTAGGAAAAAAATAATCTCTTTTGAAATCCATATTTTAAAAATATTAGCTCTCCTCTAGAAACTTAGTTGTAACATTAATGTTCTAATGTTGTTTCACATAATTGCTTATATACCACAAGGTGGCTACGTTTTATTTCTTCGAATTTAATTGAAACCCAACAGACAGCCTCTCTGTTACGGTACAGAAATACAGAACATTAATGAGTAAAGTATATGATACTCACACTGCCTTTAGACTTTCTGGATCCTACAATTGGAGGTAGTGAAGAGGTTTTCTGACTGTAAAAACAAATTACAATTTAGAAATCTGAATATTATTCACAAATAATATGCAAAGCAAGATAATTAACCTCTGTTTGTCACCCCGACCTGGAACTCAACTATTTATAGACATCAGTGTTCCACAAAAAGTACCACTGACTTTCCCAATTTCACAAAGACCACCAAAACATTTCCAAATTCCATTCCAAAAGATTATTTTTTTAATTGGAATATAATTGCTTTACAATGTTGTGTTAGTTTCCGCTGTCCAAAAGATTCTTAATGTTTTCTTGTATAGCATTTTAGTTGATACTTACAAATAAATTTAGTACCACCTTTAACTTTTTCATACCACTTAAAATAAACTCCCTAAATTTTTTATTTGCATTTCAAATTTTAAAAAAAAGGCATCTCCCAAGCTGAGTGACGATTTTGCCAGATTGTGCTTAAAACTAAAAATGATAAAGTTTTTTTTTTATCATGTCTATCATATCTGGTAGAAGCACAGAATGGTAAAACACTGGCATTTATATTCAGGGAGTTTCTAAACCAGTCATTCTCACCAAAAAATTTAAAAACTGCTCTTTGGCCCTAAGTATTTCCCAGATGTCTTTTTATAGGAAAAGATCCAGGTCGAAACCCAGCTGAACCTCTCTGAAAATAAGAAGCCACAGAGATAAAGGCAAACTTCGCTGACCTGCCTGAGAAAGGCCCCCGTGAGCAAGTTTTCTCACCACCATCATGGACAAGCACAAGCTCTCACTGCAGTGCGTACTGCAACCCATAGCAGTCTAACCCCGCGCTGCTTCTCAGAGCAATGCTGTGAAGTACTTGACCTCATGGATGGGTAAGGATGGTTGGCAATAAGTCTGGCAAATAGTTCTAAAGTGCTAGAAAGCAATGTGCTCTTTGCGATACTTCAAACACCACCCTTGAAATTCCATTCCACCTATTCCATACTGAGAAACCCTTGGTTAGTCTCTCCATCAAGCTACACGGGATGACAAATCAATGGAGAACACAGTGGTGACATGCTGCTCTATCTCTGTCACATGTCACCCATCCGATTAGGAGCAACTACACAAAGTCAGTTTTCCAGCCAAGTAGACATGGAAAAGCAGCGGTGATGGACCGCAGGGCACCATGAGCAAGCCCAAGGGTCCCTGCAAGCAGGGACCGAGGCTCTTCATGCAAACGCATGCCGGGGCAGTCCACCTGCTGGGCTGAAAGAAGGCATTCTTCACAAATGTACGACATCTCATAGAGCAAAAGGGTTCTCTGTGCACTGTGTGCAATTATAAGGGTAACCCTTAAAATTGTGCCTGAAATAACTATACACCCAGCGCTCCACTTATTTGTATAAAAGAAATATCATTTCTGTATTTTACCATTATTATTTTTAAGTAGAAAATATTATTTCTTAACCACCTGTAGATATTTCTCTACGCATCAACTGAAAAATTATTCAATAAAGTTAACATTTTTAAGACTTCTAAAAGCATATGTTGTAGAGAAGCTCACTGCCCTGTACCTTTTTCACACAAAAAAAACTTTATATTTATTATAAATTCATAAGTGAATGGCTAAAAAATACTATATAGTCTATCACAGATTCCTCAATATTATATTTTTATGCAATAGTTCTCAACCTCCAATCACAGCAAAATAAATAGTGATCAACATGTATTGGACATCCTTTCCTTTCTAACCGATAAACAAGATTCTAAATAACAGCATAAGATTCAATGCTATTTCAAGTGATAACTAAACTATGAGACATGAGTGAGGATGCAAACGTACCCGTAAGACTTTCTCATCGTCGACTTGTCAAAAAGTAATTCACTGTAAGGCAACTTCTTAAACTTATCTCTGCCGACAGCCACATAAAACTGCCCGTTCTCCAGCTCTGCCCCACTCTCAACCAGTTTTCCTTCTAAAGTGTAGAGTCTGCCAAAATATGAATGCCAGCAATTCAAATGTTAACAAGCATTTCAAGAACCGTTAAAATCACAGTCAATTAAAAACTCTATTCCTAAATTGGCTCATTTGATACTATGCTAAACACTGAATTATAAATGTCTCAAAGTCTTAAGACTCAGCTAAGTACCAGTGCAGATGCAATTACAGTCTAGCTGTACAGAAACCTGACAGTCTAACATAAGGATCCCCTATTGCTGCCATATTTAGAGCTTAGAGGGAGAGAATTAACTTGTAGAGAATGTGTGTGTGTGTGTGTGTGTGTGTGTGTGTGTGTGTGTGTGTGCGCATGCTCGGTCATGTCCGACTCTTTTGCAACCCCATGGACTGTAGCCTGCCAGGCTCCTCTGTCCATGAAATTCTCCAGGCAAGAATACTGGAGTGGGTTGCTGTTTCGAGAATGTCATACTTTAAATGAAGCTTGGCTTCCACTGAAGTTTGATTCTTCTCTTTATATTCTGCGAGCACTTAGAAAATTTATTTTCTTAATGCACTGTTTAGGTTAACATCCAAGAGCAGCCATCAGACAGAATTTTACATAGAAACATACAGAACTAGGTCAGAAAACAAGAGGTGCGAGGGCAGGAGGTAAAAGAACCCATTGCCAGCATTAATGATGCAGAACTGCATAGCATGCATGCTTCTCTTTTTTTGCCTTCCGTCATCTTCCCAGAATCAAAGGATTTCACAAGAACCTCCCTTTACTGTAAAACTGTTGCTGCAAACTACAATGTGTTACTTATTAAGAGAACAGTGATAACCTTACTAGACGATTTAAAGTGTCCACACAGTTTGTTTAAAGAGCTAGAAAAAAACAGACGGCTTAGAAAACCATGCCACAAAGAAGACAATGCATGTTTTGGAAGGTGATAAACAAGAGTTAGGAACTGGAAGGATTTTAAGATAATCGTTTTAAAAGTTCTCAGACTTCTTATATCACAAAATTAAGGGTAGTGACATTTGCAAAGAAAAAAAAAATCCATTGCTCTGTCTGTTTATTTACTGATTATGTAAAAGTCCGTATCGTATGGAGTCAAGAGGTAAAATAAAAGCAGCCACTTAACCCCCTAAAGTGTGTTAGTGTTGAGTTAGTATGAAGATGCTAAAGTAACGCACTTCTATCCCTACAAGTCTAAATACCAACACTTAACCCAGATAATCTGGCTTTCCTGCCTTGACCTAGACCAAGGCCTCTGGACATTATTGATGTTTTGAATCTGATAATTGTAGGAGAGGTGGGAGGCTGTCCTGGGAACTGTAGGATGTCAACAGCACCCTTGGCCTCTTCCCATGGGATGGGAGTAGTAGCCACCTCTAATCCCTATGACTCTGGACACTGCCAGCAGCCCTTACTGGTAAATCTGCCCCTGGTGGAGCACCTGTTGGAAACCAACCCCTAGATGGAGGCCTAGACCCATATGTTCTTCTTCTCTCATTTACCTTCAAAATAGGAAGATCTGAATCCATCATTAACTTTTACAGCTAGAAATTAAAAGACAGCAAAGTTGTGGATCTGGCAACAGCCAAGATTTGACTGGTTTTCTCTACAGACCGGTAAAGGACACTGAATAAATTCTAGGCTGTGAACTTAGCCTTCTTTTATGTGACTGTTGCTGACCTGCTTTCTTCCTTTGATACAAAACATGAGAATTATAAACAGGGAGTTGAACGAATTTGTGTGGGATGTTTTTGATATGTATACTGATGCCCAGGAATGGTCCAACCATAATAATTACTCATGTTCTGTTTAGCTCAGTTGTAAGGAATCTGCCTGCAATACAAGAGACCCAAGGTTCAATTCCCAGGACAGGAAGATTCCCTGGAGAAGGAAATGGCAACCCACTCCAGTCTTCTTGGCTGGAGAATGTCATGGACAGAGGAGCCTGGTGGGCTGGTCCATAGTGTTGCAAGAGTCAGACACGACTTGGCGACTAAACCACCAGCAGATATTTTTAACCCACCATGTTCTGTTAAGGGAGGGTGGTGGTGTCCCAAGTGAGCAACATGCAAATCTCACTCATGTCTGGCACTACACTAAGAAGTAAGCTTCTCCAACATGGAACTCTGCTCAGTGTTATGTGGCAGCCTGGGTGGGAGGCGAGGCTGGGGAGAATGGATACATGTGTCTATATGGCTGAGTTCCTTTGATGTCACCTGAAACTATCACAATATTGCTCGTTGGCTCTACCCAATACAAAATTAAAAGTTAAAAAAAAAAAAGAATTAAGCCTCTCCAAGTACTCACATGTTCAGGGGACATATAACTATATTCTCATTTCTGTGTTTGTCCTTGCCTGTATTTTATTTCTATTTATCAATTTGTTCACATCAATATATGTATGAATAGGCGTATCTGGGCATGCAATTGTGTTTATATATCTTTGTGTGCTTCAGAACATTTACTGAGTGGGTTTACATCTGTGTATGTGTCAAAAGACAAAACAATATATCTTTTTTTAAAAAATCAGTACATAACTATTGAGATCTGCCTTTACTCCTGATACCAAAATAAAATCCAAAAGGATCAAAGGTTTAAACGAAAGTTAAAACTTGAAAGATGAAAATGTGGGATAATTTTTTATAATCTAGGAGTGAAGAGAACCTAAGTTAATCATACAACTTAATGATCATAATGAAAGCCTGAAAATTTGACTGCATCAAAATTTAACATAACTGCATGAGAAAAGCAACATAAAAAGTAACAAAAATATAAACTGGAAAATAACCCTACAAGGGATGAATAATTATATGCTCATTTTACAGACAGAGAAACTGAGGCACATAGAGACAAACTAGTGACCTGAAATTCAGATCTAGGGACCAGTGTCTCCAGGGCCTCATGGGAATATCCTCAATAATTCTGAATCCCATACACTTGCAAGAAGATTACTCTGACATACCTGTGGACAGCCCCACTTCTCAGAGTTATCTTTTCCGTGACCATCTGCAGTATATGATCCCACTGATTCAAGGCTTTTCTAGGAATGAGGAGTCGAGAAGCCGGGTTTATGAGGTCTCCATTTGCAATCAAGCTGAAAAAAAGGCAAAGCCAGAGGTAAACCATTTGACACAGTTATGCCTTTAAACTACAAAAGAAGTCCCAAACCAAAAGGAAACCACCACACTAATTTTGACCCAAAACATGAAGGATTCCAACTTACAAGATAGTGCAGGGTTCCAGAAGTGGTTTTCTAAAGCGAGATGACACATTGATCCTGCTGTGGGTTACTGGTTTTACCTTTAAAAATAAAGAAATAAAAATCATTGTACTTATGTTAGTGTTTTTTTCCTATGAGGAAAAACTAGAGGTTTCCAGGAAGCTGGCTGAGAACTGCGATGCCTTTGTTAAAACCTTGCTTTTTTTCCCCCCTACTTATATAAACCCTCTGTGCTTACCTTCTATTGATGGCATATAGCTTTAACAGAGCTCTCAAGAAAAATTTCCTTTAAGCCCGGGGCATATTGCTCATGATCTGTACCAAAAATTGAAACTATTGAGCTACTATGAGAATTCCAACGCCATTTTTAAAACAGTTCCTTTCTGTCAAATAAAAGTACATAAATGTATAAAATCTTGAATGAAATGCCCTCCCCGTCCAGGCACGACAGAGTGTTTGGTCATCTCTGCCCATCCACCCACTCCCTAGAGTGACTGGGTCCCTGCCAGGCACTTAACCTCCTCCTGTTCTCCTAAGACTGACTCCATCAACTTTTCTCAGCTTCACTTCCTCCTCTGTTCACCAGCCACACTCTAAACAGCATGTTCCCTTCCCAACCCCCTTGCATCTGAGTAGGTCTGGTCATCTTTTTGGACCCTTTTGTTTCCAGGGTCCAAGCTGTTGTATCGAGAACCACACGGCCCCTCAGGCACCTTCGACTAAGACAAGGCTTTGGCATTTGTCAAGCCTCTCCTCCTCCCGAATCAACTATTTCTTACATTTCACACAGTGGATTGTCCAAATCCTCACCTTTCACCCTAAATCCTAAAATCTCACTCCAAGCACATTTACTCTCAGCACATCATCTCCTTCCAAACTTCAAGAGAATAAAGCTCAATAGGCATGAAGGCTCTCAACCTCACTTCGCTCCATGCTCACTTCATCTACATCTTCACCACTTTTCCCCTTTGCTGTCTGTTTCAGAAGGATCCTGACCGCTTTACAAAGCTAAGCCTGCATGTCTTGATTTCGTCCCCTGCTGCCTGTTCCATTAAATATCTAAGGCCCTCCATCCCCATTGTCTTCAATTTGTCCCTTGACCCTGCGGCCCTTTCTCTTCTCTTCATCATTCCTCTTCCTATTTCCTTCCACCCCATCCTCTCCTCAGTCTTCCACAATCTGGATTCCAGTGAAAGATAAATCCCAACTCTTTTTTTTTTTTATTAGTTATTGTATTTATTTTTGGCTGTGCTTGGGCTTCCTTGGTTCATGTACCGGCTCTAAGGTGCATGAACTTCAGCTTTGCAGCACACAGGCACAGCAGTTGCAGCTCACGGGCTCTCAAGCATGGGCTCAGCAGTTGTGGCACATGGACTTAGTTGTTCCGTGGCGTGTGGGATCTTTCCAGACCATGATTAAACCTGTGTCTCCTACTTGAAAGGCAGATCCTCGACCACTGGACCACCAGGGAAGCCCTAAATCCCAACTCTTAAGCTTGGCCTACAAGGTCCCCCCATGACCAACACTGCTTACTTGCTTCCCTCATCTTCCGCCAAATGCTCCTTCCTCCCCAACCCCTAGCCTAGGTGTGCTCTAGGTCGAACCAGCCGAGTCCCAATCCATTGTCCAAACACACTCTGAATCCTCTTCCACACCTCTGCTCATCTTGCCCCTGCCTAAAATGCCCTCCCCTTTCTTCCAGCTTCTGAAATTGCACTCGCTCATCAATACCCAGCTTGGTTATCACCAGTCCTTCCATGTTCATCTTTCTTTACCTTCCTGTCTCAAACTGCTACAGCTACTACAGGATTGATGATCACACTTGCTTAGAGGGCTTTTTTTTTCTTCCTGATTTGAAAGGGAACTGATAAATGAAAATAGCCAACATTTACTGCACTATATTTAATGACAAGCCCTATACTAAGGAAATGCGTTCTATATCATTAAAACATCAAAACCATGCCCTGAACTAAGTACTTATTATTTAACCCTATTTTACAAACAAAGAAACTAGAGGTTAATCGTTCACTTTGCCTAAAGTCACACATTCTAAGGGTCAGAGTTGTCCATACCTATGAACCTCTACTTGCTTTGCACTTTGGTAGTTATTTTAGAGATAAATTAACCCTAAATAATTTATGCAACTCTCTTCTGCCAAATTATGCCATTTCGAGACGAACAAGGGGTAAAATCCTTGACTTGCCAGTGCCTAAAACAGTGCTTAGCAACTCCTGTTAGTTGCAAATAAATGTTTATTGAAATTTAACTTAAAAAAACTAATTTAGAATAAAATTTTTTTAATCAATCATAATAATTTTCTTTCATTTTAAACCCAGAGATTCTTGGCCCTAAGCTAACATTTACAGTGATGTTGATTTTTTTTTTAAAGTTTAACAGATAATGTATGCACTTGACCAAAATTCAAGTGGTAAAATGGAGGATACAGTAAAAAGGAGAAATATCCCCACCTCCGGTTCCCCAACCACAAAGCTGCAACTAACTTAACGATGTTCATTCAAAGACAGCCTACATCTACATATGCATACTGTTTTACATAGACATTTTATACATGTAATTTTTAAACAGGGATCACTTGCTATGCCTATTCTTCTGCATCTTGCTTTTTTTCATTTAACAATTCACCAGGGAAACTGTTCCACATTGGTAAAAGTTGCTTCATTCTTTATAAAAGTTATGTATATCCGCACTGTGAATGTACCATAATTTATTTAATCTGTCCCTCAACGACAATCCTTCCAGTTGCTTCAAAGCTTTTGCTCTCGCAGGGAATTCCCTGGTGGTCCAGTGGTAAAGTCTCCATGCTTCCACTGCAGGGGGCACAGGTTGGACCCCTGGCAGGTATGCTAAATGCCACATGGTATAGCCAAAATAGGTAATAAACTTTTGCTGTTGCAAATAATGCCAAGATAGATTTCCTCACAATATTTATTTGCATGAATATGTAAGTGTATCTGTCAGTCAGGTCAGTCACTCAGTCGTGTCTGACTCTGTGTGACCCCATGGACTGCAGCATAGCAGGCCTCCCTGTCTATCACCAACTCCCGGAGCCTGCTCAAACACATGTCCATTGAGTTAGAGATGCCATCCAACCGTCTCATCCTCTGTCGCCCCTTCTCCTCCTGCCTTCAATTCTTCCCAGCATCCAGGTCTTTTCCAATGAGTCAGTTCTTCGCATCAGGTGGCCTAAGTACTGGAGTTTCCGCTTCAGCATCAGACCTTCCAATGAATATTCAGGACTGATTTCCTTCAAGATAGACTGATTGGATCTCCTTGCAGTCCAAGGGACTCTCAAGAGTCTTCTCCAACACCACAGTTCAAAAGCAACAGTTGCTCACTGTTCAGCTTTCTTTACAGTCCAACTCTCACATCCATACATGACTACTGGAAAAACCATATCTTTGACTAGATGGACATTTGTTGGCAAAGTAATGTCTCTTATGCTGTCTAGGTGTGGTCATAGCTCTTTTTCCAAGGAGCAAGCGTCTTTTAATTTCACGGCTGCAATCACCATCCACAATGATTTTCGAACCCAAGAAAATAAAGTCTGTCACTGTTTCCATTGTTTCTCTATCTATTTACCATGAAGTGATGGTACCAGATACCATGATCTTTATTTTTTGAATGTTGAGTTTTAAAAAGTCAGCTTTTTCACTCTCCTCTTTCATTTTCATCAAGAGGCTGGTTAGTTCCTCTTTGCTTTCTGCCATAAGGGTGGTGTCATCTGCATATCTGAGGTTATTGATATTTTTCCAAGCAATCTTGATTCCAGCTTGTGCTTCATCCATCCCGGCATTTCACATGATGTACTCTGCATATAAGTTAAATAAGCAAGGTGACAATATACAGCCTTAATGGACTCCTTTCCCATTTGAACCAGTCTGTTGTTCCATGCCCGGTTCTAACTGTTGCTTCTTGACCTGCATACAGATTTCTCAGGAGGCATCTCTTTCAGAATTTTCCAGTTTGTTGTGATCCACACAGTCAAAGGCTTTGGCGTAGTCAATGAAGCAGATGTTTTTCTCGAATTCTTGCACTTTTTTGATGATCCAACAGATATTGACAATTTGATCTCCGGTTCCTCTGCCTTTTCTAAATCCAGCTTATACATCTGTAAGTTTTTGGTTCATGTACTGTTGAAGACTGGATTGGAGAATTTTGAGCATTACTTTACTCGTGTGTGAGGTGAGTACAACTGTGCAGATGTTTGAAAATTCCTTGGCATTGCCTTTCTTTGGGACTGGAATGAAAACAGACCTTTTCCAGTCCTGTGGCCACTGCTGAGTTTTCAAAATTTGCTGGCATATTGAGTGCAATACTTTCACAGCATCATCCTTTACGATTTAAAATAGCTCAACTGGAACTCCATCACCTCCACTAGCTTTGTTAGTAGTGATACTTCCTAAGGCCCACTTGACTTCACATTCCAGGATGTCTGGCTCTAGGTGAGTGAGCACACCATTGTGGTTATCTGGGTCATTAAAATCTTTTTTTCTGTGTATTCTTGCCACCTCTTCTTAATATCTTCTGCTTCTGTTAGGTCCATACCATTTCTGTCCTTTATTGTGCTTATCTTTGCATGAAATGTTCCCTTGGTATCTCTAATTTTCTGGAAGAGATCTCTAGTCTTGCCCTTTCTATTGTTTGCCTCTATTTCTTTGCATTGATCGCTGAAGAAGGCTTTCTTATCTCTCCTTGCTATTCTTTGGAACTCTGCACTCACATGGACATAGCTTTCCTTTTCTCCTTTGTCTTTTGCTTCTCTTCTTTTCTCAGTTATTTGTAAGGCCTCCTGAGACAACTATTTTGCCTTTTTGCATTCCGTTTTCTTGGGGATGGTTTTGATCACTGCCTCCTGTACAATGTTACAAACTTCCATCCATAATTCTTCAGGTACTCTGTCTATCAGATCTAATCCCTTGAATCTATTTGTCACTTCCACTGTATAATCATAAGGAATTTGATTTAGGTCATACCCAAATGGTCTAGTGGTTTTCCTTACTTTCTTCAACTTAAGTCTGAATCTTGCAATGAGTTTATCTGTAGAATATACTCTTGTATCTGTAGAATACATTATTCTACAGTGTATCTATAGAATACATTATTAGAATTGAGAAACTGCTGAAATAAAGAAGAGGCAGTTTTTTTCAGTTTAATGGAATGTACTGCAAGCTTTATTATTGATTGATCCCAAGTCACTTGATTTATTTAGCTCATACTATAGTATAGCCTTGGAAGAAAAGCTATGACCAACATAAACAGCATATTAAAAAGCAGAGACATTACTTTGCCAACAAAGGTCCGTCTAGTCAAAGCTATGGTTTTTCCAGTAGTCATGTACGGATGTGAGAGTTGGACCATAAAGAAAGATGATAAGTGAACAATTGATGCTTCTAAACTGTGGTGCTGGAGAAGACTCTTGAGAGTCCCTTGGACTGCAAGGAGATCAAATCACTCCATCCTAAAGGAAATCAATCCTGACATTGGAAGCACTGATGCTGAAGCTGAAACTCCAATACTTTGGCCACCTGATGCGAAGAACTGACTCATTGGAAAAGACCCTGATGCTGGGAAAGATTGAAGGCAGGAGGGGAAGAGGACGACAGAGGATGAGATGGTTGGATGGCATCACAGACTCGAAGGACATGAATTGGAGAAAGCTCCAGGAGTTGGTGATGGACGGGAAGCCTGGCGTGCTTCAGTCCCTGGGGAGGCAAAGAGTCGAACATACTGAGCAACTTAGCTGAACTGATAGATATGCTATTTTCCAGAAAATATTCCAGAATTATTTAACTGCAAATGAATCTTTGCGTGTGTAAAGAACAGGCCTTTCTGATTCCACATCTATGCAGTATCTTCCTCATGATACCCTGTCCATCTCTGAATACTGCCGCCCTGGCCACTGGGCTTAAAACTTCTGCCACATCCCTGGTTCTCTATTGCCCTTCCCTGCCTTTTTTGGTTTTTAAATAGCATTTACCATCATCTAACATATCATACACTTTACTTAATCTAGTTTTTAATTTACTGTCCCTACTGTTACTTCACAGTAACTCTCAACATTAACTAGTAAGGTACTAAGCACATACTTCATACCTATTGTCATTTTTTCAAATGGTTGCTTGACCTTGATTGCTTAATACCCTGTTGGATTGTTGAATTAAAGATGAAGGTGAATACATTATAAAAACAAATAACTTTTGAAAATGCATGGTGAGTTGTCTGATACATGCTATTTTTCTTGACTGCATACTTGTCTATAGTTACTATACACAGAAATTCAAAAATAGATGATTTTTTGAATAATTATATAACTTTATTCTAAGTGTATATATTGTTTCTTGAATTAAATCAAACCATCTGTCTTGAATAAGCTGCTTTCCTCATTCAGTATGACAAAAATATTCCCCAAATGTTCATGATTAACCAGTGCAAATTGAAGGTTAACCTTAAATATACATTTCTTTGAATCATTATATGTAATTAACTAATGTCTGTTTCCAGATATGGTAATAAAAGAATTTGAAAACACAATCCAAGTAATATATTTGAATTGAAAAAAATATGTAAGACCATTGTATAAAACAAATAGGATTTTTGAGGGGAAAAAAGTACCATTTTTCACTAAAAATGCAATTTTTCTAATTGTCATTTTAAATAATAACTTAAATCACAAAAGAATTAAGCAAATCAACTACATATAAAAGGAACTTTCCGAGAGCTCATATCAGGAATCAAGTGTTGGTCACTTGGTGCTAATCTGTCGGACACGACTGAGCAACTTCACTTTCGCTTTTCACTCTCATGCATTGGAGAAGGAAATGGCAACCCACTCCGGTGTTCTTGCCTGGAGAATCCCAGGGACAGAAGAGCCTGGTAGGCTGCCATCTCTCTGGTCGCACAGAGTCGGACATGACTGAAGCGACTTAGCAGCAGCAGCAGCAGCAGCAGAAGAGATACTGCGGCTTAGATAAAAGAAGCGTAATAATGAATTAGAATATATATTTTTAAATGTACATTTTCTTATTAGCCTGTACACTTTCCCATGCCCTTTGAAAATAATGTTTGAAAGATGAAAATAACATTAAGTATCAATACACCTGCCCCAAAGGACAGAGTACCGGTGCTCCCACTTGGACCCCCATGGACCAGAAATGTCTCATTGATGAGCATCCTGGCCAGTGTTAGGTGTGTGGTCTGTGACTATGGAAGCAAGTTCAATGAAACAGCATCCATGCAAAACCCAGACTTTCATTTTGGACCCAGCAGAATGCATACTCCTGGTTGGCTTTACCAGTGAGTGAGGGAACCACTACCAAGCAAACGAAGGACATGCTTATAGCGCTCCTCTCGTCTTGATTCTCCACAGGGTTCAACACTGTCTTAGAAAAACCCAGTTTGAGAAGGAGCTTAGCCTGGTGAATCAGAGACAGGAGTCATTCCCTGAGTGGAAACTAGGTAGGTAGATAGATAAAGAAATAGATAGACAGACAGACTAAATACTTGGCTAACATTTTTTTGGAAATAGTCCAAACATAAATTTGGAAATATTTCAGAGTCCAAGGTGGCAAAGCGACTTAACTTGTGTTCACTCTGCTAAAATGAAACAAGCCAGGTCTCTGGACGTAAAGCACATGTACCTTCCAATATATCACTTTCCCTCTGGTATCTTATTTAGATTGTGTTTATATCATAAGTGGCCATACCAAAGCAAAATAATAATAATAATAAGCAGGAAAAAAAAAAGTTATGTGAATTTGATGTCTATCATTTAATTTAGTCAAATTCCATGTAACACTTGGACCTTACTGCAGCTGGGTCAAATTCAAGTTAAAACCTGCATGACCTTAAAAATATTAATTTTATTAAAAATAAACTCAATGAAACTAAAATTGTGGTTGTGAAAATACATACCCGGATTGATAAAATCAAGATCTACAAACTGAGGAACTGAGTAAAGGCCTGAAATTCTGAACTCCAGGACTGATTGCCAATTCAATGCCTCACACCTCATTTTCTTACTCTGTAAAAATAAGAATAATCCTGCTAAACTTGCCCAAAGGGATGCTCCATGAGCTAATTAATGAAGTGGCAATACCACTCCCTGGGGCTGTTAGGCTGAATGCTTCAGAGACTCCACCAGCCTCAAAACTCAGCACTCACCACCTCTTGAAACCCCAGGCCAAGTAAACCAATGTGAGGCTAAGGACCTGAGGAAATGATGCTGTTAAAGGACACCCTCATGAAAATCACTGGTCTCCGGTAAAAAAAAAAAAAAAAAACAAAAAAACAACAAAAAAAAAAACTTGATACAATTAAAAGATTGAATTTTAAACTGCTTTTTAAAAAATATATCATGTTTTTATAACCATCCATATAAAAACTGTCCTTTTATAACTAAATCCAGAAGACTTAGGCTTTTAGGGATAAAAACATACTGAAGTTACTCATTGGCAACATACAGCTCAACCCACACAAAGAGCTTTCAACTCCATCTTCCTCCAGAGGCCACCACTGACTTTAGACCAAGTCCATGCATCCTGGACTTGCGTATTTGAGATCGTATTTGAGCTCACCCCATTTCTTCATACTCTTAACCTCATTTCTTCACACACTTCATACTCTGGCCCCACTTCTTCATAATCTAACCTCATTTCTCACTATCTTACCACCTACCCTTCACTCATCTGGATATAATTCTCTCCTCAGAAATTCCATATCACCTTGTCTGAATCTCTCAGGCATTTTCCACAGGTATAACATATTTCCCTTATATTATCAATATTTTCATGTACTGCATCTCTCTTTTATTTGTTTATTTTTAGTATAGAACTTCAACTGTAACTCAAATATCCATTCATGGTGCTGTGGACATAGAATTCACTCAGTAAATACTTTTTTATATTGAAGTATAGTTAATTTACAGTGTTGTATTAGTTTCAAGTGTACAGCAAGGTGATTCACACACATGTATATATTCTTTTTCACACTCCTTTCCTTGATAGATTATCATAAGATACTGAGTATAGTTGCTTGTGCTATACAGTAGGTCCTTGCTGTTTATCTATTTTATATATAGTAGTGCTTGTATATTAATGTCAAACTCCTAATTTGTTTACCCTCCTTTCCTCTTTGGTAACCATAAGTTTATTTTCTACGGATGTGAGCCTACTTTTGTTTTGTGGATACGTTCATTTGTGCAATTGTTTTAGATATCACATTTAAGTGATATCATATGATATCTGTCTTTCTCTGTCAGACTTAATGATCATCACTTGTAATGATAATCTCCAGGTCCATCCATATTGTGGCAAATGGCATTATTTCATTCATTTTTGTGGCTGAGTAATAGTCCACTGTGTATGTGTGTGCACGTGTGTGTATATGTGTAGGTGTGGGAGGGGGATATCGTCAGCAAAAAATTAAATAAAATTAGGACCAATTATTTTGAGCACATACCATGCCCAGAACTGCATCAAACACTGTCCATATTTACCTTGATTTTTCACAATATCTTTGTTAGTTATTTTCAGATAAATTTATAATTGTAAAATACATCAGAATTTATTAAGTGCTTTTATTTATAGTGATGTTTGTTCCTCAAAATAATATCAAGAGGTTAGTATTATTCCAATTATATAGAAAGGAAAAGATGACCCTATCCACCCCTCAAGGTCACACAGAAAGCAAAGCAACAGTCTCATGGGTCCACTTCTGATTTCCAGCCTAGGGTTCATTCCTACTAATGCTGCTCAAGGCAGAAATAGCAGACACATATTTGCACCCATTTAAATAAGATTTTTCTTGAATTATATACAACTAAATATCCATAAACATTTTTATATATTGGCATATCTAGACCACCCTTATTCAGTGGTTCCAGTATCTTCTCAAGATCATTCAAGTTTCTCTCCCTTTTGCTGCTAGGGTTAGGGTTAGGGTTAGGGTTAGGGTTAGGGTTAGGGTTAGGGTTAGTATTCCTTACATGATTATATCAGTACAATTTATGGGACTTCAATGGAATAAAAATTGAAATCTGTTAACCCTTGAAATTTTAGAAATTCCAGAAAGGCAAGGCAGTGACAAAATCAGCACAGCCAATGAAATATTTTCATCAGCATTGTTGTATAATAATGAAAAATTCCAACCACTCTAACTTCAGTGACAATCTAGTTATAGGAGATGTCTCTAATTATAATGAACCAGCTGTTTAGAACATTCCCAGAAGGGTCCAATTAGTTTCTCTGAGCTGATGAAACCACTCATCTCTACCTCGGTCCTCTACAGGTCCCCATGTTGTTATACCCAGTCCAGGGGCTGATTCCCAGAAGAAAGGTTAGGATTCATCTGTCAGGTGTGAATTATCATCTTATTCAGAGGGTCATTTTTCTGCCAATAACAGATATCTTAGCATCAGTTTGCATATTTGTCTTTTGAACTGTTCTCTAAATGAATGTCTCTCTTCACTGAAGCAGGAAAACAACTCAAATTCACAAAGAATATGACTATTCAAAACAGCAAGGTAAAAGATTTCTCTTTAGCATAAAAGTGACCACAAAGTTACAAGTCGTTATATATTTGTCTAAATCTAGAGAATATGTAACCCAAAGAGTGAGCCCTAATGTAAACTATGAACCGTGGATAATTACGATGTGTCAGTGTAGGTTCATCAATGGTAACAAATTTACCACTCTCGTGGATGGCACTGATAAGAGGGAGGCTATGCCCATGCACACAGAAGGTATATGGGAGATGTCTGTACTGCCCGCCCCACCCCCCACCCAGTTTTGCTGTGAACCTAAAATTGCTTTAAAACATAATGTCTAAAATTTTTTTTAACTTTTAAAAGTGACCCCAAAGATAATATATCCATCATTAGTAATACCTTTCTTGAAAAACTCAAGTGTAACCATATATTTAAATGTGTATATACTGCTAAATCTTTTTGTCTGCAAAAACAAATGACCACCAGTTTTCATCAAATTTTGAACCACCAAATTAACTTCCCAGCATATCACAAATTTTTAAACTATTGGCATTCTGGTGTAATTTTCTCTCTTCTGTGCTTTGTGGAATATTTTAAAAGACCAGATAATCCTAAGCATTCTGAATGTATAATGTTAAACCTCTCATTTACTAACTTTATTCTAAAATAATTATTTGCAATGGGAACTCTATCTTATAGCAAAACCAAATAGGACTTGAGTCATTTTTAAGGCATTCATAAGTAAGTCAGCATGGGTTTCCCTAATGCTATGCTGAAGAGAATAATATGACCCTCATAAAGTTAAAAAATAACCAATTAACTCAAGAGCACCCTTAGGAGAAATTACGGGAACCACCACTAACAAAGCATTGGAAAAAAAATGTTTTTATCGTCAGACTTTTCTTTAATATTTCTTCTTAATTTACTATCCCTTGCTTACTATTTCACCATTGTCATTTTTGTTTGGTTTGTTTTCCCAAATGGGATTCTGGTTGCCAAACCAATGCAGGCAGTGGACTGTAAAATTTCCACTAAGAATGCAGAGCAGCTGGAAGTGTATACATAACAACGCAAGATGAAAGTTAGCAATGTGGAGCATGCAGGAGCAGTCCAGGTGGGCAGAGTACAACCTCCACCTGCATTTAAATAAGTCATTTAGTCCCCAGGATTCCCACTGAAGAATGTGCCAACTGTACAGGATCTACCTGCAATCCTTCATAAACACTAAGAGAGCTATTAACCTACATCTTATGATGCTAGAAAGTAATTGTGCTGTGCTTAGTAGCTCAGTCGTGTCCGACTCTTTGAGACCCCATGGACTGTAGACTGCCAGGCTCCTCTGTCCATGGGGATTCTCCAGGCAAGAATCCTGGAGTGGTTGCCATGCCCTTCTCTAGGGGATCTTCTCAACCCGGGGATCGAACCCAGGTCTCCTGCATTGTATGTGGATTCTTTACCATCTGAGCCAGCAGGGAAGCCAAGAAAGTAATGAAGTGCTCAAAAAAGTGTTAATCTAGTGTTAGTTGCTCAGTCGTGTCCAACTCTGCCACCCTGTGAACTGTAGCCCACCAGGCTCCTCTGCATATGGGATTCTTTCTGTACATGGAGTGGGTAGCCACTCCCTTCTGCAGGGGCTCTTCCTGATCCAGGGATGAACCCAGGTGCCCTCACTACAGGCAGAATCTTTACTGTCTGAACCATGCCACAGAGAAGCCATCTTGAAAGCGTCCCCATGGGCAAAGCAGGAATAATTTAAGTAACAAAATGAAACATGTTGGTGCTGGATTTTATCCCAGAGAATAAAATAAATATCCACAAGTCCATATTGGTATAAAGAAATAACTGAATGAATGAATGAACAAATAAATGTGAGGAAAAGGACAACTCTCCCATACGCTAGAATTCCAACAAATACATGTAGAAGGCACAATGGACACAGGAAATTACCATTAGGTAAACAGCACTGTAATAATTGTTGCAGGCAGGAACTATCTGTGGATGATAAAATTTGTGGGTAAAATCCTGAATGATAAGAAAAAGTATATTTGCATAGTTTCACAGCATCTCCCCTCAAAATATTTGATAATCACAAAGGAAAAACACTAACTCTACAGTGGAGAAAGCTATTAAATTCCACCTTAACCAAGAGATCAAAACGGATATCATTAATCAGAAGACATATCAGCATTATATACTCTAAGAAAAAATATAAATTAAAAAAGGATTAATTCTCCATGATGCAATCAAGAGATTTCCCTTCCCAACTTCTTCCTAGAGCATGTACTTTAGAAAACTTGCAATTATAAGCACTTTCTCCTCTCTTTGAAAGGTATGTACAATCTTTCTGAAGATTAAGATAGGCCTTTGCCAACTTTATGACCTGATAATGTCTCTCTTAAAGACCTAGTACATAAATATCAAGGGAGGTAACACCCTTATCTTTCACTTTCTGTTGGGGGATAGAAGCCTAATTTCAGTGGATACGTTACTTCAAGCTGCAAGCTAGTTCCTTTCATAATGATATGAGTATTATAGCTTTTCTTCTGGATAAACCTAACCCAGATAGTCAAATTAACCCAGATAGTCACCCCAAATACCAGATGAATTGACAATGAACAGTGTGTGACCAATGGTGCTTTCAAGTCCTCACACTTTGGACCAGTTATTATCTTGAAAACATGTATGTTACATTTCTCCAACAGCACCTTCTGATGGGATGCACTGAGCAGGACACAAGATCATTTCTTGAAATTCTTGTCAAAAAATAAATAACCTCAATCCAATCACAAGAAAACATCAGGCAAACCCAAACTAAAGGGACATCCTACAAAAGAGCTGTCCTTCACAGTTGTGAAAGGGTTAGTCATTTTCGTGTCTGACTCTTTGCAACCCCGTGAACTGTATGTAGCCCACCAGGCTCCTCTGTCCACGGGATTCTCCAGGCAGAATACGGGAGTGGGTTGCCACTTCCTTAGTTGTGAAGGTCATGAAAAACTGAGGAGCCATTAGTAAACCCATTAGTAAAAACTTAGGCAACATGATAAATTAAAAGCAGTGAGGAACCCTGGATGGGATCCTGGACCTGAAAAAAAAGACTTTGGCGCTAAACTCTCCTAAATTTGAATAAGATTTGTAAATTAGGTCATTGTATCAATTTTTATTTCCTGCTTTCAGTAGTGATTCTATGGCTATGGAAGACGTTAACTGAGGAAGCTGGGCAAAGTAAAGCATATAAGAAATTCTCTGTACTCTTTGGCAACCTTTATCTGAAATGATTTCAAAATAAAAAGCTAAACAAGTATAATCGTAAATATCCCTTACCATAACTACCCACTCCAGTATTCTTGCCTGGGAAATCCCATGGACAGAGGAGCCTGGCGGGCTACAATCCATGGGGTTGCAAAAGAGGCGGACACGCCTCAGTGACTGAACAACAACTAAAGATCTGATACACAGGAGTCCTCCCTTGCCCAGTCTTCCCCTCCTTCGCCCTGTTTTCTCTCAATAACTGTGCCCAACTCTGCACTTAAAATGTAATGTACAAAAATACTTCCTGAGGTAACCAGCAACGGTTGTCACTTGTAACTAGAGTAAACTTAAGCATTTGTGTCATATGCTTACATCTGGTTTTTGGTTTCTTTTTCAAAGAAACTTGACCCTCTATTACTTTATTAAACCAAGAGACACAATTTGGAAGAACAACAACAACAACAAAAGTCACCCTAAATTTGACACTAAATTAATAATTTCTTGCACCACTAAAACAGAGAAGCAAGCACAGTTATCTCTGAGATCAGTCTTGAGTTTTGTCCCTTGTTGGCAAAAAGTGGTGGAGGGAGGATCTTGTTTCACATACCAGGCCTACTAGCTCAGAACAATAAGAAACAATGGTTTGTTGTTAACCAGTGAACCTCACTTAACTGGGAAAATATTTGCCATCCCTTAGGGTAGAACTAGGTCAAAAGAACCTCACCTCCACATCAAAATTGCACCGTGCAGGAGGTCAAAGCCCATGATGTAGATAAAGAAGAATGTTCAAGGTTCAGTGAGGTTTTATTTCTCAAAAAGCAGCAGTTCAAGACTATCGATGGTACAATGACCCTCCCCTCTGTAAGGAACCCTCCCTTCTGTGGGCTTATCTCCAGGCCGCCCAAACCCAGACCCCTACTCCCCACCCCTCCCACCCCCTGCCACCACCCCCCTCCACCTCTGCAAAAAAATATCTCCACCGGAGAACCAAATACCTTCGCTGGAGAACCAAGACAAATGACGGTGTAATTCTTTTAAGTAAAACACACAAAGAAGTAAAATCTATATTTGGCCCAGACCTTGTATTAAGACCTAAGATCTTCAAAAAAAAAACAAAAAAAAAACAATAGTTTATGATTCCTTTGTGTCTTGCTTGTAAATCACTGTTAGTAAGAAAATCAAAGTCTTTCCCCTCTTTGTCCCATCTTTTTCATGCTTCATTTCCTTCTCTATCTGGACTGCTTGGATGAGGGCAACCCATTCAAGAACAATGGCATTTGGATCATTCTGGTATCTAAACTGGGCTTCCCAGGTGGCGCTAGTGATAAAGAACCTGCCTGCCAGTGCAGAAGACATAAGAGACATGGGTTCAATCCCCGAGTAGGGAAGACTGCCTGGAGGAGGGCATGGCAACCCACTCCAGTATTCTTGCCTGGAGAATCCCATGGACAGAGGAGCCTGGCAGGCTACAGTCCATACAGTCACAAAGAGTCGGACACGACTAAAGCAACTTAGCACACACTTAGCATGGTGTCTCAACTATTTGGGCTGCAACACAACGGACAGAAGAAAGGGCTTCATATCAAAGGCAATTAAATACGGCCAAGTTCATTCTACTTCCAATCTGACTGCTGCAAGGAAAGCTTTGGAATCAGGAGGTCCCAGAAGTGAATTGAATTAATCCAAAACCAAAATCTTCAGAGAACCCATGTGGTTCAAACTCAAACACTCCACCTAGTAAGGGAACAAGATGTTCACTTCCTCATATACTGCCCCTTTCCTTCTCAAGTAAAGGGACTCACTCACAGGCCACCATCTTTAATCACTCCATGAACAGTTCAGGTTTTTTAAAAAGAAAATTTTAATAATAATGAAAAGGCATTTTATTTTAAATATAGCAGTGTGTACATGTCAAGCCCAAACTCCTGATCTATCCCTCCCCCGTGCCCCTCCCATCCTGGTAACCATAAGTTTGTTCTCTAAATCTGTGAGTCTTTCTCTGTTTTGTAAATATGTTCATTTGCACTATTTTTTAAGATTCTGCATATAAGCTATCAATCATATGATATTTGTCTTTGTCAGACTTGATGCTTTTGAACTGTGGTGTTGGAGAAGACTCTTGAGAGTCTCTTGGACTGCAAGGGGCTCCAACCAGTCCATCCTAAAGGAGATCAGTCCTGAATATTCATTGGAAGGACTGATGTTGAAGCTGAAACTCCAATACTTTGGCCACCTGATGCAAAGAGCTGACTCATTTGAAAAGACCCTGATGCTGGGAAAGATTGAAGGCAGCAGAAGGGGACAACAGAGGATGAGATGGTTGGATGACATCACCGACTCAATGGACATGAGTCTGAGTAAACTCCAGGAGTTGGTGATGGACAGGGAGGCCTGGCATGGCGCAGTACATGGGGTCGAAAAGAGTCGGACATGACTGAGTGACTGAACTGAACTGAACTGACTTATTTCACTTAGTATGATAATCCCTATGTTCATCTATGATGCCGCAAATAACATTATTTCATTCTTTTTAATGGTTGAGTAATAGTCTATTCTATTGCACTGGGTCAAAAAGTTTGGGTTTTTCTGTAAGATCTTGTGGAAAAATCCGAATGAGCTTTTCGGCCAGCCCAGTATCTGTGCACCACATCTTCTTTATCCATTCATCTGTCAATGGACGTTTAGGTTGCTTCCATGTCTCAGCCATTGTAAACCCAGTGGTGCCACGAACACTGGGATGCATGCATCCTTTTGAACCATGTCTTTCCCCAGATACACCCCTAAGAGTGGGATTGCTGGATCAAATGGTAGCTCTATTTTAGTTTCTTAAGGAACCTCTATACCTCTCTCCGTAGTGGCTATACCAATTTGCATTCCCACCAACAGAGTAAGAGGGTTCCCTTTTCTCCACACCCTCTCCAGCACCTACAGTTTGTAGATATTTTGACAATGGCCACTCTAACTGGTGTGAGGTGATAACTCATTGTAGTTTTGATTTGCATTTCTCTAATAATTAGAAATATTGAGCATCTTTTCAAATGCCTCTTGGCCATCTGTATATCTTCTTCAAAGAAATGTCTCTTTAGGTCTTCTGCCCATTTTTTGATGGGGTCATTTGTGGTTTTATTGATATTGAGCTGCTGTTTATAAATTTTGGAGACTAATCCCTTGTCCGTAACATTGCTTGCAAATATTTTCTCCTATTCTCTTCTCTCCAAGAATAGTTTGTGCATTACAATAAATAATAAATTATAAAGTCCTTCTGATTGGAAAAGCAGCATGGAATGTAGGTCCTGACACCCTCTGGAGAAACTCTGAAAGTCTTGAAACCTCAAACTATCTACCTTGGGAGGATAACTTAGGCTTTGATCCACCTGAAAAGACAGAGGAGGCTTTGTCCTCTACCCTGAAAGACAAGATGTCCCTCACATTCTAAAGACATCACAGGGGAGTCCTGCTGTCCCCATCTCTACAAGGCAGTTATGCAAAGAATGAGTCAAAGATTTCAGTTACATTAGCACTTCTAGTCCAAAAGTTTTAAACACATGTGTTCCACAAAATTTTGTTACTCCAAGGTACATTTAGCAGGTGGAGAGGATTGTTATTATCTTTTAAAATAAATGACAAAAGAAAATCCAGCACATTTTTCTCATGACATCTCTCTCTCTTCTTTGTTACCACACTCAGATCTCAGCTTACAATAGGGTTTATATTAGCATTATATCAAGGCCCTGTTTATTAAAAAAAAAAAATACTATACATGTCAGTGGGAGATGGGAGCTTCCCTGATGGCTCAGATGGTACAGAATCTGCCTGCAATGCAGGAGACCTGGGTTCAATTCCTGGGTCAGGAAGATCCTGTGGAGAAGGGAATGGCAACCAACGCCAGTATTCTTGCCTAGAGAATCCCATGGACAGAGGAGCCTGGCAGGCTACAGTCCATGGAGGTGCAAAGAGTCAGATACGACTCAGTGACTACACTATTAAGTGGGAGAGGAGTCACATTTATTTGACCACATCTCTGATTTATAAATAAAATTTAAAAGACTAAAAACCATGTCAGTCTCACAACCTCCCTATTCCTTTTTTCTTCTTTTTTTTTTAAAGACATTTACTGGTTTTCTTTTTCTGGCAGCGCTGGGAGGCATGCGGGACCTTAGTTCCCCAACTAGGGATCGAACCCAGGCCCCCTGCATTGGGAGCACAGAGTTTTAACCACTGGACCACCAGGAAAGTCCTACCTCCCTATTCTGAATACCATAATATTTACTTGCTATTACTTCAGGTCTCCCTTTTCCACTGCTGTGGCAAAACTCAGGCCACAAAACTAATATAATTTCTCTTTATTACCATCACACATGGGACAGTGCAATTTCAATTGTTGATCAAGTTTCGTGCAAAGTTTCAAAGCCCCAAAAAAAGAAAGAAGGAAAAAAGAGAAAATTTCTGTTCTGGTCACCTGAAATAATGGATGCAGCATATGTACCTATGCATAATTGGCAATTTTGTTAGTAAGCACATGTGTACAAAACTTCCAATTCTCCCTGTTGATGGAGAAGAAAAGAGATACAGATAATCAAAGCATTCAGTAATACAAAAGTCATTTAAAACCTAAATCAGCCTTTTTTAATTTGCCAATGTATTATCTCCCCTTTTGACTGAAACTAACATCTGTGAATGTTTATTTCTAGAATACATAAACCAGCAAAAAGATGTCCCCTCACCACTTCTAGGATAGTAGAAAAACCAGTCCAAATTTTAAAGTTTACTGTAGATGATCCATAACATTGAAAATTCCACAGACATTAAGAGCTATTAAAAGGACTGACATATATCTTTACAAGGAGAGCAGATAAAGAAATCAGTTTAGTGGGAGAAAAACAAAAAACATGATATCAAAAAATGGTATCATTCATTATCAGTGAAAACCAAGAATGTATGCAGAACTTCTACTGACATTCTAATTTAACCCTTGCTTATTCTGGTTATAGGATTTGTTGCCCGCCGTCTCCTCAGACAATTCACTCCATCAGTCCAGGGACTGTGTTTTTCCACATCTCTGTTTCTGCAGCACATTGCAGGCAACAACAGCATATGGAACCCCCCACATGATCCTGAACAAGTCAGTCAGGGTTCCTAGACTATGAGAGCTTACGATTAACTGCATAGTATGTGTTTGATGAATTGAGCTGAACTGAATTAAAAGGAAACCCAGGTTAGAACAGGTGCTGCTGTCATCAAGAATTCAGAGTTGAGGACACTGAGGCCATATAGCAACCCAGCGAGGACTTCGAACTCTAACTCCTGAGATCTTTCTACTTTACATAATAAGCATCTTATTTTCATTTCTACTGACACTTTCTCTGTGAACCCTACACTTACTTCAAACTAATCTCTTCTAGTGTCTTCAGCATCTTTAGCAACTGACAGCATGTGATTTATGTGAATTTCACATACATCATTAGTTTTCATTGCAGTGACCCATTTTTAACGAATCCCTTAACACTAATGAAGATATGGGGTGTTACTAGCAAACAAAATGAATATTCTTTTAACAACAAGAAAACACAGCCTAGTGGATGTGCTAATATGTCTTCCCACTTACATTTCTTTGTCTCTGCTTAATATATATTTAGCTTGATTTATACTTTAATGCCCCATATTTGTTATTCTCCAACAGATGGCTAAGATGGCAAACGTAAAGAAATGAGGTCCAGATGAATATCCTTCCATTTTCAAGGAAGAAAATATAGACTACCTTCTGAGTGTAGTATAAATTCCCTGACAATGAACAAGAATAGTTTGCATGTCAGAAGATGTCTAACAAATAGTATTTGTTCAGGAAGCAAAGGGAAATACTTTCTTCAAGAGCATACATCCCCTCCACATCTACAGAAATTTGAGAAGCCTGCCTGCTCAGTCACAGAGTAATTCTAAGTCCCCTGCCTATTGGCACTGAGTTGTTGACAACTGTGGATTTTACAGTGGATTCCCCTGTGGAGATTCACCTTTACAGTTATTAGATCTCAAGGTAATAGAGTTTGGATTCCTGTAAAGTACACTACAAGGGACATTAAACTAGCTGAGCTTTGGATATCTGAATATGTGGTGCTTATGAATTCAACTCATTGGGTCCATAAATGAGTATCTGAATGATCTTTGGGCAGAGGGGTAATTTGTATAGCTAGAATAACCCAAGAATTGAGGATCACTGCTTTGCGGACTTATCATAGCCAAAAGCACATTTTTGTCAAGTTCAAGGCCCATGGCTTACCATAGAGGTCATTGCTCAAACTACTGGCCAATGCAACTATGAAATTTTATGCATTTATGTACTTGCCCTAGTGGCTCAGATGATAAAGCGTCTGCCTACAGTGTGGGAGACCTGGGATCAATCCCTGGGTCAGGAAGATCCTCTGGAGAAGGAAATAGCAACCCACTCCATTGCCTGGAAAATCCCATGGACAAAGGAGTGTGGTAGGCTACAGTCCATGGGGTCGCAAAGAGTCGGACACGACTGAGCGACTTCACATACATACATACATGTACTTGCTCATGGCCTTCATAATTCACCCTCAAGATGTCTATTGAATTTACTGATTTTTCAAGATCTAGCTCCACTCTGAAGTGTCCTTTCTCTGACCCCCTTGCAACGCAATATTAATTGCATTCCTTTGCATTCCATTGTGTTCATCCACAGTGAGCTTACACACCGTGTGCATTTATCACATTTTACTACTGTTATCTGCATGCATATCATTCCTGCAAAACAACAAGCTCTTCCCTGGAAAGTAGGGTAACATAGTTCTCATTCTTCACCCCAATTGTTAAGCTTTGCATCTGACACATGATATTTACTTAATATTTCTTAATAACTACAACTTCAAGACAGAGATCATTTCTTCCTGTTATCCAAAGAGGAGACAGTATATTAGGCCCAAGGATTAGGATTGAAACTTGGGCCTATTTAGTTCCAAAGTTCATGCTCTTTCCACTAAGCCCTGCCTTCTCTCAATGAAAAAAACAACATTAAACTGAAGCATTTAGATAAAAATGGATTGCCACTCATCTACTGATGGAAGCATACAAATTGCGGACAGACAATTCAGGCTCAACAGGTTTGGTTACCCAAAATGCATATAGATGTAGAGCTGAGCAGGGCATGCATGCATGCTCAGTAGCTCAACTGCGTCCAACTCTTTGTGACCCCATGGACTGTAGCCCACCAGGCTTCTCTGTCCATGGGATTCTTCCAGGCAAGAACGCTGGAGTGGGTTGCCATTTCCTTCTCAAGGGGATCTTCCTGACCCAGGGATCAAATCTACGTCTCCTGCATCTCCTGCATTGGCAGGTAGATTTTTACCACTGAGCCAGTAAGTAGGGAGTGAGGAGGAAACACAAGTGAAATAATAAATAATACAACTGAAGAAGAATGTTTACCCTCATTCCCTTGCCACGTGAAACAGACTTCTTGGAAAGCCTTTACCAAGTTTGTTTGTTTGTCTGTTTCCCTGAGCATCAGCTGTTATATTAACAAGAAAAACAAGTTCAGCGACATCTCTGATAAACTCAAGTTTGCTGGAAGATGAGCTTGAAAAAACTACCACTGCATTTTTACTTCATTTCAACTCATTTATACCCTGCAGTCCCCAAACTACAAAGAAAAGGTAAAGAAGAACGGTGATAGCTTGGAACTGAAAATACAGTGGAGACAAATAAGCAACAATATTAGCCACCTAACGTTCCAAAAGGAATGGAAAATTGGTGAGGGATGCCTTCTATCACCCCCAAATTGAAACCAATCAACTTCCATGATTAATCTAGGTTTTATAAGAGGCTTCACTTACTTTGTGCCTTAATTACATTCAACACAAATAGCTCAAGAAATCCAAGAGATGACACAAAATCCTTTCCACATGGAACACTGTCTTCCCTGTATTAGCTTCTATTCCACCTGGGTTTGTATTTATACTGCCAAAATGAAGACATGAATGAATAAAATGGGCAAGGGGTATTCAAATTACCATTCGGTGTTCCTTCCCATTTTGCTGTAGTGCTGAGATAGTATGAAATACTGAAGAAAATAAAGTACATTTATTTAAGAAAGCAAAACTCTTACACTTGCTTGGATATGGAGGAAAACACCCAGCTATTTTAACCTGTAAATGAAAAAGAATGATACTTCATCCAGGAAGTCTTCAGTGAACACATTACCAGGAACTGTGGAATTTTTTTTTTTTTTAAGTTCCACTAAACATGCTTCAGAATTACTGTACCCCAATTAGCGATAACCATAAGCTAGAAGTCAGTTTTGTTTGCCAGGGATGTCGAGTCCATTGCTGGCTGATCCCTCCTGGTATTACTTTCATTATGAGCACTCAGAAGAATAACTCTGTTTGGATGGCTTGTTGTTGCAATTAGGTTTCCAGGTTACCAACGACCAAACAACCCTGGACTCAATGTAACTTCTAGATATACTGTTCCAAAGATTCTAAAATCTGCCATATGCATCTAGTGATAAATCCTAATCTTCACACCCGTGGGGAGTAGAATAATAAGTCAAAGGAAAGAGTCACTCTGTATAAACAGTATTGGTTGGGCAACCTTGCAGTAAAATCATTCTGTCTAGCTTCAAAGGAGGAGGAATTTGGCCTCCCAAACTATCTGAAAAATTGACCTTTAAAAGTGGACCACCTCGAAGAACAGTTAAGGGATTTGAATCTTGTAAATTTGCTTTGTGATTGTGTAAGACAGGCTATCTTCCTGATTCAACATTGGGCCCCCTCTTTAGAGACTGATAGGGGCAGGTAGGATCCCACAACTCAAGAGGGACAGAGAGCATCTAGAGAAGAAAGAACCACAGCCACAGAGGCGGAGGGAAATAGGATCCAACAGAATGATGCTTTGAAGGGTCACTACTCAGAGGTTAGGATGTAGGTTGGGCTTTGCAGGTGGCGCTAGAACCCACCTGCCAATGCAGAAGATGTAAGAGATGCAGGTTTGATCCCTGGTTTGGAAAGATCCCCTGGAGGAGGGCACGGCAACCCACTCCAGTATTCTTGCCTGGAAAATTCCATGGACAGAGGAGCCTGGCGGGCTACAGTCCATGGGGTTGCAAAGAGTCAGACACTGAAGTCACTGAAGTGACTATGCATGCATACACAGGCTGTGGGTTAATCATATTTTTCAACTTTCCCAAGCACAGGGGGAAGATTGTTTGTGTTCCCAAAAGGCTTAAATTGCAATTTTAGAAATTTGGCAGTTTCATTATTAAAATGAATTACAATAAAAAGCAGCTGGAGCATTTTCTCTACTCTAAAAACACAATATTGGGGGAGCGGGAAGGGAATACTAAAATAAAAAGAAGGTGTGCTTCCCTTGTTCTTTCTGGTATGACAACAACACACACATCAGCTTGTCCTCTTGGGCTCCCGGCTCTCCAGATGTCTCCCTTCTTTCACTCAAAGAGCTACTGAAACTGCAGCCATTCTATCTAATTAGAGACGGACAGAGAGTTCTCCTTGGTTTCTTAACTTCCTCCAGTTCTCCTTTCACTCACAGTCCTATAATATGCCTTGAGCCATTGCTTATCAGTCAGTTCAGTTCAGTCGCTCAGTCGTGTCCGACTCTTTTCGACCCCATGAGTGGCAGCACGCCAGGCCTCCCTGTCCATCACCAACTCCTGGAGTTCACTAAGACTCATGTCCATTGAATCAGTGATGCCATCCAGCTATTTCATCCTCTATCGTTCCCTTCTCCTCCTGCCCCCAAGCCCTCCTAGCATCAGTCTTTTCCAATGAGTCAACTCTTCGCATGAGGTGGCCAAAGTACTGGAGTTTCAGCTTCAGCATCATTCCTTCCAAGGAAATCCCAGGGTTGATCTCCTTCAGAATGGACTGGTTGGATCTCCTTGCAGTCCAAGGGACTCTCAAGAGTCTTCTCCAACACCACAGTTCAAAAGCATCAATTCTTTGGTGCTCAGCTTTCTTCACAGTCCAACTCTCACATCCATACATGACTACTGGAAAAACCATAGCCTTGACTAGACAGACCTTTGTTCGCAAAGTAATATCTCTGATTTTCAATATGCTATCTAGGTTGGTCATAACTTTTCTCCCAAGGAGTAAGCGTCTTTTAATTTCATGGCTGCAATCACCATCTGCAGTGATTTTGGAGCCCAAAAAAATAAAGTCTGACACTGTTTCCACTGTTTCCCCATCTATTTCCCATGAAGTGATGGGACCATTGCTTTTACACAATGTTAATAAATCAATCAACGTCCTAGTTCATTGTTTCTTAAATTGTCTTATACCCTTATCAGCCCTACCTGTCTCATATTACAAGCTCCTCAATGACTGCCACCCTCTCTTCTAGATAAGTAGTCTGGCAGGGCAGCATGATGACTCAGAAACATCAAAAGACAGCAGCAGATTTTCGCGCGGGTGCAGTGCAAAGAGTTGATATGAACTGCTGTATTTTGTAATTCTATGGTAAAGTCTTGTTTTCAATTTCTTTAAATAATGAAGAAATCACAAAGTTGACAAGTATTTGCTTCTGAAAAGTAAATGTATCTCAGATCAATTAAGAAAAAAAAACTTTATGTGGTTTAAAGAACAAATGAAACTGACACAGGCTTGTCTGCAGTTGCACCATGTGAGGCCCTTTAACTCTGATTAACTTCTAAATCACATCCACATCTCTCCTCTTGGAAGGAAATAGGAATTACTTTTGACAAATTACAGAGTGAATTCTCTGTATGTCTTCCAGTTACATAGGAAAAGATTTTGTATCATCTTCTATAGTATAGTGAAATTCACTCAGTCGTGTCCGACTCTGTGACCCCATGGATTATACTGTCCACGGAGTTCTCCAGGCCAGAATACTAGAGCAGGTAGCCGTTCTCTTCTCCAGGGGATCTTCCCAACCCAAGGATCGAACCCAGTTCTCCTGCATTGCAGACGGATTCTTTGCCAGCTGAGCCACCAGGGAAGCCAAGAATACTGGAGTGGGTAGCCTAACCCTTCTCCAGGGGATCTTCCCTACCCAGAAATCAAACCGGGGTCTCCTGCATTGCAGGTGGATTCTTTACCAGCTACCTGACTCCAACCATTTTTAGCAAAATAGTCTTCAACACAGCAACAGAAAATTATATTTCCTCTAATGAGAATGGATGATACATATACACATATATAAAATGGTAATGTTTAAAACCGATCCTTAATTTAATAACAATCTCTAAAATTATCTAAACATGGTGCAGACTCTGACATTCAGATGACAGTCAGTTCAGCATGGTATTACAAGGAGTTATCTAGTTACTCATTCAATCATTCATTCATTTCTTAAGCAGCTCTTTCATTCATTAAATGTTGCTAATTGTGATTTGTTTTTATCTTACCTATAGTTTTGACTCCCTGGTATTTCAAATCCATTTCCCATTTCCTATTCTACTCATTAATTCAAGTCAACCACAAATGCCACTTGCTAAAATGACATGGAGTATTTTTCACCAAAATTAACATGTTAATAAAAATATTATCAAGAAATAAAAGGTGATTGGAGTGGGGAGGCAAAGAGGTGGTCAATGACACATGCACTTGGTCAAAAAAATCTGCATATTAATCAAGACATCACAGCATACATTTTTAATCTTTGAAAATAAGACATGAAGCACACTGGACAGAGATGAATTGAGAAGCTGGCAGCTGAAGTTTTTTTTTAATCATGTTTAATAAGCAAAGTAAAGGCTAGAAGTTGAACACAGGAAGAGTTTAAAGAACAGTAAATAATCCTGTAAGAATCGAATCGCCAGTCTATGTCTGACACAGGATACAGCATGCTTGGGGCTGGTGCATGGGGATGACCCAGAGAGATGTTATGGGGAGGGAGGTGGGAGGGGGGTTCATTTTTGAGAACACATGTAAGAATTAAAGATTTTAAAATTAAAAAAAAATAAAAATAAAAAATAAAGTATATATATATATTTATAATCTTAAAAAAATAAAAAAATAAAGAACAGTAAATAAAAAAGATAAAGAAATGAAAGAAAAATTTTTTAATTGAGAGAAGAAGGTGGGGATATCCAAAATGTAAAGTATAAACCATTTAAAAGAAGGGAAAATAATATTTGGAAAGAATATAAATATGACTTAATCTTTAAAAATTAAGCACAATAGTTATTAATTAGATTTAAAATCACTTTCGCTCTACTACTTACAGCTAAATACATATATTTTGACATAATAAAAATACTTAATACATTTAGAAATATCTAAATTCTTTCAACTACTTCCTCATAATTATATGAAGTCATTTTTTTAGATTATCTGCATGTGAGTGTTCAAATTTATCAGATGAATAATATTAAATAAATCTACATATTAGTAATAAGTGTTTACTCAGTTCTACTGACAAATTAAATTTCAGAAAATCAAATTAAATGGATGAATACCACAAATATCTCTGAGGGAAAAAAACAGGTTGCAAAAGAGCAAATAGAGTATGATTTCATTTACATAAATTCCAAATTTAACTATATATTGTTTAGGATTATATACACATGTAGTAGAACTATTAAGGAAAACAAAAGGCAATGGGAGGATAAATATAAAATTCAAGATAGTGTTTACATTTTGGAAAGAAGCAAGAAATGGGACTAAGGAGAGAGAGACGAGAGGAGATTTAACTATATTCTGTTCTGTTTTTTAAGCTGAATGTAGCACACAGATGTTCATTTTATTGTTCTACAAACTGTAGCTATGATTTCTCTTTTGTATGTTAAATGTAATTTATAGTTCTTTTAAAAAACAGTGAAGTTATGGAAGGCATCAGCAATCCTGTAATGACAACATTACCAAGAGCTCAGATCCCTCCAGAACAAATATTTGGACCACCCAACTGGTTAAGAATCCTAAGCAGGTGAAGTGTTAACTAAAGGTGAGAGGGATGAGGGACTTCCCAGGCAGTCCAGGGATTAAGATTTCCCCTTCCAGTGCCAGGGGTGCAGGTTCAATCCCTGGTCAGGCAGCTAAGGATGGTAGGAAAGGAAGTCATGAATACCATCTGTAGTCTCATGATTCTCTGAAGAAATACCTTCATTTCTTTTCTTGTGATGTCATGTATATCTTGGATATTGTCTATCACTGCATCTTCCCCACCCCCTTTATCTCATTGACTTATATGAGGTAATAGTAATTATCTTTATATCAAAATATTGAGTTGAGAAAGTAGTAGAACTAGGAAAAGAAAGAACATCATCCAGATATCCTGACTAGGAACAAGATACAGTAGATAAAGAGACTATGGGTAACCTCCTTCTGAAGAAGAGGATGTGTATGTTTTCAGAGGTTTAAGAAACATTAGCATTGATTTTGGCAGAAACAAAAGATATGCTGCTTTGGACCATTAAAGATGTGTGACAATTATTTGTCAAATGTTGGCTTTCGGGCATCTGAATGCACTTTCTGTATGAATGAATACAGTTCCCACCACAGGAAGCTGGGAGAGAGGTAGACCCCACACCACTAGCCACACAAAGAGAGAAAAGCTGATGTTCACTTCATCAGCCCTATTGTAGCTAAGCCATCAGAATGTGACCTTTGCTTGGTCCTCTGCCAGCGAACATGATGAAAGTTTAAAAACTCATTCATGGTTCTTGGCTCATTATCTCTTTCTCCAATCTCTTCCACTCTGTAGTAAATTTCCATGTAAAGATATTTTTGGTTTCCTGTGGGAATCCTTTTAGGAGTAGACATGCCAAAGCCATTTCAAGTACTGTATTGGAAACATTCAACATAAATATCTGTACTATAGGGGATATTAACAAAGGCAAAAAAAAAGCAAGTCAATTAAGAATACAGCTAAAATAACTAGGCAATTTTGTGGTTAATGATAACTTGTTAAATAAGGATATTAAGGAAATTAAAAGAAAATTGTGCCTCTCTTCTGGACTTACTTCCTTCAGTCTTCTTTGTATATCTTTTTCTTTCTATCATTATTAAATCAAAGTACAGTAAATAAACAAAACCCTTTGCCCTCCAAATTCCCTTTCAAGAGCAAAAAGACACTGCATGGTCGTCATCATCAATTAAATTCTGTTAACTCAGTAGAATATGCTTCCCTTCGCACTAACACAATATATTTACTCACAGTTCCTCTTGACTCTGAGCTCTATAAGACCATGTCTCAGTCATCAATGTCTTCCTCCATAAAATGGGAATAATAACAGTCCCTACTTGATACAGTTGCTGTGAAGATTAAACTAGATAATTTTTATATAGTATCTAGAGCTCTACTAGGGCTTCCAGGTGACTCAGTGGTAAAGAACTCACCTGCCAATTCAGGAGACTTAGGTTTGGTCTCTGGGTTGGGAAGATCCCCTATAGAACGAAAAGGCAACCCACTCCAGTATCCTTGCCTGGGAAATCCCATGGACAGTGGAGCCTGGCAGGCCAAGGTCCACGGGGTCCCAAAAGAGTTGGACATGACTTTGCAACTAAACAGCAAGAAGAACACTACCCAAGCACACAGTAAAGAAAAATACACACATGTTCACACTCACAATAAGTTCTGGTTTGGTGCATCTTCCAACATTTTTTTTATGTTGGCTCAATGTTCAAACAGTTAATACTTCAAATATGTCTGATTGTCAGTGTTACCAAAAAACAAACCATTCCCCCATCTCAGTGAAGGGCAATGACTATCTATGCAGTTGCCTGAGCCAGAAACCCAAGAAGCATCCAACTTATCTCTCTTCACCCCACATCCAACCAGTCACAGTCCTGTCTCTCGACTCTGATCCTTCTACCATCTCCACAGCCTCACCCATCATGAGCACCACATTTATCTCCATTAAGTCTCCTGACCTCCAACCTTGCTGGGGCAGCAAAAGTGATCATATCAATTCCCTGCTGATACCCTATCAACAACTTCCAAATTGGTATTAGGAGAAAGTCAAAACTCCTTTTAAAAACCTTTATGACTTGGTCTCTCTCTACTTGCTAAGTCTCTTTGGCTCATACATTTTTCCAACCCTTCCATCCCATGCTTCAGCCAAGCAGAATGTGTAAGTTTTCCAAATGTGCCATAATCTCTCATCTGCAGACATTCACATATGCTGTTCCCGCTGCCGGGAATACTGTTCCTCCCTCTGTTTGCCTAGCTGACATCTACTCATCTCTTTTAGGTCTCAAATGTCATTTCTTCCTGGAAGCTCTGAGGATTCCCAATGGTAGCTGCCGCTCCAGCACCCTGTCCCTTCCGCCCTCTCCCATCCAGCAGATGCCATTACAAGTGCTTGCTTGCCTATCTGTCTTCTCCACTACACAAGCGTCGTGAAGCCTGAGGCCTTGTCTGACTTCTTTGCTGTTGTAAGTCACATTAGCATGATGCCTGGCACATAAATCAATGGTCAGAAATTTTCTGATGAAAAAATCTGTGATATTAATTTTTTTTACTATCAACAAGTGAGAGCTGGGACTTCCTGGTGGCCCATTGTTAAGACTCTGTGCTTCCAATCCCAGAGGGCAGGGGGTCGGGGAACTGATACCCCACATGCCATTTGGTGAGGTCAAAAATAAATAAATAAAAGCCAATTCCAAGTTTAAAAAAATAAAAGTGAGAGCCCTAAACTTTGTGATTAGTGTCATTCCATCGAGCTCCAAACCCTCCCACATGCAAGGAGGACTGAAATAACAGCAGAGACAGAGAGCAACTCATTGCCAGACTCCCCCTCTCCAGACTCCGCTAACAAAGCCTTCTTCTTTTAACATAATCCTTTAGGATCATTTAGATGGAGTAGAAAGAGTGCCGTTATGATTTTATAATTCTGTCTATATACTCGGAGTAATCCCATAGGGCCTGGAACACAAGCTAAACTGACACTGGTACAGATAACAACTTAGACATATAACCAAGACTGCCTTTCTAGGATAAATTCATTTATAATAAGCATTGGACATATTCTCTTGACACCAAATTTGATGCACACAACTCCGCTAACTTGATACCATA
Organism: Budorcas taxicolor; assembly: GCF_023091745.1. Lineage (NCBI taxonomy): Eukaryota > Metazoa > Chordata > Mammalia > Artiodactyla > Bovidae > Budorcas > Budorcas taxicolor. Next base: position 27,446,482 of record NC_068920.1, read on the forward strand.
AACTAGAGAAAAAGAAATTCCTAATCAGGGAACTATAATATGAATATGGTTCTATACAAGCAAGTGAATTAGAAAAGCAGAGGAGAGGAGGAAAGTTTAGGAATAAATAAGACTCGATCAGTAAAAATGCTGAAAACCCCAGTGGCAAATCACATTGCCTGTACTTCATTATACACATATCTATGTATGCATGTTTAGATAACAGGCAAGAAGAGAAGACAATGTTAATATTATTGATAAAATAATGGAAATAGGATTAACACAAGGGAATAGCGACCTGATTAGAAGAAGTGCCAGCTAGAGGAAAGATAATTCAATCCAATTTCCACATACTATTTGACTAATTTAAATATTAGCCAATTGACAGTTCATGAAAAATCAGCTACATTTGCAACAGCCATACAAAAAAAAACTCTCTATGCTATGGTAAATATATATATCTATAATTTTAAATTTGGTACTGAAAATCATTTAAAAAAAAATCATTTGTGGGAGATCCCATGCAAGCTAACACAAAACTCATAGTACTGGAAATTGAGTTCTCTGTTCAGTTCTAGAAAAACAAGCTGTGACTATGGCATTTTATCAATCAGCATATAATTTACAAAACACAACTTGGGTAACATTCTATAACTCCTTTTATAAATACTGCTAAAAGTTGGCTGCCTGGTTACATTACATTTTATAATTTGAAATAGCAAAGATAGGCATGGAGGTTCATAAATCTTTGAAACTCAAAAATACTGCCAGAAAGGGAGGAAAAAAACACAAAGCATCAAGGACTGACTGCCATTAGAAATTTCCTAGAGAGAAAGGTCCCACATTAAACATTAGACATTGCAAATATACTGCGTCCATTTTGTTTTCACTCTCCCATAGGCCCTCACCATCTAGTTTTGGCCCCAGCTAACAGGTGGACTGAAATCAACCTTCTTTCAACAAACCAAACATCCAAACTATGTAATCATGCGATGACATCTGAGCTGGATCTGGCTGCCTGCTTTGGAGTCTTTCACAATTATAAATGGGAATTTTCATTGTTGACCAAGCTAGATACGCCTTTATTCTTCATGCTGTAATCAAACAAATGCAAACAAATCGCCCTAACCTTAAAAAAACTGCCTTATGTCCTCCATCCATCCATTTTCAAGTACAGTGAAATATGCTTTATTTTGTACATAAAGATAAGACTGTTAGCATACTACCTGCGGACACAGACCTTTCTAGTTGATCTCCAATATGGTGACAGATGTAAGCTGAATCTCACATATATTCTGACCTATGCTTTAACCAACGCCAGACTTGAGGTGACAGCTGGATACTGGGGGGACAATCTCGGGCCGAGGACCTAATGGAATTGAGAGGGGACCGTGGGGTCCGAGTCCGAGTCCCTGGCTTCATCAGCGCGGTGTGCTCACCATGCTGCTCGACCAGGAATAGTCCACGGATTTATCGCTGCTCTGTGCTACTCTGAGTTTTTGAAACAAAGTTTCTACAAGTTAGGTGTTTAAGATTAAACCCGGGACTTCCCTGGTGACACAGTGGATAAGAACCCGCCTGTCAATGCAGCGGACACGGGCTTGACCCCCTGATCCAGGAAGATTCCACAAGCCTCAGAGCAACCAAGTCCACACATCACAACTACTGAGCCGGTGCTCTGGAGCCCGGGAGCTGCAACTACCAAGCTTGCATGCTGCAACTACTGAAGTCCGTGGGCCTAGAGCCTGTGCTCAACAACGAGAGAAGCCACTGCAATGACAAGCCTGTGCACCACCAAGGAGAGGGTAGCCTCCACTCCCCTAAACTAGAGAAAGCTTGCCCAGCAACGAAACCTAGCACAGCCGAAAATAAATTAATTTCAAAAAAAGAAGAGTAAACACACACACATGCAAATCTGTTCTAAATTAAAGAGAAATATAATTTAAACTGACACGTTTCTACATCCTAATCAAAAACGGAAACATCACCACAGGGTGACCTCATATGCTTAGTTTCTTATTACCGATTCCTCTGAGTTGCACTTTAACACATCATTCTCTCGGGTTTTCTTTTCTGGATGTACCATGTGTGGAAGAAAACAGAAACATCTCTTTGGATGGTTGTTATATCTATCAGGATACTAGGCTAACTCTAGTTATAAATACAAAAATCACACTCCAAAACCAGGAATCTTCTCCAAACCCTCTACTCTCGTGGTGCGGCTTTAGATTTTCTTGCTTTTTAAAAATTCTGACTGAAAGTGCCAGCAAATCACAGCACCACCGGCTTATTGACCCTGAAGAACTCTCTGAAACTTGAGAGATCATGACAGAAAGTGACAATTCAAACTGCCTCCATGAGGGAGTGTGACAACCTGGCCTTCCCAGGAAGACTCTGACAGCCACCTGCCCCACCAAACCTTAGGTGAGAGGGCAACCTCAGTTAACCCTGTCATCTTGGTATACAAGCGAAATGTGCCAGCCAAAGGAATGAAGGGGTTTATATTTTAAAATAGATGAAAAAAAGATAAGACACCTTCTTTCAATAAATGCCTAGGAATCTTTACCAATTCTTTAAAATCTTTCTTTCAATCTGACTGAAATCCTTCAAACTTCACACCACAGCTTAATTTTGTTTCCCCTTTTTTTGGTACCCAGCTGTGATGGAAATGATCTAGTCACCACATTCTTTATAAGCATTGAAGCTAATTATTAATCAGGTCTAAATAAATAGCTGTCTTTCTTCAGATTAACAACCGCTGGTATTACTTTTCCACCCTTTTATACTTTTTCAAAACTCTTTTCAGTCTCTTCCAATGACAATTCCTTTGTTGTTTCTGATTAGTACATACTCAGTGTCTTCATGGGGCTAGAATCCAGCCCACTGCCTGGCATTCAGTAGGCTCTTGATAAACATTCTCAATGTAAAAGCATACTTGAGCAGCATTCAATAAATGGTTGAGCACAATTTGTCTCCTTGGCCATACTTGCTATCTGGTTACATTTTCTTATTCTTACCACATGGAAAAATCATACTTCCATCATGAATTGTCCCTTTGACTCATGAGAAAATGCAATAAGCTCATTACAATTACCATAAAATGTGAACCTAAGTATTGATTTTCTAGTAGGTGCATAGTATCCATCAATGAAAAGTTTGGTATACCTTGGCAGAACTTCAAATTATAATACATATCCCTAAAAATTCAACATCTGTGTTTCTAAATCTCATGCATCATAAGAACAAGATGTTCTTCTCTGTTCCACAGGGGATGCTGTTGGTGTTGCCAAAAGGACTTTATCTTGGGGGCAAATAAAATGTCTTATTGAGAGTATTTCAATACTTCGATTAAGTGATTTTTTTAAATATTCACAATTAGCTAGCAATTTAACTATTTTATTAGATACTTTTCATACTTTTTCCTAAAAGGCTGATAATCATTTTATAAATGTTTTCTTGTTAAATGTCTGTCTTTGCTTAGAACAGCTTATTACTATAAATAAAAAATATAAACATGCTCTAATTTGTATGTCTTCCAATTTCATAGACATTCTAAATCATACCTAAATGCCAAGCAGAGAATGCAAGATATATGGAGCAATCCCACAGCACATGTTTAATGGAAAAATTAAGACCCCAGCTTCTAACTTTTATTCAGAACTGATATGGGTTCAGTTCAGTTCAGTCGCTCAGTCGTGTCCGACTCTTTGTGACCCCATGAATTGCAGCACGCCAGGCGTCCCTGTCCATCACCAACTCCCGGAGTTCACTCAGACTCACGTCCATCGAGTCAGTGATGCCATCCAGCCATCTCATCCTCTGTCGTCCCCTTCTCCTCCTGCCCCCAAGCCCTCCCAGCATCAGAGTCTTTTCCAATGAGTCAGCTCTTCACATGAGGTGGCCAAAGTACTGGAGTTTCAGCTTTACCATCATTCCTTCCAAAGAAATCCCAGAGCTGATCTCCTTCAGAATGGACTGGTTGGATCTCCTTGCAGTCCAAGGGACTCTCAAGAGTCTTCTCCAACACCACAGTTCAAAAGCATCAATTCTTCAGCACTCAGCCTTCTTCACAGTCCAACTCTCACATCCATACATGACCATTGGAAAAACCATAGCCTTGACTAGACGGACCTTAGTCGGCAAAGTAATGTCTCTGCTTTTGAATATGATATGGGTTACTAATGGATATTTTTCATTAGATCAATATTTTCTAGGTTGACACAAACACTTCTGTTTCTTCCTCTTATTCCCCACGCCCCCTCCCCACACACACAGTTCAATACCAAGAAAAGAGATAAGACAGGAAAGTGTGAAAGAAAAATGAAATATGTCAGCTGTTCTTTAAAAGAAAATTCTGTCTTCCTAGAGCCTTGGCAAGGTCATAGTCACCATGGAATCACCATCACCACTGATGTGAACTGGCTGTCCTTAAAAGAATCCTTCTTACTCTGCAGTTACGTTAGAGAGATGGGGGGAGATGTAAAATAAAAGACTGGAAAAGGGCTTCAATTATTGTTGGAAGAACTCACAAAAGTGAGTTTCATTTTCTTTGATGTTTTGATAAATTAGTAAACTTGACTAACATAATCTGGAAATCTTTCCCCAAGTTAAAGAAAGAAACATTTAGGAGTTTAACTATTTCATAGTCCCCTCTTTGAACCTAGAATTCCAAGGCTAAAGATTAGTGAGTTAAACCACAGAGTCCCAAGCTTTCCCACAGTAAGGTTAATAATTACACCTGATTTGATGTCTAGAAACCCATTCCCAACCCAAAGCCTTTAAGTAGCAAACCTCATAGTATGTTTTATGGAGATGATGCCTAATGATTAAACTGAAATGTGAAGTTTTAATAATGATATTCAAAATCTTAAAGACATTCACTGGTGTGACTGACCCGAAGTACAACACATGCTCCCACAGTTTCAGACCAGGTCAAGTTTTGAGGTTTCAAAACCTCACTTCCTTTGTTTCTTCCTCTCCAAGGTTCTTCTGCAGCACTCCTCCCGACAAAGAAGAAACAAAGTTTACCCAAATTCTCCACTGATGAAAATATAAAATGAGAGAAGGGTATTCAAGAGGATCCACTCCTTGAGAAGACATTCATTAGTGTCTTTAGATCTTAATCTGAAGATTTCTGCTTAAGATAGCAGTTCTCCCAACTGCAGAGAGCATACTTCATCATGGATGGGTCACTTTGAAGATGGTGAGACCTGACCAGCTCTCTCTGTTTAGCTGTTACTGCACCTATGACTGGCTCTCCACTAGCAGGTGAAGAAGAGCAGGCAAATGAAGAAGAAAACCAAACAGAGCCCTGATTTTTCTTCAAAAACTGTTTAGCCCTTAAAATGTAGGGTTATGAGCTAAAGAAATCCACAAGACCTACAACAAAGATCAATGCTGGCAGAGTTAAAAGTAAGGCATGACAAGCAAGGACGGCTAAAGAGCAGTCAACTCCATGAGGACAGGGGCCACATTATTTGGTTCTCGGGTGACAAGCATATAGTCCCTGGGACATAGCAGAAGGTGAAGGTGAAGGTGAAGTCGCTCAGTCGTGTCCGACTCTTTGTGACCCCGTGGACGGTAACCTACTAGGCTTCTCCGTCCATGGGATTCTCCAGGCAAGAATACTGGAGTGGATTGCCATTTCCTTCTCCAGGAGATCTTCCCAACCCAGGGATCAAACCCAGGTCTCCCGCATTGGAGGCAGACGCTTTAACCTTTCACCAGGGAGGACATAGCAGGCACACAATAAATCCTTGTTAAGTAAATAGCATTCATTCAATACAGTTTCAAAGTATACTCTTGATGCTGCTAAGTCGCTTCAGTCATGTCTGACTCTGTGCGACCCCAGAGACGGCAGCCCACCAGGCTCCCCCGTCCCTGGGATTCTCCAGGCAAGAACACTGGAGTGGGTTCCCATTTCCTTCTACAGTGCATGAAAGTGAAAGTGAAGTCGCTCAGTCGTGTCCGACTCTTCATGACCCCACGGACTGCAGCCTACCAGGCTCCTCCGTCCATGGGAGTTTCCAGGCAAGAGTACTGGAGTGGGGTGCCATTGCCTTCTCCACAAAGTATACTAGAGACAATAAATGTACACCAGAGACATTAAAGGAGAAGGGAATGGCAACCCACTCCAGTATTTTTGCCTGGATTCCATGGATAGAGGAGCCTGGCAGGCTACAATCGTGACTGAGCAGATTCTAAGAGACAATAAATACACAAAGGTTTAATTACAACTAATTTTATCCCTGAAATGCTAGATGGTGGCCATGAAGACTTATAAGTGATTTGAGACATCCCACTCATACATGAAACACAGAATCACGAGGCACACAAGGAAAACACATATCTCCCTTAACTATATAAGCAATGTTCAAAGCTATAGAGAATTAAAACAACTACCAGCCTATTAGAGAATCCTGGTGGCTAAGAGAGCAAAGAATCTGCCTACAATGTGGGAGACCTGAGTTTGATCCCTGTGTCAGGAAGATCTCTTGGAGAAGAAAATGGCAACCCACTCCAGTAGTCTTGCCTGGAGAATTCCATGGACATAGGAGCCTGGTGGGCTATAGTCCATGGGGTCGCAAACAGTCGGACACGACAGAGCGACTCACACACACACCAGCCTCTTAATGCTAAGTATTATACAGAATGAGCAGACCTCCCAGAGACTACAATCTAACCAGCAGCTCTGATGCATGTGTTAAAGCCTCATCAGGTGAAGACTATCAGAAACAGGAACAAATCTGTAGTCAGACAAAATCAGATTTGTTGATTTGGTGCAGTGGGGGATGGCACTTGGAGAAGTCACAAAATGATGCTGAGAAAGAGGCAAAGGGAATCATCTTTCCTAAGGTCTGGGTTCTCACTGGAGGATTTAAAGCGAGTCTAGAGGAAGCAGATTCACTTCTGGACTGAGGGCAGTTTGGAGGTGAAGTTACGAGTGGGGATTAACTAGGGGCTGTTCTGAGGTGAGGGCGGTTTAGCAATTAAAGATGCCGGGTAGGGAATTCCCTGGCGATCCAGCCGTCAGGACTTGGTGCTTTCACCACTGTGGCCCGGGGTTCAACGCCTGGTCAGGGAACTAAGATCTTGCAAGCTGTGTGGCCTGGCCAAAAAATAAAGATGTCCAGTAAAATACAGGAGCAGTACAGCAAGTCTACAGTGTCATCTGCAAGAATGCAGTAATCACAGGAAGGGAGGCCCTTAGGGCATCTTACCGAGAGAGCAGGACTGGGAGAAGCAGTGTTCTCTGTTAACTGTGGGCTTCCCTGGTAGCTCAGCTGGTAAAGAATCTGCCTGCAAGATCCTCTGGTGAAGGGATAGGCTACCCATTCCAGTACTCTTGGGCTTCCTTAGTGGCTTAGACGGTAAAGAATCCACCTGCAATGCAGGAGACCTGGGTTTGATCCCCGGGTTGGGAAGATCCCCTGGAGGAGTGCATGGCAACCCACTCCAGTATTCTTGCCTGGAGAATCCCATAGACAGAGAAGTCTGGAAGGCGACAGCACAGACAGCTGACCTGGGGTGTGTCTGTCCTCTGAGCCTGACTCATGGCAAGGCTGCCTTTTTGCTTTTCTATCCAGTTGATTTTCACTATTTTTATTAGAGACAGGTTGTGATCCCCATACAGACATAAATATTAAATTATCCTCCTTAATCAAGGAGGAGAAAGGGACATTCTCAAAACTTTAAGCTAAGAAAAGTGGGCCAAAAATGAAAGATATTTGAAACCGTTTCAAAAGTGGCTTAAACTTAATCCATAAACTTATGGATAATGGATTATGTAAACCCATCCACCCTTTTTCAGTCCTCTAAACATTCTTCCAGCCCAGCACATGTGCCCTCAATAATAATAATTGACTAACTTCCCTGTCTCATCCTCTAGACTCCAAACTCCTGAAAGTACTCATTTTACATCTAGTGAGTCACAGCTCCTAGCACACCCTAAGTGCTCTGCACACTGTCTGCTTGTCACCGCTGTAGAGAATGTGCTTCAGGGCCTCTTACACAGCGAAACAGATTTTGGGCCCTAAATAACCACTGAAGAATGTCGTAATCTAAAGGACTCGCTACATGGAGGCAACATGGAGGAGCCGGCCGGCAGCAGCTACAACTCCAAGTCAAGAATGATGCTTTCCTTTGATGAGTTCATGGATGACTTTGTTGCCACCTGATAGCTGAAAGCATTGGAAATAAATAGCTCAACACAAACAGGGTTGGACCCCTGAATTGCTTAGTACGCAGTACTGGAAATGTTCACATATCTGTCCTTTCAGCAAAACTGTAAATTTCTTGGAGGTAAGAGGTTAGGTTTCAGCAATATGTGAACCGTGAACTTCCAGATGTTCAAGCTGGTTTTAGAAAAGGCAGAGGAACCAGAGATCAAATTGCCAACATCCGCTGGATCATCGAAAAAGCAAGAGAGTTAAAGAAAAACACCTATTTCTGCTTTATTGACTATGCCAAAGCCTTTGACTGTGTGGATCACAATCAACTGTGGAAAATTCTGAAAGAGATGGGAATACCAGACCACCTAACCTGCCTCTTGAGAAATCTGTATGCAGGCCAGGAAGCAACAGTTAGAACTGGACGTGGAACAACAGACTGGTTCCAAACAGGAAAAGGAGTACATCAAGGCTGTATATTGTCACCCTGCTTATTTAACTTATATGCAGAGTACATTGTGAGAAACGCTGGGCTGGAAGAAGCACAAGCTGGAATCAAGATTGCCGGGAGAAATATCAATAACCTCAGATATGCAGATGACACCACCCTTATGGCAGAAAGTGAAGAACTAAAGAGCCTCTTGATGAAAGTGAAAGAGGAGAATGAAAAAGTTGGCTTAAAGCTCAACATTCAGAAAACTAAGATCATGGCATCTGGTCCCATCACTTCATGGGAAATAGATGGGGAAACAGTGGAAACAGTGGCTGACTTTATTTTTCTGGGCTCCAAAATCACTATAGATGGCTACTGCAGCCATGAAATTAAAAGATGCTTACTCCTTGGAAGGAAAGTTATGACAAACCTAGATAGCATATTAAAAAGCAGAGACATTACTTTGACAACAAAGGTCCCTCTAGTCAAGGCTATGGTTTTTCCAGTAGTCATGTATGGATGTGAGAGTACTATAAAGAAACCTGAGCGCTGAAGAATTGATACTTTTGAACTGTGGTGTTGAAGGAGACTCTTGAGAGTCCTTTGGACTGCAAGGAGATCCAACCAGTCCATCCTAAAGGAGATCAGTCCTGGGTGTTCATTGGAAGGACTGATGTTGAAGCTGAAACTCCAATACTTTGGCCACCTGAGGCAAAGAGCTGACTCATTTGAAAAGACCCTGATGCTGGGAAAGATTGGGGGCAGGAGGAGAAGGGGACGACAGGGGATGAGAGGGTTGGATGGCATCACCGACTCAATGGACATGGGTTGGGGTGAACTCCAGGAGTTGGTGATGGACAGGGAGGCCTTGCATGCTGCAGTTCATGGGGTCGAAAAGAGTCGGACACAACTGAGCAACTGAACTGAACTGAACTGAAGAGGTTATGTATGTCCTGTTAATCTTGCTTCCCTGCCCTCTGCCTACCATGCTGCACAGTATGGGAGTGTGGTCACGTGAAAGCTAAGTGGATAAAGTAGAAAATCAAGAACCTCCTTCAGTTAAGGCAAAAGGCTAAAAGGACAGTGCGGGCTGGTAAGGAAGAAGAAAGGTGTCCACATGCAGACCAGAGGCTCCCAGTGCAGGAGGTTGCCTGCTTCCCTGACAGAGGCAAGGGGGAAGCTGGAACATGGAAGCACAGAATGAGATCTAAAACTGGAGAGAGAGCAGAGGTGAAAGGAGGCAAAGAGAGGACTGAGAGGACATAAATAAAGGGATGAACACCAAGGTCAGAAGATGAGAACAGTCTTCATTAAAACCACTGATAACAGGGAAAGTGGGAAGAAAGATGAAAATACAGCTCAACACAATGACAGGGGAATAGAGGCAGGAGTCCAAGGAGAGCCTAGAAGATCTTTTGAGCTGGCTGTTAGTAAAAGCAAGAGCTATATGTAGAGAGGAAAGGAAAGGACTGCTGCTGGTGCTGCTAAGTTGCTTCAGTCATGTCCAACTCTGTGCGACCCTGTAGACGGCAGCCCACCAGGCTCGTCTGTCCCTGGGATTCTCCACGCAAGAACACTGGAGTGGATTGCCATGTCCTTGCATGCATTGGAGAAATGCATGAAAGTAAAAAGTGAAAGTGAAGCTGCTCAGTCGTGTCCTACTCTTCATGACCCCATGGACTGCAGCCTACTAGGCTCCTCCATCCATAGGATTTTCCAGGCAAGAGTACTGGAGTGGGGTGCCATTGCCTTCTCCAAAGGAAAGGACATTGGCTCAGAACCCACAGCGCTGCCCAACTTTGGACCAGGTCCAAACCACCAGCCACCTTTTTGTTTTTCCTTTTTCCCATCTCCTTTTCTTCTCCATCCATCTTCCTGCTTTCTCTCCTTTCTTCCTGTTACAAAAAGTATTGGCCAAATAAGACCACATACTTCTTTCAGGTTAGTGGAATGGATGCATTAGAGTTCTGCCTTTTTCTGTCCTGATGACATGGGTACAGAGAAGGACTAGATGTCCTTTTAGTGTCTTTTCAACAATGAGCCTCATGGAACAGAAAAGTAATGGCAGAAACCACAACAGACCCTAGGACATCAAGGTGGCATGCCTCATTTCATGACTTGCAGTCAGCAAGTGGATACCGTTGCGTCTAAATTATTAACCATCTAACAAAGAACCAAATTGTATTATGGACTCTGGTGTTCTGGGAGGAGGGGAGGAATGCTACTGACTCCAAGCACCCATTGGCTGGGTGCTCCTTCCACATGTGAAAATCTAACTACCACAGCTGGGACCCAAGGCCACACATTCTACAAAACTGTGAAGGTCCTTCTACTATAACATGTTGTGTTCTTATAGTTGTTGTTTAGTCACTAAGCTGAATCTGACTCTTTTGCAACCTCATAGACTGTAGCCCAGCAGGCTCCTCCGTCCATGGGATTCTCCAGGCAAGAACACTGGAGTAGGTTGCCATTTCCTCCTCCAGGGGATCTTCCTGACCCAGGGATCAAACCTGCGTCTCCTGTAACTCTATAAGTTTGATGGTAAATCACCTGTAGAAAAAAAGGGAGGTGTTTATGCCCAGTAAGAATTTCACAGACAAAAGTGAGGTTCTCAGTGCAGCCCATGAAAGCTTTTCTGACCTATGCTCCACCTAAAATAGCAGCAATAAGGCCATAAAACCAACAGTGACAGTGAGATCTCTATGGGGAAATGCATTCAGCTTCCCTGTTTTGGATGCCAAGAACCCAAAACTCTCCCTTTCTGACAATGAAAGCAGGGCTTCCTTTGCTCAAAGCAGGCTTTGAGTGTGGTCGTGGTGTGGACATTGGGGAGGAGGGTCTCTGTGAAGACCAAGACTGGAAATGCATAGCACTTCTCTGGTGATCCAGTGCTTAAGACTCCAAGCTTCCACTGCAGGGGCATGGGTTTGACCCTTTGTGGGAAACTAAGATCTGGCTTGCCAAGCAAAGGTGAGGCAAAAAAATAAATAAATAAATAGAGTAGAAATGCACAGTGAGGGAAGTGAAAACACTGTTCAGACTGGGAGAAAAGATTGTGCAAATCACTCAGTTGTGTCCAACTCTTTGCGACCCCAAGGAATTCTCCAGGCCAGAATGCTAGAATGGGTAGCCTTTCCCTTCTCCAGGGGATCTTCCCAACCCAGGGATAGAACCCAGGTCTCTCACACTGCAGGCAGATTCTTTACCAGCTGACCCACAAGGGAAGCAAAGATTGGGGGGAGAGCAGGGAGAACAAAAGAGAGAGAGGGGGGACTTGGGTAGGTAAAGGAAAGTGCTGAAGGTCACAGTTTCTTACCTTTTCCTCCCATCTCCTTTGCATCCTCAAAATGTCTCTTTTTGGCTCCCCTTTGCAAGACTGTGTGGGGAAGGATGGAGATATGAAAGGCTCCAGCATATCCCATGAAGTTAGAGGAAATAAGAAGGGGTGGGTATCACCAGTAAGAAGTAAAGTGGGAGAGATGTGGTGTTCCAGAACAGGGAGAGATGCTAACATCTAGTTGGAGATGAGAGGTGGGTTTGTCACATGTAACGTGTGTATTCATAAATCAAAATCTTGTCTGTGTACCCTGGGCACTGGCCCAAAGAGAAATCAATAGTTACTGCTCCAAAGTGGAAGAACAATTAGCAAATAATTAATTAACTATAGAGTCCTTGTGAATGCTTCTTCTGTTAAGGTTAATATTTTTTTTAAGTATATTCCCAAATCTTTTTGCACACCTCTTGCATTTTCCAGGCATAATGTCTTCATCAAAGGCACTAGAATCCAGAATAAATACACACTCCTACTTTTTTTAGGAATTCACACATTTTAAATTCTGTTGCAGAAAGTCGGCTTTAGTCACCAACCTCAAGCAAGGTGATTTACTTCAACCAGTTGTGTGGCCTTCGAACAAAATTATATCCGGAACTAATTTCCTAATGTCTTTTTTTACCACTTGCTACAGATTCTAACCATCGGTCATTCTCTCCCTGTAACATAAGAACCGCCTGAAATTTTTCTATTTTTGTCTATTTTAAGCTATAAATCTTATCACATTCATGTTCAACTTTTCACACATTGTGTCAGCTTCTCACACATTGGGTCAATTCATTTCACACATTGAAAATCAAAAGTACAAACAATATTAATTACTTAAACAATGTCTGGGATTACCACCTCTTCTCGCAAACTATTTAAATAATGAACTTAACCTCACATTATTAAAAATATTGCACAATTAAAATATTTTCCTATGTGTTTTTTTCTAGAGAGACCTATATGATCCTGTTGGGCATAAACACAGTATAAGAGGAAATGGAGAGAGCTGAGGACATTCCCTGGGGATATTTCGCTGAAGATATTTCGCAGCACTACGAAAGAGGAAGACCTCCTTTCATCGTTAACCATTTCTTCACTGGCAGAACACACCCACCAGGAGCAATCAACAATGTGGGGGTTAAAATGGGAGAGGGAAGTCCGGTCTGGTGAACAGAATCCCAGTCTGGGTTTAACTATCTTTTTTCCCTCTCACTGGAACAGTTAAGGCTGTAGCCTTAACTTTGCTTTTAATCTATTTTTTCATCCATGAGCTAAGAATCCATCCAGTAGAATACTCACCAGGGATGATTCCACTAGAGGTCCCAGGTGCTACTTGGAACATAGTATTGCTGCTGCTGCTAAGTCGCTTCAGTCGTGTCCGACTCTGTGCGACCCCAGAGATGGCAGCCCACCAGGCTCCCCCGTCCCTGGGATTCTCCAGGCAAGAACACTGGAGTGGGTTGCCATTGCCTTCTCCAATGCATGAAAGTGAAAAGTGAAAGTGAAGTCGCTCAGTTGTGTCCGACTCTTTTCGACCCATGGACTGCAGCCTACCAGGCTCCTCTGTCCATGGGATTTTCCAGGCAAGAGTACTGGAGTGGGTTGCCATTGCCTTCTCTGGGAATGTAGTGTTAGGAACACCTATTTCTCAAGGCTCATTGCCAGTCTTCATGTCAGTTTTTGGTGACCACTGCTCAGGTGAACTTGAATGCCAGTTAAAATGGAGATGTTTTCCTGATATTACAGCAAGTCTTAACACGCTCCCCTGAAAGCTTCCGGGTCAATCAGGGTGATCCTACTTGAGCTCATCCTACACTGAGCTGTCAGGAGTCGTTTAGGAGCGGGGTGCAGGGGGTAGTTTTGGCAAAGACTGGTATCACGGTTACTAACAGTCTCTTCTCACTTGACAGGGAAAACGCCTACAGATTCCAACCAGATAATACACAGCTAGAAAATGGGAGAATAAGAGCATGTTGTATCTTGTCCTATATGTCTGAGGACAACTACTCGGCCTGTTTGTTTTCACTAATGGTGCAAAGGAAGAGTTATCTTTGCCTTAAAGCATGTAATGTCCAATTCATACACATTAGACAATTCATCTCTTACGATCAGAATGCCATCCAAATCTCTAAAAGACAACAGCGTGAGAAACACAAAGCGGTGCTGTTACTATTACTTGCATTACCTCTGTACTCACAGCTTCCATTGGTCTTTTCTTGATGTCTCCTATGTCCAAGTAACTGGGGGGAATAAAAAGAATAAGGATTCTTTTTATTACTTTTGAACCAGCTATGTAAATTTCTTTTTAAAAATTATTAAAAAGTAAAGAAAGCCATAGGAAATGCTTAAGCCAGAAGCAAAAGTCAATCGCTACTAATTTAAAGCCACGAGAGTCACAGGAATGGCTCTCAGAGCTGACACATGTCTACTCTAAACCTGAATGAAATTGAAGCCTTAGAGATACATAGTTCTGTTGTGGAACATTTTTCCCCACCATGGCTAGCTACTTACTGCATATACATTATTTCTCATTTTTATATCAATTTTGATACAAAGAGCAGTTTGTGTATAAAGCTCCTTAATGGTTCTATGAATCACAGACTTTAGGCCAAAGAGAGTCGTACAGATGCCATGCATTAGAGTAACAACTATGAAAGGCTGAGAAAGTTTTTCCCTAGGAGAGCACTTTAATGATCCAGAAATGCTCAGCCATGTGGGATGGTTTAGGCTCTGGTTCAGCTAAGAGACAGATGGGTGAACTAGTTAACCTCTGGAGACCCCTATTATTCCATTACTATTTGCTATATACATTAACTACTGATCATTCTTTAGCTATAGCATAAGCACAACCTAAAAGCTTTATACCTTTGTCAACTTCCAAGCTATATATCCATCACTGTGATCTGGTCCCATTACCCCTATTATTCCATTACTATTTGCTATATACATTAACTACTGATCATTCTTTAGCTATAGCATAAGCACAACCTAAAAGCTTTATACCTTTGTCAACTTCCAAGCTATATATCCATCACTGTGATCTGGTCCCATTGTGCTTCATACACAGAAGGTGCTAAATAAATGTTTTAATATTAAAAATAAATATAAATCTAGCATTTAATTTACAACCATAGAAAGAGACACTCTCTACCTCAACTACCATAATTGCTGAGATGCCCCCAAAAAAGCTTATATCAGAATTAATTTTGGCTACGTTTTATTTTGTTGTTTTTTGGATAGAACGCTTCAGTCAATCATGCCTCTAGAAATTATCATCTATTTCCCTTACATAAACAGTTATTACTTGCATAAGACAGTGCAAATTCTCCCTCTGTTTAGCATACAATGGGTCTTTTGGAAATCTTCAGGGACTGGTTTCTGACAAAATAACAACACAGTCTAACTGTCATGTGCGGGAAAGTCATCTCAGATCCACCGGATTAATGCAATAGGATCAACTTCCCAAAATGCATAAGGAAAACTTTGTGGAAAATAACAATCTCTAGATGTCTCTTCTATAAAATAAACAGTTTGATAGCTACCTGAAGTTTAATCATGCTTTCAAAAATTTTAGAAGAAATATGAGTAAAAGATATTCAAGAAGAAAGTTGATCATTTTCATTTGAAAAATATTTTCCACCATGGCTATCTTACCCAGCATCATGGGGTCTACCTGACATGAATTACCCTCAATATGTTTGGATTTTCCATTGTTCTGCCAGTTTCCTAATTTGTTATATCAACTGAAAACTGCTAGTTGTATATTCAGCAAATATATTCAGCATTTAAATCTTCTTGGCTTCTATCACTATAATCATAGATACTACCACTTTAACACAAATAAATTATTCATCTGTCAGCATGGAAAATAAACCATGGACACTGTTATAACAAACTCTGGGTTTCTGTGTGTGAGTGAAAAGCAAAAACAGCCGTGTAAATCTCTTATTATATATGTATGTGTGTGTGTGTGTGTAAAGAATGATTTGAAGTGCACTTTCTATTTGGTTTGGAACTGTACATGTTTTTATCTTTTGAGTTGGTAATGCTAAATAAACAAAGGAGAATATGAATTATTATTAAAGTGAGCCTTGAACTTTGAGCTGTTAATAGATTCTGAAGCAGGTTTCCATCCCCATGAAATTGCTTTATATGAAAGTTATTTAACTTTAAAAATTAATGAAGTATATGATGAAAGAGCCTGGACACCGAGATGCTTTGCCTTCGTAGAACACTTTGGTGTTTACAAAACACCTTCACATCCACAGCATTTACTTTCTACAATAACCCTCTGAGGTAGGAATGGTTATGTCCCTTTTCTGTATTAGGAAACTGATAATTCACAAGGATTATCAACTGAACTACACAACGATACAGAGCTAATAAACGGCTCAGTCTCAAGTCTCCTGATTCTCAGTTTTAATTCTAAGTTTCTTTGAAACATAGTTTCATGTAGCGCTTTTCTAAGAAAGTTAGACAAAGCATACTAAAGGAGGTTTCAGAGAAGGGAAATTAGAGCCAAATGCATCCCTCACCTCCCATAAAAAGAATATCTGGCATAACAAAAAGCAGAACACTTAGAACTCAACTGAAACAAACACATGGGCACTATATTACACAAATTTAGTGATATTTAGGGAAATAGTTCTATACAGTTAAAACCAGAATTCACAAGCACAGATTTTATGGTAAAGATTTTTTGGCCATCCTGAGGCCCAAGGTGACTTTTAATTAAAATACATTAAAAACTATTGTGGGGGTGGTTAACTACAGAGTTATCATACAATCCAGCAATTCCACTCCTAGGTATATACCCAAGAGAAATGAAAACTTACGCATAATTGTTCATAGCAGCGTTATTCATAATAGCCAAAAGTGAAACAACCAAATATCCTTCAATCGATTAAAGGATAACAAAATGTGCTATAGCTATATTACACAATATTATTCAGTCATGAAAAGAAGGAAGTACTGATACATACTACAACATGATGGGCCTTTATAACATGAAATAAGTGAAGGAAGACAGAAACACACAAAGTCACATATGACTACTTTTACAGGCAGACCTTGTGTCATTGCACTTAACCGATATTGTGGTTTTCTGCAAATTGAATCAGGTTTGTGGCCACCCTGAATAAAGCAAGCCTATCAGGGCCATTTTTCCAACAGCATTTGCTCAATTCAGGTCTCTGTGTCATATTCTGGTAATTTTCACAATATTACACACTTCTTATATTAGTGTATTTGTTACGGTGATCTATGGTTAGCGATCTTTGATGTTACTACTACGACCTGCTTAAAGCTCAGATAACGGTTAGCATTTTTTAGCAATAAAATATTTTTTAAATGAGGCATGTACTTTTTTTAGACATATGCACACATAACAGACTGCAGTATAGTTTAAACACAACTTTTGTATATATTGGTAAACCAAAAAACTCCTGTGACCGGCTGTATTGCACTACTGCAGTGGTCTGAAATAGAACATGCAATATCTGCAAGGTCTGCCTGTATATAAAATGCCCAGGATAGACAAATCCATAGAGACAGAGAAACTAATCACTACTGATCAGTGGTTACCAGAGGAAGGGGAGACGGGGAAATTGGGAAGGTACAGGATTTCTTCGGGGAGTGATGGAAATGTTCTAATATTAGTTTGTGGGGATGGTTGCAAAACTATGAATATACTAAAACCACTGTGGTTTATGTTATGTGAAATCTACCTCAGTAAAACTGCACAAAAAAAAAAAAAAACACCATGGAATATTAGATTCTAACTGTCCCACAGTACCCACCCCCACGAGGAATAATTTTTCTCAACTCCCATATAATTTTACTTTTCCAACTGCACTCACCCCTTTGTATTTTGCATTAAAATTACTGGTGTGCACATAGTCTGTCTCCTGTTAGATTGTGACCTCCAAAAGAACAAGTTGTGTCTTATCTCTGTTCCCTTCACAGACCAAAGGCACAGTTTGCCAATGCACTGAACACCCACAGTAAGTGAGCTCCCAGCCAGGAACTGGGGACAAGCATCACTAACGACCCCTGTCCTTCAAGATTTACCCATCAAGCATCTGGTGACAGGCTTACAGACAAATATAGCAAGCCAGTTAATTTTTCCAAGCATCAAGGCAATCGCCTTAATGTACAGGTGGTGGGAGGAGGGGCAGCACAAAGTGGGGCGTGGTCAGTTCTGCTCGGAATGGAAGTCTAAAGAATTTCAACAGTGAGGAGAATGTGCAGAGAGCACTTTCTCCACTGGTGACATTTCAGTATCCAGTTTTTCCCAGTCATTTTTAAGAACATTATTTCAACTAAATTGATAGATTTCCACACTGTAAATCAACTATACTCTAATCAAAATTAAAAATAAAATGATAGGTCCCAAGAAAAAAGTGGAAAAAGAACATGAAATGAGAAATATCTAACATGACGTATGTGCTACTCTTTCCAAACAGCTAGTCATTGAATACATTTTTTTAAAGATTCTCATCCATCATCACACCTTTAAAATCTGTTCCTACTGCTCCCTAAGTGAGCTTTCTTCTCCAACCACGCTTTCAACCTGTAATGCAACTGCAGCGGGAGCTTTGAGGGCCACCAACTCGCACAGCCACAGCCCCTGAGCCCACCGAGATGGGGGTTGCTCCTCTCCACCTTAGCAACCCCTGAAACGATGGGCGGCGGGGACAGACGGACTCACTTGAGTTTCTTGAAGGCTTCCTGGCCCCCGGCCACGTAGTTGCCCCCGCTCTGGATCTGGTCTAGCTTCCAGATGCGGTGCCCGGTCCGCGGGGTGTAGATGTTCCGAACCGCTCCGAAGGGCGCCTGGACGCCGCCCGTCACCTCCTTGAGGAAGACGTCGAAGCTGGACACCCTCTTCTCGTGGAAGACGACGCGGCGGCCCGTGAAGAAGGGGTCCCCGTTGCGGTACACCAGCACGCTCTTCACGACCGGCTGCGACAGGTGCCCGGACCTGGCACTGGTGCGGCTCATCTTCCCCTCGGGACTCCCGCGCGGCTCGCTTCTCCGAGGGGAGGCACCGCGGTTGCCCCAGCGGCCTCACCGCACACGCGCGGCGCGGGGTCGCGTCCTGAAACGAACGCGAAACAGACAAGCCCGCGGGTCACCGCGAAGCAACAGCGCGCGCCCGGCGTCCACCGGGCGGAGACCCTGCCGCTGCAGGACTCACCGGGCACGTTCAAGTGGTTCACCCGAGTCTGCACCACCAATCAGCGCTCGCCGTGCGCGCACACACCTGTTTCTCTCGCTACCGGCGGAATCCAGGTGTAACCACCTCTGCACCGGAGCTGCGCCGGGGGAGCGAAACAGGCAGACTGCGTGCGCCCGGGTGGGAGAGAGGTGGGAACACAGAGCACGTGCACGAACTATATAATTATAAATATGCCGAAACTTCTTTCCTGGCTCCCACTTCTCAATCTCCTGTTTGTTTCCGAAATCAAGTAATTAGGGTTTGCGCTGAAACTGCCCAGCTTTTTCCTCGCTGGGAAATAAATGCCTAAAGTGCACTTAGATAGAGGAGAGTCGAGCGTCCGAGACCCCTCGCCCCCGCCCCTCCCGCAGCCAAGACCTGCGCCGCCCCCAGCGAAGCTCCCGTGGGCATCCTTTGAACACAGCGAACAGGAGCGCGCAATCAAGTCCCAAGGTGGCGGGGGTTGGGGAAAAGCAAGGTCCCCGGGAGGCGCCCGCGGCCCGGGTACCTACCGACACAGGAGGGCGGGGTGGGGGTGGGGCGGGGGCACGGCGCTGCGGCTCGGCTGGCACCGCGGTGAACTCGCCGGGGGCCGCGCGTCGCTGCTGCTGTTCCTCCCGCAGCCGTTGTCTCTGCGGGCCTCCCTCATCCCAGGGGGAACGGAGTTGTTATTTCCCGCCGTTTCCATAGTAACTGCAGCCCCGCGCAGGGAGCGAAGTCGGCAAAGTAGGCCTGGCGCGCTCGCGGATCCCTTGGGCTTTGCCCTCGGCGTCCGGGAGCGACTCGAAAAAGTGAGTGTTTTAGGGGGAAGAAGAGGAAGCCCGGGTCGCAGTATCAAGCTGTCACTCTATAAACCGACGCCTGCTGGGTGCCTGGCGCTGTGCTAGAAGTTGGGGGATACAGCGGTGTAGAGAAAAACCCAGCATTTTTGAGTCCCTACCAGGTGCGTGTGTAATTCTGTAGCAAGAAAAGGAGCCTACATCCATGCTGTTTGTGTCGGTTGGATCCGTGTATGGATGAGTCGGACACGACTGAGCGACTGAACTGAACTTGTGGGTTAAGAAGCTCCTGGGACAGGGAGGCTGGGGGGTGGGGTGAGAACTTCAGTAAAAGGGTGCTTTGTCCAAGCTACTCTGGGACGTATATATTGTGGAACAAGAAAATGTTATTTAAAAAGGTGAAATCTTCCAGCTCGTCTCTGCCAATGTTCCCCTATTCCCTCCTAAGACATCAGTACTATGTGTCACGTGCAAATATCATTACAGGCCGTACCGAATTCTTCATCTATGAATAAAAAGTATGGTCATAATAACTACCATTAATTGAACACGTATCATGTGCATTGTGTGAGGCGCTTTAGATAGATTATCTCATTTAATGTTCAGAGCCTTCAGAGGTAAACATTCTTTCCTCTGATGAGGAAACAGAAGTAGAGAAGCCTCAGGTCACATGGGAAAATTCAAAGCCAGTTTTCTGTGATGCCAGGACCACTTTAACCACCATGACATAACCATCTGAGAGATGAATGTACGGGACACTGCAATCTGGGGCAGAAATGTTATTAAGTAAAGTTACTTAATACATCAATGCCTTGAAAGTTAACAGTTTTGAAAAGACCAAAGAGAAGAGAAGAATTCAGAGGGAAAATAGAGGAAGGAAATTTTGTGAGCTGGTTGTGAAGAATACAGGTTGGACTTCCCTGGTGGTTCAGTGGTTAAGAATCCGCCTGCCAGTGCAGGGGGCACAGGTTCGATCCCTGCTCTGGGAAGAATCGGCCTGTGCACCGCAATTACTGAGCCCACGCTCTAGAAATGGACAGCCACAACTAAAGAAAGCCCACAGGCAACAGCAAAGACCTAATGCAGCCAAATAATTTTTTTTAAAGGATTATTAAGAATACACAGGTTGAGAGGAAAATATCAGTGAAGATGTGCTGCCAAGTGGTAAATAGGACAGAAAATCACTTTTGGAGAATGGCAATAAGTCTAGCAACCCCCAGACCACTTAAACCTCCCTGTTCCCATACCCATACCAGCCCAGAGCAAAATAAAAACACGTGGCCTCTCGTTCAAAAATTCAAAACTTCAAGATGGCAGCAGCAGAACAATAAACTAAGCACGAGGATCTTCCAAGCGTGAACCCTTGTCGCCAGCCCAGGAGGCAGCCTCATGTCTGTATTCTAATGCCTCCCCCAACAGTATCTCTAGCCCAGGTTTGTCTCCTGAGCCTGGACTCATTTATCCAGTTGCCTCTTAGACAGTGATATGTTGATAAATGTTTAACTACTGGTTTGCAGAGTGGGGAAGGCCTTGATTCACAACATTTGCCAACTTTTGTAGTTTCAGAAGCACAAACTGGGCCAATTTCCAGCTCCAATCTGACATCCCTGGAGGCATGAGTGTGTAGTCACAGGTATGGTATTTCCTCCATACAGATGCAGCAGACATCTAAGGAAAGGAAAGGAAAGTGAAATTGCTCAGTTGTGTCCGACTCTTTGCGACCCCATGGACTATAGCCTACCAGGCTCCTCTGTCCATGGAATTTTCCAGGCAAGAATACCGGAGTAGATTGCCATTTCCTTCTCCAGGGGATCTTCCTGAGCCAGGGAACGAACCCAGGTCTCCTGCATTGCAGGCAGACACTCTACCATCTGAGCCACCTGGGAAGCCCAATAGACATCTAACCTCGGAGATAATAGTAAAATGGAGGTGGTGATAAGTTTTGAGTCATTATTATCTTTGTTTTTTTTTATTTATTTCATTGTACATTTATGCAATTTAATTTTTAATAATGACCGTGTTTAAAATTCCTGGAAATTTAACCACTGAGTCTGGCAAGTCAGTAGAAGGTGGTTCTCAGCCCATCCTTTCTCCTGGACAACATCCTTAGACCATCAAAAAGGCAGTCTGGACTTAGAATGCTCACAGGAGCTCACATTTTCTTCAAAATCTCTTTTCCTAAGATCCTTACCTACCTCCATGAATGGACCCCCATCTAGCCCATTTGCTCAAAGCTGGAACAGTCACATTAATAAATAGGCTAATTCTTATTTAGAAGGAAGGAAGAGAGGGAAGAAAGCGGGAGGGGTGGGGGAGGGAAGTAAGAGAAGGAAGAGGAACTGGGAGGGGGGCAGAAGAGGAAGATTTGGAGTGTTTGGGCATGCATGCTAAGTCGCTTCAGTCCTATCTGACTCTGCATCTTCAGGGACTGTAGCCTGCCAGGCTCCTCTGTCCACGGGATTCTCCAGGCAAGAATACTGGAATGGGTTGGCATGCCCTCCTCTAGGGGATCTTCCTGACCTGGGAATCAAACCCGTGTCTCTTATGTCTCCTGCATTGGCAGATGGGCTCTTTACCACTACCGCCACCTGGGAAGGAGTGTTTGTGGGCATTCAGCAAAGAAGAGATGAATGGGAGCAATAGCCATTGGATGGTGCCTCCCAGGGAAGATGAGTCTTGAGGTGGGCCATGAAGAATTGACTGGATGTGATATACTGAAGAGCTGGAAAGGAAGTTAAAGGGATCTTCATGAGGAAAAGAAGATAAGCAAAGACAAGGTGGAGAAATAAGCTAGGAAAGAATCCAAAGAGCAGACAGTCATCTCTGACCCAGGCCTGGCCTGGGAGAAGGTGGCTGGGGAGGCCTGTGTCTGTGGGGGGAGCCTGGGGTGAAGGTCAGTGATGCTGGATGGCAGAGTCTCAGAAGCCAGGAGGAATCAGAGGCTGCCGGAGGAGGCCCAGCCTGTGGTGGCCAGTGTCCACTCTGAGGAATCTCAGAGCCTCCTGCTCAGAGCCATCTCGAGGAATCCAAGTTCTATACTCCTGCTCTGTCGGAAACGGCCCACAGTGATTGGAGAAACCCCCGCTGTTCAACGTTTCGCACTGAACTTTGTGGCATCTGGAATTCCCTGAGAATAAGGAGGATGTGGACTTCCACTGCCTTCTCACCACGATCCTGCGCCTGGGCTGGGACATCCCTGAAGCTCCCCTCCCTGTGGGATGAGGTTAGAAACTCTGAAAACCATATGCCCAGAGGCCCCATTAGAGTGTGCAGGTGAGCTGGGAGTATGGCTGCACCCCAGGAGGGACCTACGGAGGCTCCCTCCAGCTGAGGGCCCTGTGAGTCAGGGTCCCTCATAGCATGACAAGAAGAACCCCAGCGTGCTACCTGGGTGAGGGGAACAGGTCACCTGGGAGTGGGTTCAGGGTACAATCCCACTTTGTGCATCTCTAGGGACAAGAGGTGCTCTCTAAGAGGATAACATACAATCAATAAAGGTATGTGAAGTGAAGTGTCTCAGTCGTGTCCGACTCTTTGCAACCCCATGGACTGTAGCCTACCACGCTTCTCCGTCCATGGGATTTTCCAGGCAAGAACTGGAGTGGGTTGCCATAAATAAAGGTATAAGTACTGCCATTTTCTCTGCACAGACTGCTTAGGTACCAGGTTTTTAAGTATGGGTGTGTCTTTCTTTTTTAATAGAGGAAAGGATGTTGCTCGGTTCTTTTTTCTTTTTAATTTTTTTATTTATGGCCGTGCTGGGCCTTCATTGCTGCATGAACTTTTCTCCCGTTTCGGCGAGCGGGGGCTGCATTTTGTTGCAGTGTGCGCGCTTCTCATTGCTCTGGCTTCCCTGGTCGTGGAGCATAGGCTCTAGGGCGCAGTGCAGTACTCGCCACATGTGGGCTCAGTAGTTTTGGTTCCCGGGCTCTTGGCACAGGCTCAACAGCTGTGGCACACAGGCTTAGTTGTGCCACAGGGAGGGAGGAGAAGGGGACGACAGAGTATGAGATGGTCGGATGGCATCACCGACTCGATGGACATGAGTTTGAGCAAGCTCTGGGAGTTGGTAATGGACGAGGATGCCTGGCATGCTACAGTCCATGGGGTCACAAAGAGTCGGACATGACTGAGCGACTGAACTGAACTCAGTGGGCTTAGTTGCTCCGGGGTATCTTCCCAGATCAGGGATCAAACCTGTGTCTCCTGCATTGGCAGGTGGATACTTTACCACTGAGCCATGTTCCCCTCATTAGAGAGGCCTTCCCTGATAGCCTTATGCGGAGTATCCTTTAGTCACTGTAGGTCACAGCACACCTTCTGTTTCCCGTCTGTAGCACTTGCCACTCTGCTCAGGAGAGTGGCCCATTGTCAGATCTCTGACTGCTCCATATGAAGTACTGAGAACAGTGCCTGGCATAGAGTTGAGCAGATGCATAGTGTGTGTGTGTGTGTGTGTGTGTGTGTGTAAAGAGAGAAAAGGCAGTAGGAGAGAGAAAGGAAGGGAGCAAGAGAGGGGAGGAGGCGGCAGAGAAAGGAAGGTGTCCTAGCTCAGGTCTCCACTGTGTCCCCTACAGGGATTCACATATATCTGAGTGCGTCTGGTTGGACCCACCAGGAATGTATCCTTAGGAAACACTGAGGCATCACTTGAAAATAAATTCATCCTAAAGTAAAGGACTGTAAGAGAAGTCAACCCGGTAACAAAGGCTAGCTGGTGGGAGAGGGGCAATCTGAAGTTTAGCATCTCATCTGCCAGGTTCCAGTCCCCATGTAATCATTACAAGGAATTGGATGTGGCTATTAGCAAAACTTGCCATCAGTATTTCACTGTAAATTCTATACAGCATTGAGCACAAACAGCTCTTCTTTTATGCTATCTGCAAAATGTAATGTGGAAGGGAGATGGAGAAGAAGGCATGCTCGTGCAGGGAGCAAAGTCACCTTGGCAGTGCCTCCCTTGACCCTGTGGGCTGTAACATAGCATCCATGGCTCTGGGACCTGGCAAGAGACAGCATCACCCTGTTGAGGTGATGGTACCCAGGTGGCGGTACCTGGCTTCACAAGCAGTAGAGGCCTCAGCAGGAAAGAATACCAAAAGGAAGGAGCTCCAGCAGGGAACGAAGGCCATGCAGAGACTGGACAGGCTTAGAACTCACTCCCTAGGAACTCCTAAAAGTAACTGGGGGAAGTTTCGGGGGGACAGTTATGGGGCTGCACATGTATGTTTCGTAGGACGCAAGAGCCTGCCAGGCTGTGCTTTAATCATTTTGACCAGTTTCACCCCCTGACCTGATACAACCTGAGAAAATATAGGGGTTTGAGACGCTGAAAGTAAGGAGGAGAGGTACATGCAAAATAATTAATAGAACCTAGTAATGCTGAAAAAGGCAAGAGAGTAACTGTTTTAAATTTCAGTGTGGGTTTTTTTGTGTGTTTTTAAAGATAAATGAAAGTCACTCAGTCATGTCCGACTCTTTGCAACCCCATGGACTATACATTCTGTGGAATTCTCCAGGCCAGAATACTGGACTGGGTAGCCTTTCCCTTCTCCAGGGGATCTTCCTAAGCCAAGGATCAAGGATAAACAACTCTCTATTAGAGAGTTTCATGTGGAGATTCTGAGATGCAGATCACATCTGCTTTATGCTTGCTTCACACATGCCACTTCTGGAGATCTCATTCTAAGGGGTATGATTAATGAGATTCTTTGGCCAATAAGGCCACTTGTAAACTACAGAAATCCTCAGAGGGATTCATCAATGCCCTTTATGCCTTCTGGAGGCGTTTAACTAGCCACCTGGAGAATTCCCCTGTCTCTGGACAATTATTTCACAGCAAGGAAGAAAAAAAATCGCATGAGGTTTCCAACCAGTCAAATTCACTGGAGTCAATAAACATGTCAGATTTAGGAAAGAGTTGTATCCATCTCACAGGGATGGTCTCAAGATGGATTTTAACTTGCTTCACTGAAAATGCCAATATATTTCAAAGTAGATTGGTTGTATGGTTTTATTTATACATGATACTTAAAGCCTGGTTTTGAATCTTGGCTCCATCACTTAGTAGCTCTGTCACCAGGGCTCTGCAGTACTATATGGCCACCCACTCCAGTACTCTTGTCCAGAGAATCTCATGGGCTGGTGGGTTGCAGTCCATAGGGTCACAAAGAGTCAGACACAAGTAAAGTGACTTAGCACACATGCAGTAGAATATAACAGACCAGAGAGAAACAGTCCTGCTTAGGGTTTAGTCTCGAGGCCACTTGCATCACTGCCCCAAGGTGGATAGCATCAGCGCTCAGCCCAGTTCCTCTCGGATCCCTGTGACCCCATGTGTCCTACCCTTGACTTCTATGTGCCATACCTGTGACTCCTTCGCAGGCAACCTTGGGCTCCTGAAGCAGCAGCATTTGGACTGTTGAGAGCTGGAATGCCTGAGAGTTTACCCTTCCCCACCCCCACCTCCATCTGTCACCTACCACCACGCCACACATACCCTCAGCCTGTGACAGACCAGTGAAGAGTATGAAAGCCAACCTCCCTTGCTTTAGGTCGAGTTAATCCTGAAGCATAAAGTACACTTCACAGCTCCCCTGTGGAATCAACTTGAAGCCACTCTCAGTGGGATATTGCCTGAAATCACACCATTACCTGGCTTCTTACCAGTTACTTTAAATGACGCTGCCCATTCTGACTCTCTAATCTCCTGACCTGGACCTTAGCTGCCTAACGCATTCATTCATTCATTATCAAATACTAGCTCAGAACCTACTCTGGGCAAAGCTCTGTTTCTCATTTATGTAGTCAATATTCTGTCCTTTCTCCACCTTCGGTGCGCTAATTTCCTCTTCTTCAAAGTATTCCAAACGTATCGGATTAGGACTCACCCTAATGATAATTGCCTCTTTTGTTGTTATATTCTTTAGTCACTCAGTCATGACTGACTCTTACTCAACCCCATGGACTGTAGCCTGTCAATCTCCAGTCCATGGGATTTCCCAGGCAACAATATTCGAGTGGGTTGCCATTTCCTTCTCCAGGGGATCTTCCCAATCCAGGGATCTTGAACCCAGGTCTCCTGTATTGGCAGACAGATTCTGAGCCACCAGGGAAGCCCCACTTATCTCTTTAAAGATCTCCAAACAGAGCCACATTCTGAGGGAATGGGGCTTAGGACTTCAAAATATGACTTTCTAAGGAAGTATACAATTAAGCTCATAACATACATTATTTGCAAATCAAGTAGTGCTAACTCTGGCAAATCATCACTCTGTTTTACACATTGTTCTAAAGAACATCTAGTTCACATCTATTGGGCTTTCCAGGTGCCGCTAGTGGGAAAGAACCCACTTGCCACTGCTGGAGATGTAAAAGATATGGGTTCAATCCCTGGGTTGGAAAGATTCCCCTGGAGGAGGACACAGCAACCCACTTCAGCATTCTCGCCTACAGAATCCCATGGACAGAGAAGCCTGGCAGGCTACAGTCCATAGGGTCACAGAGTCGGACACGACTGAAGTGATTTAGCACACACAGGTCTTAGTTTAAACTCAAGCTGAGTTTAAAGCTGATGATGGATGGAAAACACTAACCATCAAATGTGTCAACAAGTCTTTAAATACTTGCTCAGCAGCATGAGGCACCAGTGAGGGATACAGCACAATTTGAACTGCAGTGATTTCCAATTCATTCAGTCAAGTCATTACCAAATTTACTCACGCTTTGATTTGTTTCAGTGTATCTGTTGGCAATATACATCATTTGTATCATCGATTTGTTTTGTTCTTATACACTAGAGTTTCTGGAAACTGAAGAACGAGGTACTGCAGTATTTTACAGAAAACCAGAACCCCTTTGAGACTCGATCAGTTATGACAACTGAGGATGAGAGCAAAGAGCTTCGCTTTTGAAAGGATTTCTGCCTCAGTGGGAGGTGTAAGAAGCTGCTAGCCTGACTTTGCTTGCCTGCAGGACAGCTGGGAGCAGATGTAATGTTGATACTTTTAAGTAATTCCATTTACAACACAATCTACTCTCTCCTACAAGGAGTCTGTTGTGATACTTTGATTCTTAGAACAGAAAAGCTGTTTAAACAAAGCACTTTCTCTTCCATGGTGATTTAACTGTCCAACTATGGGGAGAAAAATAAAGCTTTCACAAACCTAGGTAACTTAAGCTCAAAATCCTTTCAACACTTCAGGCAATTCTCCATTCCCTTCAACTTAAATGATTTTTGTCACTCTCAACAGGAGCAAGACTCCCTTTGATGCCGAGTTAATAAAAATTGTTAACTCATTTTCTTCAGCTTGATGCTACAAACCAGCAAATACTTTAAGAATGGTTTCACTATGCCAAACTAAGTTTGCTTTTCTATTTCCCAGTAAGTAACTGGGTATAACTATCTTATTTACATAAGTCAGAATTGATATTTTTAAAATAAATATGTGTGTGTGCTAAGTTGCTTTAGTTGTGTCTGACTCTTTGTAACTCCATGGACTGTAGCCCTTCAGGCTCCTCTGTCCATGGGATTCTCCAGGCAAGAATACTGGAGTGGGTTGTCATGCCCTCCTCCAGGGGATCTTCTCCATCTTTGTCTTTTATATGGGCAGGCGGGTTCTTTAGCACTAGCGCCACCTGGGAAGCCCCAAATAAACAAATTTAAATATAAATAAATAAATTTAAAATAAGTATATTTATATTTGAATATAAAGAAATAAATTAAAAATAAATAAAGCCAAACTTAGTAATCAGTTAATGTCTTCCCCCAGATTCCCACACCCCAGAGAATTCAAAGTACTCTGGTCTCTGACTAGCTTACTGTCTCTCCAAGTTATTATTAGATTTCACTAAAGTGAAAAGTAGAATAATGCTCACCTAAGGTTAATTCTTTTGTTGGTCAACCACACTAATCCTTTTATACCTCAGATTTGGAGCAATAGAAGAACAATGAAAGTCGGTTAGTTCTGTCTCCAACATTCCAGGGGTTTCTTTCATATTTTCACACTACTAACAGACTACATTTCTCCACAGATTGTAATTCTACACAAACTCAGTTCTCTTTTCTTTCCTTTTTCTTCATAACAAAGTGAAAATCGCCATCCTTTAACACCACCAAGTGAGCTTCAGTGGCTAAGTGCCTGCCTCTCTCATCATTAAAAGGTTACCGCTGGAGAAATCTTAGATGTCTAGTTTGAACTAACAACTTTTTCAGCATTTTAAAGGATTTTCCTTAGGTTGCTGATAATTACTGAGGTAAAACAATACTATCTCTTAGTACCTGGGGAGGGTTTGGTTTTGTTTGAGGGTCAAATGTGGTATTTATAATAAATACAAGATTTTAATGAAGGAAAACTACCCCCTGCTGTGAACAAGCAAGAGAGAAGTTAACCATTACAAAGGAACAATTTTGCAGGAAATTATGTCACTAATACAGAAGTTACTGGTTAACTGCAGTTCGGTTTCTGAATTAGTGGAAACAGCTGCATTAGGGAACTATGATGTTCTGATGTTATTTAAAGTTTGGGAATTCTAACTTAAAAATTTTTATCACTCAATAAGACCATGACTAGCATAAAAGCCAGGTGGCTCAGTGGTAAAGAATCCATCTGCCAATGCAGGAGACGTGGGTCAGGAGGATCTGAAGAAGAAAATGGCAACCCACTCTGTATTCTTGCCTGGAGAATCCCATGGACAGAGGAACCTGGCGGGCTGCAGTCCATGGGGTCACAGAAGAGTCGGACACAACTTAGCACACACGCCACACCACAGAAGATAGCATTATTGAGGCTAGATGCCCTAATGTTTTTTATTCACATATATCGATTTCTAACTTAGTTATAAACTACTGAAGTTTCAGTGATTGCACAATATAACATTTTTTCAGCTGTCCGTTTTATGACCTATTTATTTGATCACTTCCCAATGACATGTTCAAATAGTAGATCAAAACCGTACTGAGTGCAGATCTGAAAAGCACTTAAAACATCCGTGTGAACAGAGAACAAGATTTAAATACCATTTAAATTAAAATGCAGTAAAAACTTTTCCTAAGAAGACCCCAGGGAGTTTCCTGGTGGTCCAGTGGTCAGAGCTATGCACTCTCAGTACTGAGGGCCCAGGTTCACTCTCTGGTTGGAAAACTAGGATCTTTTGAGCCTTGCAGACAGCACAGTGTCTAAAAACAAGGATGAAAGAACCCAGCACACCCTGTGCTGTGTGTAGTCACTCAGTCGTGTCCGACTCTTTGCGGCCCCATGGACTGTAGCCCTCCAGGCTCCTCTGTTTCCAGGCAAGAATACGAAGTGGGTTGCCATGCCCTTCTCAGCACACCCTGAACCCTGCCTAACTAATTTTTTCCCATGATTAACTCAAATTTAGTCTGAAAGAGACAAATGACAAAAACAAGTTCAGAAACTTTACTCAGGCCAGAAGAGAGAGGAAAAAAGAAACAAAAACCATCATATGACTTGCGTTTAAGACGCACATTTCCCCACCCCACCCCCGCACACCCCCCCTCCCCCCCCCCCCCCCCCCCCCCCCCTGCCACGTTTGTATCTGTGAAGTGAGGATGAAACAAAAATGGTGTTTAGCCAATTCACCATCAGCTAAATCTGAAAGCCATCCCCTACACTTTCTGGTAAACTTCAATCATGCCGTTCTGTATTATAAGCTGGATCCTGGGAGACCTTGCCCTAGGCATTAGGGTTATATTATTAAAAATGTCTGGATGCATGTCTGTCAGTTTCAGAACTTCACTTTCAGGTCTGGTAAACTGGGAAAGGTCTAGAACATGCCCAGCATTCCTGAAAAAGTGTGCTTAAGTTCTAACATCTTTCTAGATGATTCATATCCGAACATGGCTTCCCTTAGTACTGGCAGAGCGTGTAAGAAGTACAAGCTCAGTTCTTTAAAAAAATTAGATGATAAAGTTTAACAAATTATACACCATGTCATGCAAGGTTTTACCTCTACTTAACTCTATCTCCCCTACTTTTAAATTTCTTGAGAGTAAATTTTCACCAAATTTGCCATATCATTCTTGGCTATTGCCTGGAGCCAATTCAAGCACATGACAGTGTGACGTAGATTTATTTTATGAAAGAATACAGAATAAGGTCTATTACCTTCACAAGCCAAAATTGTAAACATTTTGACAGATGCTGAATGTTTATACAATTTTTTAAATTGTTTCTTTATATTAAATACCTTTTCAATACACCCATAGTTAGTACTGGAGAAGGCAATGGCACCCCACTCCAGTACTCTTGCCTGGAAAGTCCCATGGACAGAGGAGCCTGGTGGGCTGCAGTCCATGGGGTCGCGAAGAGTCGCATGTGACTGAGCGACTTCACTTTCCCTTTGCACCTTCATGCATTGGAAAAGGAGATGGCAACCCACTCCAATGGTCTTGCCTGGAGAATCCCAGGGACGGGGGAGCCTGATGGGCTGCCGTCTATGGGGTCGCACAGAATCGGACACAACTGAAGCGACTTAGCAGCAGCAGCAACAGCAGCAGCAGCAGCATAATTAGTACATCAGGGTGGAGACTGCACCAGTTATCAGACATTCATTATGTGTTTTCTCCAAAGATGGTAGTTCTAGCACTTTTATTCTGAGAAATCCTTTAAAACGTCTGTGTGGTGCCGCAATCTTTCATCTACAGGGGTGTACGGACAGGCCACTCAAGATGGCTGTTCTCTTGCTCTCTGGCCCCACTGGGGTCTGCTTCTGCTGCTGCTAAGTCGCTTCAGTCATGTCCAACTCTGTGCGACTCTAAGAGCTGCAGCCTGCCAGGGTCCTCTGTCCATGGGGTTCTCCAGGCAAGAACGCTGGAGTGCATTGCCATGCCCTCCTCCAGGGGATCTTCTGGAGCCAGGGATCAAACCTGGGTGTCCTGCATTGCAAGCAGATTCTCTAATGCTGGGCCAGCAGGGAAGTCCCACCTACACCCTATTCACATGACTGACCTTCCTAGGAACTTAGCCCAAGCCCCAGTTATTGATAGCTTATCAAAAGGGCAGTGAGGGGCATGCCCCTCTGCTGATTTCCCTGGCAACTAATAAGCCCAACTGGTAATAACTAATAACCCCTATAACTGGTAATCTTCCCTTCCCCCCAAGAGTGAAGACTGCCACCAGATCCTGTCCCTCTTCCACAACACACAGTGGGATACAGCTTTAGGACCTTGCTTCAGTCATGTAAGCTACCCCATCCTGTAAACCTCTGATATCTCTGGTTGCTGACTTGGCTGCTTCTTAGATCTTGAAGCTGGGCTAGCACAGGCATTCTAGTGCTATCTTACACTACTAGTTTCAAAAAGTATAACTGAAAAAATAATTGAAATGGCAAGAAGGTCTGAGCTTAGATTTTAAAACTACAGATGTGGTTAGATTCTTGATGTGTAAACTAGTTATGGTGGTTTTTATTTGCCAACTTGAAACAGGCCACACAAGTTAAACATTATTTCTGGGCATCTTCGAAGGTGCTTCCAAGTGAAACTAGCATTTCAATCAATGAACTCAGTAAATTGTTCTCCCCAATGTGGGTGGGTGTCACTCAATCCACTGAGGGCCTGATTAGGAAAAAAAAAAAAGCAAAAGAATTCACCTCCCCCCCCACCACGCCCCGCCACCTTACTATTCAAGCGGAACGTCTACTCTCCTCTTCTCCTGCCCTTAGACAGGCATTTATAGCATCGGCTCCCCTGTTCTCAGGCCTCAGACTCAGACTGAACTGTCTCCCCGGCTTTCCAGGGTCTCCAGGATGCAGATGGCAGTTCATGAGACTTCTCAGGCCTCATTATTATGTGGGACAATTCCTCATAATAAATCTCCTTTTATCCTTTTGGTTCTAATTCTCTGAAAAATCCTAACTAGTATACCAGCTGTGTTTCTGATTTCTGTATTAGGAATTCCCTGCATCGCTGAACTCTGTGGGACAAACATGTGTTACAACAGTTAATAAATAAGCAAGCATAGGAATAGTGCTCCCTCTTGTGGCCGAATTTCTTGAAAAATTTCCAGCAAGGGAACGCGCCCTCTTGCAGACCCCAGGTGTGTTGTGGACCCAGACCTCAGAGAAGCCCCACTTCCCAGTATAGGTGCTAGATGTATACGGGAATGTGATTTTAAAAGCTGGGATTTGGGTTTGGGATAATGGACACAAATAAATCAGGACACACCTTTAAGTCATAAAAACAAGGAAAAAATGTAAGTGTTGGAGTCTGATAATATTATATTTTCACTTTTTAATGTCTACCATGTGTGAAGAATATGTCTAAAAGAACATATCTTCTAAAGGCAAAAACAGTCTTGGGGTTTGTGGATTCTTCTCTTTATGATAAAATACAGTAAGTAGCTCTCAATGAGGAGTGATTTTTGTCCCCCAGGAGAGTGATGATGTCTGGAGACTGGAACCTACTGGGTAGAGGATAAGGATGCTACCAGACATCCCACATAATACAGGACAGCCCTCACCCGCAAACTATCTGGTTCAATATATCAGTAGAACTGAGGTTTTAAAAAGAACTGAAAAAAGAATATTCTTATGAACTCAGTCTCATATCTGACTTCATACTTTCGGAGTATGCATTTTGTCTTATAATCTAATATATTTACAATGTTTAGCCACTGTTCTTCAAAACAGAAAGTATATTTGGATGTGTTGGTTGCTAGGTACGGTGAGATCAAAATTCAGATATTCTTTTCTCAGCAAAATGCTTGGAGAGAGAAGTTTTTAAATTAACTCCAGGTGGACCTGAAATATTTTCATTAGAAAAACATGCCTGCTAGCAGCAGATGCATTGAGAGCTGGAGAAAAGAGAGAGAAAAGATTGACTGCAACATGGTTAGCTACCCCTCTGGCAACCAAGGAAAAACAATTTGTTTAGGACCAGGAGCCCCAGTCTGGGATCTCTGAATCCTTAGGTGCTCTGAAAATAACAGGAGTCTGAAAGCTATTTTCAACATTTTAAAAATGCTCTAATAACAGTTGAACATGTATAAGAAAATGTCAGACTAAAAACAGTATGTAGATACTTATCATACATACAAGTTCATCTCATCTGACATAATATTGTAGGAATTTCAAGATCCTTGGGGACAAAATAATACAAGGAGTCCTTTGTGGTTAACAAAAAGTTAGAAACTACTGCCTAAGGAAAGCTAGCATTTGAGATAAGTGTGAAGAAGTAAAATCCTAACACACTATTGCACTGATTTTTTTCCCTCTAGTTTACTATTTGCAGTGCTTAAGCACAGTGCTTGGATGTCGTTTAGTTGCTCCATCATGTCCGACTCTTTGCAACCCCGTGGACGGTAGCCCACCAGGCTCCTCTGTCCATGGGATTCTCCAGGCAAGAATACTAGAGTGGGTTGCCATTGCCTTCTCCAGGGGATCTTCTCAACCTAGGGATCGAACCTGCATCTCTTGCATTGGATTCTTTACCACTGAGCCCAGGGAGGCCCAGTACAGTGCTTGGTATATAATGATAAATTCAAATATTCTGGCTTAAGCCGGGACTTTAAAAAGAAGTAGAGCCACCTCAACTTCAAAGTGGTGGTGATGGCAATAAGAAAACTCCAAGGGAAACAACAGAGGGATGATGGAACTGACTCCTAAACCCATCACAGAGAACCCTGCTCTCACATCGACCCTGAGGATCTGCATTTGTTTTTAATCAAGGACCTATGGGTTGTTCCCTTGTGGAGCTTTAGTGAAATTTAGAGCTCTAGTAAATTCTAGGCCCTCACCGTCACTGCTCCACCACCATAGTCAAAAACAGTGTGCTTTCAGGGAAACTCCACTGTTTTATTTGGGGTCACAACTGTTTAGGCCAGTACATGCTAAGAACAGGCACAGAATCCACCCACAGTCTCCTTTACTGACTCTTCCTCTGTCTCTCCGGTGTTGGTTGATGTGCCTTGGTGACTGTGATCTGGACACTTTTCTCCCCTCTTTATTATACCCACCACCCCCAGGCATCTCCTGCCCTCCCACAGCCTCACCTACTACCTATGTGCCAAAGCCCTTTCATTTACCCATCTAGCAAATATCTTAACTCCAAACCAACCATCTATTAATAACTCTTTATTCGGTTGGATATTTACTTGGCAGTCTCAACCAGTCCAACGTAGAATTCCCGATCTTTCCTCTAAACTATCTCTTCCTGTAGGTTGCCGTCACTCAGTACTGTTGCTGCTGCTGCTAAGTTGCTTCCGTCGTGTCTGACTCTGTGCGACCCCATGGCAGCCCACCAGGTTCCTCCGTCCCTGGGATTCTCCAGGCAAGAACACTGGAGTGGGCTGCCATTTCCTTCTCCAGTGCATGAAAGTGAAAAGTGAAAGTGAAGTCACTCAGTCATGTCCGACTCTTAGTGACCCCCATGGACTGCAGCCTACCAGGATGCTCCGCCCATGGGATTTTCCAGGCAAGAGTACTGGAGTGGGGTGCCATTGCCTTCTCCTGTCACTCAGTACACAGCACTGTAATTCACTATTTTACTTCTCCCAGAATCAGGGATAATGGTTTAATTAAACATGTAGTTTATGCTGAATAAATATCTGTGAGATAAATGACTGCATAAATAAGTAAATAAAAGAAGTACAACAGAGTCAGAGGTGCTGGGGATCACAGGTGCTTCCAGGAGGTGCCAAGATAGGGTATCTGCAGCAGAGCCGGCCACCAGATGCCTTGTCAGATGCAGATTCCCAGGGAATAGTTTGAGCAGCTGTCGTAGAGCTCTTCCACCTCCCATCCAGATGGAGGCTACAGAAGGATGGAAAGACTGAAGACTTAGGCACAAGTATCATATGGAAGATTTTGGAAAAATCTGTGCTTGGGAAATCCCACCCCTACCATGACCATCAGGAGAGAGGGGTAGGGAGGGTGTTGTCCTCTCACTCCAAATCTAGTGAGACAAACCTCTTTAGAGCACTCCAACAGCCTGAAGAGATCCTAGACTCACACGCGGGCAAGGGAGACCAACTCTGCCGACAAGTAACTGCATTCCCTCTAAAAGTGCATGGGATCCTGCATGCAGGCCTGACAACAGGAAGATCAATCTGGGCTTGTTTTTAATAGGATCCTGCCCCCCAAGAGTAGCATGGCCGGAAGAGGGGAACCTGCTTGAGGCAAGAAGGGGCAGAAACTGAAAGTGATCGGGAGGGTCACTGCCCACATCAAAGGAATGCCAATCAGATGTGTCTGGGTGGTGGTGGGGAGGAGGGAGGGGAGGGTGGGGGAGAGAGAGGGAGGTGGTCCTCTGGAGATCGCTTGAATATGCCCACAAGGAAATCAGCTTAAAATCCGCCCTGCCTAGAGACAGCATGGAGCCATCATTCAATAAACACTTTTGGTTCATTCTTGGCTTCACTGCCCAGCAGAGTCAGAGACAGCAGCCGTGGAGTAAGAAAGGCAGCGGGAAAGGAGCAGGGGGAGCTTCCCAGAATCTCTGCCTATACCTCAATTTCCTATTTGTCCCCAGGCCTGACAAGGAGTGTAGAATCAAGTCTTTCCTTTGAATGAAGAGTGAAGCAGCAATTAGTATACTGGCTCTGGCAGTGTAAATTACTGGTTTATATAGAGTGGATGTTTTATTTTCATTGAGGTAGAGTTGATTTACAATACATTAGTTTCAGGTGCACACCATAGTGATGCAAAATTTTTATAGATCATACTCCATTTATGGATATCATAAAATATTTGTTATATTCCCAGTACTGTATCCTTGTAGCTCACTTATTTTATAGGTAGGTGTTTGTACCTCTTAATCCCCTCTGCTTGACCTGCCCCTTCCTGCTCCCCTCTCCCCATTAATAACAACTACTTTGTTCTTTGTATCTATGAGTCTGCTTCTGTCTTGTTATATTCATTTATTTTTTTAGATTCCACATGTAAGTGGAAACACACAATATTTGTCTTTCTCTGTCTGACCTATTTCAGTAAACACAATAGGGAGTAGATGTTTTAAATTGCTGAACTGAGATTAGAATGAACATAAGGACTGAGAGACCGGAGAAGTCATGGAACCTGCTCAAGTTTTCAAGAGGCAGGAGAAAGACCAGACCCACTCAGCAGAATTAAAGAGACAAAAATAAAGTGGCTTTTGTGATTACATCCCATGAGGGCAATGTGCTCCAAGTACAAGCCACAGTGGTTTCAGTGATCAGTTACATAAACTGGGTTGGGCAGAGAAGGGGAAAATGCCAGGATGGCTCTGCTGGGAGAATATAATCGTTGTGGGTGTAGAGTCTCCAGGAGGCTATGGTGTGCATAACTGGAATAACATTTCTGAGGTGAAACAGTTCTGGGTGAGAACCCAGTGTGAGCCTGGGGTTAGATCACCGACCTGCTTTGAAGTTCAAGAGGTAAGGAAAGGGGCTTCCCTGGTGGCTCAGTGGTTAAGAATTCACCTTCCAATGCAGGAGACTAGGGTTCAACCCCTAGTCTGGGAAAATTTCACATGCCAGGGAGCAACTAAGCTCGTGCATTATAACTACTGAGCCAACGTGCCCCAATCACCGAAGCCCATGCGCCCAGAGCCTGTACTCTGCAACAAGAGGAGCCACCACAAGGAGAAGCCCTCACACCAAAATGAACAGCAGCCCCCACTCTCTGCAACTGGCAAAAGTTAGCAGCAAAGAAGATCCAGTGCAGTCAAAAGAAATAAATCTTAAAAAAAAAAAAAAAAAAAAAGGTAGGAAAAGAGATTAAGGGATCTTAAAATCAAATTGTTATATAGTTGCAGAAATCTTTTGGGATCCTTTCATAGCTTAGGATGAAAAGAAAGGTGATGCTCATTTCCTCTGTATGTGTACTCAGTCGTAACTATAGCCCACCAGGCTCCTCTGTCCATGGGATTTTCCAGGCAAGAATACTGGAGTGGGTTGCCATTTCCTTCTCCAGGGGATCTTCCTGACTCAGGGATGGAACCCGCGTCTCCTGTGTCATCTGCATTGGCAGGCAGATTCTTTACCACTGAGCCACCTGGGAGGCCTACCATCCCACAACAACTGCTCTTATCAAGATGACTGGTCAGCTCCACAGCATCATATCCTATACAGGCAATTCTCATTTCTCACCTAGCAGTAGCATTTGATGTAACTGAGCACTTCATTTTTTAAACACTTTCTTCATTTGATTTCGTGGATCCCACCCTCTAATTTTATTCCTCCTTCCTGGCCATGCCCTCTCATATTCTTCTGCTGGATTCATCTTCTCTTCTTAATCAGTTAATGTTAGAAGACCTAGAACTGAATCACAGGAACTTTTCTCTTTGAGAGAAAACTTTTCTCCTAAGAGGAGACATGTGGCTTTAAATATTTCTCTATAATCCCAAATGTGTATATCTAGCTTCAAAATCTCCCCCAAACTCCAACCGCTTACTTGCTGTCTATGCTCAGATATCTATCCGGCAGAGCTCTCAAATGTAACAAATGCCAAGAAACAAATGCCAAGCCACAGTCTGCCCTACATCTAAATTTGCCCCTCACCAAAATTCCCTATTTCGGTAAATGGCATCATGATGGCCCATTTGTTTGAGCCAAAAAAATTTGAAGTTGACTTCTGTGCCTCTTTATTTACATCCCATCTACAAATCTTGTCAACTCAGCCTTCAGTTAATTGAACCAAACCGAACCAATCTCCCTTCCTCCATCACCCCCGCCTTAACCCAAACCATCACCATCTCTCTGCTTCCACACATACCTTTGCATAATCCCACACAGCCAAAACAATCCATTTAAATGTAAATCAGATTTACATCTTTATTCAAAGTACCCCCTCCCATAGCTCCCACCCTTCTCAGATTAAATTCCAAATCCTTGACAGGAATTATAAGGCCATGTGTCTGGTCACATCCCTAAGTTTTTCTAAGGTTTTGTGAAGTGAAAGTGAAGTGGCTCAGACTCTTTGTGACCCTGTGGACTGTAAAGGTCACCTTAGACAGACCCATCTCATCATGCTAATGACTTAAGTTTTAAGAGTTATCACATACCGTTTCCTTATGTCTCTTATGGCATGCACTGTTTTTGAAAGATGTATTTCATCATTGTCGCCCTTAGTTAAATGAAAAATCTACCAGCCATGTACTATATACCCAGGGTTTTTTTCCCAGAGATTCTAAACCCCACTTCACCCCACCCCATGGCCAGGGAAGCAGTGCTTAAAGTCCTTTGCCCTCAATGCTCAAGCCGAACATCCCGTTAGGTGAAGCCTCTGTCTACTGGCCTCCTAATCACCTTCAGTCTCAGTACCCTACAGGGAGGAAAAAAAAAAAAAAAAAAGATTTTTCTATGTTTCTTTAGCTCTGTGTTCATACACAGTGATTGGATGGAAATCTGTGAAACTTGTGTCTACCGTGCATTTCTACTTGGAAGGGCAAGTCTATTAACTCACACTTTTAAAATACGCATATATGTTGTATTTAATCCATTCTAAGCCTCACTTTTCTCATATTTTCAAGGCTGAAATTGAGGTCACTCTTACATGATACAATTAGAGAGCAAACTTTTTCGGCGACTTTTCCTTCTTGGTGGTAAATAAAATAATGGCACCTTGAAATTGATATTAGCTTACATTTGATTAAATACAGAATATAAATCCTCCGCGTTTATGTTCCTCCGTCTTCACTAGCAAAAGTTTAATATATCATTCCATATGAAAGTTTACTTTTGCTGCATTAAGTTTAATTATAACTTGAGTTGGGAATGGGTAATAACTTCTCACTTCCAAACTGTAGATTGCATCTGTACCAAAATGCTACAGAAACTTTAAAACATTATATATATATATATATCCAGCGTATTTTTTCACATTTAATGATTACTAGTTAATAGAAGCAATCAACACTGTACGCGCCGACCAGACCACTGCAAAGGCCCAAGGGTCGAACCTAGGTTAGGCAGTTCAACCCACGCAGATACACGCCCCCGACCCACCCCGGAGCCGGTCCATACACGCTTTACAAGTACACACACCGGTGCAGAAGGCAAAGCTCTGATTGGCCGAGCGTCACGGGACGCGCACGCAGAGGCCCCTTCGGAGCATGCGCGGGAAATTAGACGCAGGCGCGGCGCGCCGGCGCATGCTCAGTATGCCTCCGTCGCAGCTTGGGCGCCGGCGCGGGGTCGCGAAGTGCCGGCCGCCCCGCCACTGTCCGGCATGAAGGGCTGGGGTCTCGCAGCTCCCTCCTCCTCGCTCCAGCGCCATGG
The DNA here is from genome assembly GCF_023091745.1 of Budorcas taxicolor. Taxonomy (NCBI): domain Eukaryota; kingdom Metazoa; phylum Chordata; class Mammalia; order Artiodactyla; family Bovidae; genus Budorcas; species Budorcas taxicolor. The sequence continues at coordinate 27,486,592 of NC_068920.1, forward strand.
AATGCCTGCGGAGCCTGGCCCAGCTTCTGCCCCGCGCGGTGGGGCTGCCCCGGCGCACCCTGTGCGCTCTGGCCTTGGGCCTGACCCCCGGCACTCGCCCCGTCGTCGCCTACGGCCGCGTCACCGAATTGCTCGGAAGGAGGCGGGCCGCGCCGCTGTGCTGGCCCCGCCGGCTCCCTGTGACAGGTACCGCTCTCCCCGCCCTGCAGTTTCGGGACGCCGGGCCTGCGGTGACCCCAGGGCCCGACCCGACCGCCCGAGCCCACGAGGCTGTGGCTGCCCGCCCCGCGGGCTGCTCCGTCCTCGGCCTCCAGGTCCGCCCTTGTGCGCCGAGGTCCTGCTCTCTTGCACAGGTCTGCGGGCGGAGCTGTGTCCCACCAGCTCCGAACTCGACTGAGCATCGCCCCCTGGCCCCTGCTAGAGTCCGCCAGCCCTCTGTCCTCCCCACCGGTCCGGCTGCAAACAGGGCTGAGTGCGCTTGAGAGAAGGTTTTTAAGAGTTTCGCTCCGATCCACCATGATAGTGCCGAAACCAATATTAGGCTTATCTACCTGGAATGTTTTTTAGAAGTATTTCTCCTTTCTGTCTCTTTCTTTTGAACGGACACATTTAGACATTTGTCCAGTTGCTCAGGAAAGGGAGAGTGAGGCTGAAGACTTCAGAAACTGCTTCTGAGAAATATCTGACTTTTCTTCAAGTACTGCGTAGCCAGATAGAAGGGGATGGAGGTAGAAGTCTGAGTTATTGTTTTTCCCCCCTAAATGATAAACCAAGATGATACCTTGACATTTTCAGAAATGTGACCATGTGGGTACTAATACTGTTCCAAAACCCAAGACATATATGGCTTCTCAAAAATGTTCTCAAACAAGTTTTCTCAATTGTACTCTCAAAATGCTCCCAAAGTAGCTCACTTTCTCCACCTGCTTTCTTATACTCGTTTGGAGAGTCTTTCCAAATTGGGTTACATTGCCGATCTAACCTTTTAGGACAAGCATTGAAATTGAGAATCTCCCTTTGATACCTTAGGGTGAAGGATGTCAGATTCCTGATCTCTGAAGATTTAGCTTTCGGACCAGAGACCAGACTTGACCACTCAGGGCTCTTGTGTGGCAGAGTTTAAGTGAAAAAGGGACAGAGAAAGCTTCTGACATAGACATCAGAAGGGGGCGGGGAGTGCCCCACTTGCTAGTCTTAGCAAGAGAGCTGTATACTGTTTTAATTAATTATTACAGTAAATCAAAAGAATGTCTCAAGGGTGTAAAGATCTTACCAGACCCACTCCCACAGTTTACATTTTAAGATAACAGGATTCAGTTCAGTTGCTCAGTCTGGGCTCTGGGACCCCAAAGACTGCAGCTCACCAGGCCTCTCTGTCCATCACTAACTACCAGAGCTTACTAAAACTCATGTCCATTGAGTCAGTGATGCCATCCAACCATCTCATCCTCTGTCATCCCCTTCTGCCTTCAGTCTTTCCCAGCATCAGGGTCTTTTCAAATGAATTGATTCTTCACCTCAAAGGTGGTCAAAGTATTGGAGTTTCAGCTTCAGTATTAGTCATTCCAGTGAATATTCAGGACTGATTTCCTTTAGGGTGGACTGATTGGAATAACAGGATTAGAATTTAACAATGGAAAGATCTTACCAGACCCACTCCCATAATACACCTTTTAAGATAACAGTATTAGTCAGAAGGTTTTCAGGAAGGAGAAACTGTCCTCAGGCAGGATATGTTGGTGTTATATAATCCTTAGTACGGAGTTTAAACTGAGTTGTTTTGTTTTGTAATCATCAGTTCCAGGCTTAAAGAAAAGAATGTTTTATGGGACTAAGACTAAGAAATGTAGAGGAAAAAAAGACCTTTGTCCTTTCCTCCTCCTTGAGAACTCCAGACCCCTATCTCCTCTTCAGGAGCCCCAGACCCCTCTCTCCTCCTTGGGGACCATGGACTTCTTATCAATCTCCCTAGAAATTGACTCTCTTCCCTCCAGGCAACATTTTATCTAACTTGTGACTTATTAGCAAATGCTGATTTGTAGCACTGTAACTTTTATTCAGCTGACCCTCATAAGGTGGTTTGTACAGGGGGAACCAACAAACCTCAGTTCAGTTAAGTCGCTCAGTCGTGTCCTACTCTTTGCGACCCCATGAATTGCAGCACGCCAGGCCTCTCTGTCCATCACCAACTCCCGGAGTTCACTCAAACTCTTGTCCATCGAGTCGGTGGTGCCATCCAGCCATCTCATCCTCTGTCGTCCCCTTCTCCTCCTGCCCCGAATCCCTCCCAGCATCAGTCTTTTCCAGTGAGTCAGCTCTTCACATGAGGTGGCCAAAGTACTGGAGTTTCAGCTTTAGCATCATTCCTTCCAAAGAACACCCAGGACTGATCTCCTTTAAAATGGACTGGTTGGATCTCCTGCAGTCCAAGGGACTCGCAAGAGTCGTCTTCAACACCACAGTTCAAAAGCATCAATTCTTCGGCGCTCAGCTTTCTTCACAGTCCAACTCTCACATCCATACACGACCACTGGAAAAACCATAGCCTTGACCAGACGGACCTTTGTTGGCAAAATAATGTCTCTGCTTTTGAATATGCTGTCTAGGTTGGTCATAACTTTCCTTCCAAGGAGTAAGCGTCTTTTAATTTCATGGCTGCAGTCACCATCTGCAGTGATTTTGGAGCCCCCAAAAAATAAAGTCTGACACTGTTTCCCCATCCATTTCCCATGAAGTGATGGGACCGGATGCCATGATCTTCATTTTCTGAATGTTGAGCTTTAAGCCAACTTTTTCACTCTCCACTTTCACTTTCATCAAGGGGCTTTCTAGTTCCTCTTCACTTTCTGCTGTAAGGGTGGTGTCATCTGTATATCTGAGGTTATTGATATTTCTCCCCGCAATCTTGATTGCAGCTTGTACTTCTTCCAGCCCAGAGTTTCTCACGATGTACTCTGCATAGAAGTTAAATACAGCAGCTTCCACTAACTATCCATTTTACACATGGTGTGTATATGTCGATGCTACTCTCTCAATTTATCCCACCCTCTCCTTACCCATCATTTTCACAAGAACAAATTATGTCTTTGAATGTATAGGAAAGAATAAGATCAGAAATGAGAATATAGCTTCCTATTCTATGGATAGGAATTTTGCCCATGCTTCTTGTGTTTAGTAGTGTGAACAGTGTCCTTTCTCAGGCATTAAATTTACTTGGTTATACTTGAGAGCTTTTCGTCAACTTAGTCTAATCACATTTTAAAAAGTGTGCCTTTATTCCAGTTCACCGGGGTCTGTCTTTATTCCAGTGCAGTGAATTATTTCACAAGTATTCACTCTAAAGTATATCAGTGGATGTAGAAAACGAACTTGTGAAAATGCTGGGTAAGGAAAGGTTGGGATGAATTGAGAGAGGAGCATCGGCATATACACACCATGTGTAAAATGGATAGTGGGGAGCTGCTGTATAGACAGGGAGCTCAGCTCGGTGTTCTGTGATGACTGAAAGGGCTGGGACGGGAGCAGGGAGGCTCAAGAGGGAAGGGATGGATATGTACACATAGCTGATTCACCTACAGCAGAAACCAAGACAACATTGTGAAGCAGTTATACTCCCATTTTTAAAAATAATTTAAAAATTAAAGTGTATCAGTGGGAAAGAAATTAAATATAGAGTTAAAGTCTGTAGGCTTCATAATTTATAGGTTAATCAAATAGTCCTGATATTTGGAATGCTGAGAGGTCAGGTAGTTCTTGGAATGTATGTTTTCTAAACTATGTCTTCCAATGTAACTTTCATTAAGAACCTTTCTACATACATTGTATGAAAAGGAATAGGCGTTTTACTTTAATCTCAGAACATCGTTACACATTTGATGTCCAACTACAAGATATAATAATTAGGAAAAGGGGTGGTTGGAATCCATAAATTCTTCTAATGCCTCACCTAAACTATTACTTTTAAAAACCATGTTTTGCCAAACCTAACATAATCCCCTGTAAATGTTAAAAGTGTTTCTTATTTTCCCCTCTGGGAAAAAAATTCAAAACATAGTGAAATAGTTTGAAACATAGTGAAACTCTACAGACTGTGAGAGCTGTATCTTAGCTATATGTGAAAACCAATCATATGCTCACAAGGAATTCTCTAATTCATTCTTCAGGTGAAATTTACCGGAAGAGAACTTCAGATGTGTCTCAAGCCACTTTAGCCAGTGTATCCCCAGTGTTTACTGTGGTGAGTATGTATGGTCCATTTGATGACTTACAGAGAGTACATACTTATTACGTTAACTGGGCTGGACAGATCAGCCATGATACTTACTTAGTTTTATAATGTATAAGTCATTCTCTTTTGTTTAGCCAGTGACTTGAGTGCCAGCTAGATTTGCTGCATAGCACTCTTGAGTCTTTGCTAATATCTGCAGAGCTTGTCTTAGTACTAGAACAAGTGGCTCAAATCACATTTCAGAGCTTCCTGGTTGAAACTCAAGATTTCTCCAGAAATCTATTCAGAAGTCCTTGAAGGCTATTAGCCACAAAATGGCTTGAACCTGCGCTGTGCAGCATAATATATGCAGAAGCATTTTGAAGGTAGCACAGGGTATTACTTAAAACTGCAAGCTTTGTTGGGTCTTGATCTCTGCAGCATTCTCTAAAATGGTTCACAGAAAAAAATAGAATAAAACAACATAACTGGTGTGTATCACACACACATATTTAGAGGAAAATAAGGCCATTGGAGCACATATTAACAAAGAGAGACTCTAGGTCAAGGTTACATGGAAACTGGTTTTAATATTCTTGTAACATTTTTGTAGGCTTTTACTTTTTTTAAATCTTAATTTTTAGAGAAAGTATGTTTTAGAGAAAGAGCCAGAGTTTGTAAATTCAGATCTCAACTCTGACTCTTACTAACTAGATGGACTTGGAGAAGTTACGATAATATCTTTGTGCCTTGGTTTTCTCATCTGTAAACTAGGTTGGGAAAGATTGAGGGCAGGAGAAGAAGGGGACAACAGAGGATGAGATGGGTGGATGGCATCTTCGACTCGATGGACATGTGTTTGGGTGGACTCCAGGAGTCGGTGAGGGACAGGGAGGCCTGGCATACTGCGGTTCATGGGGGTCACAAAGAGTCGAACATGACTGAGCGACTAAACTGAAACTAGGAGTAGTAGTACCTACCTTGTAGAATTATGAGATTTAAATTAATTTAAATATGTAAAACCCTTAAAAGTAATACCTCACACATGGTAAGCATTCAGTGTATATATTAGCCATTATATATCGTCATTATTATTTAGGCTTTTTAACAGCTTTTCTTTATGAACTATACAGAACAAGACAACTCCCAGAACTGCACGGAGAGGTTGTCACTGTTACTCACTCTTCTGGGAGTTAGCCAGTTTAATTAAACAGTACAAAGTCAGATGTTAAATATTGAAAGAAGGTTCTTTGCAGGTGAAATCATTGTCTACCAAGAACACTTAAGAAAATCAGTTGATGCTCTTTGAAATAATGTGAGTTCCTTTCAAGGTAAACATTAAAAAAAAATCAGTTTGTATGATCTCATTTTTTTTAATTAAAAAATCCCATTAAAAATGATACAGATAAATATGGAGATGCAAAAATTTTCATCATACATTGTTAAGTTGAAAGCAGAGGAGAGACTGCAAAGAAGTGTATATAGCGTGAATGTATTTGGTAAGAATAAGTCTGGAAGGGCATTTAGTAAAATGTTAGCATGGTTTTCTCTAAAATTTGTGACTGGATAGTTTATTTGCGAATTTTCTGCAGCAGATGTATGTATTTGAAATAAGCTTAAGGAGGAAACCTAGTATATATTACACAAAACAAAACTTCCCTTGATGTAGGTTTCCCTTTAACTCTGATGTTTTATGGTGCTTATGTATTCCTATTGATGTTATCTTTGCTCACAAGAAGCAAGCTGAAATATACTACTCAGTTTTATGGTGGTATTATTAACATAGCATGCATATTTAGGACTTGTACCTCGAGTATATCTTAGAGTGTGTCTTCTGAAAATACATATTTAAGTAGTAATTAATGCAGCCCAGCACATAGTGATTCATTTAACATTATTTTGATGTCCTCAGACTTGACTTGTGGACAAGTATTACAAGAAAATGTTCCTTCTGTTTTATAGGAAGTAAGTACAGTTTCGGCATTGTGTCCTTGCTGCACTATCAGAAGAGGTCTTTTCTGTACATATTTTTTGATTCTGCAGCACCCATCAGAGAGACCTCATAGCATCCCACAGATATTAATACTTAGATTCCCAAGATAAGCCACGTTTGATCCCAGTCTTTTCAGAAGGCAAAAGGATAGGAAATTCACAAGGGCAGTATTTGGTGTCTTCTCTTCAAAAGAAGTCCTTCCAGCCATCCAGGGGCTCCTGTGGCCCCCTGTGTGAAGCTCAGGTATGAGGAGAGGATATTCTCAAAGGTGGGTGCGAGATCCACCTTGGCTTAGATCCCTCGAGGCCCTCTTGTCAGTATCTCTTGTCACCATCCCAGAGGTATATCCCAGGCTCCTGCAAGGAGCAGTCAGTTATGAGAGCCACTGTCTTCGGGAAGGCAGAACTGTGGCTCCCCGCCAGGTATCATGATCCACTCTCAGTCTCCCCATTGCAGCCCGTCAAGCAGTGATTGGGCATTTTCACCATGAATGATACGGCCTAGTAACACAGCTGACACTCCTTCATCAGATCTTCTGAGGAACCAAGTTAGATAGTTAATCCAAGGTCAGATTTGTCCTGGCAAAGGAAAGGGGACTTTTTGTTTTAATCCTGAACTCATAACTGAATTTAACCTAAGAACAGCAGATATGGTTTATATCTTCATTATTTTAGAGTTATTTTCATAATACCATATGATATGGTACCACAAATCATGTGCTGATTTGGGAGAAAATAATGCTGTTATTATCTGTCTCCAGACAAAATTTGACAAAGAAGGAAAGGTGACTTCTTTTGGTGAGTATCTGTAATTTTCTTTTAAATCAACCCACTGGAAGTAAAGAAACTGTTATATTTTGAGTAGAATATTGTTTGCTTATGTGGATGTGTTGAAGATGATCTTTCTTAAGCATTTGTCCATTAGCCCTAACTACTGGCAGCATTTGACCTGTACTGCAATTTTCGGGGGCTGGGGGGGAGGTGAGAAGCCACTCACTCTAACAGAATGTTCAAGCAAGAGTGTTGGCTGGTATGCAGCCAAGAGAGAAACACTTTGCCCTTGTGTTTCTCTTCCTTAGTCTCCCTTCCACTGCCCTGGTCCTCATGGTCATCTCCCCCTGTGCCATTTTGAGGGCAGAATCAAGTAATACTGCTGCCATTGCAGTGCAGTGGGTGATGGCGGACAGGAGGGACAGGGCACTGGGTGGCAGTCATTGAAACTCTGCCAACGATGGCTCTTGTGGACGGTTTCTTTTTAAAATGAAACTCAGCATTAATTTACCATCTGACCTCAGGTGCAGGTTTCAAGTCTCCCTGTCCTTCCCACCCTCTAGTCCTGTTCCTGCTGTTGCTGAAATCCTAGTGGGGTATATTGGGTATTGTTTGGCTCCGAATCGCCTCAAAAGGTTGTTCTGTTTAGAGCTCTATCACAGGTGTGGCTTGATACTATAAGAATAGATGCTCCCATTACCAGCATGATTTCTTGAGTTTGTTCATCTCTTTTGCTTTTTCTTAGGTGATAAATTTAGTTTTCAGGTAGGAGAATCTAGTGATTTTATTTTCTCATTTTGTATTAGTCGAAGAACAAAGACAATTGGACCATCTGTTCATAGATTTAAAATGCTGAACTTAATAATATAGTAAGGAAACAATAGAAAATGTAGTTCTGTACAGTTCATATTTAAAAATCCCTGCATCTAGAGCTAGGAATTGTTACTGTAAGTTCTAATGATGTATAACTATGGTTTTTATACTGGTCCCAAGGGGTTTCTGTAAGTGCAGAGAAATTCTATGAAGTATGGTTAAGGGGAGAATAGAAAAATTAGTTTGACCAGATTTAGCCTGAATGTTTTTGAGGTAGAAATGGGTGTTACAAAGACCCACTTTGATTACTTAGCCATTAAAAAGAAAGACTCACAGACTTAAACAAACTTACGGTTGTAGGGGGAGTGGGGAGAGTCGGGGGAAAGGGATAATTAGGGAGTTTGGGATGGACATGTACACACTGCTATATTTAAAGTGGATAACCAACAAGGACCCACCATATAGCATATAGAACTCTGCTCAATGTTATGTGGCAGCCTGGATGGGAGGAGGGGAGTTCGGGAGAGAATGGATACATGTGTATCTATATGGCTGAGTCCCTTTGCTGTTCACCTGAAATTGTCACAACATTGTGAACCAGCTATACCCCAATACAAAATTAAAAGTTAAAAAAGTGCAGTGGCATAAATTGCAAAAAAAAAAAGCAAAAAGACCCATTTTAGCTCTTGTTTCTGGTAGTAATAGAAGATTATCTCAATGGTGTTGGGATGGGTACTCTGATATAAAAATCTAAACTTTTTGGTTTATAAGTTTACCCACTCTTTATTGAATACATTTCTTTTTTAGAAAGGAAGAAAACTGACTTATATCAAGAATTAGGTCTTCAAGCCAGAGATTTGAGGTTTCAGCATTTAATGAGCATCACAACCAGAAACAATAGGATTATCATGCGAATGGAGGTAAAGGATTGTATTTCATTTCCATGTCTCCCCTGCAGTCTTAAAGTTCCTTCCTTACTATCTTGATCAGTAGTTTAAAAGTAATTTTGTAATTAAAAAAATAGATGTGTGAAACTATTATGTGATATAACATGGTGTTAGGAGTAGAACTCATTTTACTTGAATTGTGTACCTGTGCTCACCAGGTGGAGCACTGCTCTGTTAATCATGGAAAAGGTCTGACTGCGGTCTCCTTTCTCCTTTGAATTTAGTCTCTAGTTTCTGAAATAAGAGAAAGATTCTTGGTTTATAACAGACTTTTTCAGTCATATACAGTATATATGTAATTGCATTGTAACTTCAGCTACTAAGAATATATTCTAGTTTTTGAAATAGCCTAGAAGTAGCCTTTATATTTTATCATCTTTTTTTAAATATTTGTTTATTTGACTGCTGGATGTTAGTTGCTGCATGTGGGACCTAGTTCCCTGACCTGGGATTGAGCTGGGGGCCCCCTGCATTGGGAGCACAGAATCTTAGCCACTGGACCACCAGGAAAGTCCCTAAAGTTTATAACTAGCATTTTTCAAAACTTTTTAAAAAGTGCCTCTTTAATAGAGAAGTATGTGATAAAGCGAACTATTTTATAATATAACATGTTAGGAGTAGAACTCATTTTACATGGATTATAGAAGAACGTTAATTATAGCATCTAATTGGTATGTGTATAGGTATTCACTGTATAATTTTTCAACTTTTTTGAATAAAAATGTTCGTATTAGAGTTGACCTTTGAGCCTCATGGGGGTGGGGGCACTGAACCTCCAAGCAGTAAAAAATACATGTGTACGATAGAGTTCCTCCATACCTGCTGTCCTCAGATTCAGCCACCGCAGATCGTGTATTTGTGTGGTATTTACTACCGAAAAACATCTGCATATAAAATGACCCAAACAGAATATGTTAGCCTTTCTTTTCAGAGTAAATTTTTAACATCATAGTGTTCTAAATTAGAGCACTTTATGATTTCAGATTAGCTTAGTATGTTTTGATGATATTTTAAAAAGGAAATTTCCCCACTCCAACCAAACCAATCATGATTAAACTAATCTTTTCTAAAAATCTGCTGAATGCTTGACTTTAAGACCTTGTCTTGTTTCCTTTGTTCTCTATATTTCTCTTGATTACCCTGGAAATCCTAGTAAATACATAATTTCCTTAATTCTAGTTCTGTTGAGAGTGAGTTAGAGGTATTAAGACTTGCATTTATTTTAGGCTTCCTTTCTTTAAAAAAAAATGTCTTGGTTTTTTGTTTTTGTTGATTTGTTTTTGAAAAACCAAATAAACAGTGATTTGATTTAGGCTTAATCCAAAATTAATAAGAGTATTGGGACTTCCTTGGTGATCCAGTGGCTAAGATTCCTTGCTCCCAATGCAGGGCCTGGGTTTGATCCCTGATCAGGGAACTAGGTCCCATGTGCTGCAGCTAAGACTCGGTGCAGCCAAATAAATAGCTTTTAAAAATTAATAAAGTATTATATTCTAAATATTTTCTGAATGTTACTTTTTCCCTACAACTCTAAAACTTACATATATGCCTGTGTACATATATCTATCTACAGATATGTGCGTGCGTGTGTGTGTGTGTGTGTATATATATATATATATATTTTTTTTTTTTTAACAGTATTTGAAAGCTGTGATAACTCCGGAGTGTCTTCTGATACTAGATTATCGTAATTTAAATCTGGAGCAGTGGCTTTTCCGGGAACTCCCTTCACAGTTGGCTGGAGAGGGTCAACTTGTCACATACCCTTTACCTTTTGAGTTTAGAGCTATAGAAGCACTCTTGCAGTATCGGGTAAGCCTGTGTTTGTCCAGCTTCTTGAATGTCTTCTGATTTTACAGTGCTGTGGAGGAGGAAGACCCTTTGGTTTTTTCTGTTTTTGGCTGTGCTGGGTCTTTGTTGCTGTGTGGGCTTTCCCCTAGTTGTAGCAAGCGGGGCCTTCTCTCTAGCTGTGGTGCACAGGCTTCTAATAGCGTGGCTTCTCTTGTTGCTCAGGGTTTCCCTGGTGGCTCAGATGGTAAAGAATCTGCCTGCAATGCAGGAGACTGGGGTTTGATACCTAGGTTGGGAAGATCCCCTGGAGAAGGAAATGGCTATCCACTCCAGTATTCTTTCCTAGGAAATCTTATGGATAGAAGCGTCTGGTGGGCTACAGTCCATGGGATTGCAGAGTCAGACATGACTTAGCCACTAAACAACAACTCTTGTTTCTGAGCACAGGCTCCAGAGTGCTAGGGCTTCAGCATCAGTAATTGTGACTCCTGGGCTCTAAGGACAGGCTCAGTAGCTCTGGTGCACAGGCTGACTTGCCTCACGGCATGTAGGATCTTCCCAGATCTGGGATCGAACCCATGTTTCCTGCACTGGCAGATGGATTCTTTACAACTGAGCCACCAGGGAAGCCCTGGTATTCTAATGGCACTTGCCGTAACCACACCCTCCCCCCAAATAGAAACATCTCAGGGTCTTATATGTGGAAAGTGCTTAATTCTTAAACTTTATGACTCAAATAGATCTAAAGTCTCTAGGTATAGTATACAGAGTCTCTTTAACAGTCATGTTATGACATTCAGTGAAACACATCTCAGGTTGTCTGTCCTGACATCCTGTTCAGGGATGCTAATTCAAAATACTTTATCTTAAATGTGATATAAATGAACATACCAAAAGGTTTTAGCTGTATGCCATTTTATTCTCTAACTAAATTGTATGTTGGGTAACTGCTTACACATGATAAAGTGAAGTGAAGTCACTCAGTCATGTCCAACTCTTTGTGACCCCATGGACTATAGCCCACCAGGCTCCTCCATGCATGGAATTCTCTAGGCAAGAATACTGGAGTGGGTTGCCTTTTCCTTCTCCAGGGGATCTTCCCGACCCAGGGATCGAACCTGGGTGTCCCACATTGCAGGCAGACACTTTACCGTCTGAGCAACCAGGGAAGCCCTACACATGATAAATATAATACAAATATTTCATCAGATCATTCTGATACTTACCAACCATTCTTTGATTTGTTGGTACAATCCTTTGTCTGAGGTAGCTAAATGATGCCTCTGTTTGAGACCTAGTTTGACCTAGGAATCGTGTACACTTCTCACAGCGCTTGTATTAAATTGATAATCACTGAGGGTCTGGGGATCCTGTCAAGCTGTGAACAAGGATGGTCAGTGCTTTCTGGGCTGTGACAAATCTTTTGTCATCTGTTCTTCCCCCATCAGTCAGGATAGTACTGTTCAGGACCTGGCTACAAGCAAGAGCCAGTGCCATCCTAACCAGATTGGAGAAGAGGAGGGGAGAGTAGAGGGGGCATGAGGTGGGTGGGGGGTTGGTGGGACCTGGCACCCTTCTCTTTGTCTGCCTTGCTCTGTTGAGGTAGTAGGAGATGGCTCCATTCCTTCCTGGGCTTAGTAAGGCAGCAGCACCGGCTAGTACCAGCCAATGAGATGGTGGCTAGTTGAAGCCCACTCACTGAGCAGGGAAATAATAGAAGGAAAGAAATGAAGGTACATGAACAGTGGTCAGTGCTGAAGCGACACAGACTGAGCCAGCTCTCAGGAGCTCATGCTGGGGTGGAGAGTGTATTGCAATTTACACTATTAATTTCACTACTTAATTCAGCTACTGTTACACTGCATACTAACAGTTATTGGAAGTATTTTAATATTTTAACAGATAGTATAGCTATATCATGGAGAAGGGCAACCCACTCCACTATTCTTGTTTGGAAAATCCCATGGACAGAGGGCTATGGTCCGTAGCGTTGCCAAGAGTCTGACACAACTGAAGCGACTTAGCATGCACATACACATATCTGTATCAATGAATACCTGCTGGTTAATCCTGCTGTGCCTATATTAACATGAATAATAAATATACATTTGACTCTTCAACTTTTCTTTTTAAAGTTTAAGATACGTTTTGTTTTTTTAAAGAGCATTTTTATTTTTTGCAAAATAACTTTGTTCATAGGAATTCTGAACTACATCCTATTCTGTTACAAAGAACGTGGGTATTGTTTACCAGACGTGAAGTTTGTTTTAACCAGGGAATGGCAGCTTTTCTTTTAATCAGTCTTCCATTCCTTTCATACTAAGTGTCTGTAGGGGGAGGACTCTTACAGGAATTAATTTCCTGTCACCCAGATGGGAGCCTGGCAACATTATGCATGAGTATCTTTTAACCTAGGAGATTAGTTTTTTAATCATCTGGGATAGGCATTCCAACAGTACCATGTTCTGAAATGTTACCAACCTTCCTAGCTATTTTCGATTTCTGTATTTAATCAGAGGATTCACTGACCCTGAGTATTCTAAAAAGATTGTTTTAATTCTTATGAAAGGTCATGTTGTTATCTAGATCAACACCCTTCAGGGGAAACTTAGCATTTTACAACCACTGATCCTTGAGACATTGGACGCTTTGGTGGATCCCAAACATTCTTCCATAGACAGAAGCAAACTGCACATCTTGCTACAAAATGGCAAAAGGTAAATATGGTTGATTTACCAAGTTGGGAATTAGACACAAATGTCTTAAACTTCTCTTTTAGTAGTCTTAGAGTGAAACGTTTAAGGTAAATTCAGATCCAAAATTAGTTAGTTATTAACTATCTTAAAAATACCAACTAGTCTTGCAAATGGTAATGACATTATTTACTTTGAAACTTACTCTCAATGCCTTCATTGCCATATCTGGTTTTCATTATTCTTAAAAATCTTTCATAACTTTAAAGTAGGAAAGTAGCCTAGGGTTACTTTAAACAGCTTTTTATAAAGAATTAGGGTTAGGGTTAGTAGCCTAGGTGGGAAGTTGAGCTAAAGGGGGCCCACAAACAAATGTTTATTGAAAAGCTATTTTCAATGAAATGCTCTATCAGTCTCCCTTATATGTGTGATCTCATCTCAACCTGTCATCAGTCCTGTTGACATGGTCCTCATTTTGAAGATAAGAAAATCGAGGTCTAAGTAACTTGTCTAAACTTTAATAGCTACTAAATGACAGATCTATATTCAAATCGTTTTTTTTTTCCCTCCAAAGTTCATGAAGTTTTTGTTAGTTGATCATAATGCATTCCAGAATTTAATATATTAATTTGTATTACAGATTGAATGATCAGTCCCTCAGGATTTGTACCCCCTAAAATACTTTCAAGAGTTAACAGTTAAAATTCCTGAGTCAGTTTTTTGTCGAAAAATATTAGGATGTTCTTATCAAATAAAAGTAAATGGCCTCTTCTTGTATTATCACTCCCATAATTAAGAATAAAAGTAAATTTCTGGCCCCAAAAGTTTACATCACAGTGATTGTATGTTTCTGAGATAAATAACATATGCTGAAAATTATATCATCATTTAATTTTATCATTTAATATATTAACAGTCTTGTCTTGGGAATTGATTCTCAAACTGCCTAGTAAATACCAAAAACTTTTTACAAGTCTGTGTTTATCATGAGTGTATAAGGGAGTCTGCTTGATAAGACATTAGAAAGGCACTACTCCTGTAGGAAAATTTTTTACAGGTTTATGTTATTGATCATTTCTATACAATTATTCTTACAGCCTGTCAGAGTTAGAAACAGATATTAAAATCTTCAAAGAGTCCATTTTAGAGATCTTGGATGAAGAAGAGCTGCTGGAAGAGCTCTGTCTGACAAAGTGGAGTGACCCACGAGTCTTGTAAGTGAACAGTGATGCCTTGTTAGTTTTTCCCTTAGAATCAGTTGTCTTCTTCAGATAACTTTTTATAAAGAAGAACATTTTTCTGGAATAGAGGATGGACTTTTCATCCCCAGTTGCATTATTTCCTTTTCCGTATTGCATCTAACTGAATTTAATGAGGACTTGTTAAGTGCTTGCTCTGTATACAACAGCTATAAAGATAAACACACCATTGCCTTTATCTTCAAATGCCTGACCAACAGAGTGACATACATGGCTAACTTTGCTGGAGAGGTCAGCAGGAGAGGTGGGGCAAAGGGTGGATGGAGTGCAGGGAGGCGAATGAGACACTGGCACAGATTCTGTAAGTCTGGTTAACATAAAAACACTCATCTTACAGACCTTTCATCTCTTAGGAACTTAAAAATCATGTATGCTGCTTCTGTATACACAAGTTTAAATGCTGCCTTTTCAAATGTTTTTGTTCTTTGTAACTATCATTATCAGAGATTAATACAGACACCTTTGTAATGTTCATAGTTTCTGTAGTGTGTACAGATTTTTTAATTGAGAAATTAGTTATCTACATCTTAATAAGGAAACAAAATGAAAAGGGCTTTGTAACCCTTGATATTCTAACAGATAGATATAGTAGCAGAAACTCGAACACTTGAACTCCTGTTTGCTTTCCTTCTTAAGCCAGTCTGTCTCTGATATGCTTTATAAGTGTCTTTTCCAGAGTGCTTCATTCATGCTTATCTTCTTTGGTAGGACTGGGGGTATAACTAAAGAGGGGGAAAAAACTAGTAACTTTTTTTTTAATGGAAGTATAATTGGTTTACAATTTTGTCCTAATTTGTGTTATACAACAGAGCGACTCAGTTACACACCTATGTATATTCCTTTTTAGGATTCTTTTCCGTTGTGGTTTATCCCAGGAGATCAGTTATAGTTCCCTGTTCGGTACAGTAGGACCTGGTTGTTAGCCATTCCATATGTAATCGTTTGCATCCACTACAGGCTCCCAGTCCATCCCTCTCTGTCGCCTCCTCCCCCTTGGTAATCACAAGTCTGTTCTTTACGTCTGTTTTGTAGATAGGTTCATTTACACCACATTTTAGATTCCACGTATAAATGATATCATGTATTTGTTTTTCTAACTTCACTTAGTATGATAATCCCTAGTTGTATCCATGTTGCTGCAAAAATGGCATTAGTTCATCCTTTTTATGGCTGAGTAGTATTCCGTTGTATGCATGTACCACATCTTTATTCATTCATCTGTCCACAGACATTTAGGTTGTTGCAGTGTCTCAGCTGTTGTAAATAGTGCTGCTACACTGTGAATATGCTACGTTGGAGTCCATATATCTTTTTGAATTATAGCTTTGTCCAGGTATATGCCCTGGACTAGGATTGCTGGATTATACAATAATTTTATTTTAGTTTTAGTTTTCTAAGGAATCTCCATACTGTTTTCCATAGTGGCCACACTAATTTACATTCCCACTAACAGAATAGGAGGATTCTCTTTCTCCACACTCTCTCCAGCTTTTGTTTTTTGTAGAGTTTTTGATAATAGCTATTCTGACTAGTGTGAAGTGGTACCTCATTGTAGTTTTGATTTGTATTTCTCTAATAATTAGTGATGTTGAGCATATTTTCATGTGCCTACTGGCCATTTCATGTCTTTGGAGAAATGTCTATTAAGGTCTTCGGCCCATTTTTCGATTGGGTTATGTGGTTTTGGGAATTGTATGAGCTATTTGTATATTTTGGAAATTAAGCCCTTGTCAGTTGCATCATCTGCAAATATTTTCTTCCAGTCTGTAGGTTGTCTTTTCGGGTTGTTTTTTTTTAGTTGTTCCTTTGCTGTGCAAAACTTCTAAGTTTGATTAGGTACCACTTGTTCTTTTTTATCAATATTTCTGTTGCCGTGGGAGACTGACCTAAGAAAATACTGGTACGATTTACGTCAGGTTATGTTTTGCCTTTGCTCTCTTACAGTTTAATGATATCATGTCTTAGGTTTGAAGTCTTTAAGCCGTTTTGAGTTTATTTTTGTGTAGGGTGTGAGGGTGTATTCTAACTTCATTGACTTACATGCAGCCTTCCAAATTTCCCAGCACTGCTTATTGAGGAGACTGTCTTTCCAGTTGTGTATTCTTGCCTCCTTTGTCAAAGATTAATTAACGATAGATGTGTGGGTTTGTTTCTGGGTTCTCTATTCTGTTCCATTATCCCTAGTCTTGTTTTTGTACCAGTTACCACATTGTTTTACTGTAGCTTCCTAATATTGTCTGAGGTCTGAGAGAGTTATGCCTCCTGTTTTGTTTCTGTTTCCTCAGGATTGCTTTGGCAGTTCTGGGCTTTTTATGGTTCCATATAAATTTTTGGATTATTTAATTCTGTGAAAATGTCATGGGTAATTAGATAGGGATCTCTATTAAATTTGTAGATAACTTTGGGTGGTATTGCCCTTTAAACAATATTCTTTCAATCCAAGAGCATGGGATATCTTTCCATTTCTTTGAATCCTCTTTAATTTTAA
This sequence comes from Budorcas taxicolor, assembly GCF_023091745.1. Taxonomy (NCBI): domain Eukaryota; kingdom Metazoa; phylum Chordata; class Mammalia; order Artiodactyla; family Bovidae; genus Budorcas; species Budorcas taxicolor. The sequence continues at coordinate 27,503,553 of NC_068920.1, forward strand.
CATTCCCTTTTCTGTATTTCATTGTTAGTGTAAAACGGATTTACAAATGTTAATCTTACATTCTGCTACTTTGCTGAATTCATTTATAGGTCTAGTAGATTTTTTCTGCAGTCCTTAAGGTTTTCTATGCATTTTCATGTCTTCTGCATATGATGACAATTTTATCTCTTCCTTTCCAGTTTGAATACGTTTTCTTGTCTGTCTGCCGTGGTTAGGACTTCCATTACTACACTGAATAGCAGTAGTAAGGGTGGGCCTCCTTGTTTTATTATTCCAGATATAGTGGGAAGACTTTCACCGTTTCACTATTGAATATTATATTGGCTTTGGGTTTGTCATAAGTGGCTTTTAGTATGTTTTTGTTACAAATGGATTGAATTTTGTCAGATGCTTTTTCTGTATCTGTTGAGATGATCATATGGTTTTTGACTTTTATTTACATGGTGTATTACATTGGGGATTCCCAAGTGGCACTAGTGGCAAAGAACCCACCTGCCAGTGCAGAAGATGTAAGAGACTCAAGTTCGATTCCTGGGTTGAGAAAAACCCCTCGAAGGGTATGACAGCCCACTCCAGTATTCTTGCCTTGTGAGTTCCCATGGACAGAGGAGCCTAGCAAGCTACAGTCCATGGGGTTGTAAAGAGTTGGACGTGACTGAGCACTCATTGATTGGTTTTGCATATGTTGAAGCATCCTTGAGAATTTGTGATAAATCCCTCTTGGTTTTGGTACATGATCTTTTTTGTATGTTGTTGGATTCAGTTTGCTAATATTTTGTGGAGAATTTTTGTATCTGTATTCATTGAAGGTATTTGCCCTGTGGTTTTCTGTTTTGGTGGTATTTGTTTAGTTTTGTTAGCAGGTGATTGATTGTGGTTTCATTGCAATCAACTCCAGTATTCTTGCCTGGAGAATTCCATGGACAGAGCATGGTGTCAGAGTCAGTTACGAGTGACTAACACACTTTCCTATTACTAGAATGTCTTTGGGAGTGATTCCCTCTCTCCAGTGTTAGAATAGTTTAAGAAGTTTTTTGTGTGTTTGGAATAATTCACCTTTAAAGCCACCTGGTCCTGTAGTTTTGTTTGTAGGGAGTTTTTGTTTGTTTTTTTAAATTACAGATTCTATTTCACTTCTAGTGATCAGTCTGTTCAGGTTATCTTGTCTCCTTGATTTAGTTTTGGTGGACTGTATCTTTCTAGAAAGTTGTCCATTTCTTCTAAGTTGTCGAATTTGTTGGCATATAATTGTTCATAGTATTCTCTGAAGGGTTTTTTGTATTTCTGCAGTATCAGTTGAAATTTCTCCTTTTTCACTTCCTAATTTATTTGGATTCTATCTTTTTTTCTTCTCGGTGAGACTGGCCAGAGGTTTGTCAATTTTGTTTATCCTTTCAAAGACCCAGTTCTTGATTTTACTGATTTTTTTATTTTATTTTATTTATTTTGGGCTGTGCTGGGTCTTCGTTGTTGCATGGACTTTCTCTGGTTCTGGCAAGTGGGGATTACTCTAGTAGCGGTTCACAGGCTTCGGAGCACGGGCTCCCAGGCGCTCGGGACTTCAGCAGTTGCCGCTCCTGGGCTCTAGAGCACAGTTGTGGCATGCGGGTTTAGTTGCTCTGCAGCATGTAGGATCTTCCCAAACCAAGGATCAAACCCATGCTGTGTCTCCTGCAGTGGGAGTCGGGTTCTTTACCTCTGAGCCATGAGGGAAGCCTGGTGTTGGGTTTTGTTTTTTTTTCTATTTTTTTTAATCTCAATTTATTTCCTTCCTGATCTTTATTATTTTCCTCCTACTGACTTGAGGTTTTGTTTTTTTGTTTTTTCTTATTCTTTTAGGTCATATGTTAGGTTGTTAATTTGAGATATTTTTTTCTTGTTTTTTGAGGTAGGTGTGTAATTTCCTTTTTGATTTCCTCATTTACCTGTTGGGTAGTAACATATGGATTTCTTTTCCTTTGGTTGATTTCTGGCTTCATGCTGTTGTGAGGAAAAAGGCTTGAAATAATTTCTTTACTCTTATGGTTGTTGAGGTTAGTTTTATGTCCTAGTATGTGGTCAGCCCTAGAGAATGCTCCATGTGCACTTGAAAAGAAGGTGTATTCTGGGTTTTTTGGAAATAAGGTCCTGAAAATACCAGTTAAGTCTTAACTGTCATATCATTTAGGATCTCTGTTGCCTTAGTGATTTTTCTGTCTAGAAAACCTGCCCATTGATGTGAATGGGGTGATAAAGTCTCCTGTTATATTCTCATCAGTTTCTTCTTTTTTAGCTGTTAGTATTTTATGTGTTTGGGGCAATATATGTTGACAAGTGTAAAATCCTCTTCTTGCATTGATCCTTTTACCATTATATATTTTCCTTCTTTTCCTTTATGGCTTTTGTTTTAACGTCTATATGTCTGATAAGATGATTGTAACTCCTGTTTTCTTGTCATTTCCATTTGCATGAAATGCATTTTTCCTTCCCTTCACTTTCAATCTGTGTGTGTCCTTTGCCCTAAGATGGCTGTCTTGTAGGCAGCATATCATAGGCTCTTATTTGTTTATCCAGTTTGCCATTGTTTGGATTTGAGTATTCAGTCCATTGACATTGAAGGTAGTTAGTGATGCTTATATATTTACTGCCAGTTTAAACCTTGTTTCCCAGTCTATTCTGTTTCCTTTTTGTTCCTTTGTCTTTTTCTGTTTCTTTTTGTGGTTTGATGATTTCCTTTTTTTTCTCTTACCCTTGTATTCTCTTTGGGTTTTTTTTTTTTAAACTATTATATGTTTTTGATTTGTGGTTGCCCCATTTTTCAGGTATGTTAACCCTTTCCTATATCTGCTTGCTTTAGGCTGATAGTCATATAGGCTCAAACACATTCTAAAAAATAAGAATCAACATTTTCGTACTCTCCTTCCCCACGTTTTATGATTTTGATGTCCTTTTTATATCACATCTTGTTTATCCTTTTACTGTTCCTTGTGTTTATCTTCCTTTTGTAAATAGGTTTTTCTCCTATTTGACCTCTGTACTGGTTCACTTAAGTGATTTACTTTCCAACTGTGAGGTCCTCTTTACTGTATCTTTCTTTTCTAATTAGAGAAGACCTTTCAATATTTCTTTAAAATAGGTTTCGTATTGCTGTATTCTTTACCTTTTGCTAATCTGAGAAATTCTTTATTTCCCCATCATTGATGATACTCTTGCTGGGTAGAGGACTTTGTGTTGCAGATTTTTCCCTTTTTAAACTTTGAACATAGTTTGCCACTCCCTTCTGGCTTGCATCATTTCTGTAGAGCAATCAACTGATAGCCTTTTGGCAGTTCCCTTGTAATTAACTCTGTTTTTCTCTTGCTGCCTTTAGAATCCTCTCTGACTTCTGCTGTTTTTATGATATGTCTTGGTGTGGATTTGTTTCTTGTTTGGGACCCTCTGCTTTCTGTATCTGGTCCTTCATTAGGTTTGGATAGTTTTCAGCTACAATTTCATCAAATACATATTTCATCCCCTTTTCTCTTCTTCTGGAATCACGTTTCTGTGTAGATTGGCACACTGTATTCTGTTATCCCATTGGTCTCTTACATTGCTTTTTTTTTCCCCCAGTCTGGCTTTCTGTCTACTGCTTTGGGTAATTTTCATGATGAAACCTGAGCCTCAGCACCCAGGCTCCACCTGTCCCATGAAGGAACATCTGAGGCTGGGGAGTGCCAGGCACCCATACCAACCAACTATGCAGGTCTTTCCACTTTGCCCTCCACAAACCTGTTGCTGTGCTCTCTTCCAAGGCTCCCCAGCTGCCTCTCCCCCATCCCAGCTGATCTCGCCACCAGTGAGGTGCCTTCCCCAGGGATGAAAACCTTTTCTTTTTCACCATTCCCTCCCAGGAGCAGTCCCATCCCAGTTCCCTTCTCTTTATCTTTTCCCCTTTTCTTTTGTCCTACCCAGTTATGTGAAGGTTTTCTTACCATTTTGGAAGTCTGAGATCTGCGGTGTTCAGTAGATGTTCCGTGAGAATTGTCCCAAGTGGATGTATTTTGATGTATTTGTGGGAGAATGTGAGAGCAACATACCACTCCTCTGCTGTCTTGAGCTGTTTTGACTGTATTTACATTTTTCAGAACCAGTTTTCTTCCTATATGGAAGTGATACTATACATTTACCTTGGAAAGGAAATGCTCATTATGCTCATTTTACTTTTTGGTTGTGTTTTACCTGATAGTGATTTAGACTTTGCACTCATTTGTCAGCATTCACACGTCTGGATTTTCCTGTAAATGGTAGTGTGTGTATTTGCATGAGAGTCCCTGGTTTCAGGGATGTGGAATACAGTAAAGCCTGTGTAGGGATAAACTTGTGTCCTTAACTTACCTGTGCCATGATTAGGATCAGTTAGCAAAGCCACTCAGACTGGTCTCAATCACAATAATAGAAAAAGCAGAGGCTAATTTTTTTTGTGATACCTGAATTACTATTGTTCACTCACCAAGTTGTGTCTGACTCTCTTCTGACCCCATGAACTGCAGCATGCCAGGCTTCCCTGTCCTTCACTATCTCCCTGAGTTTGCTCAAACCCATGTCCATTGAGTCAGTGATGCCATCCAACCCTCCCATCCTCTGTCACCCCTTCTCCTTTTGCCCTCAATCTTTTCCAGCATCAAGGTCTTTCCCAGTGAATCAGGTCTTCGCATCAGGTGGCCAGAGGATTGGAGCTTCAGCTTCAGCATCAGTCCTTCCAATGAATATTCAGGGTTGATTTCCTTTACAATTGGTTTGATCTCCTTGCAGTCTAAGGGACTCTCAAGAGTCTTCTCCAACACCACATTTCAAAAGCGTCAATTCTTCAGCACTCCGCCTTCTTTATGGTCCAACTCTCACATCCACACATGACTACTGGAGAAACTATAGCTTTGACTATTCAGAGTTTCGTCAGTAAAGCGATGTTTCTACTTTTTAATACATTGTCCAGGTTTGTCATAGCTTTTCCTCCAAGGAAACGTCTTTTAATTTCAGACTGCAGTCACCATCCACAGTGATTGTGGAGCCCAAGAAAAGAAAATCTGTCACTGTTTCCATTTTCTCCCCATCTATTTGCTTTGAAGTGATGGGACCAGATGCCATGATCTTTGTTTTTTGAACATTGAGTTGTAAGCCAACTTTTTCACTCTCCTGTTTCACTTTCATCAAGAGACTCTTTAGTTCCTCTTCACTCTCTGTGTTTAAAGTGGTATCATCTGCATATCTGTGGTTGTTGGTATTTCTCCCAGCAATCTTGATTCCTGCTTGTGATTCATCCAGCCCTGCATTTCACATGATGTACTCTGCCTAAAAGTTAAATAAGCAGATGACAGTATACAGCCTTGATGTACTCCTTTCGCAATTTGGAACCAGTCTGTTGTTCCATGTCCATTTCTAACTGTTGCTTCTTGAGCTGCATACAGATTTCTCAGGAGGCAGGTAAGGTGATCTGACATTCCCTTCTTTTTAGGAATTTTCCACAGTTTGTTGTGATTCACACAGTCAAAGGTTTTAGCGTAATCAGTGAAGCAGATGTAGATGTTTTTCTGGAATTCTCTTTTTCTGTGATCCAACGGATATTGGCAATTTGATCTCTGGTTCTTCACCTTTTCTAAATCTGTATGAAAGTTCTTGGTTCACATACTGTTGAAGGGTAGCTTGGAGGATTTTGAACATAATCTTGCTAGCATGTGAAATGAGTGCAGTTGTATAGTAATTTTAACATTCTTTGGCATTGAAATGAAAACTGACCTTTTCCAGTTCTGTGGCCACTGCTGAGTTTTCCAGATTTGCTGGCATATTGAGTGTAGCACTTTCACAGCATCGTCTTTTAGGATTTGAAAGAGTTCACTTAGAATTCCATCACCTCCAGTAGCTTTGTAGTAATGCTTTCTAAGGCCTACTTGACTTCACAGTCCAGCATGTCTGGCTCAGGTGAGTGACTGCACCATCGTGGTTATCTGGGTTGTAAGATCTTTTTTGTATAGTTCTTCTGTGTTTTGTTGCTATCTCTTCTTAATCTGTGCTTTATTGTGCCCATCTTTGCATGAAATGTTCCCTTGGTATCTCTAATTTTCTTGAAGAAATCACTAGTCTTTCCCATTCTTTTGTTTTCATGTTTCTTTGCATTGTTCACTTAAGAAGGCTTTCTATCTCTCCTTGATATTCTCTGGAACTCTGCATTCAGTTGGGTATATCTTTCCATTTTCTCCTTTTCCTTTTGCTTCTTTTCTCAGCTATTTGTAAGGCCTTCTCAGAAACCACTATGCCTTCTTGCATTTTTCTTGGGGATGGTTTTGGTCTCTAGGTCCTGTATAGATTCACAAACCTTTCTTTGTCCATAGTTCTTCAGGCACTCTGTCTACCAGATCTAATCCCTTGAATCTATTTGTCACTTCCACTGTATAATCGTAAGGGATTTGATTTAGGTCATACCTGAAAGGCCTAGCGGTTTTCCTACTTCAGTTTGAGCCTGAATTAGCTGATTATCTGAGCCACAGTCAATTCCAGGTGTTGTTTTTGTGGACTGTATAGTTTCTTCATCTTTAGCTACAAAGAATAAATCAGTCTGATTTCGCTATTGACCATCTGGTGATGTCCATGTGTTGAGTCGTCTCTTGTGTTGTTGGAGGAGGGTGTTTGCTATGACCAGTTCATTCTCTTGGCAAAGCTATTAGCCTTTGCCCAGCTTCATTTTGTAATCTAGGACCATCTGAATTAAATTTACCCTTTCCTGTCCATTTTAGTTCACTGATTGCTAAAATGTTGTTGTTCACTTTTGCCATCTCCTGTTTGGCCATATCCAATTTACCATGCTTCATGAACCTGACGTTCCAGGTTCCTATGCAATATTGTTTTTTATAGCTTCAGACCTTATTTACACCACCAGACACAACTGGGCATCATTTCTGCTTTGGTTCAGCCTCTTCATTCTTTCTGAAGCTAAGTCTCTGCTCTTCCCCAGTGGCATATTAGATACCTACTGCCTGGGGGGGGCTCATCTTTTAATGTCATATCTTTTTGCCTGTTTATACTGTTCATGGGATTCTCACTGCATGAATACTAAAGTGGTGTGCCGTTCCCTTCTCCAGTGGACCATGTTTTGTCAGGCCCTAACCTGGTGGGCTGCGGTCTACGGGATCACACAGAGTCGGACACAACTGAAGTGACTTAGTAGCAACTAGCAAGGACATGCCCTCCATCTGTTCCACATAGCCTGGCGCCCTGGTTGTCCCACTGCTGGTCCTCTTGAGTGTGTAAACCTTCACTGGCTGCTGGGTGTTGGTCAGCATACCACCTGGAAGTGAAGTGAAGTCACTCAGTCTTGTCTGACTCTTTGTGACCTCGTGGACTGTAGCCCACCAACCTCCTCATTTCATGGGATTCTCCAGGCAAGAATACTGGAGTGGGTTGTCATTTCCTTCTCCAGGGGATCTTCCCAACCCAGGGATCGAACCCAGGTCTCCCGCATTGCAGACAGACGCTTTAACCTCTGAGCCACCAGGGAAGCCCCTGGGGACCTGCGCAAAGGCCCTGCTGGAGATGCTGGGAAGGGGGTCCAGGGAAGCCTGGAGCTGCTCGATGTTGGAGGACACCCAGGAGCAGAGGGCTCCCTGGCCTCTCTGCTGCCACTGGCCACCCTGGGGCCAATCCTCCACCCAGGAGCCACAAGGAGCGGAGGATAACTGAATATTGTATACTAATTCAGGAAGCTTTGTGGTACTAAATGTATAACACATGTATTGGGGGCATGTTAGTTATGTGAACTCTTTTAATTAAAGTGAAAAGAGCAGCGCTGGGATTGACCATGCAGAGGAGATGGAGTTGCTGTTGGAAAACTACTACCGATTAGCTGAGGATCTTTCCAACGCAGCTCGGGAACTCAGGGCACTGATCGATGATTCACAGAGTATCATATTCATCAATCTGGACAGGTAAGACGGTGTTATAGAAAACTATCCATATTTTTTTAATAAAGTAATTATTGCACAGTAATAAAGTGTTTAAGGCTAGCTTTGTTTTTCCATTTTGGAAAGAATTATCCCATCATTATCATTTGTAACTACTACACGGGAGTGTCTTTTTAAGGTGTATGTTTAGCCCATGTGACCTTTAATAGTGAATTTGCGGTGCTCGGTTGGTGGGCCCTTCTGATCTAAGCGGTTGTTCTCCTCCCCAGCCACCGTAATGTGATGATGAGGCTGAACCTACAGTTGACCATGGGAACCTTCTCCCTTTCCCTCTTTGGGCTAATGGGAGTTGCTTTCGGAATGAATTTGGAATCTTCCCTTGAGGAGGTGAGAATGTATTATTTCAATAATCTAGGGATGGTTTTTAATGTTTTGAAGATCATTTCTTTTTCATGGATTTTATTTTGTTTTCATTGTTTACTTCACTCAGTCAGTTTTCAGCTGTGGCACTCGAAATCTTCATTTTTGTCATGCTGGATCTTCCGTTGTAGTGCAGGGAGTCTCTAGTTGTGACTTGGGGGCTCCAGAGCGCATCAGCTCAGTGACTGAGACACAGAGGCTTAGTTGCTCCAAGTCATGTGGGATCTTAGTTCCTGGACCAGGGATTGAACCCACGTCCCCTGCATTGCACAGTGGATTCTTTACCCCTGGACTACTTTAATGGATTTTAAAAAGAAAGTTCTAACCTATATAGTTGCTTATTGGAATAAAATGTGGACTGTAAATCGTTTGAAATTCAAACAATATTGTTAGACCCTGTAATGTAGAATGGCCTAGGTTTGAACAGACCAGAGCCTGGGCTAGGATTCAGGAAACTGTCACATAGGGCAGGTTGGGACTACCATATGTTTCCTATAACAGATAAGTACACATGGGAGAGATCTGACAACAGTATTACACTGTGAGGCAGGGTTAATGAGGGTTTTTTGTTTTTTTTTCTTTAACTTACATGTCAGGCAATGTGCCATGCAGTTGCATGCTTTGATTCAGTCATCAAAAGTTTGAAAGTGAATGTATTTTCCCTGGTTTTTTTATAGGTAGAAAAACAGGCTCAGAAAATATAATTTGCCCAAGAGCACAGAGCTAGGAAACAACAAAACTAGGATTTAGACTCCAAGACTTGCATCTTTCACTTTGCTCCATATTTAACACTGACTGGCAGAGTTTTCATGTCCTTGTAGCCTTGTACTTTGAGAAGATGTCCTATTGTGAGATTTCTTTTTTTTTTTAATTGATTTTTTTAATTGAAGGATAATTGCTTTACAGAATTTTGTTGTTTTCTGTCAAACCTCAACATGAATCAGCCATGAGTATACATATATTCCCTCCCTTTTGAACCTCCCTCCCCATCCCACCCCTCTAGTTTGATACAGGATCACTGTTTGAGTTTCCTGAGAGATACAGCTAATTCCCATTGGCTATCTATTTTACATATGGTAATGTAAGTGTCCATGTCACTCTCTCCATACATCTCACCCTCTCCTCCCCTCTCCCCATGTCCATCAGTCTATTCTTTATGTCTGTTTCTCTGTTGTTTCCCTGTAAATAAATTCTTCAGTAATATTTGTCTGGATTCCATACATATGCTTTAGAATACGGTATTTATCTTTCTGACATACTTCACTCCATATAGTAAGTTCTGGATTCACCCACCTCATCAGAACTGACTCAAATGCATTCCTTTTTATGGCTGAGTAATATTCCATTGTGTATATGTACTATAGCTTCTTTAACCATTTATCTGTCAATGGACATCTAGGTTTCTTTCATGTTCTAGCTATTGTAAGTAGTGCTGCAGTGAACATTGGGGTACATGTGTCTTGTTCAATTTTGGTTTCTTCAGGGTATATGCCTAGGAGTGGGATTACTGGGTCATATGGTGGTTTTATTCCTAGATTTTTAAGGAATCTCCATACCGTCTTCCATAGTGGCTGTATCAGTTTACATTCCCCCCCAACAGTGCAAGAGCGTTCCCTTTTCTCCACACCTTCTCCAGCATTTATTGTTTGTAGACTTTTTGATGATGGCCATTCTGACCAGTGTGAGGTGATATCTCATTGTAGTTTTGATTTGCATTTCTCTAACAATGAGCGATGTTGAGCATCTTTTCATGTGTTAGCCATCTGTATGTCATCTGGAGAAATGTCTGTTTAGGTCTTTTTCCCACTTTTTTATTGGTTTGTTTTTCTGATACTGAGTTGTATGAGCTGCTTGTTTATTTTGGAAATTAATCCTTTGTCAGTTGTTTCATTTGCTATTATTTTCTCCCATTCTGAGGGTTGTCTTTTCACCTTGCTTATAGCTAGCTTCCTTTGCTGTGCAAAAGCTTTTAAGTTTTATCAGGTCCCACTTGTTTACTTTTGTTTTTATTTCCGTTACTCTAGGAGGTGGGTCACAGAGGATCTTGCTTTGATTTATGTCATAGAATGTTCTGCCTATGTTTTCCTCTAAGAGTTTTATAGTTTCTGGTCTTACATTTAGGTCTTTACTCCATTTTGAGTTTATCTTTGTGTATGGTGTTAAGAAGTGTTCTGATTTCATTCTTTTCCATGTAGCTGTCCAGGCTGTCTTTGCCCCATTGTATATTCTTGCCTCCTCTGTCAGAAATAAGGTACCCATCGGTGCATGGGTTTATTTCTGGGCTTTCATTGGTCTATATTTCTGTTTTAGAAAAATATGGAATGCTTCATGAAGTTGCATGTTATCCTTGCACAGGGGCCATGCTAATCTTCTCTATTGTTCCAATTTTAGTATATGTGGTGCTAACATGAGCACCTACGGTGAAATTTCTTTAGAAATGAATTTGCATTTGCGTTCAGCAGGCACACTCTGGTGCTGAATTCTGTGTCCTGATTAACAGGTGTGTTCTCTATGTCTCTTTTAAAGCGGTCCCTTTTAAAAAGTGGTCTTTAAAAGAAGCAGTTCTAATGGTCACTCTTCTGTGTAAAACTGTTCGGGTGTGGCAGGCGTGGTATTGATTGTCCTTAAGATAGAAACTCCCTGGCCTGTAAGGCTTTCCTGGCCTGCTGTGCCCACATCCCCATCTTGTCTGCAGCCATCTTGTCCTCACTGTCCGTTGATTCATCAGTATTTTCACACTGCTTCCACACATCTCTTCTTACCTCCCACCTTTTTTTGCCTGGTCTGGTCTGTAGTTGCTAAGTCATGTTCGACTTTTTTGCAACCCCATGGATTGTAGCCTACCAGGCTCTTCTGTCCATGGAATTTTGCAGACAAGAATACTGGTGTGGATTGCCATTTCCTTCTCCAGGGGATCTTCCTGACCCAGGGATTGAACTTGCATCTTCCACGTTGGCAGGAGGATTCTTTACCACTGAGCCACCAGGGAATCCCCCTTTTTTTTTTTTTTTGCCTAGTTAATGTCTCTTTCTCTCCCAGATTTCAACTGTTGTGTTATTTCCAAGAAGACTCTTCACTGACTGCACCCCAACCCACCTGAGTAAAATTACTCTTCTAGTTATTTATGCCAAAATAATCCTACACTTCCCTTTGCGATGATCCTCAGACTTGGAATTGCTTGTCTGCAAAAGATCATAGGTGGCTCAACTGGTAAACAATCTGCCTGCAGTGCACGAGACCTGGGTTTGATCCCTGGGTTGGGAAGATCCCCTGGAGAAGGGAATGGCTACCAGCTTCAGTATTCTGGCCTGGAGAATTCCATGGACTCTACTGAACAACTTTCACTCACACACACCTGAAAAAGATCATAAGCTCCCTGCAGCAGTGTTCGTCACCTCCTTATAAGATGTGAAAGGAAAGTAAATGCAGTACATTGATTCATTCATCTTACAGATACGATGTTTGGTGCCTGTTACACACTAAACACTGCTTTTAGCTGTGGGGGTATAGCAGTGAATCCCTGCCCTTATGGAGTCTGTTTCAGTGGGGGAGAGAGAAGAAACAGATCCGTGGTAGGTTAGGTGATGAGTACCATAAAGAAAATTTTCTAAAGGAAATCAGTCCTGAATATTCATTGGAAGGACTGATGCTTTGGCCAATACTTTGGCCATCTGATGCAAAGAACTGACTCTTTGGAAAAGACCCTGATGCTAGAAAAGAGTGAAGGCAGGAGGAGAAGGGGACAACAGGATGAGATGGTTGGATGACATCACCGACTCAGTGGACATGAGTTTGAGCAACCTCCAGGAGTTGGTGATGGACAGGGAGGCCTGGCGTGCTACAGTCCATGCGGTCGCAAAAAGTCAAACATGACTGAGTGACTGAACTGAAGCATAAAGAAAATTAAAGCTAGGTAGAGGGAGAGAGGCTGTTAGCAGGAGGAGAGACAGAGGGCATTGTAGAGATAGCGTGGTTTTGAAGGTGACCCTAGAGCAGAGCCTGAATGAAAGGAGAACGTGGAATGACCTGGGAGAAAGGGTGACCTAAGCAGAGGGAACCACACATGTGAAGACTGAGGCAAGGGTGCACCGAGCTTGTTGAAGGAGCAGCAGGAAGGCCAGAGTGGTCAGAGGAGGGGTGTCAATTGGAAGGAAAATGGTAGTGAGAGGTCAGAAGGACAGAAGAGGGAGAGCATGTTGATTTGGAGCTTGGTAAGGGTTCAGGCTTATTCTAAGCGTGATGGGAATCTCTTAGAGGCTTTTAGTCCCAAATCTAATAAAAAGTCCGTAGTTACCAAACTATCTTGTGCGACATAAACCAGCCCTGGACATCCTCAGAAGGTCCTTCCGAAGACCTTTGCCAGTTTCCCAGCTCGTGACTGTGTAACTCTGTACAAGTTCCTGTCCTTCTCCCAAGTCATTTCGTTTATGTACACGCTCTTTCTGCAAGCTAACTCCATCTTATACTCACTCTAATATTTGTTTCTAAATGCCTGTTGTTGTTGTTGTTAACTTTTTAAAAGAATTTTTAGAAATTCCTTTCTGTTTCTTTTTTAAGATAATATCAAACTATTTCAAGCATAGTAAAAGAATTCCCATACAGCCTTTACGCAGATTCTTCAAACAGCAACATTTTATCGTATTTATCATTCTGTCAGTATATATATACTTTTTCCTAAATCATTTGAGAATAAACAACAAATATGAAACTCCCGATGTCTAGATGTCTATATTTTCTAAAAACACTGACATTCTCTTACATAACCACAGCTCACTTGTGAAAATCAGAAAAAATCGTTGAAACAACACTGTTTTTCTGATCTGTGGACCCTGGTCAGGTTTCACCACTTAGCACAGTAGAGCCCTTTACCTCATAGAAAATCTTAAATCGTGTGTTGCGTGTATTAACAGTTATTGTGTCTCCTTAGGTTCCTTTAATCTAGGCCAGTTTTTCAAACTTTGTCTTCATGGCCTTGATGCTTACAAAGAACGTAGGTCAGTTGTTTGGCTCTTGGTTACTGTTCATTACTAGATTCTGATTGTGACACATTTTTGTCAGTGTTCTTCACATTGAATCCCATCAGGAGACCCTTGATGTCAGTTTTTCTCATTACTGGTGATACTAACTCTGATCATTTGGTTAAGGTGGTGTCTGCTAATTTTCTGTCCTGTGAAGTTACTTTCTCTGGAATTAAGTATCTTCTAAGAACCCTGCCATTCATCAAATTTGCACCCTCTAGTTTGTTTTTTTTTTTTTAATTAAATATAGTTGATTGTGTTAATTTCTGCTCTACAGCAAAGTGATTCAGTTATCCATATAATACATTTTTTAATATTCTTTTCCATTGTGGTTTGTAATAAGATATTGAATGCAGTTTTCTGTGCTGTACAGTAGAACCTTGTTATCCATTCTGTATATAATAGTTTAAATCTGCTAACCTGAAACTGCCACTCCCTCTCTCCCCCAAATCCCCTGGCAACCGCAAGCCTGTTCTCTGTGTTTTGTAGACAGGCTCATTTGTGTCGTAGTTCAGATTCCACATGTCAGTGACATCATGTCTTTTTCTTTCTGACTTCGTGTGGTAATCTCTCGGTCCATCTGTGTTGCTGCAGATGGTGTTATTTCACTCTTGTTGTGGCTGAGTAGTACTCCACTGTATGTAGGCGCCACGTCTTTGTCCAGTCACGGGTCTGTGGACACTCGGCTTGTTTTCGTGTCTTGTGGCTGTCATGAGTAGCGCTGCAGTGAACACTGGGGTGCATGTGTCTTTCTGAATTATGGTTTTCTCTGGATATATGCCACGGAGTGGGATTTCTGCATCATATGGCAGTTCTGCTTTTAGTTTTTTAAGGAACTGCCCTGCTGATTTCCATAGAGGCTGCACCAGCTTACACTCCTCCAGCAGTGTAGGAGGGTTCCCTTTTCTCCTCACCCTTTCCAGCATATGCTAATTGTACAGTTTTTAATGTGGCCATTCTGACCAGTGCAGGATGGCACCTAGTTGTAGCTTTGTGCATCTCTTTAATATTTGCACCCTCTAGTTTTAGTATCTGCTGTTGATCCAAAAACTGCTTCATGCCTGAATCAGATACTACAGGGATGATTACCACATGGTCATTGCTAATCCCATCATTCTTCCTGCTTTTGTTCTTTGTCAGAGCCTTCCTTCTCTCCCAATTATTTATTCATTTGTGTCAGTATGGACTCATGGAATCTTATTTAATCAGTGAGTTACAGTCTGTCACACTGCCCTCATTATTTATCTTGATATGCAAATTGTTGCTTTCATACCATCTTCTAAGTACTTTTGACATGTCCCCATCAGTTTAGGGCTTTTTTAGTAGCCTTTGGCATACTAGGATGCTGTAGGTGTCTTATTTCTAAGGAGTAGATAGGCTAGACGGTAGAGATGAAGAGCTCAAAACATAGGTACTTAAGCGTGCCATAATACTATAGGGAATACCCAAAGCAATGGGGTGGGGGGACACTGAAAATCCAACTTTCAGACACATTCCCCTCCCTTAATTTCCTAGAGGTCTCACACTCTGCTCTGTGTATGTTTTAATGACACATGGAATTTTTAAATTACTTACCTCTCAAGTTCATCATATTTTAGCCATCCCAGACTTCATTTATAGGGCATTACAGAACCAGTCTACAGGAAAGAACAGTAATCTGGGTATGTTAAATCTTATTGGAACATAATTTTTACTTAATAAATTAGGGTCTTTTTTAGAATAACTGGAAATGTATTCATCCAGGCAGTTAACTGACATTAGCACTTGTCTTCTTGATAAATGATGTCTAACATCTAACTTCATGTTAAAAGGAAGCAGATTTCTGCATCATATATGGCTTGAATTTCCATCAGTGGTTATTGGTCGTTTATGCAATGGCTGTCTTGGAGGAAACTGGGCTCCCAGTCATTGAAGACCAAGCCATTGTTGATAATAAATAATGGCATTTCTATAGCTGAGGCTCCTAACATGTGGGAGATTAAATTCTGTGATTCTGTATATTCACACATGAACTTGAAAGCACAGCACTGCAAAAGATACAATTTTCAAAATGACATGGGAATTCCTTGGCAGTCCAATGGTTAGGACTCTGAGCTTCCACTGCCCAGGACCCGGTTCAAGATCTGGGCAGAGAAACTAAGATCCTACAGGCCATGTTGCATGGCCACAAAGAAAGAAAATGAGAGGGAAAATGTTTACTATAACTTTGAGGTTTCCAAACTTTCTTGGTTCATGATGCTTTTAGTGTTTGGGGCTTCCCTTGGTGGCTCAGTGGTAAAAAAATCCGCCTGCCAATGTAGGAGACGCAGGTTTGATCCGTGGGTTGGAAGATCCCCTGGAGAAGGAAATGGCAACCCACTCCGGTATTGTTGCTTGGGAAATCCTATGGACAGAGGAGCCTGGTGGGCTACAGTCCATGGGGTTGCAAGAAAGTTGGACGTGACTGAACAGCAACAACTATTGTTTCACAGCATCCAAGACCAAAAGTTTCGTTTATTATATTAGAGTTTCTGTCGTGTTACCTAAGAGTTTCTGTTACGAAAAAGTTTAAGAGTAGCAGTTGTCATCGTGTTGCACAGATGACACTTGTGTTTTCCTTGAAAATTTAAAATACTCTGAGGTGCTGTAAGGCCAGGATACCTCACAGTTCAGCAAGGGTGGCCATAAGCAGAATGTCCTATATATTAAAATCTGTGTGAATGTAAACAAAGACTGGAAGGAAACACAGAGTAAAAGCAGTTATATTGGTTCATTGATGATCATAAAATACTCTTAAATCATGTTTTCCTTCCAGTTTATGTTTTGACTCGGTCTCTGAATGCTGTTAGGGCACTTGTTCTTAGTTCCTATTGGAAAGAGCAGCACAGAGTTTGAAAATTCCTTTTATTTTTTTTTTTATTTTTTTAGTTTTTAATTTTAAAATCTTTAATTCTTACATGTGTTCCCAAACACGAACCCCCCTCCCACCTCCCTCCCCATAACATCTCTGTGGGTCATCCCCATGCACCAGCCCCAAGCATGCGGTATCCTGCGTCAGACATAGACTGGCGATTCAATTCTTACATGATAGTATACATGTTAGAATGCCATTCTCCCAAATCATCCCACCCTCTCCCTCTCCCTCTGAGTCCAAAAGTCCGTTATACACATCTGTGTCTTTTTTCCTGTCTTGCATACAGGGTCGTCATTGCCATCTTTCTAAATTCCATATATATGTGTTAGTATACTGTATTGGTGTTTTTCTTTCTGGCTTACTTCACTCTGTATAATCGGCTTGAAAATTCCTTTTAAACTCTTGCGCAATAACAAGTTTGGGAAATTTTATCACGAAGGAACCTAGCCTTTGTGGTTGAAATTGACTGTATTCTCTTCTAGGACCATAGAGTGTTCTGGCTGATCACAGGAATTATGTTTATGGGAAGCGGCCTCATCTGGAGGCGCTTGCTGTCATTCCTCGGACGACAGCTGGAAGCACCCCTACCTCCTCTGGTATGAAGGGTCAGACTCAGTGCAGTACCGCAGAGGGGCTGCAGTCCCCAGCCTGAAGTCCTGCGGCCTGGGCTTAAGTTGTCACAGGCTTTGAGACACTGAGCAGGTTTTTTAATTTCTTTAAGCCTCGCCCAGCTTTCCCACTTAAGTCAGTGCCACCTGCTTCAGGTAGTTAAAAGGAGAATTAGATGTTATGTGGAAAGCAGTGGCAGAGTAAGTAAGAAGTTTATTTTGGTGGAATGCTGTGACAGGCATTATACATTTAGACAGCTGTTAGTAATTTTGGTGCAGGTTTTGTCATAACCAAAGTTAAAATGTAGACACTTACCAAGTGTTAGGAAAAGATACAGTTTATCTCTTTTTCATAGCTTTCTACTTGTAGTTTATACCCCTGGAGCAAGTACTCAGGACATTGATACATGGCTGGCAGTCCTTCCCTCATTTAGTGGTTAATGTATTGTTTTTCTGGTGGTTTTTCTTTTAAACCCACACAACTAAAATTATGAATTTTTTCTGCTTTTATTTAGATGGCCTCTTTACCTAAGAAGACACTGCAGGCCGACAGAAGGCTAGAAATGAAACACAGCTTCAGGCCGGATGGACTTGGATCAAGCAGGGGTATCCTAACAAATCGTTAGGAATAACCTGATGGAAACTGAACAATTTTTCTTATGGTAGTCACAGGGAAATTCTAGTATCTTTTTATTATTTTATGGAGTCAGAGACTTGAAAGAAAATCACTGACACTTATATTATGTCTGAGGATAAACTATTATGGCAGTCATAGTACTAGAACTTAATTGTATTTTCGTGCTTGCTTTGTAAAAGGCCAAAATTCTGTTTCCTACAAACTTAAAAGGCTGTTTTTATAGATGTAAGACATGGAGAGATTAACTTAATCCAGGATTAGATTGTGATATTGATTTTATTTAATTTATACATGTTAACAAAACTGCAACCTCATGCCAAATGAAGCTGGGAAACTTGCCAAACCCGTAGTTGTGAGATTAGGTAACCACAGTTCTTCCTGTAAGGAATCATGTTCTTATGAATTTCCTGACTCTCAGGTGACTAAAAAGCTAGCATAATATACATTAACCTTAAACTTCAAACCAGTCTCTGACATAACTGTGTTCTCTTATGTTTGTGCCCCACCCCCGCCTTTCCTTCTCCGGCTTTCTGGCCGCATGCAGGCTTTCAGGTCCCTGACCAGGGGAACCAGCTCCCGTGGGAACATAGCTCCCATGCCCCCTGCGGCGGAAGTGTGGCACTTCAAGTCTTTCACTGCCAAGGAAGTCCCTGCCCGTTTTTATATAAGGAATACAGAAAGGAAATGAGACGCCAATATTAGCTTTGTATAGGTTCCAATTATTCAGAATTTTACTTCCTCAACCTATGAAACTATCTTTCTTTGCTTGACTGTAATTAAAGCTTTTGGAAATAGTTGAAAGTATTTCCATTCTGTTACTGTTTTATAGCTGTTTGACCATTCCTTGGTTTTTAGGACAGACATGTCACACCAAAAAGGAAAATGTGTAGCAAGATTAACTAGGCTGCGCATTTTTCATCTGTTTGGCTACACCCGAGAGGCTGACTGGTGGGCTTCCTAAAACAAGAGGGTAAATTTTTAAATTGTGTTCCCTTTTTATTTTCACAGAGTTGAGTTTAAAACAAATGGCTAATATTTCTAGGTCTCAAGCACCTGTGCCACCTGATATCTTCTATGTTTTTTATATTTTCTGGAGGTTAAAAAGTTACACAGTAGAACATTAGTTATATTTATCTCCAAAAGTAACAGACAATTCTAGAGTCTAAAGCAGCTCTTGCACTACAAAATTAGTAAATAGAGTCCATTTACCAGGTGGGTAAAAATGAATTAAAATGCTTTTTCCAGTTGCTGATCTGAAGGGGAACAAATGAAGTTTCCCAGTTCCATGTGTGGTTATGAAAGGACATTAGAAGAGCATGAAACATGCTGGGCTTGTCTTGGAGCATGCCTTATGGTGTGGCTGTGGAATGTGAATACCATCATACATCTGTTTGATTTCTAAGATAAAGTATCTTTGACAATATTTATATTTCACAGGGCACTCTTCTTTGGTATACCTCAGAGCACTATGTTGTTTTTGATCTTCAGGTTATCACTGTAAAATAGGTAATATTAATAAATATTACTTAACTGTGATGAAAACTTGGAAGTCCAAGAGGCAAAATGTCATTTTGTTTAAGGTCAGGTACGGGATAGAATTTTGGTCTTTTGTTTCTGATGTTACTTAGCTAAGTAACATCATTTGAGGGCTTGGCTAAAATAATTTTGAGTCAGTGTCTCATCAGTAAAAGGGGAAATAAACGCAACTACCTCACAAGGATGATATAGGGAGGGTACTAAAGGTTTATAAAGTTCTGAACATTTCAGTCAAGTTACTTTCTAGATGTCGGCTGCCTCTGCTTTGGCGATAGCTCTTTAATGTAAGAAGCAGCCTGCTATCTATCAAATAATAAAACAGCCTATGCCAAAAAGAAAAAAGTTCCAGTTTTAAATATTGAATTTAAATAAAGAGTATATAAATTATTTGTAAATAAGGTGAAAGAATACCAAACATTCAGTTATGAAAAGGCAGGCAATCGTATCCTCTTTAACATGTACAGGGAATGATATTCTTAACCTGTTGTCATTGTAAGACCTCTAAGAAAGTGTAGCAAAAATAGGTGTCATTTTAAGATACTATTAATACTTGCTTTACTCTTGATAGACTGATAACCACTGAATAATCATTAAAAAGCCATATATTTCGGTGAGTTATTCCATGATTTGTACACAGCTTTATGTTTTGGAAAATTAACATTAAATATTAAACTCACTTTAAATTCAGGATTTACTGTCATTTCTTTAGTAATAGTTACGTAGTTGGAGCATGGACTAGGGAATTCAGAGACCTGATTCAAATCTCCCTAGGCCTGTGATAACAAAGGCATAAATCAGTTCCAATCTTGAAGCCTGTAAGACAGCCTTTGCATATACAGGTAATAGACAAAAATTGCAAATATGTAAATGTGTTCTGATATCATAAAGGTAATTTTGAATTGTTGCATAAGTTCAGATTTGTGTTCCTGAGAGATTTAAACCCTATAAAGTATTAAGTATGTCAGAATCAATCCAAATGCGTCACTTGATGCTTTTGAACTGTGGTGTTGAAGAAGACTCTTAAGAGTCCCTCGGACTGCAAGGAGATCCAACCAGTCCATCCTAAAGGAGATCAATCTTGGGTGTTCATTGGAAGGACTGATGCTGAAGCTGAAACTCCAATACTTTGGCCACCTGATGCGAAGAGCTGACTCATTTGAAAAGATCCTGATGCTGGGAGAGATTGAGGACAGGAGGAGAAGGGGACAACAGAGGACGAGATGGTTGGATGGTATCACTGACTCAATGGACATGAGTTTGAGTAAACTCCAGGAGTTGGTGATGGACAGGGAGGCCTGGTGTGCTGCAGTCCATGGGGTCACAATGAGTCGGACATGACTGAGCAACTGAAGTGAAGTCAGAACCAGTGCTTAGAATTACAGTAAATTTAGTGTAGAATGGAAACTTAATCCACCTGTTAAGATAATACATTAGTCTGTTGGATACTAGATTTTTCTGTATGCCAGGTTTTTACCTATTTTCCATATATGCAGTAGGATACAATTTGTATAACTTGTTGATACGGCTTAGCATGGTTAAATATCCTATATGAAGATCTGCTTCTAACTTAGTAAATTTTAACCGTCTCCTCTTGCTGGTTGCTGTTATGTTTAGGCATTAAGAAAAATAAAACTCCTCAGGTAAAGAATAATCATGTTTAAACACTGGCCCAATCATTTAGGAAAGCATAACACTTTGTTTAGCAGCAGCCCAATAAAGGTAGGCATCCTTCTAAAAGAAGAGACACAGTACGAGAGCATGCCTTTACTGAACATCAGTTTGGTCTTCACTCAGAATAAGGGCATATGAGTAAGGCGTTCCTGGTCCCCTAAAGATAAACTTTAATAAAAACAATTCTTCAAATAGGTTGAGCAGCCAAGAGTTGTTAACCGAAAAGCAAATGGTGTTTGTGTGTGCTTTGTGCTGTGCCATAGGGAACCATGCAACTAGTACACCTCTTTGAAAAAGATGAGACGTCGTGGGAGTGAGCCAGAGGTCCTGTCTAGGTATGAGTCTGGTTATGCTGCTGTTCTCTCATATACACACTCACTATAGTCTCACAGTTGTAATTCTGCTGGTTTTTCCTTTGATTTTGGATTCAACTTTACTCTTTAGCCAAAACCCTGTGTCCTTTGACCAGTCTCTTTACTGCCCCCAAGAGAAGCTAAGAGAAGGGCTCTGGTCATTTTAATTTTTTCCTGGTTTTAGTATCATTTCATTAGTGTCCGAAGAAAAGAGGTTCTACCCTGATAGAGAATCAGCTAGTTACAGTTTACGGATAACAGTGCCCGCAGATTTTTAGTGAAGCTGAAATCCTGTGGTCCATTCCTTTCCCGTAAACATGCCACCCTCCAGGCCTGGCAGATGAGGCCTGCTCCACTGAGACCAGCCCAGGAAGTAGGGAGGCCCAGCCTGCCTCACTCCTCTTGGTCCTGCACAGTCACCTTCAGCTCAAGACAGAGCTCTCTCCTTCCTGTTCTGGTTCTGTTGGTGAGGCTTGTGGCAGCCTCCCGCTGCCTGAGGCTTCCTGAGATGACTTCAGATAGCAGGATCATTAGGTGTATCGGCTGTTAGCACAATCATTTCTCCAAAAGCATCTGAGGGCACAGTCAGGTGACATTTTACTTCTTATATATGTGCTTCACTATATGAAACACTGAAAATACAATAGTCCTCATAAGAAAGGACTGTATCATTTACAACATGATTTTGGAGTTGTGAGGTTATGCCTCACCCCCCATACTTTTCTCCTGGTTCTCTTTCTCCTCATGCTTTTTTTCCTGTGTGCTGTGCTTTCTGTTTCACTCTGGAATGAGTCACCAGTTTTAAAAGGACATTTTTAGCAAGAATTGTGCTACAGAGCTTTTCCTAAGATAACTAGAGACAGGCCTTTCAAGGCATCAGAAAGACACAGGTGCTCAAGTGGAAGAGGAAACAGGTTGTGCAGCAGGTCTGAGCACAGGAAGGCAGTTAGGAATTAAGTTCAGGTGCACAGGAAACAAGCTTTGCAAAGGGACACACACAACCAGAGCATCCACTGTCACATCCTTCGGATGCTGCCAACACTTCCTGTGGCCTGTGGGCAGCCAGCCTGTGTATGTGTCTCCACCCCCAGGAGCCCCCACCTGTCGTACGGTCTACCAGGGCTCCTCTGGATACGCCAGTCTGTCCCCCAGAACGCTCACCCGGAAGATGACTCAGCATGAGAGAGGGGGACAGGTGAGGAAAATGGAGTGAAACCTTTAATCTTGGCCAAGGCTATAGATGTGAAGCACCCCAGAGAGTCGGGCTCCCAGAGAACTCCTTCCAGCAGCAATGACGACTTGATTCTGTAGGAGACACAAAACCAGATTCATTCACAACCTGTGTCGCATTCCTGCTGTAGTTCAGGCATCATGTTACGCACCGAGCTAGAATAAAGCTAGACTGGCCAGACTCAAGGGCTTGAGCTTAAATGCCTCTCTCCCTGGGTTTCAATACCTTCTTTCTCAGCTCTGTAGGTTCAGAAAACCACAGCTGGAGGAGGAAGTTCTCACTAGTTCCTTCTCAGGTACACAAGGGAAAAGTGCATCTGTTCACGTCTGTTCAGCATCCTAGCTGTGGTGCAGTGTAGACGGCAGATCTGGAGTAATCTGGCCTTGTCAGTGTGTTCACACCACCTCTGCCCCTGCTGCTTTCAAAGTTGCCTTCAAAGCTTATACAAGTTTTTAAACATTTTTGGAAGTGGATTTTAGTTTTGAAACTACCAAGAGTGTTTCTGGACCATGGCTGATGAGGTGAGGTGTGGCTGATCAGACTGACTGGTGGGTAGAGCAGGGTGTGACCATACAGTGAGCAAACCTGTGAAGTTTTTCACTGACTTAATTTTGAAACCTCCCAATGGAATCCAGACCTGTCGGGTAGTATGCATAACCCTTTGTGTGTATCTTTTTAAATACCACAGTGTCGATTAAGAGGGGAAGAAAAAAGCTGTAAATTCTTACTTGTGGAATTGCTCGTTTACTAGATACATCTGTAGTTTGGCCACAAGCTGCCTCCTGTAAACCCATCTTCATTCCTAAAATCAAGTCTTCCCCTGCTCTTGCTCTCTCTCTGCCCAGTCAGCCTACTCTGATTTCCAGATCCACTCAGGCCCCAGGGGTGCTGCAAGGCCTTCCCCAACTCCCCCAGCCGATTCCCACTGATCTCTGACTGCCGTTGGATTTGAGTCATCATAAATGGGCCTGGATGGTCTCATGGGCATGTTTCATTTTTCCTCTTAGATTCTAAGCACCTGGGGGGCAGGGTCCATGTCTCAGGTTTCTTTGTCGACTGTTCCACCAGGGCTGGCAGGCTGGCTGAAGGCAGCCCCACTGGAGGTTTCAGAAACACAGTGGCAATACCACAGAGGTAAGTGGTCCTCCTAATTCTAGTTGGTTACTTAATGCTCACACAGAGAAAGGAAGAGAGGAGTCTTCAAAATCATAACTTTTACTCATGTCTCGGTAAGAGGCCACCCACTCATCCTCCTCAGATTGTGTCCATTTCTAAAACATAACCTTTGATTTATCTTCACACTCAAAAGTTCTTCAGGGCCCCCAGCCTCAGGTATGTGTTGGGAAAGTGGAGTTAATATTGACTCGTGAACTGTAATTAGGGAGCTGAATTTGCAGTGTTAAACAGAAAGGAACCAAATTACTTTTAGATGATCTACTCTACCCCCTTCAGTTGGTGTAAACAGTGGCTCATTATTTGTATACGGTTCATGGGTTCTTAGTAACGTCTGATTCTTGGAAAGTGGATAAAATTTAAAATGCAAACCAAATTTACGATATTCTTAAGATCATATCTCTTGAGAAGCACCCCCGTAAATTTATAATCCATCTCTTTTTTTTGTTGTGGTTAAGCTTGGCTATAAATGAGTTAAAGGGCTACTTGAACTGTTGGCCAGCAGAGGGCAGTTTCACCACAGTGCTTACAAGTCAAGCCACAGCCCCTACCAAGCCCTGCAGATCTGGTTCTGTACTCAAAAATCTATGACGGCTTCTCTAGCCTTTCATACCACAGTTCACACTTCCAGTTAGCATTTGTTACTATACTTGTTTGCGTTTTAACTTCCCACGTGTTAAATAAATCTTAATTTTCCACAAGAGCAGACACTTGGTCTCTCTCTCTCCCGCAGCCTAGCACAGATCTGTACAATGTCATGTCCTTAAATAACTGAGTGAAATAAGTGGTTTAGCTGTTTTTATGTTATGTTATAAAATCCTTTAAATGTGTCATGGCTATTAAAATTCAAAATGTGTATACCCTTTGACCTAGTAGTCTTCCAGGAATCTAGCCAGCAGAGATATTTGCACAATTATTCTAAAGTCATACAAAAAGAAACAAATATATAACAAATATATTGTTAGTATATATTTGGTTCATTCCTAAAGAACCAAAATATATTAACAATGCTTAGCCAATGTGGCAAGGGTTGGCAGAATTTTACAGTGAAGGACCAGGATGATATTTTAGGCTTTGTGGTACATCAGTCAGCTGCAATTGTGGTAGAGTAGCAGAGGTAACTGGAGAAGGCAATGGCACCCCACTCCAGTGCTCCTGCCTGGAGAATCCCAGGGACGGCGGAGCCTGGTGGGCTGCCGTCTATGGGGTCGCACAGAGTCGGACACGACTGAAGAGACTTAGCAGCAGCAGAGGTGACTGCAGTCAATGGAGTCAGAGTCAGACACGACTGAGCGACTGTTGAACAAGCAGCAGCAAAGGAAGAGAAAAGAATGAATGTGGCTATCTATAATTCCAGCAAAGCCTGTTAGAGACACTGCAGTTTGAATTCTTATAAATATCTTGTGTCACCAAATATTTTCACTTTTCCAATCATTTCAACATGTCAAACATTTTTAGTTTGTGGATTACGCAAAAACAGGCAGCCAGCTAGAGTTGGCCAAAAGGCTGTAATTCGCCAACCCCTGTTGTAGAGGATGAAATTGGAGGGGTAGTGAGGAGAACCTTTCACCAAGAAATGGTGGGATTGTGTGTTTTCTTTTTTGTGAGACCTTGTTTTTCAAATAAAATCTAAAATACATGCAAAATGAGATCACTCCCAAATCCCAGACTTAGAAAAAAATCAAACACCAAAGCTGTACAGTCTTGGCACTTACCTTTTCCTTCGACCTCACAGTGATCACAGAGCTCCCAAACCTTGAGCCTGCCTGTGAAACACACTGTCTGTTAATGGCCTTGGAAAACATACCATATGATTTTATCAACTTAAGGGAAAGGGCATTTTTTTTTTTTAGAAGATACTTACTTCAGGAGAAATTAGTACATATTGGGCCTGAAAGAGAGTGATAAGAAAGGGAGATTGTTAATGTTATTGCTGTTCATGGATTTTTTTCTTTAACCAGTTTTAATTATACTCACTCAAATTTCTACATCTTAGAGAAGCCCTTTGTCACCAGAAATTCTGCTTACAGGAATTTAGCTCAGAAAAACAGAGGTATAAATATGTTTATGTGAATATTTATCTTACTATAACAGCAAAAATTTGAAATAGACTAAGTGACTAACTAGTCACTTAAACGGTTTATCTACAGATAAACTGCTAGGTATCTGGTAGATATATTGTATAAGAATATAGAAAGCATAGAAGACTTATTACATTGATAGGTAAAATGAGATAAAGTTATAAAATTGTATACAAAATCATGTACAATAGGATCACAGCCATTAATATATACACACAGACAGTGTAACGGTTTAAGGGTGTGCTTCAGAACCAGCTCTTGGTTCAAGTCCCTGTTCTACCATTTCCTAGCAGTGTGACCTGTAACAACTTCCTTCTCTGATCTTCAGTTTCTTTATAATGAACAGAATAGCAAGTTAATAACTTTGATGTGAATTAGATTTTATATGTTTATATAAAGCGCTAGGGACAAAGTGCGTATGCTAAGTCGCTTCGGTTCAGTCACTCAGTCATGTCCGACTCTGCGACCCCATGAATCGCAGCACACCAGGTCTCCCTGTCCATCACCAACTCCCGGAGTTCACTCAGTCCTGTCCATTCTTTGCCACTTTTAGTCCTGTCCAGTTCTTTGACTGTAGCCTGCCAGTCCATGGGATTCTCCAGGCAAGAATACTGGAGTGGGTTGCCATGCCCGCCTCCAGGGGGATCTTTCTGATCCAGGGATCAAACCCACGTCTCCTGCAGGCAAATTCTTTACCACTACTGCCACCTGGGAAGCCCAGGCACAGAGAGAGTAAATGCACAATAAATGGTAGTAATTAAATTCATAGAAAAAAAATTCTAGCAGGATACACATCAAAAGGTTACTAGACATCTTGCAGAGTAGAATTCTAGGTAGACTTTCATTTTCTTTAAACTGCATTTTCTAATAGTTTTGCAATAAACTTTCTTTTTTCCAATTTGAAAATTAAATTTTAAGTTTAAAATAACAGCCAAGTGTTTTAGGTCCAGGGAACTTAAGCAATGAAAGATGAAATAAGGAGAGCTGGAGTCTTCATGACACTCCAGTGGCCATGGCCTGTTTCCTGCTGTGGGCTCCTGACCAGGAGCCGGCATGACACCACATCAGCTGAACTCCAGCTGTGGGGGCAAACACCAGAACTGCAGGAAAGCAGGCCGCTTTCAAGCAAGTGATTGTGTTCTGACCTGAGGTATGGGTCAGGTCATCTGAGTCCAAGAAGAAACTGAGAGTTCTAGGGTGGACATAGTTTACCAAGGCATCAGCAAGGAGCCGTCCTTTCCCAGTTTGGTGTGGAATTGCGTACAACACTTACCTTTTCTTCTGGACATGGAGTTACCCATGATTTGCATTTGCCTGTCACGTCACCCACGGCGATCTGTTTGCCATTATACACATAAACACGGCCATCCTCTCCCCCCATCAGTCCCGCAGTTGCGTCTGTGATCCTCAGCGGGGCTGCTATGATGATTTCATCTGTGAACAATGAAAACCAGCAGAAGGAAGTGCCTTACTCCTTGCTGTCATCCTTTCTATTGTTCCACTGCTGGATCCTCCCCCAGCCTCCCACTAATGATAATGCGTCCTTCACTGGTCTACACTGATTTCTTTCCAGCGCAGTCAGAGGCTTTTGTTTCCTGTTTCATCATTGATCTGGGTGGCTCTCAGGGCACCGTGTTCCAGAAGCACAGCTCACTCTTGTACATCCGGCTCTGGTCTTGATTCATTATGAGGCTAGAACAGGGGTCATCCTATCGGAGGACCCATCTTCTTGGCCAGAGACACCGTTCCTTTCCTACCTAAGCCATCGTTATCCAAGTCGCTCAAGTGCAGAACGCCACCAAATCGGGAGAAGCGGCGGTTTCCACTGAAGGTGCTGAGCAGAGAAGGCTGCGAGTCAGGTGTCAGTTCATACATCCGAGTGCTCCCACCTTGGTGCAGGGTCATGGTCAGGAATGATACCTTAGACACGACATCTGAAATAGACCACGGAACAGGAGCTGCCACCATCACAAGAATGAAGCGAGGACACAGACTTGCGTGACACAGGCGAAACTATGTCAGATTTGTGAATGCCAAGACTATATATGATCATTGCAAAAGGTGTGGAAAACACCCAAAAAGAGTATGAGGAAGAAAATGTATATAATGCATATATTTGTTTCTGGAGAGTGATATATAAGCACACATACATACATACATTTCCTTGGAGAAGGAAATGACAACCCACTCCAGTGTTCTTGCCTGGAGAATCCCAGGGACGGGGGAGCCTGGTGGGCTGCCGTCTATGGGGTCGCACAGAGTCGGACATAACTGAAGCAACTTAGCAGCAGCATACATACATACACATTTTAATGGGGTTTTTTGCAGATTACAAAACTCCTTTTACAACGTTTTGGTTTTATAATTAATACTATGATAAATGATATTTATCAATTACTATGATCCTTCCCCCTTTATTAAAATAAAATTTAATTTTCTGAGAACAGATTTTTTAGAAGGGATCCATCTAGCATTGGATTTGGGGAATGAATATTATTTTTAAGGCTCTTGCCGTTTTGCCAAACCTCTTACTAGAAAAAGTACATCAGTTTACATTTCACCAGCAGTGTGTGAGTTCCCAGTGTCACCGCCACCTTGCCTTCAAGTATTCTTTTTCATACCACAAATACTTTGTAGCTTTTAATAAGTACCGTAAAATCTCCACTGAATATTTAAACGGCTGTGTGTCGTGGCCACAGTCGGACCCAGAGATCCTGCTGAGCCAGAGGCTGGGGGGAGAGAGTGAGGTGGATAGGCCTAACTCTAATTATTCGTTTACTCAAACTCGCCCTGCAAGGAGGTCAGATATTTCACGTTTCACTCAAATCTGTCCATAGAGCTGTGATTCCCCAACTCTACACTGAAACATTTCGGTGAACTCACGGGTATACTGCAATTGTCTTTAATTTTTGCCGGTAAGACAGTGACATCTGTCTGATGCCACATGACCCGCCTACTGGGGGAGGTCACAGTTTCAACACCAGATCCCTAGAGTCCTTTCAGTGACGTCATATCTTTGCAAAATTGGAGTTTTATCATAACAGGGGTTATTACAATAAAATGCAGGCACCACTGGAAAAGCAGTGCAGGTCAAAATGAGGATGATCCGATGCCAGGGTTTGGGAAGTGGCCCAGTGCCCCAAAGGAGCGGTTAGGACAGAAACACACAGTGTGCAACCTGTTCAGTCACACGGGGCCCCGTGCTGAGAAAGGCCCTGTGCTTGGCTTTAGGCTCTGTTCAGTTCAGTTGCGCAGTCGTGTCCGACTCTGCAACCCTATGACTGACCTGCAGTTCTGGATAATTTAACAGGTTTTTATTTTCCCTGGACCCCTCAAATTACATGGGCAAAATATAAGTAAAAAGAGGAACGTCTGAACAAGGTTGGTGGATTATATCTATATTGATAACACGGTTGTGACACTGGTTATGGTTTGCAAGATGCCATTGGGGAAAACTGGATAAAATGCAACGTGACCTATTATTTTTTACAGCTGCAGGTGAATTTATATAACTGTCTCAAAAAGCATCATTTATATATCACATATATCATGATATATATAATTAACCTTTCTGTTTTATGTTTTATACAGTATTTTATAACAGAGAAAATTACTAAGGCAGTAAAGGGGCCAAGACTAAGAAAATTTGGGATGCTCTAATTCACAGCACTCTGACACCAACAACGGTGAGACAAAATTAGTAATTTGTGTTGCAGGAGTTTAACTAGACTCTGTAACCAAGAGTCACACTACCTAGACTCTGTAACCAAAAAAACAAAAAACAAAAAAATATTGTAGAGTTAGGACACAGCTTTATAACAAGTTGCTGACTTAATTTGTGCATTGAAGCATTTAACCATTCCTTTGCCCAATTCACTTCTGCTTACTATTCAAATACATTATATGAAACAAAAATCTTTCTGAAAAATAATTTGATAGTATGTATTAAAAGCCTTAAGACTGGGCCATCCGACAGTAAACGTTGGCATGTACATATGCAAAAAAAAGTGATACAGGTATCAAAAATCATATTTTAGAATACTTAATGAGAAAATGCTCAAGATAAAATATTAGGTGTGAAAATATATTTCCTTATATTTTCACAAATTTCTACAATAAGCATAATCCACTTTTATACTCTTGGAGGGAATCATTTTTTTGCTAGTTTGTTTTGTTTTTAACTTTCCCATAAAGTAAACAAAATACTGTTTTATTAACATAAACTCTCAAAGTGGACCTGTTCCCGGTGAACTGGTTTATAAAATTTGCTATGTCTCCAAGCTCGGTGGGATAGGAGTTTTAAAAACACACCAAGTTACTTTCACGTGTGATTTTCAACAGATCTCTGAATGTGGATACTGTAAGCTGTATTTTGCATTCAGAGAGTGTAAAAAGTAACTTCCTCCAAGGTAACCCAGGTTGCTATTAATGAGAAAAATAAATGTTCAAACTCAGGTCTGTCTGCCTCCAGATCTCATAACTTTCCCTCCATATGACACGGTCAAGGAGTGGCAGAGCTGTTCATGAAACAGTGACGTTTCATGGCGGGCGACCTACCTTGAGTCGGGGCCCCCACCAGCAGCAGTTGGGTCCGGGTCCCGTTCAGCATCACGTAGCCACTAGCCAGGGAGGTACCCAGTTTCCCCATTGCCTGTGAAACGCAGTAAATCACTACAGTCCAGCTGAGAAACTTTCTCTGTGGTGTCTGCTTCCCTGGGGAGGGAGGGGGCCACCATACCTTGTCTCCGGAAATGGTAAACCAGCTTTGACAGTTTGGCGGAAAATAGCCGTACACCCGTCCAGGGCTCTGTTTCTCATCGCGAGTGCGGAACAAGTGGCCCTGACTGGAAGCAAGCACACTGGGCTTAGGTGCTGGGACACAGGGTACCGCGCTGGGCAGGTGCTCAGGTCCAAGGAAAGATGACCCACATCTTCCCCACTCACAGCACCCCCTCCACCCCATGCTGCTGGTCCTTGTCATCGGTGTGGCGGAGCTTTCAGAATGAACCCCAATATCAAGGCTCTCCAGGTTAAGAGGTTCACATTCTACTTCCCAACTGACAAAATGGGGGTACCTCGTTTGGGGCTGGATTGTGTCCCCCAAAATTCGTATGTTCAAATCCTAACCGCCAATACCTCAGAATGTGATAGCATTTGGAGACAGTCTTTAAAGAGGTAATTAATTATGCTAAAATGAGGTCATCGTGGTGGGGCCCCGATCCAATATGACTAGCATCCTCATAAGAAGAGGGAGGGACACCAGGGATCGATGCACAGAAAAGAGGCTGCATGAGACGCAGGGAGAAGGTGGTTGTAGGTGACAGAGAGGCACCCTGGAAGACAGCAACCCGCTGACATCTTGATCTCAGATCTCTAACCTCTGAAACTGTGAGATCATCGATTCCTGCTGCTTAAGCCACCCAGACAACCCTAGCAAACTAACACAGCTCTCTCTCTCAAACTTATAAAAAGGAACATTTGCAACTTGACCCAGAGTCTTTGCTTTTCCTTGAAGGGTAGGAAATTTCAGAGCCACTTCCTGTGAACCCCACATTCAGTGGGCTCCCCAGGCTTCAGGCACCCAGCCCTTGTGTCACTGGTCCCTGCATCCCACATCAGGGCTCACCTACTGGTGTTTTTCCAGGTCGGGCTTCCAGCCAGGAGCAAAGTCCTGTTGTTGACACTGACACCGTGAAGGGAGTACCCCAACCAAGCGAAGTCCTCCTCGCCTCTCACCATCCAGTTGGCAGCCTCCACATTCAGCTTTTCTGCACAAGACAAGCAGTGCCTTCTGCTTTACGTGGAAAGACTACAGGAATGGCAAGAGTGGCCCTTTGTGTAGGACAATGAGAAATGGGTTCATTGGGCTGTTTTTGCCACAACTCTTATGTCAGCGCCCCAGCATCGGAAATGGGACTGACGCTTCATACAAAAAATACATTTCTAGAGCTAGCCTCTGTGGAGTGGAGGGTGCTGTTTAAAAAGAGGACCTGTTGGGAATGCTCTTGGCAGTCCAGTGGTCAGGACACTGTGTTCTCACTGCTGAGGATCTGGGTTCAATCCCTGCCTGAGGATTCCACAAACTGCGTGCACCCCACCCCCAAAAAAAAGTCCTGTTGGACAGCTGGAGCGTCACTGGGATGCTTGAGTGTTTTCACTCTTCCATTGAGACACTATGAGGGTAACTACTGCCCACCCTCCTCCCCCAACTTTGGATCCAGGTCGACACACTGGATCCTTCTGTATAGTCAGTAAATCTGTCCACATCACTTGCTGGAACATCTGGAAGACTAAGAATGTTAGAGAATTCAGGTGAAACCACACACAACAAGGAAAATAGGACCAAAATCCCTATGCAAGAGAAGGCACCACAGACTAGAGCAGTGGGGGTCTCCACCCACCTCACCCCCACCCCAGCAAGCACTACCTTGGTCACTGTAACTGGAGCCAGAGTAAAACGCAGCCACAATTCCCTTCTGTTTCCCTCCACCTGGAGCAAAAGGGGAGCCAATCACCAGGTCCGGTTCACTATCTGCATTCACATCTGCCGCCAGGAGGGTCCAGCCCAAGTTACAGTAGGTATCCTGAGGAGAAAACGGGAACCCAACCACCTTTAACTCAGCCTTGAGGCAATTAGGATGCAGTGAGCTCTCGTTTTCTGTACCCGGTGAAGGTGGTCAACATACCTGGCAAGAGATGGTGACGTTGGGGGAAGAAGATAGTTGTCCTTGTTTGGAACCAAAGTAGACGTACACTGCACCCTAGACAAGGACAAACCACAGCATGATTGTGAGACTCGCGATCATGAGACCTGGGAATCTTAAACAAGAGCAAGATAAAGATGACTGATGATGAAATAAATCACCAGCAGAGCCCTGGAGGGTCAGGAGCTCAGTTACTGACTGAAGTCAGTGTCCAGTCCATTGCATCAGCCTCTTCCATCAGATTGTTAAGAGTCCCCAAAGCAGAAACTGTCATTTTTATCACAGTCTCCCCCGCATCTTGCTCTGGGTCTGCCATCCATAATTGTTCAACATATTTGCAGAATGAGCTACTCAGCTGCCCACGACCCTTTCAAAGCCCAGCTCAGTTGCTGGCTCTTCCACGAATCCCCACCACCCCAACCCAGCCCATCACTTCTCTCAACACCGGTGCACCTTGTCAGTACCGCTCACTTGCCTTGGGACACAGGCCATACTGTGACGAACCTGTTCCCATCGTACAACTTGCCTCTCTCCATCCCTCCTCCTTCTAGAATCACTTCCTTTCCACGGTGAGCTGAGGACTGAGGACACAGTGATGGATAAGACCAACCTCTACCCTCCCCGAAAGCTGGCCAAGGGGCAACTGTGACACTGCAGTGTGAGGAGCTACAAAGGGGCAGCAGACGACAGAGTCCCCTGCAGCAAGGTCTAGCCCACACTCCCTCCAAGAAGTGACGCGCTACCCCCCACAGGGAAAAAACATGGAAAAGGGTTTTCCAGGTAGAAGGAACTGGATGAGCATGGGTCCTAACACAAGGGCGCCCGATGGGTCTGGATGACAAATTGTTCCCACGACTCAAGAGTTGACGAGAGAAGGAAAGAGGTGAACCCGGCGGGAGAGGGTGATGAAGGGCCTCTGACTCTACAGCCACTCACGATGCTCAGCTACGGTGTGGACTGCGGGGAGGAGAGCCCTGTGGGCCAGAACCCAGGAGCTCTACTCTCAGGGAGGAAAAGAGGGAACGTGCTGGATTCCGTGCCTGAGGGGAAGGATCCAGGGACTCACCTCCCTGCCCCATGACAGGAAGCTGTGGATTAGCTGGAATTTCTGCCTCCCCTCACTATCTCTCAGCATCCCCAGGGGAGGAAAGGAGGGAAGGAGAATGCAGGACTTGGTGGAATTGGGAAATCCCACCTGTGAAGCCAAACCGAGGCCAGGGAGGCAGGAACAGGATCTGCCAGGTAACCTGAGGTCACAACAAGGACCTGAATGGAGAGCCGGGATCATCTCCCCACAAACACTGCCTGGCACCCCTTCTGCCTGCTTCTCTCTGGAGGCTCCATGGGCACCAGCCTCCGCCCCCACTATCCCCCCCTCCCCACCAGCCTCCTTACTGTGTACGTGAGCTTCTCGGAGCCAACCGAGGGGGCTCCCACCGCCAGGTCAGGCACGCCGTCCACGTTAAAGTCCAGCACAGCCACAGCTGAGCCAAACCGACCTGAGGGCTGAGGAGACACCAGTTACTCCCCCTGGGCTGGGCCACAACCTTCCGAAGAGCACACCTCACTCCCTGGGGACCCCATCGAGCACCCAGGACTGAGGAACCAGACTGTAGCCTGCTTGTAACACATCCATGACCCTCCAGATGGCTAGCTCACCCTAAGGATGTTTCTGGCACATCTGTCTGCCTCAAGGGGAAGATAAGGTGCCGGAGAGAAGAATGTAGGTCCCAAAGAGACACAGATGTAAAGAACAGACTGTTGGACTCTGTGGGAGAAGGCGAGGGTAGGATGATTTGAGAGAATAGCATTGAAACATGTATATTAACATATATGAAATAGATCGCCAGTCCAGGTTCGAGGCATGAGGCAGGGTGCTAAGGGCTGGTGCACTGGGATGACCCTGAGAGATGGTGGGGAACACAGGTACACCCATGGCTGATTCATATGAACATATGGCAAAACCACCACAATATTGCAAAGTAATTGGCCTCCAATTAAAATTTTTTAAAAAAGAATGTAGGTCCTTAAAAGCTCTAGGTTTTCAGAAAATGGTCTTGTGTATCCTTGTTAAGGACTAGACTCCTCTTGGAAAGTACCCAAGATAATACTCACTTAACAGCAGCTAATGTCTGTCGAATACGCAAGATGTTCTAGAGCTGTACTGACCAGTGCAGAAGTCACTAGATAAATGTGGCTGTAACATTTAAATTACTTAAGTCAATTTTTCAGTCTCACTGGCCACATTCAAATGTTCAGAAACCAAAACACTGAGTAGCTCCTATACTGAGCAGCACAGCTTTAAAGCATCTCCATCATTACCAAAGTGTCTATTGATTCTGTTGTAAACACTGTTCAAGCATTTTACATGGATTATTAGCCCCTAATTTCATGGTTTACAGATGGAAAACTCAGCCCATTCAGGTATCATTCTCTTCCAAGGTGGGTTTTATAGATCTTCCATCTCCTGGTGTCTGGAATCAGCCTAGATAGACCTAAAGGTAACTCATGAGGTTCTCCTATCCTTTCACAACTTATCTAACAATGAAGAGTCTTGCACAAATGATGCTTGCTACATCACACACACACCCCAGAACCCACATCTCTTGTTTGTTGGTTAATCTCTCTCTTATTTGTTGGTTAATCTCAGATGTGCAATGGCATCTGAGAACACAGCCCCTTTCTACTGGGTGGGGGGAGGCGGGGTGGGTACTTGATAAATGAGAAAAGATTGCCTGGAGATACAAGAAAGCTACAAGCCCCCCTGCAGGGTAACTCATTCCAAGAAAAAGCATAGCATTCTAAAATAGGCAGATGCTTGATGGAATTCCAGCTGAGCTATTTCAAGTTCTAAAAGATGATGCTATTAAAGTGCTGCACTCAATATGCCAGCAAATTTGGAAAACTCAGCACAGGCCACAGGACTGGAAGAGGCCAGTTTTCATTTCAATCCCAAAGAAAGGCAATGCCAAAGAATGTTCAAACTACCACACAATTGCACTCATCTCACACACTAGCAAAATAATGATCAAGCAAGGCTTCTCCAAGCGAGGCTTCAATAGTACATGAACCGTGAACTTCCAGATGTTCAAGCTGAGTTTAGCAAAGGCAGAGGAACCAGAGATCAAATTGCCAACATCCACCGGATCATAGAAAAAGCAAGACAGTTCCAGAAAAACATTTACTTCTGCTTTACTGACTATGCCAAAGCCTTTGACTGTGTGGATCACAACAAACCGAAAAATTCTTAGAGATGGGAATACCAGACCACCTTACCTGCCTCCTGAGAAATCTGTATGCAGATCAAAAAGCAACAGTTAGAACTGGACATGGAACAACAGACTGGTTCCAAATTGGGAAAGGACTATGTCAAGGCTGTATATTGCCACCCTGATTATTTATCTTATATGCAGAGTACATCATGCGAAATGCTGGGCTGGATGAAGCACAAGCTGGAATCAAGATTGCCAGGAGAAATATCAATAACCGCAGATATGCAGATGACACCACCCTTATGGCAGAAACTGAAGAAGAACTAAAGAGCCTCTTGATGAAAGTGAAAGAGAAGAGTAAAAATTTGGCTTAAAACTCAACATTCAAAAAACGAAGATCATGGCATCTGGTCCCATCACTTCCTGACAAATAGATGGGGAAAATAATGGAAACAATGACAGACTTTATTTTGGGGGGCTCCAAAATTACTGCAGATGGTGACTGCAGCCATGAAATTAAGACTCTTGTTCCTTGGAAGAAAAACTACAACCAACCTAGACAGCATATTAGAAAGCAGAGACTTTACTTTGCTGACAAAGGTCCATTTAGTCAAAGCTATGGTTTTTCCAGTAGTCATGTATGGATGTGAGAGATGGACCATAAACAAAGCTGAGTGCCAAGAAACTGATGCTTTTGAACTGTGGTGTTGGGGAAGATGCTTGAGAGTCCCTTGGACTGCAAGGTGATCAAACCAGTCAATCCTAAAGGAAATCAACCCTGAATATTCATTGGAAGGACTGATGCTGAAATTGAAACTCTAATACTTTGGCCACCTGATGCAAAAAACAGACTCATTGGGGAAGGCCCTGATGCTGGGAAAGATTGAAGGCAGGAGGAGAAGGGGAAAACAGAGGATGAGATTGGTTGGATGGCATCACTGACTCAATGGACATGAGTTGGAGCAAGCTCCAGGAGTTGGTGAGGACAGGGGGGCCTGGTGTGCTGTAGTCCACTGGGTTGCAAAGAGTCGGATACGACTGAGCAACTGAACTGAATTTGAGATGTCTATCCTAATCTTCCATTTTATAGATAAGGACCAGAAAGGTTAACTGCAGACCAAGAATGATGGCTACAAGATTCCCATCTCTAGTGCACTCCATAATGTAGCATCTTCCCCATTACTTAAGGACACTGGGAGACAAAGGCATGGAGTTACCTCCTTCCTCACCCCAAGGATCCTGGATGGAGTTTCCCATCCACAGGAAGCCACTGCCTCTCTCACTCCTTGTCTACAGGAGCCCAAAGGATATACTGTTTATACACTGTGGTGTATAAACTTTACACCATAGTCTGACAGGGCAATGGCTTGGTGAAGAAGAAAGAAGCAACAGGAATAGGTTAATTTATTTTGGAGCTTTTTCATGTGGTGTCAGAAGGGCCCAGAAAATGCTGTCCCTGTCCCTCTGGGACTGTGTGATCACATACTCTGCCATCAACTTAGTAACACCTCTTGGACTCAGGGGCTCCTTCCGTCAGAGCTTAAAGCCAAAGTGAAGTCCCTCAGTCCTGTCCAACTCTTTGCAACCCCATGGACTGTAGCCTGCCAGGCTCTTCCATGCATGGGATTTTCCAAGCAAGAATACTGGAGTGGGTTGCTGTTTCCTTCTCCAGGGGATCTTCTTGACACAGGGATCGAACCTGGGTCTCCTACACTGCAGGCAGACTCTTTACCATCTGAGCCACCAGGGAAGACCTATCAGAGCTTAAACTAGATGATAAACCACTGGACTTTTCATTATTTAAAGTATGTTCAGGAGCACCATCCTATTTTTTCACAGCATTAACTCCACGATGAAAGGTTTAGTAGGGTGTCTGGGACAAGTAAAAGTCTGACCCCCAACTCCTTTGATGCTTGATATTTGGAGTTTGCCACCAAAGCCCCCACACTCATCTGTGGTGGGTAACAGGGTTCAATCGGCCCCTCCTTACTTATCCCTCACATAAGGACGAATACCAACGACGTCCAGGAGGAAAACCCTCCAGGTCTCTAGTGCTCCCAAGAGGAACTCGAGCTGCCTTCATATGGAACATCTGTACAGTTGCTGTGGGATTTTTCTGGTAATGAATAACCACTTAAAACAAAGGAATAAAATCCGACCAAAGTCTGGAGTTTAGTTAATAGTAATTTCCCAGTGTTGGTCTGTTAATTTGGACAAGAATGCCATAATTATGTAAGATGTTAACAAAGGGGAAACTGGGTCAATGGTACATGGGAACTCTCTGGACTGTCTTTAAAACTTTTCTGTGAACCTAAAATTCTTCCAAGAGGACGTCCCTGGTGGTCCAGTGGTTAAGAATCCACCTGCCAATACAGGAGACATGGGTTCGATTTCTGCTCCCAGAAGATTCCACATGCTTGAAGCAACTAAGCCCGAGTGCTACAACTACTGAAGCTCGTGCCCCCTAGAGCCCGTGCTCTCCAACAAGAGATGCATGCATGTGTCTCACTTGCAATCGCATGGATTATAGCCCATAAGACTCCTCTGTCTATGGAATTTTCCAGGCAAGAATACTGGAGTGGGTTGCCACTTCCTCCTTCAGGGGATCTTCCCAACCCAGGGATCGAGCCCACGTCTCTTGCAATGGCAGGCAGATTCTTCACCACTGAGCCACCTGGGAAGCCCCACAATGAGAAGTCCACACACCTCAACTAGAGAGTAGACCCTGCTTACTGCAACTAGAGAAAGCCTATCCACAGCAATGAAGCTCCAGCACAGCCAAAAATAATTTTTTTTAATTTTTTAAATAAAATTCTTACAAGATAAAAAATATTTATATTAAAAGAAAACACCCCAACAAAACAAAACAAGGTTTTATATTATCATATTATCAAGACATCACATCTTGATTGGTTATTCAAAGGCACTCAATAGTAGGGGTATTTCGGAAGGTGTCGGACAAACCACTAAAAGATAAAGAGACAATGAGATCAATGAAGTGAACATGCTTTTCAAAATAAAAGTCACTCCACAGATGCAGGCCCCGGGCTGTTTGTTACTATCATCAATCTCGCCATTGGACATTTATCCTGGAGAGTGTGCCGGGAAAGGCAGGCAGTGACTTATCAACTTTGAAAGGGAAAATATGAGATGCGGCCTCACCTGGAAACCCTCCAGGATCCCGTGGGCCTCCTTGTCCAGGTCCAGGTCGACAGGGGGCAAGCCCAGGTCATTGCCATAGATGAGGTACACACGCCCCACGTGAATGCGGCCTGGGTGGCTGTAGCCAGGGGCGCCCACCACCAGGTCACCATATCCATCCTGGTTGAGATCAGCCGACGTCATCGCCCTGTAAGAAGAAGAGGGAACCCACTGCAGCGTCTACTGAGAGCTCTGGGCAGAACTGTCTCCTGTTCCACTCTAGACTCTAGAGTCTAAATTCCGCTCATTGGTTTTTCCATCCGAAAATATTCAGAGGTTACATTCACCACTGAGGTTATATTGTTTGCGGGATTCAGTCTTGTTCTCTGGAGGGAAGAAACAAAGCCGAAATTGAACAAATCAAGGCCTCTGAGCATTTCTGGACCACAGAACCTGAACACACAAAAAGCACCCTCACAAAGCTTCTTGTTCTACATGCAAAACCCAGAGCAGACAAAGCACAATTCCGGGCTCCACCTGAGAACAGAGAGGAAATCCACCTTGGGCCAATGGCACAGATTGTTTTACAACTGGCTCGATTCATCTCAGTTTGTCACCTGATCAAAGACAAGCTGGTGGTAAGTAGACCACTTTATTTCTACCAGAGCTACACAGAATGCCTTATATTGGAAAAAATTAGAGACTTAGTGGATGTTTCTAAATAAGAGTCTATGACCTGCTGGTTAAAGAGAGGGACAAACTGAGTCAATTGTTCAAATGTCTCGTTTAGGGCTGGAATGACCAAGTCATTTATTTATTTTGGCTCTGATGGCCACATAAAGAATAAATAGCAGGGACTGCTCTGGTGGTTCAGTGCTTAGGACTCCACCTGCCAATGCAGGGGACATGAGTTCGATCCCTGGTCCCAGAAGATTCCATATGCCGCAGGGCAACTAAGCCAGTGCACCACAAATACTGAGCCCACGTACTGCAAGTACTGAAGCTCCCATGCCTAGAGCCCCTGCTCTGCAACAAGAGAAGCCACGGTAATGAGAAGCCTGCACACCATAACAAAGAGCAGCCCCCACTTGCTGCAACTAGAGAAAGCCTATGAAGACCTAGCATAGGCAAAAACAATTTTAAAAAAAAGAAGAAGAAGAAACAGCAGAAGAGAGGAAAAAGAGAAGAGCAGTTTCTAATGGGTGTGACGCCTGGTGGATGGGGTCAGACACACACCATGGAGACACTGCTGGTCTGTATTCCCAAGGTGGGACTCTGGCCAGTAATGGCCCCCACGAAGGAGCTCTGTGCTGCACCCCTCTCCATGTGGCAAGGAGCCCAGCAGAAGGCCCTCATTTGGATTTTCAGGAAGGCGGCCAAGAAGAGCCATTCATTATTCACAAATGAATGGCCAGTAAAGACAGCACTCACCCCCCATTCTTTGTGCTGGAGCTGAATACATTAGCAGCCTGAAGAGGAAGGGCTGTTGATTTATTGTTCCAAGGAAATTGCAACGTTATTTGTATTTTAAAAGTGTGATTTTTAAAAAGACACTTTATAAAAACCTCCCCCCAAAATAGTCACTTTTACATCCTTGGGCTGTTTGGTTGTGAAACAGAGTCCCCCTAAAACAAAGCTCCCTTATCAAGTTTATGATTAATCTCTCTATCCAAACCTTTATTCCCTTCCTTGTGCCCTCTGACCTCAGTCCTGTGCTGCTGCTGCTGCTAAGTCGCTTCAGTCGTGTCCGACTCTGTGGGACCCCATAGGCGGCAGCCCACCAGGCTCCCCCGTCCCTGGGATTCTCCAGGCAAGAACACTGGAGTGGGTTGCCATTTCCTTCTCCAATGCATGAAAGTGAAAAGTGAAAGTGAAGTCGCTCAGCTGTGTCCGACTCTTAGCAACCCCATGGACTGCAGCCTACCAGGCTCTCCCGTCCATGGGATTTTCCAGGCAAGAGTACTGGAGTGGGGTGCCATTGCCTCCTGTGCTAACTGAACACTAATCAACCGGAGCAAGATGACTAAAACCACTACTGTCCATAACACTGTTAATGTACTGTAGTTGGTATTGCAGATGTCATCATTAACGTACAAACACAGCTTGTTTCTTCAGGGCAGGATAAGCTAACAGATCCCCAAACCATGGCTGGAGAATTGCAAACCAGAAACATCCTGACCCCTAAAGTTATGATTAAGAAATGTCACAGGACATTGATCCCAGCTTCCTTGGTCTTCCCCTTTAAAACACTCTAACTCAAAGACCAAATTGGAGTGGACCTGAGGCTTATCCCCATCTCCCTTGCTTGGTGCCCTGCAATAAACGCTGTGCTTTCCTTCACCACAACCTGCTGTCAGTACACTGACTTTGCTGTGCAGCAGGTGATGGAAACCTGAGTTGAGTTTGGTAACAGCTGTTCTTTAAAAATCAGAGCAACCCCTAAAATTCTCTTTATTATTGTGGTGTTCCAGGCTTTTGCCTTATGAAGTTATAATAGTCCTGTCAGTATAATAGCCACCTACTTTTATCCTAATGTCATTAGATGCCCAAAAATGTGTAATAATCTATCTCCAAAAAACACTGAAGTTTTAAAAATATTCTATAAAGTGATAGTTTCTTGCTGTGGTTATTTAATAAAGTCAAACTTCCTTATATTTAAACATATTTTTTGGTCAGAATCAATCATCAAAAAGTCTACAAACAATAAATGCTGGAGAGGGTGTGGAGAAAAGGGAACCCTCTTCCACTGTTGATGGGAATGTAAATTGATACAGCCACTATGGAAGACGGTATGGAGATTCCTTAAAAAACTAGGAATAAAACCATCATATGACCCAGTAATCCCACTTCTAGGCATATATCCTGAGGAAACCAAAACTGAAAAAAGACACTTGTACCCCAATGTTCATTGCAGCACTATTTAATAGCTAGAACATGAAAGCAACCTGGATGTCCATAGACAGATGAAAGGATAAAGAAGTTGCGGTACCTATGCACAATGTAATATTACTCAGCCATAAAAAGGAATGCATTTGAAGCAGTTCTAATGAAGTGGATGAACCTATTATGTATTAGATAGAATGAGCCTATTATACAGAGTAAAGTAAGTCAGAAAGAGAAAGATAGATATCGTATAATAACACATATATATGGACTCTAGAAAGATGGTGCTGAAGAATTTATTTGCAGAGCAGCAATGGAGAAACAGACATAGAAAGCAGACCTATGGACACGGGGAGAGGGGAGGAGAGGGTCAGACATATAGAGAGAGTAACATGGAAACTTACATTACCATATACAAAATAGATAGCCAATGGGAATTTGCTATATGTCTCAGGGAACTCAAACAGGGGCTCTGTATCAACCTAGAGGGGTGGGACAGGGAGGGAGATGGGAGGGAGGTTCAAGAAGGAGGAGACATATGTATACCTAAGGCTGATTCATATTGAGGTTTGACAGAAAACAACAAAATTCTATAAAGCAATTATCCTCAATTGAAAAATAAATAATATTTTTTTAAAAAATCAAGGCTTAACAAAAAAACATTTTTAATCAATTTTAAGGAGATAGTTTTATCTTTAGCATAAATTAAGCAATAAATTCACGTTTTTGTTGATGAATTGATTGGAAAATGAAGTGTTACCAGGTACCATGTTAAACATTTGTGAATGACCGCTTGAAATCAATACTGATGAAAATATTCAGGAATTAGATATATTCATACCTACCAACCAAGCCTCGTGTAGGGAAGGGACAAGTAGTAAGATGCTGAGGGGCTAGAAACATGTGTCAGTGGCTGAGAGCTGCCAATAAACATCTCACGTATGCTCCTCTCCAAAGACTTGTACATGAAGGATAAGGAATCCTGAAATTAAATGATTACAGACAGAAAAAGACACAGCATAATCAACAAAGTTACCACTTCGTGTCAAAGGCATTAGACTTTAAGGAATAAGTTTGAGCTTTTTTTTTTAATATCTATTTATTTCCTTGGCTGCACTGAGTCCCAGTTGGGGCACGCAGGATCTTCAGTCTTCATTGCAGCACGTGGGTCTTTAAGTTGCATCATCTGAACTCTTAGTTGTGGTATGTGGGACCCAGCCCCCTGACTAGCGATCAAACCCAGGCCCCTGGGAGCACAGAGTCCCAGCCACTGGATCACCAGGGAAGTCCTAAGAAACAAGTTTGCACAAGTGCTGAAAAATAACTTATTGACTCCTATCAACCTGAAAGGAGACTTAAGACTGGAAATTACGAGAGTGAAATCACACCCGTAATATATGCTCAGGGATGGGAGTTATAGCCTAAAGGTCAGGACCATCACGAGAAGAAAGAGTCAGTTGAGATTAACCTGAACCAACCAAGTTAGGATAGTCTATTAATGTGCAGAATGTAACTGAACAAAACAATTGTTAAAAAATAAAAAGTTTTTAGAAGGTAAGTCCACTCAAATCTAGAACTATAAATATATTTGTGTATATATATCTGCCTTTTCTCCCCGCAAACAAATGAACTGGAATGCCACCACGATGCCAGAAACCCTCC
The DNA here is from genome assembly GCF_023091745.1 of Budorcas taxicolor. NCBI lineage: Eukaryota > Metazoa > Chordata > Mammalia > Artiodactyla > Bovidae > Budorcas > Budorcas taxicolor. The sequence continues at coordinate 27,546,686 of NC_068920.1, forward strand.
CAACCATATTCAGGTTGAGAGCCTGCTGGATTTGCTTCGAGTCCCAAGAAGCTGGGAAGGCATGAGGGGTCACGTGTGGAGGGCTGGAAGCTGTGTGCAAGAGAAATGGGGGGGTGGGGGGTGGGCAGCAAGCCCCCCAGCTTAGGGTGCTGAATTGTTCTTAGTGTGGTTACTGCGGACACACAAACACAGGCCAGAGTGGCCCCAAGCAAACTGGTCAGGCACTGGATCCATCCAAGTTCAGGGAACACAACTCAAAATCCACCCCAGGTGACATAAGATCAAATGAGAACTGTCGGCTGCCCCAGAGCAGGTTCAGCTCAGAGCTATGGGGCAGCCCTGGACGCCCAGGCTCCAGAGAAGCACAGCTTAGAAGGGCCCTGCAGGAAGGGACTCAGCCTTCTGTTTTTCCAGTCTAACCTCTCTGGCAGGTCGCCCCCGGATTGCTCACCTGAAGCCCACTTCTGGCTTCCTCTTTCATTCAGAAATCACCATGCCAGGCATCACGCCAGGCCTTGGGAATGTAAAGTCCTTCTCTTACACAACTTTTCCTTTTGTGAAGGAGACAGATACAAATAACTGCAGCACGCATGATGTGTGTTTGGACAGAGCTTCCTGGTCTAAGTCTCGGTACAACCATTTGCAGAACTCACTGCAAAATGAAAATGCAGAGCTGCTTGTTCAAAAGTTATTAAAAATTTGACCCTCCTCTCCACTGCTGGTGAGAATGAAAATTGATACAACCACTATGGAGACAAGTATGGAGTTTCCTCAGAAAAGTAAAAAATGGATTTATTATATGATCCAGTAATCCCACTCCTGGGCAAATATCCAGAGAAAACCATGAATTCAGAAAAATACATGCACACCAATGTTCATTGCAGCACTATTTACAATAGCCGAGATATGGAAGTAACCTAAATGTCCATCGACAGAAGAATGAACAAAGAAGATGTGGTGTGTGTGTACATATATATTTACACACACACACACACACAATACTACTCAGCCATAAAAAAGAACGATATAATGTCATTTGCAGCCAGATGGATGGACCTAGAGGTTATCATACAAAGTGAAATAAATCAGACAGAGAAAAACAAATATCATATGATATCATAAGTGGAAACTTCAAAAAATGATACAGGGAACTTATTTACAAAACAGAAACGGACTAACAGACTTTGAAAACAAACTTACAGTTACCAGAGGGGAAACAGTGTGGAGAGAGAAAATTAAGAGTTTGGAATCAACCCATACTCACTGCTGTATATAAAATAGATAATCAACAAGGACACAGGGAACTCAATACTCTGTAACAATCTATACAGGAAAAGAATTTGAAAAAGAAAGGCTATATATATATATATGCATAACTAAATCACTTAGCCATATACCTGAAAGTAACACCACACTGTAAATCAACTATACTTCAATATACAATAAAATTTATATTTAAAAAAGATAAGAATTTTAAGGCAATAACAGCAGAACATTAAACCAAATATGGGGAGGGACTTCCCTGGTAGTTCAGTAGCTAAGACTCCATGATCCCAGTGCAGGGGGCATCAGTTCAATCCCTGGTCAGGGAACTAGATCCCCCATGCTGCAATAAAGATCGAGTGCAGCCAAATAAACAAATATTTAAAAACTTTAAAATGAATAAATAAGCCAAGTAGGGGGCCCTGCTAAGCATGACAAAGGGCACCTTCTACATGACTGCACAGGCTGCACACCGTGAAGGAGGCTCTACTGGGACCCTCACCCAGGTCACAAAATCGTTTAAACCCTTCTCTACAATCTGACGCCAACTTCCCTTCCCAACTCTCACAAGTACTTTGATTTCTTGTCTTGTGTTCCAGGCAAATAAGACTGCTCAAATTTCCAAACATCCTGAAACTTTCCTAACCCATTACCAGAAATACTTGCTCAGTGACGAAAAACGATTAGTTGGTTACTATTCAAGACCTAACTCAGATTCCAGCTTCTGCATGAAACATACTATTCAAGGCCTAACTCAGATTCCAGCTTTTGCATGAAACCTTCTCTGATGGCAGCTACATAATTTTTTTTTAATCTGATAGGTTGTGTCTCTCCTCCCACCAACCATGGTATTAGTTGCATCTTCCTTAGAAATGGTTAGTTTTGTATTTATAACCCCATTAGACTAAAATTTTCTAAACATCAGAGACTGTTTCCCTTTCATCTTCTATCCCCCCACCAGAATGGCTGACACTTAAGATAATCTCGTGGAGGAACTTGATAGGCAGTGGTATTCCCTTGGTGTGGGGCTTTGCACTATGAACCTGCAATACTGCTGACACATTTTGCATTAAGGAGAGAGCAGGAGTGACCCAAGGGCCACCTTGAGCTCCACTGGGCTTTCCAAAGGCCACTGAGGTTCAGACCTTCGTCATAGGATGTCTCCAGAACAAACCAGACTTGAAGACCAAGAATACTTGTAAGCCTGGCTCATGCCCAGGTGACTTTCAATGAACAATTAAACAGCCAGTGATCCTACAAAACACAGTATCACAGGAAGCACACTGCACCTCTCCATTAAAAGCAGAAAATTCTTACCATGGTCCAGGAATCCACACTAAAGAAGACTCCTCTTTTGGTATAGTTTATATGCTTTCCAATAGTTTTAGTTAGGGCTGCAGTCACATTTTTATGAAAACCATTTTTCTGTACTTTTGAGCTGCTAGAGAGAGAGAGGAATGAAATAGTTAAGACTGAGGAAATAGCAACTCACCCTGAATAACTGAGTTAAGATGTAATCAAGTTAACCCCAGGTTAAAAGGTCATAAAATTTTAACATCTGCAAGTTTAAGGAACAGCAACACAAAAAGGAAATTTTTAGAAAAACTTCTATAGGATATTCCACAACACCTTTTAATAAACCCATTTCTAAGGTTGAAAAAGCCAGTCTTTACAAAAATATTTTCATTAGCCTCAAAGTTCTATAAGTGTATGAGTTTGGATTCTTTCCAGATTACTGAAAAAAAAAAATCAGAAGTTAAATCAACATATTCATATTAATGACCCAGAAATGGTCATAGCTATTCAGGAAACTGGTATGCAAGTGGACTGATTTTGCTTTAAAGACATAGGAGAATTAATTATACAATAAAAATACATTTTTAAATCATATGTTTTAACAAGTCTACATATCAGATGCCTAAAAAGGCAGGCAGGTTTCAGAAATGCTTACAGATAGGCCACAGATGAACAAAGAGGGCCTAAGATATCAGCCAGTGTAGGGACCCCAACAATCTAGAGTTCTTAAACCCAACCTAAAGACATTCAGTTATCTTAAAATGAAACTTACCTAATTCGAATAATTTAAACAGTGTGGGCTTACCTGAACTCTTTTTTGCACATTTTCAATTCTCTTGAAGCTCTGAACTCTCTCCTTAGCATCTTTTATTGCAATGATTTTCTTTTTGAGTATCTAACACTTGCTCACCCTTAAATATCTTGGCTGAAGCATCAACTCTTCACAGGAAGTCTCCTGTGGCTGAGTTAGGACACTCTGTGGTACATTACATATCCATACTCCCAGAGTTGTGGTATGTGCGTGAATGGATAGAAAGCAATTACCACCTGAGTGCCCAGTGCTTGCGCTTCCTAACGCTCAAGGGTACCGACAAGTTCTCGTTCAGTGCCCATCTATCTGGCCACCTGCCAGGCCATCCATCCTGAGAGCAGAAGCTGTTTCTGTCTCATTCACAATGAGGTCTCTAGACGCCTAAACTAGTTCCTGGTGAGGAGGAAATATCATAATTTGTTCTAGCTTATTAGTAATATAATATTTATAGGGCTAATATAGTTATCACATACATGAATAAATGGTTGGTACCCAACTCCAGCAGGGAACACCACCCCTTAGGGTACAAATCAGATCCTCTGGCTCTTTTCCTCAGAAACTAGCTGAAAGGGCTTCTCCCCACCAGTATCACTGATGATTACTTTTTCAGGGAAGAATACGGTCACAGTTTACGAGTAATGGCAATAATGGTGATGATAATAATATGATTAGCTATCATTTACTAGTTAGTGAGCAACTTGGTAATGTGGTTTGCTGTTTTGTTTAGTCACTAAGTCGTGTCCAACTCTTTTGCAACCCCATGGATTGTAGCCCGTCAGCCTCTTCTGTCCGGGGGATTTCCCAGGCAAAAATACTGGCGTGGGTTGCCATTTCCTTCTCCAAGGTATCTTCTTGATCCAGGGCTCAAACCCACGTCTCCTGCATCTCCTGCACTGGCGTGCAGGTCCTTTACCACTGGCACCACCCTGGAAACCCAACTAAGGTGGTAATTGCTTCTATCCATTCACGCACATACCACAGCTCTGGGAGTATGGATATGTAATTTTTACAATTTGCCAGAGGAAGCTGCAGCTCAAAAAATAATTAGGCAACTTGTTTAAAAATCACACAATGGCAGCCCCGGAGCTGGAACCTCTGTCTACAAAGCCCATGCTTTCAGAGTCTACTGAGCACCCCTCTGAGTGAGATGCTTTTTTTCTGTGAGTCATTTGGGAATCCACTTACCCCTGGGTGTTGTTTTGTTGACCGCCACATGTGATGAACAGAGGGTTCTCAGGGAGGTCGCAGTTACTAGGGAAATAGCCAGATGAGTTAGGTGTTTTTCTACCTTCTTTTCAAGCATGAATTTTTCTGAGAATCAGTGTCACATTTCAAGCCATCTCCCCAAAGTCTTAGTGTAGAGGTGTTTATGACTTAGCCAGACAGGACTGGTGAAGGGCCTGAGTCCTACTTGATCAGGGTGGATAGGCAGGTGGTAGCATGGTAACACAGGCCACCCCAAACCCCTGGTCACCCCCAGACTCAGCTTCCCCCTTCCCTCCCAATTCCATCTGCTGAGTTCTCCCTGCTGACAGGAACCATCTCAGAGTTAGAGACTGAAAGAAAATCACTCCCAACTGTGTCACCTTCTGCCCATCGATGTCTGGTGTTATAATTTCTCAGTCTCATTCCTTTCAAAGCTAAATTTTTTAAAATTGCCTGGTGGGGATTTCCCTGGCTAAGACTTCACACTCCCTGTGCAGGGGGCCTGGGTTCGATCCCTGGTTGGGGAACTAGATCCCACATGCTGTAACTATGATCAAAGATCCTGAGTGCCACAACTAAGACCAGTGCAGCCAAATAACTTTTTTTTTTTTAATTTTTAAAATAAAATTCCCTGGTGTTCCAGTGGCTAGGACTCTGCACTTTTGTTGCTGTGGGCCCAGGTTCCATCCCTGGTTGGGGAACTAAGATACCATAAGCCACTGGGCACAGCCAAAAAAAACAAATAAAAATAGCTGCAGCACCTCTAACCTTTGCTTTAATAAAAATTAAAAACAAAAATTTACAAATTCAATAATTAAGTAGGTAGCTAAGTCTCCCTTTTTACAAGTAAAAAGGCTCTGATAGAATGTAAGATGTGAACTTTCTCCCTAACACTGAACAGACGCACTAAGAGAGTGGGGATGATTACATAAGAGTTTATTCTAGGATGAAGACTATCTGGAGGGAGAGGAAGACTGGAAAACCCCATGGACAGAGGAGCTGCCACAGACCCTCTTTCCCCCTGCTGGCTGATGCTTAAGCTGTCCTTTCCCTGCAGAAGGTCTGCCTCCAGTGGTCCCTATCCAGACCCAGCCCTACCCTGCCCAGTTCAGCAGCATGGGAGGGGCTCCATCCTGAGTGGTGTGGTTGGAAATGGGTTCTGAGAGAACCTCGGTTCCCTCAGACCATGAACAGATCCTGTGAGAGCCGAAATGTCTAATGTTGCAGTTGGAACTGGGGACAAGACCAGTCTACCCTGGTCTGCATCTGAGTCTCTGGTTGACATTCATCCTGGGTGTGCTGGGGCAGAGCAGAAAAGGAGCTGGAGGTTGAGATGCTCTCCCATCGGGGCTGCATGTCAGATTCCAACAGAAGGCTGTGCCTTACAAATGCCTTCATTTCTGACTTTCTTTTGGAGTATGGGCCTTAAGTGAAATGTCCTCTGAAACCCTGGAGCCTTGAGAGCTCAATCAGGGTGGAGAGGAAAAGATGGCTGTATCGACTGCTGGAGCTTGGGGAGGTGGGCATCCCAGCCCACAGCATGGGGTCTCCCAAAAGAAACAGATGTTGCACAGCTGGTGAAGCGGATTCCTTCCCACTTGAGCCATTTCTCCCAGGTCATGAACTTGGCAGAATGTACCTCTCCATCCCTAAGACAGGAGAGACATCAGCAAACCCAACCAGATGGGAGTGAGTTGGAGTTTTGAAGTGACAGTTTTCATTCTTCCCCTGCTTCCTTAGGGCATGACAGCACTTCCTGAGACTTTGTCCTCATTTGATCAACTGAAAAACCTGGGAGTTATGATGGGGATGGAATAGCAACTCAGGGAGTGACTGGCAGAAGAAAGAGTAAGAATTCACCTGGTCCCATTCTTTAACATGTAACTTGTCAGATGGTAAATATTAGTGGACCAAAACGCCATATCTTCCAGCCCTCCTAGGAAGTATTCTTGAAATTGTTCCACCAAAAATGGGGATTTTCCAGAATAAGTGGGATAAAGCTATGGCAAAGAGAAAGAAAAATAATCTAATAACTGAATCAAGTGCTTCTCATGGTATCTATAACACTTTCAATTCAGATTTTGAAGAATATTTACCTTGGAAATAGCTAACATCTCCGCATACCTGCAACATAAGCAATAATTTAGACTGTAAGTTGTGATTTCCACGAAGAAATGAAACGAATGAAGAAAAAGTTCCAGCAACAGGTACCCACTATCACGCAACTGACTTTGAACAAGCAAAATCCATAAATCCAATACCCACACTCAGGCAGCTAAAGCATCAGAAAGTGTGTTAAGGAAGTCACAATAAAATCACTTGCAAATATTCCTCCAGTTACACTTACATTTCCAAGAACTGAAGGTATGAACAGTCAACAATGGCTCTTTTGGTGATGACTACTCGGCCGTAGAGTTCTTTATAAATTCCCAGGAGATCTTCAACAGGCACATACCTGAGAAAAGCATTAGAATCAAATAAGGGCTGTTTTGATTCTGAAGTTCAAGATAACAACAGTCACAGCAGCTACCAGTGATTCCAGGATTAATAGGTGCCAGACACCATGCAAAGGACTTTACATGCATTATTCATTTAATCTTACCAACAACCCTGGGTGATTGATACTATCACAGTCCTACTTCACATACAGGAGACTAAGGCACAGTTCAATAATTTGCCCAAGGCTGCAGAGCAAATGACTGGAACCCTAATCAAATATTTATACAAAGATAAGAAACTATGAGTAGCTCACAGAGTCAACAAAAGGGTCTGAAATGTAGTACTTGAGTGCAACCTCAAAAATGACAGAATGATCTCAGTTCATTTTCAAGGCAAATCATTCAACATCGCAGTAATCCAAGTCTATGCTCCAAACACTAATGCCAAAGAAGCTGAAGTTGAACAGTTCTATGAAGACCTGTAAGACCTTTCAGAACTAACACCAAAAAAAAAGATGTCCTTTTCATCATAGGGGACTGGAATGCAAAAGTAGGAAGTCAAGAGATACCTGGAGTAACAGGCAAGTTTGACCTTGGAGTACAAAATGAAGCAGAATAAAGACACAGTTTTGTCAAGAGAACATCTAGTTTTGTCAAGGGAACATCTAGTTTTGTCAAGAGAACATCTAGCAAAGACCCTTTTCCAGAAATACAAGAAAAGACTATACATGGACATCACTAGATGGTCAATACTGAAATCAGATTGATTATATCTTTGAAGCTGAAGATGGAGAAGCTCTATATAGTCAGCAAAAATAAGAGTAGGAGCTGACTGTGGCTCAGATCATGAGCTCATTATTGCAAAATTCACGCTGAAATTGAAGAAAGTAGGGAAAATCACTAGACCATACAGGTAAGACCTAAAGCAAATCCCTCATGAATATACAGTGGAAGTGATGAATAGTTTCAAAGGATTAGATCTGGTAGACAGAGTGCCTGAAGTACTATGAATGGAGGTTCGTAACACTGTACAGGAGGCAGTGACCAAAACCATCCCAAAGAAAAAGAAATACAAGAAGGCAAAGCGGTTGTCTGAGAAGGCTTTACAAATAGCCAAGGAAAGAAGAGAAGCAGGAGAAATATCAACAACCTCAGATATGCCGATGATGCCACCCTAATGGCAGAAAGTCAAGAGGAACTAAACAGCCTCTTCATGAGGGTGAAAGAGGAGAGTAAAAAAGCCATCTTAAAACTCAGCATCCAAAATACTAAGATCATGGCATCTGGTCCCATCACTTCATGGCAAACAGAAGTGGGGAAAGTGGAAGTAGTAACAGATTTTATTTTCTTGGGCTCAAAAAATCACTGCAGATTGTGACTGCAGCCAGCCATGAAATTAAAAGATGTTTGCTCCTTTCCTCCTTCAAGGAAATCTGTGACAAACCTAGACAGCATATCAATAAGCAGAGATATCACTTCGTTGACAAAGATGCATATAGTCAAAGCTGTGGTTTTTCTATTAGTCATGTACAGATGTGAGACGTGGATCACAAAGAAGGCTGAGTGCTAAAGAATTGATGTTTTTGAGTTGTGGTGTTGGAGAAGACTCTTGAGAGTCCCTTGGACTCCAATGAGATCCAACCAGTCAATCCTAAAGGAAATCAACCCTGAACATTCATTGGAAGGACTGATGCTGAAACTGAAGCTCCAATACTTTGGCCACATGATGCAAAGAGCTGACTCACTGGAAAATACCCTGATGTTGGGAAAGACTGAAGGCAAAAGGAGAGGGGGGTGGCAGAAGATGAGATGTTTAGATAGCATCACCGACTCAATGGCCATGAATTTGAGCAAACTCCAGGAGACAGTGAAGGTCAGGGGAGCCTAGCATGCTGCAGTCCATGGGGTCACCAAGAGTCAGACAGGACTTAGTGACTGAACAACAACATATAAAAGGAATGTTTAGTTTTGTGAATTCCAAGAGCAATAGAAGATATTTTTATTCTTTCGAGTTGCATCATTCTCAGGAATCATTTTTTAAAAACGCTCCAAAATAACCCTTCATCCCAACATCCTACTTTCAGAATATACAGCGGTAGGTAGTAAAAGAGAAGTCTAAGTCAAGTTTTTGATTCAGAGGTATTAGTTATTTCAGTTGGAGGAAGAGCCACATTTTAAAAATTAAGTTTATACTGTTATCTTTTATCTTTAAGAAACCTTAGATTATACCAGATATAAATATAAATACAAACAAACTTAATTTAGTGTATCTATAAGAAGGAATCTATTGAGATGTCCATTTTTTACTTTACAAGCACACCAGAATGATCTTCTGCATAAATATAGCTTAGAAGTCTAGCAGAAAGCCTAACAAAAATATTTTTTGAGATGAATCACCAAGTTAGCAAGAAAGTGAAATTTTCCAATGGCCCAAAATAAGTTGGAGCTGGAAACTTTGGCAGGTAAGTGAGTGGGAAAGCCAGTTTTTGCCCTGAAGACATCTGCTAAACCTGGGAACCTAGGAGATTTCTTTTTTTTTTTTTTTTTGGATAGTTGTGTGGCATACAAGAGACGAGAGCTAAAGTATAGGAATCACCCAAAGTGGGCCATTTCTCACAGGAAACTCCTCATTAAAGGCTATACCTTCTGCATGAACATTAGCCAGAAATAAATCCAACATGCTAACAAAGACAGCAAAGAAACCTCTGTCTTCATCTTGGAAATGGATAGAGAGAGGGAAAGCTGTCTTGCCCCTAGAATCAGTAACCACTACCCAGCCCTACAAATGTTTGGTCTTGCATTCATGCTATCTGCGTAGTAAGAAAAACTTCTAGGGTTGAATATCATTTAAATGTGGTCCCAGTTAATGATGCCTTGAGGTAGCCTGCAGAATGCAAGACAAGCCTTCCCTGGAGAAATACAACTGTAACTTAAGCCTTGAGGAATTCAAGCACCACTGAATAAAACTGAAAGAAGACCAGATCCTGGATGATGCGCAATGTGAAATGGGCATCTCACCCAGTGCAGAGCACCCTGTGTGGAGAGTCGGTGGAGAACCTCAGGTCCCTGCTGCCGCCACCTCTTCCTGGGGCATCCAAAGGCCAGTTGTCCTCAACTGCCTTGAGAGTGACCTGTTGGTTCTGGGTCTCCCTTAGTTCTGAGGCAGCTGGACCAGGGATGGGAATGGACAACTTGCCAGGCCCCCAGCTCTAGTTCTTTTTTGTTCCGTAAGCATTCCTCCCTGCTTCCAGCTCTCCATACTCAGAGACTAAGACTGAGGGACAGAGTCACGTCACCTCCCATCTGTTTAGTAAACATGTGAAGAAACAACAACAAGAACAGTGTATCCAACAGTAATATCTGATAAATCAGACTGGAAGGCAGCAAGTATTGTAAAATATAAAGACAGCCACCAGATAGAAAGTTCGATTCATCAGAAAGACATGAGATTTGAAAATGTAAATATACTTAACAACATATGTTCAAGTACATGTATAGCAAACTTTGACCTAACTACAAGGAGAAATTGAAAAATTTCATCATCATAGAAGATTTTTAAATGAATTTCTCAATAATTGTGAGACTGTCCAGATAAAAGTAGTAAGATTATATTATTTAAAACTTATGAATCTTCTGATTTGAGCAGTACATTTAAAAAGCTTGAGCTAATACATATATATATATAGTGTTAAACCACAAATTGGAGAATTAACATTCTTTTCAAGTACAGATGAAAAATTAATAATAATTAAATAAATGCTAATAGATAAAAATTAATCATTTGGTAGACCTTAAAGTCAAGACTCAAAGTTCACAGGAACCAAAGAGTAGAAGGAAAAAACAAATATAAGAAAAAGTAATAAAAGAGAAAAAAACCATATAGTATTAATAGAAAGGATCAATAAAGCCAAAAGTTTTTCAATAATAAAACTGAAAAATATTAGCCATGATTAATTGTTTGAAAACATAAGAGAAGGCATAATAAATAACAATTATACCAAACGAACAGAAGTACAAGAAAAATGAGGGGGAAAAAATGAAGATATTATGAACTCCCTTATGCCAAAATGTATGGAACTCATGTACCCCCATGGTAGATTCATGTCAATGTATGGCAAAACCAATACAGTATTGTAAAGTAAAATAAAGTTAAAAAGTAAATAAATAAATAAAAAGAAAAGTCCTAGAAAAATAATAAAACTCTTTAAGAAGAAACTGAAAACCAGTACAGTCCTAAAACCAAAAGTCACTACTTTTTAAAACATCTGGCTTTATAGATGAGTTCTACCAAACATTCAAGAAATCAAAGTTATAATCTTACACAAACTTCCAGAAAACAGCAAAGGAAGGTATACTCCTCACCTGATTTCATGAATCAGGTGAGGAGTATACATTTGAAGAAAAGTACATTCCTTCAAGGTACATTTGAAGAAAAAGGACAGGTTGGGAAATCAGCCCTGATAGATGTCAAAATGCATTAAAGCTGTCTTAGTTTTAAAACTCAGTATGGCTCAGGAATAGTCAATTAGACCAATAGAACATGATAGAAAGCCCAGAAACTGACCCACATACACTTGGAATTTTATGTCAGAGAGAACATTACAGATCAGTGAATAAAATTAGACTACTGATAAATGGTTCTGAGACAATCAGTTATCCCTGTAGGAAAAAAATAAAATTTCTATCACAGAATATACAAAAAATTAACTCCAGGTAAATTAAAGATATAAAGTTAAGAAATGAAACTATACTGTGACAACCTAGAAGGGTGGGAAGGGGTGGGAGGGAGATTCAAGAGGGAGGGGATATATGTACACCTATGACTGATTCATACTGATATATGGTAGAAACCAACAATACTGTAAAGCAATTATCCTACAATTTAAAAAATAAATTAGCAAAAAGAAAGAAAATGAAACTATAAAATATTTAGAAGGCTGTGTAGGAGAATAACCTCATGCCCTCAAGGTAGGAAAGGATTTCTAAAATAAGATGTTAAAAGTACAAATTACAAAGGAATAGACTGATACATTCAACTACATTAAAATTAATAAATTCTATTTATCAAGATATACCATAAGTAAAAAGACATGCCACAAACTATTAAAAGATATTTATAACAAATAATTGATAAACTGACAAAAGATTAGAACCCAGAATATACCACGAATACTCAGAAATAAAAAGGAAAACCCAACAGAAAAATAGGCTAAAAACCAAACAAGTTTCTCACTGAAAATGAAACACAATCAATAAAATATGAAAGAATATTCAACCTTATTATAACAGTAACCTGGGAAATGCGAATTAAAACTTTAAGGAGATACCATTTTATACCAAATAGGTTAGAAAAATTTTAAAGCTGGACAGTACCAAGTATTAGAGAATGCAGAAGAGGGAGAATAAAGCTGATGGAAGGACAAGTTGGGAAGACCATTCTAAATGACAGCCAGGGATTATTTATTTAGGTTAAATGTGCCTAAATCCTATGGCCCAACAGTTCCACTTCTGGTGCCATTTACTTGAAAGAGATTCCCCTCTAGTGCAAAAATGCATGTACAAAAATGCACATAGCAACATGACGTATAAAGCAAAAACACTTAACACTACCTACACGTCCATCAATACTAGAATCAAGTCATTCTGGTAGATTTACACAAGGGAGGACCATACAATGGTGAAAATCAATGAACTATCGTCGAACATATCAATATGATTAAATGTTAGGGAAATAATTTTAAACAAGAAACATTTTTAAATTAAATTCTAATTTAAAATTTAATTTTAAGCCAAATGCATGATGTATAATTCTATTTAAAGTAAAAACCCATATAATATTTTGCATACAGATATGACTCTGCTTATGTGCTCAGTTGTATCTGACTTTTTGCGACCACAGGGACAGCCACCCACCTCTGTCATTGGAATTTCCCAGGCAAGAATGCTGGAGTGGGTTGCCATTTCCTACTCCAGGGGATCTTCCTGACCCAAGGATCGAACCCACGTCTCTTATGTCTCCTGCATTGACAGGCGGGTTCTTTACCACTGGTACCACTTGGGGAGCCCATAAATATGGCTACATGTAGTAAAACTCTAAGGGAAAAGCGACTAAGTGATTAAGCGAACCTAAGGTTGTGGCTATACCTAGTGGGAGAAAAGGTGATATGACAGAAGGAAAGGCAGGGAGCCTCTATATTCCAGCAATGGTCTACTTCTTAACAGAGCTGGCAGCTAAACAGTGTGGATCATCTTATTTTTTATTTATAAAAAATACATTATTTTATATGTTTGGCATAATTCACAGATTTTTAAAAGAATCTACTTAGACTAGTCTAATCTTTAGTTATACTTTCCAACATGTCCAAATGTAGAAGGCTCCTTATTACATTGTAAGTTTTATTTTCTAAGGAAAAAAAGAGTCAAGCTCCTAACTGCCACTTGGGTATCACATATTTAAATGTACATTGCTCTTACCAGTGCCGTGAGAGGTAATTAAATTTAAACTCGAACTGGCTCAACACGTCTCCTCCTATGATATGAGAAAAATATTTGCTTTTGGAGAATTAATGACAATACATAGCAAGCTTCTTTGAACATAAATTTGCACAATCCAGTTTATCAGTTCTTCACACTGTTATAGGTTTCTGTTCATTATTTTAGTTGCATAAGCACATTTTTAAGAAAAATGATCTTTTAAAATCTTAGTGAAACACACAAATTAAGAAAGAGAATTAATTCAGAGAATAAAGAAACTCATATAAAGAACCTCACCAAAAGGTTTTTTACTTTAAGATGGACCATAAAGATTCTTCTATTTAAATAAACTCTACTCACTGATACTGTGCATATTCAAAGGTAATTAAATATAGAAAAAGATGGAGTTTATCCATTTAAAGCTAAAGTATTAGGAGACACTAGGAAATTAATTTAAATCTGATTTTAAAAGTAATGCTTTTCTAAAATAGTGGCACAAGTCAATGATAAAATATAATGGTGTTTTTTTGGTTGCTTTGTTCTTTTTTTGGCTCCACCTTAAGGCAAGTGGATTTCCCTGACCAGGGATTGAACATGAGCCCCCTGCAGTGGAAGCGCAGAGACGTCTTAACCACTGAACCACCAGGGAAATCCCCATTTTTTTGTTTGGTTTTTACAAAATACATATATAATATTATATATTATATACATATAGATACACATACACATATATACATATATATTTATAATCTTTGCATATTGCATCTCTATATTAAATGAAGAATTCCTGTGCTCTAAACAATTGCAATGTTAAAATGGAAAGCTAGTGGCAAGAAACTAAAAGCATACATACATAGGGTACAATAGTGACTACACGTGAAATATAGCTACCACGAAAGAAACTCTGGCAAATGTAAATAGTACCGAAATCACCAGCCGGATGTGCCTCGGAATAGGAGTTGTGAAAATCAATCTGAAGGAAAAAAGAGAACCATCTAGTATATATCACAAATTGAAGCCCACACTCCTACCCTGCAATGAAGTGAGGCGTGGGAGGTGATAACCTAACCCAATGACTGCTGAGGACACGTAGTAGTGACTGAACTCACTTTTCAAAGAAACATTTAATTTTATTATTTGTTTAAAAAAAATGATACTGGCAGCTGAGTTGTATGCTTCATGTCTTAACAGATAAAGCTGCTGCAAACATTTGTCTCTAACAGGATACATGAACAGTCTCCAAGTGCAAGTTTAAATTTTTTACAGAATAGTATTAACATCAGTGAATAACCAGAGGGGAGTTTCATCAGGCAAGGTCACAATTTCCAGTGGGGATATGGCATCTTCATACAGAAAAGAAAAAAGGAAAAAAAAACAAAAGCATGCTAACTTACTTTTAAATAGAACCAGAAAGTAGGGGTTTATACCTCTACTGTTAAGATGCACAGCTTGAATAAAACATAAAATGTCTCAAATATTGTTGTGACTAAACAGAACATGACATCCATGGCTGTTTTCAGGGCACATTAGTCAATCTGCCCACGTGGATGAATTTACCCGGGGTAGCAAATGTGTAAGAGCAATGAACAAGAAGAGATGGAAATCTAATGAATACTGCATTGGGCAAAGAGTCTTATTTCCATATGGATCTGAATAACCTAAGTTTTTCTTTCCCTCAAATAGGTTTTTTTTAATACATTTTTTTTAATTTCATTTTTTTAGCACTGAAAACATTTTGTATTGGGGTATAGCTGATTAACAATGTTGTGGGAGTTTCAGGTGAACAGCGAAGGGACTCTGTCATACATATACATGTATCCATTCTCCCCCAAACCCCTCTCCCATCCAGACTGGCACATAACACTGTTGATTATCCATTTTAAATACAGAAGTGTGTACAATCCCTTTCCAAAGTCCCTAACTATCCTAAAAGAGTCAGTTTTGAATCTTGGATGGGACAAT
The DNA here is from genome assembly GCF_023091745.1 of Budorcas taxicolor. NCBI lineage: Eukaryota > Metazoa > Chordata > Mammalia > Artiodactyla > Bovidae > Budorcas > Budorcas taxicolor. Next base: position 27,562,136 of record NC_068920.1, read on the forward strand.
ATCATTCCCACAAAGTCATTAACCTGAAGCTATATACTCACAGCAGCCATCGTCCTAAGGAATCCTTGTTCGATACCCAGGCTATGCCAGTTGACATCAGCCACCATGTGAGACGTAATTCCAAACAAGAAAGCTACCAATTTCTCTGTGTCCTGCAAACAAGCAAATTAGAGTTGGGGGTGGGGAAAGGTAGTTATTTTATAACAATCTTATTAAAAGGATTAACAAATATGAATTCATTTCCATTACTGAGACTTAACAAAACATCTGAGACAGGTATGTTGTAGTTACCCCCGAACCACAAAGGACTTTTTTGGAAATGTTTCTGAGTGCCTTGAAACTGCTTTCAGATTTATTTACTAGGGGAGCAAAATGACCACGTGACATGCCCCAAATTTTAACAACATTGTTTATTGAAAATAAAACTGAAGATTTGAAATATCATTTGTTCAACTGTTAATTAGCTATCTACTATGTCCCATATGCTGTGTTTGGTATTGAGGCAGAAGGGTGAGTAGCCCTCAGAGTCTGGATTAAGGGTTGGGGTTAGAAATGGAGTTTATACGGGTGCAACAACAATACTTGGCAAGTCTGGAATGGAGTACTTTTAGGGTTACAGGCTGTGCATACCTCATCCCAGGGAACAGGATAGTTCTTCCGGATATAATGAACACTTGCGTTAAGAAATGGAGTCCAGTGAGTGCTCTCTGACACGTCATGGAATTGTCCTGACAAAACAGAGGCAACCGTCAGAGCTCCTTCTTAAAAGGTTGGAGATTCTCTTGTATATACACACTACATCTTTGTTCATCCATTCATCTGTGGACACTTGGGTTATTTCCATGTCTTTGCTAATATAAATAGTGCTTCAACAAACCCTGGGGGTACTTGTGTCTATTTGAACAATGGAATATTACTCAGTCATAAAAAGGAATGAAAGTGGGTCATTAGTTGAGATGTGGATGAACCTAAAGACTATCACACAAAGTAAGTCAGAGAAAAACGTTGCTTATTAATACATAAACATGCAATCTAGAAAAATGGTACAGATGAACCTGTTTGCAAGGCAGAAATAGAGACAGAGATGTAGGGAACAAACATATGGATCCCAAGAGAGAAGCAGGGAATGAACTGTGATTGGGATTGACATACAGACACGAATATGCACAAGAGATAACTAATGAGAACCTGCTGGATGGCACAAGGAACTCTACTCAGGGTTTACGGTAACCTCAACGGAAAGGAAATACAAAAACCGGGATCTATGCATACAAATAGCTGGTTCACATCAACGTACAACAGAAACCAACACAACATTGTAAAGCAACTATACCCCAATTTTTTTAAAAAGTTGGAGATTCTCAGTGAAATATTCTACCACCATCTGCTGTGTGGCTGCGTTCCTCCGCCTTCCCTCCAAGCCTCTTAGCTTCCTGAGTCAATATTCAAAGGAAGCCTCTAGGACAGAACGGCCAGCCAAAAGAAACAGGGGCCTTAACTCCTCATAGCATCTAGAAATAGTTGGGATGCAAGAGAAGCTGAAAGTGCTAAGTTCTGTACCCTAAAGCTAAAGAAATAAGCTGTTCCTTTTTTAATTTGGGTGTGTTTTTTTTTAATCTTCTTTTCCATCACAGTCAGCCTCCCTAACAGCACAAAAGAAAAAAAGCAGATATTCCAACAGCTTTCAAGTATTTGAATTTATAATATTTTTAAATGGGGTGTGCTATATGCCTCTTTATTCCCACAGGAGGGGTGAGTGAAAAAAAACAGGAACGGACATCTATTCTAAGCCTTCAAGTGCCAGATTCTTCGTGGAGTGTCACATGCCATAGAAGCAATGAAAAGCAAAATCCCAGAGTTCAGATCCCTCAAGTCAAATTTTTGAGATCATTATTAAACTAAAAACAGCCTAACAACTTTTGTTTAAAGTATAACTGAAGCACATTTAACTTAATATTATCTTGGGTTTGCATAACACTTGACAAAATAACATACGTTAATGCCAACAGCAATTCAGTATAGCAGCCAGGCATGCGTTAATTATTACTATTAAATAGTAACTAATTTAGATATGACTATGTGGCAGACATGGAAACTGAGACTCAGCATGGAAGGGGCTTTTTCAAGGTCACACACTAACAGACAACATTCAAGGAATAAAAACTCGAACCTTTTGATTTCCTTCAAAATGTTCTCTCTTCTGCCACGAAGCAGGAGAGTAATTCAGAGTGCTTAGAATAAAGCTTTCAGAATTTCTACCCTTGAGCAAGTAAGTTTCGGTTAAATGGAAAACACAACCGAACTAAGTCATTGATCAACAACAGTGGAAAATATAATGTGTTGTTTGATATTTGTTCGAGTCTGAGCTGTTCCTATCAACCAAGGAAAAGCAACATCATCTGGTGTGTAAGTCTTCATCTTACCTCTCTCACAGATGCTAGGGTAAAATGAGTCAGGAAACACGGATCCAGCCTGATACGCATCCTGGTGCCTAAGTAACAGCTGGGGAGCAGGAAAATACAGAGGTTACAGGGTAAGAGTCAACAGCTTGGGAAAAGCAGGCCCAGGTGTGGGAAGTTAGAATGATGTGATGGTAGGGGAGAAGTGATGGAAGGAAGAAGTGAAGGAAGGCAGGCATAAATAACTCACTCTTATATCAATATAATTCAAACAGCACCCTACCAAATGTAATCTCAGGTTCTTTCCTACCAAAACCAAACGAGCTGATCAAGTAGCAGTAAAAAAAAAAAAAAAAAAAGTCACCTATTTAAATTAAATCTTTTGCTTTTTTCTGTCCACCCAGAAGAAAAAGATTTCTCCAAGACTATTTCACTGACCCAGAATTGGTATGTGGTGAGTTTTTTGATGACCTAGTGACAACCAGTAAAATGAGAAGAATACAGACATGTATACATACATGTTTATTGGGGCTTTCCAGGTGGCGCTAGGGGTACTTGCCACTAGCCACCCACTTGCCAGTGCAGGAGACTCAAGTTTGATCCCTGGGTCAGAAAGATCCTCTAGAGAAGGAAATGGCAACCCACTCCAGTATTGTTGCCTGGAGAATCCCATGGATAGAGGAGCCTGGTGAGCTACAGTCCATGGGGTCACAGAGAGTCAGACGTGACTGGGCGACTAACACGGCCCCCCCCCAACACACGTGTGTATATATACATACACATATACATATATTAGTTCATATCTATTTGTGTGTGTGCATATGTTTATAGTTGCTACCTGTGCTTTACAGTAAGATGATATCCTTTATAGATAAAAGGGTAAGATTATAACCTTTTGGAGGGTTACAAAAATACCCTTTCCCATTTCCAAAATGATGCATAAGTTGGTGGTACAGGATTTCTTCCCAGCATTCTTCCTTAGTGGCCTGGCTCACTCCATCCCATTCCAATCCCCTTATGGCTACACCCAGATGAGTGCTAGGGCCTAGAAAATGAAGACTACATTCCCCAGCTGCTACTGAGGGGCCACTTCTCCCTTGTTTGTTCCCAGCCAGCATGGAAGTGGCCTTTCTGCAGCAGAAGTAGAGGGGGCCCAGGTGATTACAGGCAGAGTAGAGGGCATCTATTTTGCTACTAAGGAACGTGGCTGAGGTGATGAGGTCCCGGAGCCAACAGTCAAGATGGCGGCTTCTTACTTTCCAAACCACATAGGAGACAGTTGGACATGGAGCTCGTGAATGGAACAGTGTTCGTTTGACTGCTTAGTGGCTCTGGCAGGCCAGTTCTGTATGTTGTTCTGGGAGTCCTTTCCGGATACTCAGCTTAGAGTCTGCTCCTCCATTTCTCAGTTTCTCAGCACTGAATCCCCTAATACGTGGTCTTGTACCCCTCTCCACGTAAGAGGAGTTTCCTCTTGTGGAAACCCCTCCACTATCTGCAAATGAACTTTGACCCAATAGACAAGAGAAAAGTCTGGCAATCCAACTTTTTAATTTTTCAATAGGGACTTACTAATAACATAGGCTAGATCTAGAAGCAACAAAGAAGTACCTCAAAGAACTTGAGACAGAAGGAAATACAGTAGCACCTACTTTTTGTTTTTGCTTTTTCAAATAGTGTCTCATCCCCAGTCTTCTAAAGACAGAACCACTTCCATACTGAGCAGGTGAGACAGACTGACCACAGGGGAACAAGGGCGGCATATCCATGCCCACTACAGTATTTGGCTCAGAGACGTTTGCTTGACAAAAGCTACTTCAGCTAGAACGTCCCCCAAGACTTTTCAGCTAGAGCTGTGGGGAGAAGAAAGATGCTTTCTTCTCTTCGGGGTTTTGTTTGTTTTAAACTGATGCTCTTTCTCCGTCTTATTTTATTTATTTATTTTTGGCCACACCTTGCAGGTAACCGGGATCTTAGTTCCCCAAGGATCATTGAACCTGTGCCCCCTGCAGTGACAGCGCAGATTCTTAACCACTGGACTGCCAGGAAGTCTTCAACTCTCCAGGGATTTTAAACTTAGAAACTGAGTTCTGGATGGCCAGTGTCTTCCAGTGTCTAGGAGAGAGAGTACCACTTAGACCTCTTAGTCCAGCTCTGCCCCAGGCTTATCAGTTACATGAACCCTTACATGAAAAAAGTCTTTTTTCTAAAAACAGTTGGAGTTGGACTTTTGCCACTTAAAAGTAATAATTAACTTTGCTGAATATTTATCTTAGCAGCCACTGTAATGGTCCCTTTATATGTATTAAGACTTGTTGAATCTGCATCTCCTGGTGAGATAGTGTTATTTAACAGGGAAAAATAATGCTAAAGCAAATTTTAAATAATTCTAAAGCAAATTTTAAAAAGTAAAGGTGTCAGGTGGGAGGGAAGCTCAAGAGGACAGGATACACGTATACATATAGCTGATTCATGCTGTTGTATAGCGGAAATGAACAACATTGTAAAGCAATTAAACTCCAGTTAAAAACAAATTTTAAGAAAAGGTGTCAGAAAAAAAATCAGGAAACTGCCAGGGGGAAAAGAGTACAGAAGGAGGATATGTCCTTCAGATATAAAAATGCACCAAAAGACACAGATCAATGAAACAGAATAAAGAGTAAAGAAATAGATTCAACCACAATAACTTAATGCGTGATAGAGCTGAATAAAGGATAGAGTAATTGACAACTCTGTTGGCACAACCCCACTGCAATGAACACTCCATTCTTGCAGGGAATCCATACTTAACCTATGTGACACTGACTTGAAATTGACATTTTCAGTAACAGGTCACTGGATCCCTATCATGCTTTATGCAAAAATTAAGTACAAGATGAGTTAGAGAGTTAAATGTCAAAAACAGAGCCATGAAAATAACAAGACACGTTTTAAGTGAATAATTGTATAATCTCAGAATGGGAATGATATTTCTAAGCAAAACATACAGGCAGAAACCATGAAAGAAAAGACTGATGCACTTAACTACACAAAAAATTTTAATGCTGTGCATGGTAAAAAGAACCAGAAACAAATTTAAGAGAAAAATAAATAACCACAAGAATCATTTGACACATGGTAAGATGCTATCTTTAGTAAAACAAAAGTCATTCTTCACATCAAGATTAATATCCTAATAGAAAAATTAGCAAAGACACAGGCAATTCATAGAAGTAGCAATAGAAACAGTCAATAAACACTTGAAAATATATTTAACCTCACTGATAATAAATCAACAATTTGTCAGTATAACCTGTAACAAAATACCATTTCCACATATTGGCAAAAATGAAAAAAATAATAAGAACAGACTTCTAAAAGTGAATCTGTTTCCAAAGCTGAAGATAAAGAAATTTCAATGAACTACAGGAACAGTTAAGGATATTAATCCTCTCTCGGTCCCATATGTCTTCCCTGTTTTGTTTTCATTTTTCATTTGTTTCTGGGCCAAGGGGATTCGACCACCAGTACCAGGGCTAAAGGGACTTGCTCCTTGGATTACCTACAAGGAGATCAAGCATGTCAGAACCAGAACTTGTATTAAGGATAATGGAGGTCAGGTTTCTCACTGTTGCAGAAAGGAGTTACAGATAGGAACCTGGAGAAGATTAGATTAGATCCTGTGCTGATGGATTGGAATTGGAGATGTTTTCATGTGAATTCAGGGTTTGAAACAGACACAAAAGCCAACTTGAAATGAATTCTGGGACAATTTGAGCATCAAGATAAATAATATTTGTAATGTGATATAGGGCTTCCCTGGTGGCTCAGATGGTAAAGAATCTGCCTGCCATGTGGGAGACCTGGGTTTGATCTCTGGGTTGGGAAGATCCCCTGGAGGAGGGCATGGCAACCCACTCCAGTATTCTTGCCTGGAGAATCCCCATGGACAGAGGAGCCTGGCGGGCTACAGTCCTTGGGATCACAAAGAGTCAGACACAACTGGGCGACTAAGCACTGCACACAATGTGATATAAACCACTGATAAAATAGGAATCCATGAATATATAATATAAAGAGATAGATAAATGGGGAAGAAGAGGCTTTACCTTATAGCAGAATCCAAATTTATAAATGTACAAGGAATGACAGAATCAGATAGATATTTGGCAAACGTCAATGGATGTTTAGAATCAATGGATGCTAAAAAGTTTAATGAGAAACAGAATATTTGCATTACCTCAATATATCTCCCTACAAAACAGTTACTATTTTAAAAAGTAAAAAATATTTATTAACTTTCCAATGTAAAATGTGGCAGACACCATCTTAACCAAATTTATCATTAACAGCAATAGGACTTCTGCTTCCAGGAAGATAGAGTGGGTGTACTTATCCTTGTTCTTTTTGCTAAATACAGCTGAAACCCTGGACACTGTCTACGAAAAGAATATAACTTATGACTCAAAGGTGGATAAAAGTACACACATTGAATAGGAGCTGAAGAGTAACACTGTGGTGAGTTCTGTGGATTTTCTTTTTGCTTCATGTAGTCCAAACTGGATATTGGAAAAGCCAGCTGCCTAGAAACTCCAATGGGTATAGACAAAACAAAAGCCTGCAACTCTCAGGCCACAAAACCAGGCATGGGACAGCCTAGCAAGACAGAACTTCTGCACAGTAACTTCTCTGCTCTAGACAAACACCAAAGGAAAAACTATGGCCCCATACTTCCTCACCACTAGCTAGGATCTTGTGGGGAGTCTAGGCTTGCCCCCTCCCCAGGCTGCGATGAGGTGCCCTGGCTCCCCCACTGCAGGGGTATCAGAGAGGGCTAAGGAGGGAGGCAGGACTTTCATCCCTGCCATCCTGTCCCTTACCCTATTGTATCAGTGAGACCATGAGGAGAGTCTGGACATCCAATCCTAACTGGAACAAGGGATCTCTCCCCTTCCCTGCTGTGGGGAGGGGGTCAGTATAAGAAGAGGCCCAGGGGAGATCAGGACATCCACCTCCACTCAGGTAAGAGGCCACCTCTGCCTTCTGACATCAGTAAAGACCACAGTGAGGAGCAGCCATTAGGTACTCCTACCCATCCTGGCCAGGGAGGCATCAAGAGAGGCCCAGTGAGGAACCTTGAATTCTAACCCCCACTGGCAGTTAGGAAGAAGTGTCCTCTGACCCCTTCTACTACCTGAGTGGTATCGGAAGACAACTAGAACAGGAAGTTTAAAGAAGAGCCAGAGTCTCATAACCTAATACCTAAAATGTCCAGGCTACAATCAAAGATCACTCATCATACCAAGAACTAGTAATACGTCAAAAGGAATGAAAGAAGACAATCATCAGATGCCCACAAAGAGATGGCAGGAATTTCTGAATTATCTGACAAATATTTTATAGCAACCCTCAGAAAAATGCTTCAGTGAACAATTGCAAACACATCTGAAACAAAAAAAAAAAAAAGAAGAAGAAAGAAAAAAGTTCTCTCAAATAGAAGACATAAAGAACTGAATGAAAAATACAACAGCTGAAATAAAAGTTAACATCACCAGAAATGGTTCAAGTTGACATTAAGGGCCTTTTGGTAAAACACAATGAGAAGAGTACAGCGTCACTTCAACGGTGACAGTATTTCTGCCCAAAACTAACCTGCAGGAGAATTTAATCATGAGGAAACATCAAACAAAACCAAATGAAGGTGCGTTCTACAGCGTTCCTGGGTTGTACTTTTTCAAACTATTGAGGACAATAAAGAGAAGGTAGGCCTAAGGAACTGTTCCAGGTTGGAGAAGCCCAGAGGGAACTGACAACTAAACACATGCTTCTGTATCAGTCCTGGAACTATGAAGTATGTTGAGTCAACTGTTGAAATCTGTAAGAGCCTGGGATTGGGCAATAGTATTATTTCTGTGTTGATTTCCTGATTGTCATTATTATCTTACTGTAGTTATATAGATGTATATAATAGTATGTGTATATGTACACACACACACACACACACACACACACACACACACATATATATAGTCCTTGTTTTTAGGAAATATAGTCCCTCCTTAACCATGGTTTTGCTTTTCTTGGTTTAGTTACCCAAGTTCAAAAATATTAAATGGGGCTCTCCTGGTGGTCCAGTGGTTAAGAATCTGCCTTGCAAAGCAGAGGACACCCCGTTTGATTCCTGGTCCAGGAAGACCCCACATGCCACGGAGCAACTAAGCCTGTGAGCCTGCAACTGCTGAGCCCACGTGCCACAACTACGGAAGCCCATGAGCTTAGAACCCATGCCCCACAACAAGGAAAGCCACTGCAGTGAGAAGCCTGTGCACCCCAAGAGAGTGACCCCCGTTCCTCACAGGTAGAGAAAGCCCATGTGCAGCAGTGAAGACTCAGCACAGCCAAAAATAGATCATCTCAGATGGAAAATTCCAGAAATAAGCAATTCCTAATTTTTAAACGGGCCACCATTCTGAGTATGATGATGAAAGCTCACACCATCCTGCTCTATCAAGCATCCCTTTGTCCACTATATCCTGCCTGTTAGTCTCCATCATCAGACCTGCGATCTAGGTAGTACAGTGCTTGTGTTCGAGTAGATCTTACCTTACTCAGTAACGGCCCCAAAGCACAAGAGGAGTGGTGCTGGCGATTTGGACATACCAAAGAGAAGCCGTAAAGGAATTTCTCTAAGTAAAAAGATGAATGCTGTAGACTTAATAAGGAAAGAAATATTCTAGCTATGAAATTGTGAAGGAAAAGGAAATTTGTGCTAGTATTGCTGCAGCACCTCAAACTGCAATTAAGTGCTTAGATAAAATGGAAAAGACAATAAATTTGTTCAGTAAATTATTTTGATAGGAAGACCATAGTTACATAATATTTATTACATATATTATTATAATTGTCCTATTTTTAGTCACTGTTGTTTCTTACTGTGCCTAATTCATAAGTTAAACTTTATCATAAGTGTGTACATATGTGTAGGAAAATACAGTATATATGAGGTACTTTTCCAGTAGTCATGTATGGATGTGAGAGTTGGACTATAAAGAAAGCTGAGCACCAAAGAATTGATGCTTTTGAACTGTGGTGCTGAAGAAGACGCTCGAGAGTCCCTTGGACTTCAAGGAGATCCAACCAGTCCATCTTAAAGGAGATCAGTCCTGAATATTCATTGGAAGGACGGATGCTGAAGCTGAAACTCCAATACTTTGGTCACCAGATGTGAAGAGCTGACTCATTCAAAAAGACCCTGATGCTGGGAAAGATTGAGGGCAGGAGGAGAAGGGGATGACAGAGGATGAGATAGCTGGATGGCATACCAACTCAATGGACATGAGTTTGGGTAAACTCTGGGAGTTGGTGATGGACAGGGAGGCCTGGCGTGCTGTGATCCATGGGGTCGCAAAGAGTCAGACAGGACTGAGCGACCCAACTGAACTGAACTGTCCACAGTTGCAGGCATCCACTGAGGGTCTTGGGACATATCCCCTGAGAGTAAAGGGGATTACTGTACACAAGAGTGCATTGAAGGGTGATGACAACCGCTTCAGCAATTAACTCTCAAAAGGCTCAGGGGAAAATCATATGCATACATCGGCTCAGAAGGCAAATAGGATAAGTTATCAACAATTGGGGGAATTAGGTAAAAGTCATACAGAAAGTATTTGTCTAATTTTTTTCAACTTCTCTATCAGTTTTAAATTATTTCAAAATAAAAAGTTAACATAGGGAACTGGTTAAATAAATTTTGGTACAGAGAATTACACAATTGTTAAAAATTATTCTAAAGACTTCTACTGATATGGACATGAACAAATATATGATCTCTCTGATATAGTAAATGACGAAAAGGCAAGTTTACAAAATAACGTAACTTAAAAATTTGTTTACTATTAGTTTCTGTTAGTTCTATGATCAGAAACGACCAAACCTATTCTACGGGCAGAGAGGGAGGAGCAGAGCAAAGAAAAGACAGCAACCAACCAAACACCATTGTTCTAATTTCCTGGTTAATACACCACATTTATTTATTTATCTAATAAATTATTATATATTTATCTATTTATTCTTGTAGAAGGACTAAAATCAGGGCAATAATGACCACCAAACTCTGGGAGATTGGGAAGGACAGGGAAGCCCACTGCAGTCCATGGGGTCATAAAGAGTCAGACATCACTTAGCGACTGAACAACAAAATTACCACCAATGTGAGATACGTTTGGTTCTTACAGTTCTTATACATTAATAAACGGATTTTCTCAGCTTTATGCATTAGTCTCTTATCAACTTGATTATGGTAAGTTAGAAGTGAAAGACGCTCAGTCGTGTCCAACTCTTTGCAACCCCATGGACTATATAGCCCATGGAATTCTCCAGGCCTGGGTTGGGAAGATCCCCTGGAGACGGGAAAGGCTACCCACTCCAGTATTCTGGCCTGGAGAATTCCATGGACTGTATAGTTCACAGGGTGGCAAAGAGTCGGACACAATTGAGCAACTTTCACTTTCTTAATACTGGAGTGGGTAGCCTTTCCCTTCTCCAGGGGATCTTCCCAACCCAGGGATCGGACCCAGGTCTCCCACATTGCAGGCGGATTCTTTCCCAGCTGAGCCACAAGGGAAGCCCAATACTGGAGTGGGTAGTCTATCCCTTCTCTAGGGGATCTTCCCGACCCAGAAATTGAACCACGGTCTCCTGCATTGCAGGTAGATTCTTTACCAACTGAGCTATCAGGGAAGCCACGGTAAGTTAAAGTCATTACAAATGCAGTCACCTCAGGATGGATCAGCAAGATAATCCCAGAACCAACAGAATCCAGACCCTAAGTGTGCAGGGCTTGCTGAGCACCGCCAGCCAGTGGGGTCTGTCTAGCATCCTTGGGGTAGCCTCCCTCTGGATCCTTTCACCAAACTGGACCAATGAGTCCAGCACTCACCAGAGAGCAGGTTTTGATACACAGAAAGAGAAACTCCAAAGACTCCACATACAAAGTTATAAAACAGATCCTCAATCTTTGAAAAGAGGTTTTCTGATAATGTGAGAAAAGCTAACATAACCCCTGTCTTCATGAGTTAAAAGGGGGAGATGTGCGTTCTCAGGGCACTCAAGCCATTCCCAGTGACGACATCAGTGTATGGATTAGGACCAGTGCCGAGGGGAAGGATGTGTGTCCATTTCACATGTTTAAGTTAGTGATGCAAGCTTGAATACCTCTACTAGAAAATCACCCTGGGAACACTCAGGATTGATTGTTCACACCATGAATCAGGCAGATTCTTGCTTCTCTTCTTTCCTACCAACTTTCTATAAGGGTCAATGAAGACAACAAATATAAACGCTGTTTTTTCCCCTAGAGGGCTTGTTCAACTGGTGAATAAGGAAGTTGAAACTAATGACTACAAGCAGTTTATGAACAATACTAGATTTCAGTCATTGCATCATCCCGCTTTCCATACTGGATTACCAACACTCACTGGTAAATAATTTGATCCAATTCTGAAGGCATAGAGGATTTAACCACTCTTCTCAAAGGTAATATTTAAGAATCATCTTTGTCACGCAGTTTTATTTAGCTATAGAATTAGAAAGAGTGCATAGTGCCAGAATGGGTTCAACTAATTTGAAGATGGATAAAGGTAAGTCATCAGCTAGTTGTACCAAGAATACAGTAGGCAGAAAAGTCTTAATCTCAAAGCATAGCTCTCAATACTTACTTCTTCCCATGATGATGCAATTTTTACATAACACAGAGATAAGAAGTGGGAAAAAGTGGCTTACGTATAACTTTTCTTTACAAAAAGAAATAAGGTGTACCATTTTAAGAAATTCTCTCAAACACTGTTTTCAAATGTTTTTCAAACTATAATTTATATAAAATATTTCATTATTATATATATTCAAGTAGTGCTAAAGGAGATATATATTTTAACCCCCAATATTCATATTTTATAAAGACATAAAAAGGACTCATCTTTTTAATTGAAACCAGATATTTCAGTATCTGTTAGGACTTTTGTCACCTATGAGAGGAAGCTAATGCCCAAGGAATAAAAGAAAAAAATCAAACTTCTTACCTCTTTGTAGTTAATACTCCCATCCTGAAGGTGGAGAAACTCCAGGGCTCTATGTCCTGAAAGAATGAGTATGTAAATGAATTAAATCCAAGTATAACTGAAAACAGAACTGCCTGAAGATCATTTTAAAAGGAAAAGATATAATTTTGTGCTTGTAACTGTCAAGGAAGTGGGACGTGAAAATTTAGTTTGTACTAGTAATTTTCATTAGCCAATAGTTCGATTCAAACAATATTTATATTGTTATGATACAAATCAAACTTACAGTTTCTGCTTAGCTAGCTCTTACGACCTTGGCTAAGTTACATTACCTCTCTAGGCTTCAGTTCCCCGCTATGTAAAATTAAGTAAATAACATCCACCTTATAGGTTTGGTGAGAGAATCAAACACAAAAAAGAAAAAGGCTAAGCGATGTGCTAATGATTGACACATGTCAAAAACTCAAACAGAAGTTATATTTTGCTTCAACAACCCACTGGGGTAGACAAACCAAGTTTATCTGTACAATACAGGGTGTAAACCATGGACTGAATCAATGACCTACAAATGTTTTCTCATCATTGGACTACCTTAGAAGGAGAAAAAAAGTCTCAAAAAGCCACGTGCTCCACCCACACACCCACACCCATAAGATATGCACACCCACACCCTCAATCTTCTCAGTATCAATAACAGGAACACTCCTTGTGAAGAGACAGTGACACCTTATTTCTATTGGAAGTCATATCCACAAAAATCTAGCCACTACCATATTAGACGCATTTATGTCATAAAGAGACAAAGTCGTAGCAGACAGAAATAACAGGTATATAGGATTATAGAGGTTTACAGACTGAAACCAATGAAGGAGGCCAATTCTAATTAACTCACACAAATGTCAACCATCCACACAGCCCTTATATAAGAAGTGACAACAAGAACCAAGATATTTATGAAATCAGGTAAGTTATTGGCAAATAATTATCAAAGTTTTAATCTCTTCGTATAAGAATCCTCACAATCTGTGCAGATTTGGAATTGCCTTCAATTATGTCCACATAAACATGTTATATTTATATTAACATATTAATTATTAAGACCCTTGTTTGGCACCTACTGAAGAAAGGCAAGCAATTATCTGAATTTTAAAAATTTTGAAATTTCATCTGTCTTGCTAATTTTTTAACTCTAAAGATTAAAAAGTTGAATATCCTCACTTATATTTGTTCCTCTTTGGCCCACTGCTAGAGTTTTTAGCAATTTCAGTTTCACAGAACTTAGATGTGCAAGATAATTTAGAATTCATTAAGAAATTCAGCCCCCTCATTTTGCAAAAGAGAAAGTGAGTTGCCCAGAGTCACTGACGTAGTTTATAGCAGAGCTGGTATTAAAACCTACGCCCGATTCCCTTTTTCACTGCCTCCTGACTCTAACATCTAACATTTTAGATGTTAAATGACTCTAACATTTTAGCATAGATGTTTCATGAAAGAACACTGGACCAACTGTTAGGATATGTAATTCTAGACTAGGTTACTAACGAGTTAGCTGTGAAAACTCTCTGCGATCAATTTCCTCTGTTGTAAAATAAAGGAACTGTACTCAGTGACCTCTAGTATTCCATCAAATCATAATTCTGTGATCATATAGTTCCTGCCTAACAGAGCTCAATATTCTGTTTTGCCCTGATAAATTTTCATATTTTTTTTAAATTGGGGGATAGTTGTTTACAATGTTGTGTTCGTTTCTGCTATACAACAACGTGAGTCACTCATAAATATGCATATATCCCCTCCCTCTTAAGCCGCCCTGCCCCCTTTCCAAATTTTCATTTTTCATTCATAATCTTGTTCTGCTTTGAACCTTCTAGAGGTAGCATAACTAAAACATTGTTACTGTTTTTATCTGAAGAGTGAAAAAACATTACGAATACATTTCATCCAAGAACCAACCTTTTGTGCTACCATCTACCTTTACCAGATCACTCAGCCTTTGCCCCGAGCTCATAGGCATCGGATTATTATATCCCTGGGCTCCCCAAATCCTGCCATCATTCTGGGCATCTCTAATACCTGGGATTATTCAAATTCCCCTGCTTCCTTGCTCTCCCTGAACCCAACCATCTTTAAAGCCATTTGACTCAGGGGACCCAGTCCAGTGGCTATATGTGGTCCTTCACGTATACTTGGAAATGTAAAAACAAAAATAGATTCCTCTACTCCTACCATACTACCCCCATTTTTCCCTTCTCCCCTTCTATCAGTTCTTCTGCTTCATGGGACGCCCCCCACACCCTACCCAAGTTTATCCAGTTCCTATTTCCCCCTGCAGAGAAACAGCCCGAGACCCAGTGTTCAAAGCGCCTTCCTGCTTCTCCATGGACTTCACTCCGATAGTCAGTCCCCAACCCTGGACGACTCCAGCCTGGGCTTTCTCCCTTTCTCTGCCGCCTGGCTCAGGGCAGCAGGGGAACTTGTTGTCAACACGTGGGATAGATTTTAAATCCCCTCCTTAACGTTTCTGACAGATACACTGTCCTTCATACCGTGACAAGAGGCTGCCACTTACCTATTTCTATGTGTGTCGAAATGCCACATGGTGAACTTCTAGGGCAGAGGAAGCCCAGCAGCATCAGCGGTCCTGACCAGAATCTGAAAGCGGACATGCTCTCATTACTCCCCGCTCCTATGGTGACGAGCAATGCTCAGAGCTGTGGCAGCACGGAGTCTAGAAGCCTGGCCCAGACCAGCTGCTCTCCCTCTAACCAGGTCACTGACACGAGAAACCCTGCCTCATTTCAAAATAATATCATTTCCCAGTGAAGTCAACTGTTTAACTACTGTTTAACTTCACCAGGACAGCAAACAAACTCCACCTGGGAGAGGAAAGAAAAAAAAAAAAGGGATAAATTGAAATCTCAATGCCTCCCGGTAGGAGCATTCCCATCATCTGACCCTGGTTTCTCCTAGATTTCTTTTTAATATGACATTTGGATGGAGATGCAAGCAAAGTTGTCTCCAAATATTCTTTGCTTTCTTTTTTTTTTTTTTAAAAAAGATATTGATAACATTTATCTTTAAAAGATATTGATTTTATTGATAATCCATATATTGGACCACCTCACCTCACAAGAGTCGATTTCTCTTGCATCTTTCCACGCATACATCTGGTTGCCCTGCTTCCTCGGCGTCTGCAGCCACAAGTGCTGGGAAAGCTTTTATGATGATCAGTTGGAACCAGCTTCCCTTGCAGTATTTGGCAACAGATAATGACACTTGTATGGGATTACACAACAACAGCTACTCCTGGTCTCTTTTTCCCCGGCTGTTTTTATAGTGCTTATCCAGAACCTGCTGCCTGGTCAGATTCCTGCAAGCAAAGATGCTAACACTTTCAGCAGGAGAGAGGGGAGTGTGAGTGGGGAGAGACAGATTTTGGACCAAGAAAGAAGGATTCAGAAAATGAGAGGTTCAGAATACACCTGACATACAAGTATGCAATCTATTGTACTTAATCCGTGGGAGAACTTAGGTGTAACTCTTTGTAGAAATGGTGGTGATCTTAAAGCTCGAATGACGCATAACATTAGAAGCAGGAAAGTTGATTTTGAAAGAGGGGGAGGACACAGTGTTCATTCTCAGGTTAGCCAAATGGAAGAGAAGAGAAGATGGGATGGTCTGAGACCCTCAGGTGTCTGCCAAGTTTCCTTTGCTCCTGCAAAGCCCCAAGGAAAACAGTGCTAACAGCTCTTCCCCAACCCCAATGGCATGCGGCCCTGCTGCTCCAAACTGTAGGTCAGAGGCCATAAACTGAGTGTTTTGTTTGGCAAATGGACTGTTTTATAAACTTAGGCCATTTTTTTTTTTTACAGGAAAAATCTGCATAGAAATCTAGATTTCTGAGAATTCGCTGCTGGTCCACTGGCTAGGATTCTGTGCTTTCACTAGCTGAGAGCCCCAGGATCAATTCCTGGTGCGGGAACTAAGATCCCCAGAGCTGTGCAGCACAACCCCTGAAACACAAACAAAAAAACCTGACTTCTAGCTGTTTTTAAAAAACAAACAAAGAACTGGCTTCATGAACTGATTCCCCTATATGCGAGGACCATCAGCTGGAACTCCATCCAGCTGGCAGGTCTCTATCCCTAGACAGAGGTACCCACCCCACGTTCCCCTGTCCCCACCAGCCACATGATGCGTGCAGCCTGCCGGACCCTTCTGGCCACCAGAGGCTGTGGAGTTTGCTCCCTTCACTGCAGCCTACCAGGCTCCTCCGTCCATGGGATTTTCCAGGCAAGAGTACTGGAGTGGGGTGCCATTGCCTTCTGCGATATGAGAGGGTAGTGGCTCTGGTAAGCCCAGAACTTCCCTGGTGGCTCAAACGGTAAATAGGCTGCCTGCCGTGCGGGAGGCCCAGGTTCAATCCCTGGCTCAGGAAGACCCCCTGGAGAAGGAAATGGCAACCCACTCCAGGATTCTTGCCTGGAAAATCCCATGGACAGAGGAGCCTGGCGGGCTACAATCCATGGGGTCGAAGAGTTAGACATGACTGAGCAACTTCACTTCACAAGCCCAGAAGACTCAGGAGTATACAGTGACTGACAAAGTAAGAGGGCTGCAAAGGGTCAACAGGGAAGATGAAGCACTGCCTGAAAACGATATCTAATCAGATTTAATAAAAACAAATCCATCCACAAAGCTCCAGAGAAAGAAACAGGTTCAGGGATCTGTAACTAAGCAATACTAATCCCGAGTTTCTCATTACATATAATTTTTGTGTTTATGGTTCAGAATGACTTAATTTTATGTATGCAACAGAATGAGAGGTAATTACTTGCTTAGGCAGTCTAGTGTGATAGTTATGAGATAGGGCCTTTACAGGACAATACTGCTTGAGCTTTTGTGAAGTTTGTATTACCTTTGTAACCATGAAAACAAAGATACGATTTTTAAAGGAAAGTTAAAATACAGCTTGCAATATTAAGAAAACTATCTGACAAATGTGTATGGAATTATTTTTCTTTCCACCCCTCTGCCCTCTTTCCTAATACAGGTGGCTTTGTCATAAAATAAAGAGCATCAGTCTACCATTCAGACCTTTTCTATAAATAGAGATGCAAGCTGAGAAGTAAACAAGCAGGTCTATTAAGGAATGGGGGCAGGAAGTATAAGCTTGAGCACAAGGCCTTGGGTTTCATTTGGGTCCTTGTTCTACTGCCTTCTATTGGGGTAACATTGGACAGTTACTAAAAGTTTATTTGTCTCAGTTTTCTTACTTATAAAATTATCCATAAAAAATGGGAGTAATAATACTGCCCACCACATAGGGTCGTCATGAAGATTAGATGATTACTGTAACATGCTTAGAATAGAGACTGGTACACAGTTTAAGTGTTTAATACATGTTGGCTTCCTCAGGGGCTCAGTGGTAAAGAATCCATCTGCCAATGCAGGAGATGCTGGTTCTATCCCTCAGTCAGGAAGATCCCCTGGAAAGGGACATGGCAACCCACTCCAGTATTTTTTGCCTGGGAAATCCCATGAGCAGAGGAGCCTGGCGGGCTACAGCCCATAGCATGGCAAAGAGTCGGAAATGAGTTAGCAACTCAACAACATCATCATCATTCAAAAGAATTTGAATTTTCCCTTTTTAAAAGATATACCTAAGACTTCTATTGAGGGAATTCCCTGGTGATCTAGTGGTTGGGGCCCAGCTCGATCCCTAGTCAGGAACTAAGATCCCACAAGCGCCTCTCTCCCCCAAAAGACTTCTACTGTGTAACTATGTTCCTTATTGAATTCAAAAATAAGAAAAATAATTTTACACTCAAGATAGACAGCAATACATTTTTAATAACAATATAGATTCGTGTATAAATCCAACACTGGGTAGGGCATTTAAAGTGAAGCTGGATCTCCTTGTGTAGATAAATGAAATACAATTTTAAGGTCCAGAAACGTTTGAAATAAAGCAGACACTTTCAGCTCACGTCTACACAATCTAATATGCTGCTATCTTCATAGTGTCGTTAGAGTGAAAGGGAGAGAGGATGAAGAAAGGTAAAAGCTAGGAGTTGGAGGTGCTCAGCAAAGGGGAAAGCTGAGGGGAAAGGAAGAAAGGTCCCTGTCACCAGATGGTCTTATCCTTTCAAGCCCTGGTGAACACACCTGGCCAGCTCTGGGAAGTGTCAGGGCAGCCTAGAAGCAAGATGGGAGTCAGGAGGGAATCATTCCTGCTCTGAATGAAATTTGCAAATAGCACAGAATAGTGGGGGAGTCAGGCAAGGCACATGGTGAATTTCCTAGGCCCTCGGCACTTTTGCCTTGGTGGGGGCCTCCTCTTTCATAAAAATAAACATTTTTCTATGGCAAAACCAATACAGTATTGTAAAGTAAAATAAAGTAAAATTTTAAAAAAAGAATAAACATTTTTCTTAAAAAAATTACATTTTACAGCTTCATTGGTATCAAGGTTAATATCTTAATACTTAAAGTAAAATCTTATTTTTTAATTCTGACTTTATAAGAAGGGAAACATTTTTATGTTCTCATAAAAATACTATGGGCCCTAGGCAGAGTGGGAACCGTTTGAAATAGAACCTTGGAAAAATAAGAGTAGTTTCGGATCAAGAGAAGCAACACAGCCAACTTCATTATTCTGGACCTTAGTTTGCTCAACAAAACAGATTTCCCAAAACCTTAGAAATCAACCATCCGTAGAGCTCCCTCTGCAGGCAGGAGATGGAAACACATCAGTTCCCCAGTCCAGTTCAGTTGAGCCGGTCGGTCATGTCCGACTCTTTGCAACTCCATGGACTGCAGCATGCCAGGCTCCCTGTCCCGACTCCCCATCACCAACACCCGGAGCCTACTCAAACTCAGCACTGCCTCTCACCCACAATTCCTTGAATATAATACATGAAAGATTAAACTCTGTTTGAAAGTGCAAGTAGCTCAGTTGTGCCCAACTCTTTGAAACCCCATGGACGCTAGCCCGCCAGGCTCCTCTGTCCATGAAATTCTCCAGGCCAGAATACTGGAGTGGATAGCTGTTCCCTTCTCCAGGGGATCTTCCCGACCCAGGGATTGAACCGAGGTCTTTCTCATTATAGGCGGATTTTTCAACCATCTGAGCCACCAGGGAACCCAATGCTATACCCATCTCTGCTACAAATGTGACCGACTCAAGAATGAACGACAGTAACTCAGCAAAAACCAAAGTCAAAATATAAAGTACAACCTTGGCCTTTTGCAAAAAAAAAAAAAAAATAATCTAGAAAAAGTTGAAGAGCCCACTGTTAGGGAAACTAAATAGTCTTTTTAGGTTGCAGAGACAAAGCAGGGCAGGCTTCTGACCTTGCTTCTAACCTGCCTGGACACTACTTTGACTCTGAGTGCAAGATTTGATAGATAGGCCCCATACATAAGATAGGGGACCTACCTTCCCTGGAGGGGATCAGGCCAACCAAGCCCCAGGCTTAAGAAAATTTCAAGTTTTACAAGACAAAACAAATAGCCTTAACATGAAATCAGAGCTGCAATTTGCTCACAGATTGATGATGATACCAGTTTATGTCCTGGGATTATAAGCAGGAGCCCTGAACTGTAAAATTAAAAAGAAATTTAATGAAATTAAGACACTTGCTCCTTGGAAGAAAAGCTATAACAAACCTAGACAGTGTATTAAAAAGCAGAGGCAATGCCAACAAAGGTCTGAATAGTCAAAGATATGGTTTTTCCAGTAGTCACGTATGGATGTGAGAGTTGGACCATAAAGAAGGCTGAGCACTGAAGAATTGATGCCTTGGAACTGTGATGTTGAAAAATATTCTTGACAGTCCCATGGACATCAAGGAGATCAAATGAGTCAATCCTAAAGAAAATCAGCCTTGAATATTCATTGGAAAGACTGATGCTAAAGCTCCGATATCTTGGCCACCTGATAGAAACAGTCAACTCATTGGAAAAGGCCCTGATGCTGGGAAAGATTGAAGGCAGGAGGAGAAGGGGACCATAGAGGATGAGATGCTTGGATAGCATCATCGACTTGATGGACATGAGTTTGAGCAAGCTCTAGGAGATGGTGAAGAACAGGGAAGACTGGAAGTTTGCAGTCCATGCGGTTGCAAAGAGCCAGATATGACTAAGCAACTGAACAACTACTGAACTGTAATTTTTCACCCACACATCAGACTTACTTTCTGGGACATTTTCCCAACTGGGACTCCAGATGAGCTGTGTCATGGGACTTCCCAGTGCTAAGTCTGGATGTTGGTCAAAAGCCATTTTGATGATGTATCCTCTGCTGTTTCTATTTCTTTCTTAATGTTAGTATATTGAAAATAAGCTGGATAATTCTCTAATATATATTGGTATTATTTGTTTGTATATAATGAGTGGCTTATTTTGTTAACAATCCTTTGAACCTGAGAAGTGAAAACTTTCTGTGAAACACCACAGGCTCTACCAAAGCCAACAAGAGCCTCTCCTCTTAGTAGAAATACAGGGAGTGTTTTGGGACTAGTGATCCTAAATCAACTCGGAGAACTAGGTTTCATTTGAACCCACAGACTCTGAGTATAGGCCTGCTATTTATATCCTCATCAAAGTTGAGGCTTCCTTGCTACTTCCAGAGTTTTAGGCAAAGTCTAATTGTGATCATACCTTGGTTGCTTGATGTTGACTCCCTGGTGGCCTAACTTTTGTCAGCTACAAATTGGCACTTGCCAAGAGCATTGTCAGTGACCGAACAAGGGCATTTGCCATCGGCCTCTGCGGAGATTGAACCCCCTGGTGCCACAGCTGTTGAACTTCAACACTCCCAGAGGGAATTCAGGGTGGTGGGAGGCACTCTGTGCTCCAGGGAGTCTGGTGGGACAGGTCTTTAGACAGTTGGATATTTTCAAGAACTGATTTCATGATTCCAATACTTGCATCTCCTCTTATCTAGAAAGGCGCTGAAAGAACTAAATCTCTTCACGGTGACAGCAAAGCCTCCGCACTAGCAGAAAAGTGAAAGTCAAAGTCGCTCAGTTGTGTCCGGCTCTTTGCGACCCCCTGGACTCTCTAGGCCAAAATACTGGTATGGATAGCCTTTCCCTTCTCCAGGGGATCTTCCCAACCCAGGGATCGAACCCAGGTCTCCTGTACTGCAGGAGGATTCTTTACCAGCTGAGCCACCAGGGAAGTCCGACTAGCGGAAAACCTTTTGTAAAATGAGCATTTAATTGTACTGAACTCCCTCCTTCACCAAAATCTTATATACTGACTTCCCCCCTCCGCCTCTTTGGAGCAGTCTCTCAGAGCTATCTGAGGTGCCGCCTCCCAGGCTCCAGTCCTCATTTTGCCCCAAATAAAACTTAACTAGAAACTCTCAAATTGTGCATCTTTTTTACTGGACACTTTAATCTCACTAGTTGTTTGACCCAGGTCAGCTAGCATGGATTTTAACACTAAGCTGAATTTAAGGTAGCAACTGTACCAAGCCTTATACCTTCTCTCACAACAAACCTATGGGGCAGGTTATCATTCCATCCCGCAAAGCAGTGGACCCAGGGTAAAGGGCTTGTGGAAGGTCACACGGCTTGTCAACAAGAGATTCTGAGTTTGCTCCAAGTCTGTTCCTCTCCAAAGGCGCTTATATCAAGGGCATCCCTGCTCCCAGTTAACGCAGAAATAGACAAGCATCCAGGCAGCAGAACGCTGGGCCACACTGCACCCCCTCCGAGAACACTTGCCCCAAATTCTAAACGCACAGGAGCTACGACAGTGAAGCATCCTGCTCACGTCCTAAGAAACTGGGGCTGGCGTCGGCACATCCATGGACCAAGCACTAATTCCAGCGGCGGGGAAAGCTGGTTGTGGGGTTGGTGGTGAGAGGGAGCGGCGGAGGGGCTAAGGAATGAATAGTTATAAAGCTGACGCGGGTCCGCAGGCGCCTCTACCAGCGAGCTTGCCCATTCGCATCCGCGATCCTTCCCAGGTCGCGCAGGAAGCCGAGGCTGCTGGCGCTCTCGGTCAATCAAGGTCTGGAGTTCGCGGCTGTGCGGCGCTAAGGGCGCGGGAATAGGGCGCTGCTCCGCGTCCCCGCCGCCCGGCGCGCCCCCGCCGCAGCCTGGGTCCCGGGTGCGCACGCTCGCTAGCCTGCTTCCTGCCGTCGCCTCCAGGGCCATGGCGACCTGCCTGCGGCTGCGGAGCTGCTCGGCTCCGCACCTCCGGCGGGCACCTCCCAGCCGGATCTGCCACCCCCGTACCGACTGCCCAGTGGCCCCGATCCGCGGCTACGCCCGAGGCCCGGCGGGCCTCTCCTCGGCCCTGCTACGCACCGACGGCTTCGTGGGCGGCCTCTGGGTCTCGGCAGCCGCCACCTTCCCGGTGCACGACCCGGCCAGCGGCGCCGAGCTAGGCTTGGTGGCCGACTGCGGGGTGCCTGAGGCCCGCGCCGCCGTGCGCGCTGCCTACGAGGCTTTCTGCAGCTGGAGGGGGGTCTCGGCCAAGGTGAGTGCGCGCCGGATGCAGGGGCGATCGGGGCTTTGTACCCTAGTGAAACCAGCTGTGTCACCTCTCCCCTCCCCAGTGCTCCAGGATACACCATGTGGAAAGACAATAACAATAAAGAAGTTTGGAGCGTCGGCTTTGTGCCAAGCCCGGTGCGGGCGTTAGGGAGTATGGCCCCGCCCTCGAGCCTCATAAAGGGTCGGGTAGAGGAGCAGAACAGGAACCTGCAATGATAAGCCAGCAGACCGCGGGGGAAGGGTGGTTGGTTTCGGGGAAGGTGAGAGCACGTGTGATTTCAGAGCATCTGAAGTACCTGTCTGGCTGCAGGAACACCACGCAGGAGGCTAATGGGGTGGTTTACAGCAAGGCTGGTAATGAGTGCTGGGGCCAAGTCATGAGCTGGGGAGTGGAGAGAACTGGAAAAAATCGGGGGCTTTGGGCAAGGGAAGAGACAAGCCCAGAACCACCCTCCAGGTTTGGGGCCTGAATAGGCAGATACATCCTTTAACCGACATAGACAGGAGTAGAGAATTGGGGGTGGGGTGGTGTCAGAGGGGGAGAGATTGCCAGCGATGTTGAGGCAGGGAGATTTCCTTCCTCTTCCATTTAGTTTATGACACCGGAGTCAGCCCAGAGGTCATTTTCTACCGTGCCCTTCAGCATCCTTTGTCTGAAGGAAGACAGTGCAGCAATGAGGTCCAAGTACCAAGGGAATCTAACACTGATTCATCCATCAGACATTTTCTGAGCACCTGTTATGCCCGCCACTGTGGGAGGTTCTGGGGATACAGCAGTTCCACAAAAGAAACATTCCTGCCCTCTTGGAGTTCACTTGGAGGTGAGGGGAGGGAGGAGATTTAAGCTGTGACAAATAGCATAGCTAAACAAACAAGTCACTTCTCCTTTCCCCTGGGTCCTGGTGCACACAGGGTGTGCTTGCTCCTTGGAAGAAAAGCTATGACAAACCTAGACAGTATCAAAAAGCAGAGATGTCACTTTGCCAACAAAGTTCCCTATAGTCAAAGCTATGGTTTTTCCAGTAGTCGTGTGCAGGTACGAGAGCTGGAGCATAAAGAAGGCTGAGTGCTGAGCAACTGTTGCTTTCGAATTGTGGTGCTGGAGAAGACTCTCGAGTCCCGTGGACAGCAAGGCGATCAAACCAGTCAATTTTCCCTAAAGGGGAAATCAATGCTGAATATTCTTTGGAAGGACTGATGCTGAAGCTCCAATACTTTGGCCACCTGATGTGAAGAACTGACTCGTTGGAAAAGACCTTGATGCTGGGAAAGATTGAAGGCAGGAGGAGAAGGGGACGACAGAGCATGAGATGGTTGGATGGTATCACCAACTGAGTGGGCATAAGTTTGATCAAACTCCGGGAGATGGTGAAGGACAGGGAAGTCTGACGTGCTGCAGTCCATGGGGTCACAAAGAGTCAGACACGACTTTGTGACTGAACAACAATAAACAAATAAGTATGTTAGAAGTAATGAATGCTATGAGAAAAAGTAGAGAAGGCTAACAGGATCAGAGGCCAGAGAAGAGGGGCAAAATGTAAAGTAAATAGTGTGGACAACTGTATTAATTTGCTAGGGCCGCCATAACAGAGTATCACAGACTCAGTGGCTTAAATAGGAGTTTCTTGTCTCAGAGTTCTGGAAGCTACAAGCCTGCTCTCAAGACATGAGGGCAGGGCTGGTTTCTCCTGAGGCCCCTCTCACTCGGGCTTGTGGGTGGCCGTCTTCCCCATCGTCACATGCTCCTCCCTCTGAGCTTGTCAGTGTCCGAATCTCTTCTTGAGAGGACAGCAGTTATATTGGGTTAGGATCCACTCTTATGACCTCATTTAATGTTAATGACCTCTTTCCAGAGCCTATCTCCAAATGTAGTCACATTCAGAGGTACTGGGGAGTTACGTGAATTTGGGGGGAACTGAATCCAGGCTGTAACATCAGGGTAGGTCTTACTGAGGACATGAGATGCAAAGACCAAAGGGGTTGAGAGAATTCCGCTGGAGCAAAAACCAAGTCAGGAGCGTGCCTGATGCACGTGTAGATCAGCAAGAAGCCCCGTGTGCTGAGGAGACTGACGTGGGGAAGAATTAGGAGAGGGCTGGATGGAGTGGGGTGTGTAGCCATTCTAAGGACTAAGTGGGGTCTTACTCTAAGTGAGGCGGGGCTTCATTTCAGGGTTTTTGGAGAGATCTAACTTGCCTTCAGAAAGGATGCTCTGGCCACATGCTGAGAATAGACTGTAGTGGGGGCAATGGTGGAAGTCCAGGGACCGCTAGGAGGTGGTGATTTACATGGGAGATGCTGGTGGCCGGCGCTAGAGTTCGTGGTGGGGGCGGTGAGGAGTGTTCTGATAAAAGATATGTTTTGAAGGTGGAAGGCAGCTGGTTTCCCCAACAGACTGTTAACAGGGGAGAGAGAGAGAGATGAAAGACAAGACTGAGGGCGGGAGAGGGGGAGGAAGGTGAAAGACAGGACTGAAGGATGACTCCAGGGCTTTTGGCCAGAGCCACTGGAGGAAGAAGGAAAAACCACACACTGGGATGGGGAAGGGGTGAGAGGAGCATGAGGCAAGAAACTGGAGCTCAGTTTTGGCCCCACTGAGTCTGAGATGTCTCTTAGATGCGAAGTGAGGGTATAAGGGGGATGTTGACAGGAGCGCCTGAACTAGAGAGAGAACGCACAGGAGTGCTAACAGCAGTGGGAGACAGGAGCTTCCGAGCTTGCAGGAAGCATGTGCACCGAGGCGAGCCCTGGGCCCTCTGAAGTCCTTTGGGAGCTCCCCCTGCCCCGCACCGGAGCCTGCAGACTCAGCCTGCCCCGCTGGGCTGTTTCAGGGGCCCAGGAGCAATTCCAGGTGCAGTCAGACGGTTCCCTGGGGCCCTCTGGGGAACCCTCCTTCTCGAGAGGACCTCGGAGTGACTTACTAAGGAAGTGGTAGGGTCAGCTTCCCACCTCTGCTGTCTGGAAGGCAGGGTGCAAACGCAGGTTGTAAGGCGGCTCTCTTGTCCCCCACCTCCAGCTATTCTCCTCTCCCCTCTCTAGGCCCATTCATGTCCCGGGTTCCTGAGGGGTGGTGGCTCCTGTATTCTGCCAGGGAGCCCGTCGGCCTGCACAGCCTGCAGTCACTTCTGCTTCTCTGAGCCCGTGGCATGGCCCCCACCTCCTTCCCCACCTTGTGCACCCCTGGAGGGGTTCAGAGAGAGAAGGGAGCTGACGCTTGTTGACCACCTTCTCACCTGGTGCATTCGCTTCCTCTGGCCGCTGGGACGAGCCATCCCCAGACTGAGGGATTTAACATGACGCAACAACGCAAATACCTACTGTCCTGGAGGTCCGAAGTCCAAGAGGGGTTTTCAGGGCTGCATTTCCTGGGGAAGCTCTGGGGTTTCCTGGGCTTTTCCACCTTCTAGAGGCATCCCAGGGCTTCCCTCGTTGCTCGGTTGGTAAAGAGTCTGCCTGCAATGCGGGAGACCCAGGTTCGATCCCTGGGTTGGGAAGATCCCCTGGAGAACCCCGTCATGACTTAGCGACTAAACCACCACCCCCACCCCCCAGAGGCCTCCCTGAGTCAGTGGTCTGTGGCTCCGCCTTCCTTTGTAGTCCTCCTAGTGATTATATGGAGCCCACCTGGATAACTCAGGCTCCGCTCTCACCTGACCTTAATCACGTGGGCAGAATCCCTTTGGCCTTGTGAAGCTATACATGTAGTCACAGGTTCCAGGAATTAGGAGGGGAACGCCCTGAGGGCCGCTCTTGTGCCCTCCACAGCTGAGCACTGTTCTTGGTGCTTCTCGTCCTTTCAGTGGCTGGCTTCCTTGGTGTCTCAGATGGTAAAGAATCCGCCTGCAATGCAGGAGACCTAGGTTTGACCCCTGGATTGGGAAGATCCCCTGGAGAAGGCCATGGCAACCCACTCCTGTATTGCAGCCTGGAGAATTCCACAGACAGAGGAGCCTGGTGGGCTACAGTCCATGGGGTCACAAGGGTCGGACTAGACTTAGCAACTACACCACCACCACTCTACAGAGAGGGTGAAATGACTGTAGTAATATTGTTTTAAGAGCTGTTAAGGCCTCCTCTCTGGGGGTTTGAGATTCAGATGACTCAACAACACCCCTGAGAGCTAAGATAACAAAGCATGTTAGCTTATCCAAAATAGGGAGGGGAAGGAACCCAGAGAAAGACAGTAGGTGGTGTTTCCACAGCCTCAGGCTCTTGGCTCAGGAGTGGTATGAGAAAAATAATTTAAATCTTACACCTACTAAATGGATTAGAAGGACAGAATGACAAACCAGGTTTGCTCGTTGCTATGGGCAACCCCTCGGGCAGGTAGGAATAAACCACAGAGTCTCCTTTGCTTCATGTACACCTGTTTAGATGCAGGAGGCAAGAGCTCTGGGGATGCCTTCCTTCAGAGCACCTCTGTGTGGTTTGCTTGACCTGGGTTCTCTTTTTTATTATATAAATGAATTCCTTTTTAAAAAAATATTTAAGAAATCATTTCTTCCACAATATACTTAATCCAGTTTATTTGTTCATCCTTTTATCTTGGAAAAAATTTTTAAATTGTGGGAAAATGCACATAATGTAAAATTTACCATTTTAGTTCTTTGCAAGTGTACAGTTGGGTGGCATTAAGTACATCCACAGAGTTGTGCCTGGCCTCTCCTCTGAAGTGTGGTGATGTTTACATTCCACCGTGGGTCCAAGGTTCCAAATCCTCGGATTCAACCAACCTTGGACTGAAAATGTTCTGCAAAAATTCCACGAAGTTCTGAAAAAACGAAACCTAAACTTGCCTTGCTGGCAACTGTTTTCTTAGCATTTACATTGTATTACGTATGGAGGGAGTTTTGGTGTGAAGGTCCTTCCTTGGGCTCTCACTTGACCTACAAGCCATCCCGGTTGGAGTCCTTGATTAAGAGCACCTCCAGGAGAACCCGAAAGGAAGACCAGGGTGCCTGGGGGCGCTGAACGGCCTTCTCTACAAAGCACTCTCAGGCTTGCTATGCACCCCTGAAGTGAGCCAGGAGCTGTGCAACCTGAACGCGGAGCTCTGCATGGTCTCTCTGGCTTCAGGCTTCTCTGCCTGCCGCCTCTTCTGGAGGGCGACCCTCTCTGAGGCCCAGAACACACACCAGAGGCCGTCCTGCGAAGAGTGCTGCACACATGGGGCATCTTCTGATGTCCCAGCAGACCCCGAGGAACGTGCTGCCCAGAGTGTTTGTTCAGGACAAAAAATATGCAGCTATGATGGAGATTTATCGGCTACTGGCAATTGCTGATTTTGGACCCCGAGATGACAAGACTTTGTGCAAAGTGGTTTCAGCGATCCCGAGGCCCTGGACACTGCTTTGCCAAGTGATACCCAGGGCCCTGCGGCACACTCGTATCTGAGTGGGATTGACCACGAGGCACTCAACAAGCAGATCCTGGAGTACAAGAGGAGGAGAGAGAAAGGGCACGGGATCGTGGGCCCCCTGTGGCCAGAGCACATGGCTGAGCTCAGGAAGCAGACGAGGAAGAGGAAGGCCAGACCCCGTGTGGATGATGACCTCTCTCCCGAGAACTACCTGCAGGGCGGGGAGTGACGACCGAGGGGGCCTTCTGGGGAGCGCGCCCCGGGCTACGAGTGGGGCGCCAAGAAGCAGAGCAGGAACTGCGATGGAGAGAAAGGGTCAGAAGGGAGTGGATCGTGACCCGACTCGGGTGCATGCGCGCTGCTGGTGCCCCCGGGCGCCCTCTTGCGGCTGCAGGTGTCGTCTGCACCCTTTGTGCTGTGTTGCAGGAGAGGTGGTAAGGCCTGCGGGAAGGGTGTAAAAACCTTAGTGGAAAAAAACTTAAAAAGAACTATACTTGAGGACACTGTGAAATAAGCCAGTCACAGGACAGAGGCTGTATGATTCTACTTATATCAAATTCCTAGGGTAGTTAGATTCATAGAGACAGAAAGTATTAATAGAATGGTGGTTGTCACAGCTGGGAGGAATGGAGAGACAGGTCCAGACTCAGTTTTGCTAGCTGAAAAGGTGGTGATGGAGGGTGGTGACGGCTGCAAGACCATGTGAAAGTGTTGTACTTAATGCCACTGAACTGCATACTGAAAAGTGATTGAGATGGTAAATGTTGTGTTCCGTGTATTTTACTGCAAAAAGTAAGGAACAATACCTTTGTGTGGTGAAATTCATTATTCGCATTTACTATAAATAGTAACAGTCGTTCCACAAAACTTTTTTTCCGCTTTTACAATTTATGACTCAGCACACCCAAAATGGAATCTCTGATATTACTCACCAAAGAAAGGTCTGTACCCCTGGAACAAATACAGTGTTGCATGTCAGTTATACCTCAGTTTTAAAAAAAACAGGTCAATATATGTTTCCCCAAGAATGAGAATGCACAGCAAATATTTTAGAAAACTGAAGACTTTAGTAGTCTCTCTTATACGTGGCATTTTACTGTTTTGTATTTCTTTTTCAGGAGAGGAGTTCTTTACTTCGCAAGTGGTATGACTTAATGATACAAAATAAGGATGACCTTGCCAAGATAATTACAGCTGAAAGTGTAAGTTCAGGACCTAACTCAGTACTTGAAGAAACTGTCCAAGAGTTCTTAGAAGAAAGCTTGGAGGAGTCTCTAACTTCAGTACTGTTAGGTAGCTAAAGAAAATGTGATTTCTTTACTTCATGATCAGATATCAGTTGTTATTTTCGGCACAGATTTTTCTGATTAAATCAGCCACACATATTTTCTAAATCAAAATTTCTGTGTTGTAACTTACTCTTTAATAATATGCAAGAAATCGATTTTGAGTGGAACTATGTGAATACTGCTTTTCCACCATTCTGGGTTTTTTTTCCCCCACATGACTGCTTTGATTTTTTATGTTGTTTTTGTATATTTGCAAAGGTACCAGCTTTTTGGTCACTCTGATAAATTACTTTCCACTGTTCACAACATTTAGAAATATCAGAAGGAAAAAAAAATTTGAAGAGGCCGTTCTAGGTGCCTCCTCCTGACTGTAACCTGTTAAGGAGGTAAATGACGACTGTGGCTCAGGGTGACCTGGCAGGCTTCCTTCCATCACCATTTGTGATTCTGCTTTCAAAGACTCACACTGAGGCTAGAAATTTCTCCACCACCCAGTGAGTTTTGTAATGGGACTCTTGTACTCTGCTTGAAGAATTGAGAAACACAGAATTGCGCTTTCGTTATTAGAAGGTAATGAGTGTGTCCTCTTCTGATTTAATTTAGGGAAAGCCACTGAAGGAGGCACAGGGAGAAATTCTCTATTCTGCCAACTTCCTGGAGTGGTTTTCAGAGGAAGCCCGCCGTGTTTATGGAGACATTATCTCCACTCCAACAAAAGAAAGGCGGGCTTTGGTCCTCAAGCAGCCCCTCGGTGTGGCCGCAGTCATCACCCCGGTATGTGGCAGAATCAGTGAGATCCAGGGGAGGAGGATGAATGGGGCTGGAGCAGCTGTGCTCATCCTGTGATCTCTGGCACCTGTGCTTGGCTTCCTGATGCCACTGCTGGAGGTGGAGGCGTGTTTCCTGGTGTCTGTGATAATGAGAGGTGTGGTGGTGGCCAGTGTTTCCTAATGCCTGCAGGACGGGGATGACCCACAGGAGGACCCTGGGGCTTCTCTGACTTGGCATTAAAGGCTTCTTGGCGTTGTCTAGTACATCTAAAACAATCTTCTGGTGTTTATCATTTTTAAAAAAAGACTTAAGATGTGACACTTTCAAAGTATTTATGTGCCTTTCAGCAGGCACTGGGCCATATTCTGAAAGTTAAAAGGCTGAGAAATAAGATACTGCATCTGCCTGGATAGGACTGCAGTATCCTTGTGGGGCAACCAGCTTTCTCTACCTGAGTTGCTTCTCTTGGGTCCATCTTCTGCTAGATGCCGTATTAACTTCTCTACGGTGTCTGCCAGCTGGTCTCAGGACTGCTTGTCCTTCCCTGCTCACCACAGTCACAGAGAAACATTCCCCTCGCTGTCTGGACTGACTAGGCTTGACCCAGAACTCAGCCTCCACTAGCTTGTGTGACCTTGAGCAAGTTTCTTAACTGCTCTGTCTCCAAACCTGCAAATACGAAAAATACTAACCTCATTGGGTTGCGATGAGGATTTAATTATAATAGTATAATAGTACGTACAACAGTGCTTAGGTCAGAATAAGCACTATACAAGGTTTTGTTGAAACAAAATATGACTATAAATATCCACAGGGAGCTATCTATGAATATCTAGAGAGGGAAGTAATATATCATATACCATCTTCAAAATCACCTTTGCTAGTATTTTTCCCCAAAGGGTCACCAAACCACAGCCCTCAGGCCTATATTTGTAAATAAAGTTTCACCGGGACAGAGGCACTCCCATCTGTATACACGTTGTCTAGTTGTGACAGAAACTGGGCATCCCACAAAACCTCTTTACTACCCAGCCCTTTACAGGGAGAGTTGGCTGTCACCCAGGGTAGATAATTTTATAGTGTTTTAAACTCTGAAGGTGTTTTTGTCTCCACAGTCCCTGGAGCCAGCGGGTGTCAGGTGTTCTGAGCTCCTGAATGTAAGAACGCCTCTGCCAGGCAGGTGTGCAGAACTTGCGGGCTGGTGTCTTGACCCGCCTGCCTTTGGACCAGCCCTTCCTCTCACTCACCTCCTCTCTCTTCTGATCCAGTGGAATTTTCCCAGCGCCATGATCACACGGAAGGTGGGGGCCGCCCTGGCAGCCGGCTGCACGGTGGTGGTTAAACCTGCCGAGGACACGCCCTTCTCTGCCCTGGCCTTGGCTGAGGTGAGCCTCTATGCACTGGGTCCAAAAAAACGACGTTATCTAGCTGGGACATGAGGAAGCACTGTCGAAGCCTCCTTCTTTGCCTGCATCTCCTGTTTGATGGTGCTATGCTTTAAATCACTAGTCATTATTTTAGGTCAGATGTTCCTCTTTTTAGAAAAAAGTAAGGGGAATTTTCTGACATCTATAGGCTACCCCAACAATGGTATCTAGCCATCGTTTTAATTAAGTCATAGTAATGTGACTAAAAGTTGGGAATTTCTCACATTGAGGGCACCTCTTATTAACCACTCCCTCTCCAGCTCAATTTGCATTCAGTCAGATCTTGTTCTTCTGTTTAAAACCCTCTAATGGCTTCTCATGTCACGCAGAGTAGGATCCAGACTTCCTGCAGACATCTGATGAGTTCCTTCTGTTCGGCAGATTACCCTCCATCCTTTTCTTTCCCTTACAATCTGTCTTTTGAGGAAGCTGGACATCTGACCAGTAGAGCTCCCCATCAGCCGGGCTTTGCAGACAGCACATCAGGAACCATGTTCCTCTGTCTCCTGCGCTTTCCAAACTGACAGCTGTATCCAGACACCTCATCAGACTCGGGATCAATCCCATCTTGTGTCCTTTTGTCAGGAGGATAAGGTCTGGGCGTGTCTATTTCACGTCTGCACCCATTGCTGTATGATGCTGCTCAGTCTGTTAATTCACTAGGAGTTGCCCAAATGGTAACATTTGAATTCTTTCCTTTTTCATTCGTTTATTCACCAGACCACTTCTATAAATCAAAGCTTCCCATCAACTCTGTGGTTACCCGGCAGTGAATTCACAGAGGAAAGGCAGCATATTTGATTCATTTACCAGTTTTTCACATAAATGAATCTATTCCTGTCATCTGCCAAAGGTTCCCAATTTGTTTTTTAAGGAGCATTATGTGTTAATAGATTTTAATGGGTTGGTATTTGATTAGTTTCACTTTCTTGTGGTTATTATCCTTGATGAAGCTCACATTGCTCCCACTTTTGGCCAATAGCAGCCTCTTAGAGTTGGCTCTTTTATCTTTTAACATAACTCTTAATAGTTTTTGAGACCTTCTTTGCTATCTAATATGACAAGATATTTTAGACTTATCATATATATTTCTTGTCCCAGACCTGGGATTAACTATTTCGGCAGAAAGCCTTTATTTCCTCTGGTTCGGTTCAGTTCAGTTCAGTCATGTCTGACTCTTTGTGACCCCACGAATCGCAGCACGCCAGGCCTCCCTGTCCATCACCAACTCCCGGAGTTCACTCAGACTCACGTCCATCGAGTCAGTGATGCCATCCAGCCATGTCATCCTCTGTCGTCCCCTTCTCCTCCTGCCCCCAGTCCCTCCCAGCATCAGGGTCTTTTTCAATGAGTCAACTCTCTGTATGAGATGGCCAAAGTACTGGAGTTTCAGCTTTAGCATCATTCCTTCCAAAGAAATCCCAGGACGGATTGCCTTAAGAATGGACTGGTTGGATCTCCTTGCAGTCCAAGGGACTCTCAAAAGTCTTCTCCAACACCACAGTTCAAAAGCATCAATTCTTCGGCACTTAGCCTTCTTCACAGTCCAACTCTCACATCCATACATGACCACAGGAAAAACCATAGCCTTGACCAGACGGACCTTTGTTGGCAAAGTAATGTCTCTGCTTTTGAATATGCTATCTAGGTTGGTCATAACTTTTCTTCCAAGGAGTAAGCGTCTTTTTTTCCTCTGGTAGGAAATGATATTTTAAGACTACATTTAGGGCACCAGGGATGATCATTGCTACTGGCTGGTCACTGTCTCTAGGCGTTATTAGTGGCAGGGCTGGGAAATATACATACATGTGTGTACACACACATGCACATGATAAAACACTGCTTAAAATTCATGCAGAAACTTGCAGTACATTAATACCACATTGTTGCTCAGTCGTGTCTGACTCTCTGCAACCCCATGGAGTGCTGCCCGCTGAGCTCCTCTGTCCATGCGATTTTTCTCAGCAAGAAAACTGGAGTGCATTGCCATTTCCTTCTCTAGGAGATCTTCCTGACCCAGGGATCAAACCCGGGTCTCCATTCCAGGCAGACTCTTTACCATCCGAGCTACCAGGGAAGCCTGAATACCACATTAGCACTAGTAAGAATCTTACTTCAGTTCTAAATATATTCTATCCCCAAAGTCAGCCTATGTTTTGTTTTTTTTTGCCATTGCTTTCTGGGTTAAAACATTGATTTCTCTTTTCTGTTTTTCCAGTTTGCTCATTTGCCGCCACATGTTTGCTGTTTGTCTTTATAGCTTGCAAACCAGGCTGGAATTCCCCCAGGTGTGTACAACGTGATTCCTTGCTCTCAAAAGAAGGCCAAGGAAGTAGGGGAAGCACTTTGTACAGATCCTCTCGTGTCTAAAATTTCCTTTACTGGTTCGACAGCCACTGGAAAGGTATGTGAATTAAGTCTCAAAGGAAACAAGTGTCATTCTAATAACTTCTCTTTATACAGTATCAAAACTACTACTTCGTCTCTGTCACCATTTGGAGGAAGGTTTCCAGCAGAGTGTTAGAAGCTCTGTCCCATATCATAATGTCTGATCATCTTCCAGAAATATTTGGATGGTGTTCCTCATTGTGACATGATCTAGGTTCCTGTTTGACAAAACTGAAGGTTTAAGGGTAGACAAGGTTCCCATTATTTCCGCATGTGAAGTAGATGAAAGTGGTCCATCATATTCCCATAACTCTCAAATGTGTGTTTCTTTTATAATCTAGAATTAAAGAAATGGATGCCTTAGAACAAAAATTGTGTTTAGTATAAAGATACTTACAGAAAGATTATTTTTTTTCTAGCTTTCTTCTCCCTTATATGTTGAAAAGTTCTTTCCTCAAAACCTCATTTGTGTGCCTGTGAGTGCATTTTTATTTATCCTTTTAAATGTTTAAAACAGGAAAAAGGCAGAGTAGAGCAAAAGTTCTTAGTTATGGTGTTTCTCTCCAGATAGTACACATTTTTGCTGCTAGTGTTTACATACATGCATGCATATGCTCATATTAGAGAAGTACATAAACGTATCAGATTAAAATAATAAAAACCTAATCTGAAAGTTTTGGTGAAACTGGTCATTTTTTGGACACCATGAGAAGCAGGAGAAAATAAACCAATTTTAGTGACTCCCAGCCATAACCATGTTTGACATGCCACAAACTCATACTTGGGAAGCCTGCCACGTATTCATTTCAGAAGCGTGAATTTTTAGATCCACAAAGTGCTACCACCCTGCTCCAGGGATATGCAGAGCAAACTTATTCTCAGAGGGTTTCAAAGTCGTTGGAGAAAAAGAGAGAGGCCTGGGAGAAGAAGGGTTATAAACCTTTGCCACTGGAGCCAGAGAAGTACCCAGACGCTGGGCAAAGGCCAGCCACTCACTATTTAACCTTACTTTGCTCAGCAAACTGTCCCCAACGGACAGACCCCCAGGAAAACGTTGACTGCGTTCCTGCCAAGTCCAACTGTCCTTTTAAGTTATTTACACGGGACAGTGCTTCGCTTCAAGTGGTTTAAAGGGAAGAGTGATAGGAATCACTGATAAGCAGCCATTCTCCATACCAACGGCCTCTTCAGAGCTGATCTTTGCAGAGAATCAGTGGCTCAGCTCTGGATCTTGGCACATAGAATCTTGCCTCTAACTGAACCCCCGTCGGTCAGCCTCTTCTGGAGATGTGGGCCTGCCCTTACCCTTCCAGGGGGACTGCTCCTCCTGGGGAGGGGACAGAGTGCCTCGTCTGCTCCCCACAGAGAATTCAGCAATGAATGGGCATTTGACCTGAGGAAAACAGATTCAGAGGCTGGCCAGTGACCAAGAGCCAATGTCTCATAGAAAGGTAATCTGGGCAGTCATGCTCCCTTTCTAAGGCTTTGGAGGCTGAAGTCCCGAGAAGGTCAGCAGGAGGAATGGGAACAGAAAGAACTCCTCGGGACATAGCAGGATTGTAGGCAGCAGGGGCCAGAGTCGGGTTCAAGCTCTCATCATGGGTGCTGAGTGTGAAGAAGACTCAGTTAGAGGACACACATGGAGGCAAGCGACCCAAGAGCAAACCGAGTTGGGAAAACCAATAGCCTGGCAAAGAGCATTTCTTAAAACTTCTAAAGAAAATAGTTATCTTGAGTCCAATAAAGAAACAGGTTTACCCACACCAGTCAGAATGGTCATCATTAAAAAGTCTACAAACAATAAATGCTGGAGAAGGTATGGAGAAAAGGGAATCTTCCCACTGTGTTGGTGGGAATGTAAATTGGTACAGCTGCTATGGAAAACAGTATGGAGGTTCCTTAAAAAACTGAAAAATAGAGTTGCCATATGATTTAGCAATGCCACTCCTGGGCATACATCCAGACCAAACCATAATTTGAAAAGATACACACACCCCTATGTTCATAGTAGGCAAAACATGGAAGTAACCTAATGTCCCTCAACAAATAAGTGGATAAAGAAGATGTGGTACACATATACAATGGGATATAACTCAGCCACTAAGATGAATGAAGTAATGCTATTTGCAGCGAGATGGATGGACTTAAGATACTGTCATACTGAGTGAAGTCAGAGAAACGAACATTGTATGACATCCCTTATGTGAAGACTCTAAAAAGAAATGATATAGATTAACTTATTTACAAAACAGACTCACAGACTTAGGGAAAGGGATACTTAGGGACTTTGGGATGGACGTGTACACACTGCTATATTTAAAATGGATAACCAGCAAGGTCCTACTGTCTAGCACAGGGAACTCTGGTCAATGTTATATGGCAGCCTGGATGGGAGGGGAGTTTGGGGGAGAATGGATACATGTATGTGTGTGACTGAGTCCTTTTGCTGTCCACCTGAAACTATCACATTATTAATCAGCTGTACTTCAATATAAAATACAAAGTTGGTTTTTTTTAAAAAGGTACATATCCCTCTGTGTATATAGCCAAATTCTGGATAGATATACCTTAGGATTTTATCAGTGGCAAACTAGGGGTTCTTGGGTTCTGGGTGATTTTATTATCCTATCTCTGTGATTGTTAAGCTTGTTTATAATTTTCTGAGTAGGTCACACACTGACATGGTTTAGAAATCAGGGCAATATAAACATGCTTATATTCAGAAGTTTCACCCTTACCCCATTCCTGGTTTCCTCCCTTTTATACATAATTATTTTTAGTTTCTTGTCATCTTCTCCATGTTTATCAAATATAACCAAGTATGAATATATATATATAATTTTCCCCATTTCTTGTGCAAACTGTCATCCCATATATACTGCTGTGTACTTGGCTTCCTCCTCTATTGGGTACTTTTTTGAAAAAAGCCTTACCGGTCCCTGTTGTTGATTGGGCGCTCAAAGCATCCTCTGTCTGCTCCCAGGTCCTGTTGCACCACGCAGCAAACTCTGTGAAGAGGGTGTCCATGGAGCTGGGTGGCCATGCCCCTTTCATCGTCTTTGACAGTGCCAATGTGGACCAGGCCGTCGCTGGGGCCATGGCCTCCAAATTTAGGAACTCTGGACAGGTGAGTCCCGGAGCATTTTTCTGGGTTGTGTGCTTTACAAAGATCCTACCCCCTTCCTCACCTCCTGGGAGAAAGGGCACTTCTGGGTTCCTTCCTTCATTCTTCATGCATGTCCTTTATCGGATGTTTAGTCAGTGCCCTCTCTTTGTCTGGGACTCTGCTAGGCTCACAGGGTATGAAGGGAAATAAGGTGTTTTCCTCACTGGCTTCGAGGAAAATTTCCCGAACAGCAGAAGCCTTTCAATCAAATCGTTCTCTTCTTTCATCTCCTCTTTGAATCTGGTTATTTTCATAGTTTTCCCTTGCTGGACTTTTCTCTGCTGAACAGGTTTAAACATCTCCTCAGATACAAAATAGCCTCAGTTAGGATCTGGAGCCCACAGTGTTAAGGAAAAGAAGGTTGGAAAATGCTGAGATGGTGCCTTGAAAAACTCAAAACCCTACTGCCTGGGTCTTACTCTTCACGAAATGAGGGGGCCAAGACAGGCCTCCACTAGAGGGCCACACACACCACAGTGGGCCAAGGAGAGTCCAGCTTGTCCCCGGGAGACTGGTGGCCTGCACTCACACCTTCTAGGGAATCCCAGAGCATTAGATCCAGCAGGGACCTTCCAAGTTATCTCATACAAGGTAAGCACTTCATCTTAGAGTACCATCAATAAGCGATTTTAAATGCATTCCAAAAAAGGAATAAAAACTGGAAAGTTATCTAGGAGGAAAAAGGTGAAGTGTATAATATTCTTTATTAAATAGTTTTCATCCTGTTTTGACCATTGGTAATTAATTTTTCTTCTTTCACATAACCTAGATAAGCTTGGTTGTTTCTGAAATAGGTATGTTTCCTTTTGGAAACACAAAATGCAAAGGTGTATAGCCTTCAGGAGTTACACTTACAAAGCTACAACTTTGGGGTATATTGCTTTAAGCCAATAAAAATGCACAGGGTACAAAATTATCTACAAACTGTTTCTATTAGAAAATACACAATTAAGAAAAAAGCGAAGAAGAAAATGTATCAAGGATAACCTCATTTCCAATAATGTGTTTATATTGTATAACTTGAAAATATTAGGTCTAAACTAGAAAATATAATAAACAAAGGGCTTTTCAATAATTTAGGCTGAAAGAATGGTCTTGTGTCCATTTTCAAAATGTTGGATTCTGCCAAGCTGTTGAAAGGTTCACTAAGCTAGAGGACATCAATTAGCCTCTGAATCCTTTTCCTTCTAGCTTTTCCTCTCTGTCGCTGAGTATCACTGTCTCAAGGAGATATTTCTTGTGTTGGCTTTCTCATTCCAATATGAGCCATTTGAAAAAAACCTGGGCTAGTGGCTTTTTGCTCACAGATTATTTATGCTCGCTTACCTGTTTGACCACAGAGGCGTGCTGCCTGTGGAGGGGCCTGGAGAAGTACAGGCTCTTGCATGTTTGTCATTAGGGCTAAGCTCGAGTATGGAGGTGGGACCCAGGACAGGAACCACCTGGGAAGTACATTTACATTCAGAGGTAGCAGCAATCATAGGTTTATTGGTTGGGTCAGTAGCTTCTGATGAACTGTCGATGTGAGTTTCTTTCTTTCTGCGTAGACGTGTGTGTGCTCCAACCGTTTCTTGGTGCAAAGCGGTATCCATGACTCCTTTGTGAAAAAATTTGCTGAGGCAATTAAAACAAACCTGCATGTGGGTAATGGATTTGAAGAGAGAACTACTCAAGGCCCGTTAATTAATGCAAAAGCTGTAGAAAAGGTAAGTCTGTCTTATTACCTGTTCAGTGTCCTGGTTTCAGTATCAAAAACCACTCTGGTAAGGTGCCCAGCAAGGTGGTTTTGGAAACATGGAGAAATTAGAAAAACTAGTGAATTTCTGCCAGTTTGTATGAATCAAGTGGCATCGTCAGGTTATAAGCTTTTCCAGCTTTGTCATTTAGCTGAGTTCCCATGAGATCTGCCACTTTCGTTCTGCTAAATTTTCTCTTGCAGTGGTGATAATTCTGTATCCTGCTGCTTCAGGAATTACCATCTTGAAATACAAAGTTCTTTCATCTTTGGAACACCTAAAAGGAGAGGAAAAAGGCTTTTTGTTTTTGAGATCAGACATTTCTAGGAATCTAATATTGTCCTCCGAGAGTTTTGAGAAGACGGGACATACTCTTGCCTGGAAAATCCTATGGACAGAGGAGCCTGGCAGGCTACAGTCCATGGGAGTCACAAAGAGTTAGACACGACTGAACATGCACCCACACCCACACAGGGGTGTATCCATTTTAGTGATAGAAGCTCTACAAAGACTTGAAGTGGAAAAAACAGGTCTATCAAACAAATGCTAGAGGAAAACTTGTCAGAGCTAGGGGGAAATAACTTGATTCTTCAGATTGAAAGACTTTGTCAATTGCCAAGTATATAGAATTAGAATAAAGAGAAAACCCAGGTGTGTTTTGCTAAAATTTTAGAATGTCGGGAACATACAAAGAAGATTCAAGAAGCTTCTAGAGTGGGGAAAATCGACCCATAAAGGAGTGAGAACTATTTTTGAGTTAGAATGTTCATTGAAATATACTCAACACTCTGAAGGAAAATTATTTGGGGTCCAAATTCCATTACCAGCCAGTGCAAGATAAAACAGCCCGACCTGCAGTTATCAGAACACTCTGAATATAAACCACCTTCAGTGCACCTTTTTTCGAAATAACTAGTACTTGAGGAGAAAATATTAGAACAAAGTGAAAGAGAAGGGACAAGAACAGCGTGGAATCCAAGAGCCTGGAACTAACCCAGGAAGGCAAGGAGAGCAAATCCCAGAAAGGCAGCTGAGCATCAGGCCTGGAAAG
Source organism: Budorcas taxicolor (assembly GCF_023091745.1). Classification (NCBI taxonomy): domain Eukaryota; kingdom Metazoa; phylum Chordata; class Mammalia; order Artiodactyla; family Bovidae; genus Budorcas; species Budorcas taxicolor. The sequence continues at coordinate 27,602,270 of NC_068920.1, forward strand.
ACACGAGTGTATGTTTATTAGGCCGTTCGGCAAACAGTAAGACCCAACAGCCAGAAACCCACAGAGCAGGGTTGCTGCTGTTCCGTCACTAGGTCATGTCCGACGCTTTGCGACCCCATAGACTGCAGCACGCCAGGTTTCCCTGTCCATCACCAGCTCCCAGAGTTTGCTCAGGCTCATGTCCATTGAGTCGGTGATGCCATCCAACCATGTCATCTTCTGTTGTTCCCTTCTCCTCCTGCCCTCAACCTTTCCCAGCGTCAGGGTCTTTTCCAAGGAGTCGGCTCTTCACATCAGGTGGCCAAAGTATTGGAGCTTCAGCTTCAGTCCTTCCAACGAGTGGGGAGGAAGCAGCATTGTATATAAGACCTGCCCTCTTGACTCCATATCTGTGTATTTGGTTCTTCCAACCTAGAAGGAACTGGGGTACATGGTTTCAAACCTATTTGAAAAAGAAAGAAAAGTCCAGTTACCGTTTTTGACAGTTTAAACATTTTCCAAGCATCCTGGATCCCCTTTCCCAAAGGCTCTTCCTTTCTCCCTCACACAGGTAGAGAAACACGTGCGTGATGCCATTTCCAAAGGGGCCACCATTGTGACAGGTGGGAAGCGACACCACGTTGGGAAAAATTTCTTCGAGCCCACCCTGCTCAGCAACGTCACCCGAGACATGCTCTGCTCTCAGGAAGAGACTTTTGGGCCTGTGGCACCTGTTATCAAGTAAGGCCATCCAGCGTGTAGGAAGACCGGAGGAAGAGTAGGAAAGGAAAAGGAAGCCTGGAGAGTAATCCAGTTCCTGTGTCGTTTGCGGCCGGCAGGAGAGGGACAGGAGCAGAGAGTGGGGCTGTGTCAGGGGAAGGGCCAAGACCAAGGCATGGTTTTTTAAACATTGGTTTTCATTATTGCCCATTTAGACCACAAAATTTACCAAATTCTCTACTTTGCTCCCTGCCGAACTCATTTTTCTTCATAACAGAATACATCCTTCAGGACTTCTTTCAAGGGTGTCTGTGGGAAATGAACTCTGTGTTCGTATGGGACCTTTTATCCCACACTCACAAGTAAATAATAATCTACCTGCGTAAAAATCTAGCTTCACAAGATATCACTGGTTGGTCTGCTTATTTTCAGGGTTGTTATTGAGAAAGCTGATGTCTGCTTTTTGTTCCTGTGAAGGGAACTTTTTTTCTTCAGAGACTCAGGGCCTTTGATGTTCTTAAATTTTACCATGGTAGCTTAGGTATGGTATATTGTGAGCTTTTTTTTCAATCTGAGATCCCAAGGCCTTTATTTAAAATCTGAGGTGTCTGTTTAGTCCTGGGAAATTCTTGGTCATTATTTCTCCAAATATTTCTTTCTCCTCCATTGCTAATGAAATTTACAGATTAATCTGACATTGGGAGAATGGACCACTTGGAGAACTTTCATCTTTTAGTAAAAAATTTTTTACCTAGAATATGAACTTGACATTTTCCAAAAGGATGCAGGGGTTAGGAATGCAGGCTTTGCTACTTTATACCTGTGTCCCCTTGAATGAGTTAACTTCTCTGAGCCCCAGGGTCCTTCATGGGAAAAGGACTAAAAACTAGTACCTGCCTCGTGGCTTCCCAGGTGGAACAGTGGTAAAGAATCTGCCTGCCAATGCAGACCTGAGAGACTCAGGTTCAGTCCCTGGAGGAGGAAATGGCAACCCACTCCAGTATTCCTGCCTGGAGAATTCCATGGACAGAGAAGCCTGGTGGGCTATAGTCCATAAGGTTGCAAAGAGTCAGACATGACTTAGTGACTCAACAACAACAAACAAAAAACTTGCCTCACAGGACAGCTGTAAGGTTTAAATGATGTAATATACATAAAGCACGTCACCTAATATCAGTGTGGTTGTTATTGTGTAAATAGTGAAGTCATTCAGTCATGTCCAACTCTTTGTGACCCCGTGGACTATAGCCTACAGGCTCTTCTGTCCATGGGATTCTCCAGGCAAGAATACTAGAGTGGGTTGCCATTTCCTTCTCCAAGGAATCTCCCAGACCCAGGGATCGAACCTGGGTCTCCAGCATTGCAGGCAGACGCTTTACTATCTGAGCCACCAGGGAGTTCACACTCAAAAGGTGAAATCGTCGAGGATGTCCCACCTGATACTGTGATGAGTGCATTTTCGAGGGACATGTAGGCAGTGAGGACATGGATGACGCCCTGGTTTTTATTCTCTGGCAGATAGATAGAACGGCTTGCTCTCTACAGTGGAGAGACAAGAGCTGCTCATCCTTGGAACAAGTGATTCTCTTGGGGTCCCCCTCCTCTCTCTCCCACTCATCCTCTTGCACTGACCGGGGTCTGCCAGCTCTGCCCGAGCCTTCAGAGGGCTGGCTGTTGCTGGGTCTCTGATTTCAGGAGCTGGGATGCATAGAATGTTCTGCCCTCCATTTACAGTTCTGGGGCAATAGAAAAAGGCCTCTGAAATCTAGTTTCAGAAATAAGATGATCAAGCTGGAAGCGACTGCATTAGGCTTCCATACTAGTAGTCTCATTTCCAAGGGGAACAGACCCCCAGCACTGTTAAGCAGTGGGGCCAACACTGGAACCCTGGGCCCCAGCAGGCCCTGGCTGTTGGCTTTCTCCCACATCACGGCTGCTTCTGAAGTAGTTATGATTGGCGCACGTCTTAAGAGAGAACAAGAGCAGTAACCCTTTTTCTTAGGCATTTTATTCAACATTCTGAACACACTGTAGCTCCCTGTGTGTCTCCTGTTCTCCTAGAAGAGATGAACCGGTATTGATCCAAGCTCCTTAGCCTTGAACTCAGCATGTGCAGTGAATGAAGGTGTTTTCCTCTCTGCTCCTTGCAAAACTCTGATTGACCCCTGGCTCTTATTTGGGAAACAGATCAGAAGGAAAAACAGCTGGTTTTCCTTCCCCTGTGGGATTTTGCTGATGACCCACCCTGACTTTGGCAGGTTCAACACAGAGGAGGAGGCGGTGGCGATCGCTAACGCGGCCGACGTCGGGCTGGCAGGTGGGTGTCTGTCCTCGCTTGGCGACAATCACAGTCACTTCTCCAGCTGTGCCTTTTAAATGTCACCCGGGGTTTTGAGAAGTCAGCTTCTTTGCAGCACGTGTTTCATTGCTTTCCAAGGGGCGAGGGTGGGTTTGTGCCAGTCCAGGTTCTTTGCTGTGTCTGCAGGATGTGGGATGGGAGCTCCCTGGTCGGAGCTGGGCTTGGTGGAGGGAGAAACAGCAGTGCCGACCGTTCTGGGGAGAACCACCCACACCCCTTAAGCCCCATGTTCCCAGAGGCTCGATGCCTGGAAATTCCAAGTGCTTCTCCTCGCATCCCTCCTGGAAGCCTGAACAAGAGATAGCGCTTGACTTCACAGACAGCATCGGGGCGATGAAGGAAGGGAAGACAGCCCAGGCAGAGGGAGCCTCAGGGAGTGGCTGCCATTCTTGCAGTTTGGACATGGTCAAGGCGGCCACAGTGTGTACCCTGTGTCCCTGACAAAACTGTGTGTGCATAAAGACACTCAACAAATCTGTCTTTAGCATCCACTAGTGAAGGAAGTGTCGGCAAAGATAAAAAGACAGATTCAGCCGTGGCTCTACAGGCGCTTCTCTGGGCGGACAAGAACCACTGGTAACCAGAGAAAGGATGTCCACACTGTAGTCCCTTATTCTACGACAAAGACTCCGAGTTGCCGACTCAGAGGGCCTAACGCTGGAGTAAGATGTGTGCACGAGTGCCCCCGTAACACTGAGCTCAGTATTCTTCTCGTCCCTTCTTGATGGGATGATGGTGGAGGAAGCCACATCCCAAACCAGGGCATCCATGCTGGGCAAGACTCTGATGGTGCAGATTGAAGAAGAGAGGTTCTGGGCAGAGGGGTCCCTAGGGAGTTAAGTGAAACCAGGACAAGGAGAACTGGGTGGACAAGTTTGGTGGAGATGGTCGGTGACTGGAATAATGGAAGATAAAGCTGGACATGTTGATTGAAAGCACATTAGGGAGAGTTCGAATACTCCCCAGGAACTTAACCTTATTTATGGGTAAGAAGGAGTCATTGGAAGGTCTGGGTAAAAACATCACATGGATAACCTAACAGATGTGTGCAGGGTGGATTGATTAGGAGGCCATAGGAGCCAGGTTCATTGTTGTTACAGTCCTAGCTGGAGATGGTGAGAGAGCTAGCGAGAGTGGAACAGAAGCAAAAAGATGACTTCTAAAGGTTGTGAGATGAAGACATACATGGAACCAACTAGGGGCTCCGCTTGGAAGCAGGAAGGTTCCAGCCCGCATGACTAGGTAGCTGGTCATCCATGGCACCCTCAGCTGTGGACATGACGTCTTTAACGACTACATCTGTGTCTTTTATCCCCACAACAGGTTATTTTTACTCTCAAGACCCGGCCCAGATCTGGAGGGTGGCGGAGCGGCTGGAGGTCGGCATGGTTGGCGTTAACGAAGGACTGATCTCCTCCGTGGAGTGCCCTTTCGGGGGGGTGAAGCAGTCCGGCCTTGGGCGAGAGGGCTCCAAGTACGGCATTGACGAGTATCTGGAGCTCAAGTATGTGTGCTTCGGAGGCTTATAGGATTCTTCAAGAAATAAAAAGGGAGGCTTACCTATGTATGGGGACATGCCATCTGTTATTTTAAATAAACCCATAGGGTAGGTGAACTAGGAATTTTAAAAAACGAATCATCCAATCCTTATAAGCAGATACAAAGCCTATCCCTCCCCCTAGCTGGCTTGGGGCCAATACATGCCACAAGCCTGTGGCCACAAATCCCTGAGAACCAGCAGTGGGTTTATAGGATGAGGCCTTGGATCGCCAGCCCTCACCCTCCCCACCCATGACCCCATCTGCCTCAGAGCAAAGTGCAACAAGCTGGTCCTGAAGCCCCCTCATCATGGTGGGGCCACAGCCTGGGCAATGACATAGCCAGCACCCACGTGGCTCCGGAGCTAAGACCCAGGGGGCTGCGGGGGACATCTCTTGAGTGTGACTGACAGGCTGGGCAGGATGCCACTGCATGCCTGGAGACCCGCCAGCTGGGTATTCGGAGGTGTTGCTGCAGTGGCTGAATCAGTGTTTTTTCTTTTTTTTTTTTTTTAAGAACTTTAGACATAGCACAGAATTGCCTGAATTTCTTTGAGAAGTGAAAGAACCCCTCTCTTTTTTTTGACTAGTTTTTAAACTGAAAGCTCCATCATCCTCAACTGCTTGAAGATTCTGTGCTCACTTCTGTGCTGTTTTTCCACATCATGTTTCTGAGAGAAAATAAGCATAAAGCAGAGCGCAGCAGCAGCGGCTTGGTGGCGCTCTATCCACGGGTAACGGCCTGGCCGGGCGTTATCTGCACAGACATGCTGTCTACCCCCCACACCCAGCCCTCAGTACAGTGGAGATTCTGTTCATGCCTTACTTAGCTCCATGGGATACTGGGAACCTAAGAGAAAGCAAACATATAGTATTTGCCAAAAAGTGAAAATTCGATGTTCAGTGCGGGAGTCATCGTTGTTATGGGTGGCACCTCCCAGCCCGGCTTGGGTCTCCAGCAGTGGCTTTGCCAAGGTGAGGGGAGGCTGGTACCCACCTGCTCGGCACCTGAGCCCGAGGGCGGGCTGGTCTCCCATAGCCTGCTCTTTGTGACATGCTGCTCCGTCACCTGCAGAGAGCGCGAAAGCACTTTGAGCACAGTGATCTCAAAAGGGAAAAGAATTTCCATAGTTGCCAGTTGGAAGAGGTGCTTTTTATCCAATGAGTTTTTATAGTTCTTCTTTTAAAAACAAAAAGCCCAACGATCACTGTTTCCTGTTGCTCTGAAAGAAAAACTGTAAGAATAAACAGTAGGCTTTTCTGTACTGTGTCTCTAAACGTCCTGATACATGAGGAAAGGGGAGGCTGGTCCTGGTGGAACAGATAGGGACGAAGCTCCCCCTTTCCGTGTGTGTGTGTGTGTGTGTGTGTGTGTGTGTGTGTGTGTCTGTGTGTGTGTCTGTGTGTGTGTGTCTGTGTGTGTGTGTGTCTGTGTGTGTCTGTGTGTGTGTCTGTGTGTCTGTGTGTGTGTGCTTCACTGACATCCTCTGGATGTTTTGGGGAGCGGAAGGAAAACATGAATGAAAGGAGTGCTGGAGGCAGTTGCTCCTGGACCAGTAGCACCCCTCACTGAGCCACGGGGAGCTAAACAGCTAAAGGTCTGAGATGTCCCTGTGCACAGAGGGTACCACAGCCAGTCCCAGAGCTGCCTTCTGTTTGCCCTGGGTTACATCAGCCGTCCCCCTGAGGCCCAGCTAAGCAATCAGCTGAAGTCCACCTAGTGACAGGCACTGCTCAGACCCTGTCCACAATCACATACACATCATATTGACCGTGAATTTGCACTTACTAGTTCTGGGGTTGTTTCATGTGACATTTTAATTACTTAATGTTTGGATGTGTCCATCTGTTTTCTATTAACGATAAAAATGCTCTAAATAGTATTTAGAAGTCCAGAATACTAGTGCTTGAAATGTTTGGAGGAATACATTCAAATACATTTGTTAATTTTGTAACTCCGCAGATGCTTTGGCTTGATGGCAGATTTTGTTTTCTAGTATATCTGTTTGACCAGGTACATAAACTGAGGGCCAGAGACTCACTGCAACATCCTTGATTAATTCTGGAATTAAAGTAAGTTGAAAAGGAAATAGCTTACTGTTTAGTAAAATTGATCTGGATTGTGGGGAAAGACGTATTTTTTAAATGAACATTTTTGGGGGTTATTGTTCAGTAAGGTGATTGATTATGTGATGGAATATGTGATGGATTTGTTAAAAATGTGTGTTTTAACATTAAATAGAAAAGGACCATTAGACCAGGGATTGGCTCACAGGCCAAATCTTGCCTGCTTTTGTACAACCCAGCACTAAGAATGGTTTTTATATTCCCAAATGGTTAAGGGAAAACAAATCAAAAGAATAGTATTTCATGACACATGAAAATTTTCTGAAATTCAGATATCAGTGTCCATAACTCTTTGCGATCCCATGGACTGTAGTCCGCCAGGTTCCTCTGTCCATGGAATTCTCCAAGCAATACTGAAGTGGATAGCCATTCTCTTCTCCAGGGGATCTTCCCAACCCCGGGATCAAACCCGGGTCTCCTGCATTGCAGGCAGGTTCTTTACCATCTGACCCTCAGGGAAGCCCCAAATAAAATGTTATTGGAACCCAGCCACGCCCATTCAGTTACCATATGATCTGTGGCTACCTCCTAGGCAGAATTATTTGCACCACAGACAGAATTGCCCACAAAACTCTTTGGCTTTTTACAGAAATAATTTGCCAACCTCTGATCTAAACCAAGAGGGAGATACTGACTTTCCCATGTTAATGAGGCATTATTTCATTTTATTGAACACCTACTGTGTAAAAAAATACTTTTCCAGGTCTTGCTCCAGTGAATCCTCACCAAGAACTTTCCAGCAATCATCACATGACTCATACGAAATCACCCAGATAACGGGAGTCTGTTGGCCTTGAGAAAACAATTCTCAGTTTACTTTCCCCAGCTATGCAGGGATTCTCATTTTACACCTCCTCTGTACCTGTTATCTTTATCCATTTGAGCAGCTTTTAAATATAATTTTATGTCAAGTGTTGGCTCATCTACCTTTAATTTTTATGGAAAGACTTAGTGAAAGTAAAGATCAGAAGCACAATGCAGATAAATCTGTTTTATTGTAAACTTAGATCATTAACTTTAAACTGTGCCACATGACTGCCTTCTCTGCAGGCTGAAGCCCAGGGCTTTAATTATTCATATACGGCTATGATAGATAGCATTTTACTTGAATAATATTTATGCTTTGGGTTTTTTTCACGCTGTATTTTGCGGGATAAAACTTGGGGATAAGTGTAGTTGGAACTGTGAAAACATTTTGTTTTTTAAAAATGTACATGTAATTCACTTTCCGGTTTTTGATAACTGTGTATGTCAAGGCAGCGGAGTTGTGCGTGTGTGATTAATAAAGGTTGAATTAACAGAATTTCCTGTTTTAAGTGAAGGTTTCTGGTTTGTGGGATTTTTCTTGCCAGTTCATCATCTGAGTTTACTTTGGAGTTTATTAGACCAGTTTGGATATGTATGCCCTCCTCACAATATGACTGTAGGAGTTCAGGACTCACCACCCCAAAATGTGCCACTTTGGCATAAGGATTTTTGTGAGCTGAAGACAATTAAGTAGCAGATAAAAGAAGAGCACTCTGTCTTTTGTTACCCCTCTATTTGCCTAAAAGCAGGAAGAGTGCTAAGTCGCTTCAGTCGTGTCCGACTCTTTGCGACCCCATGAACTGTAGCCTGCCAGGCTCCTCTGTCCATGGGATTCTCCAGGCAAGAATACTGGAGTGGGTTGCCATGCCCTCCTCCAGGGGATTTTCCTCTGCAGGGATCGAACCTGTGTCTCCTGCATTGTAGGTGGATGCTTTACCACTGAGCCACCGGGGAAGCCCCAAAAGCAGGATACAAATTTACAAAGGTGCCCCCTTTCTATCAAGAGGATGGGATAAAGGTTAATTCCCAGAGACAACTTCAGGCCCAATCAGCCTGGACTCTAAATAACAAATTTTACTAACTAGCCTTTGGCTCCACCCTTGAAAGCCTACAACTGTTTTCCTCTAGCCTGTCATTTCTCCAGAGATTTATTCTTCTTTGTTGAAGATGCTATGTAAGCTGATGCTTTAAGCCACTCTCAGTTATCACTTCTCTCTGAAATATACATGAGAAGTTTATTAAAACGTCTGCTTTTCTCTTGTTAATCTTTTATGGCAGTGGTCTCAGCCAACAACTCAGAAAGGGAGAGGGAAAATTATTTCTCTGCCACATGTATAAACAATGCTCCTTTGATTTGTCTGTGAATCTCCTGGACAGGGAGCCAGCCTATGAAATTTGGTACCCTAGCACATTCATACAGGAGGGACTGTAACAGGGAAGAAACTTGTAGTATTCTATTACAAGTTAATCGGACTTCCCTGGTAGCTCAGTGGTAAAGAATTTGCCTGTCAACGCAGGAGACATGTGTTCAACCCTTGGGTCAGGAAGATCCCCTGGAGAAGAAAATGGCAACTCACTCTAGTATTCTTGTCTGGGAAATCCCATGGATGGAGGAGCCTGGTGGGCTACAGTTCGTGGGGTCGCAGAAGAGTCAGACAAGAGTCAGATACAACTTAGTGACTAAAAAATAGCAGCAAGTTAAGCTTAAATTACTTGTAATGGCTTGTCTCTGAGAACCCTGCTTCCCAGGTAATAAGCATTAACCTAAAATAACTCTGTTTAGCTCAGAGGAAATATCCTGACCAGGCCCATCTGTGAATGGCTGTAGGAAGAAACCTACACACCCCTTCAGAGGCTGATGGAAACCAGGAAGTGTTTGAGTTTACTCTCTCCTCTTTTAGTATAAAAGAAGCCTGAATTCTAACTCAAGCAAGATAGTTCTTTGGAACATGAGCCCTCCATATTCACAGCCTGCTGCCTTTCTGAATAAAATCATTATTTCTTGCCCCAACAACCCATCCCTCAATTTTTGGCCTATGTAGGGAGAGCGGTAGGAGCTTAGACTCTACTGAGTCTAAGGTTACTGAGTACAGGCTTACTGAGTCTAAGCCTGTCCCATGGCTTGTGCTAATTACATGCTTGCTGAATGAAACTGGAATTTACCTGGTTTGCAGGTGTGGCTGTCTAAGAAAGGAGGATCCTCCAGCTTTCTCAAGTTCACCAATCTCTCTCTGCTACACAGGCCACTGTTATCCATTATGTACTTTTTTCAAAGTTTGGGTTTTTTGGCTACAGAAATGTATGAGGAAGACATTTTTTGAAACCCTGCTATTCATATAAAATCACTGTTAATTATTTAGACAGCATATCTTATACTTTCATACAGTGTTCGTTTATATTTTCAAAATTTTCACGTAGGCCTCACTGAATCCAAGGTACATCAGTAGGCTTTGAACAAAATAAGAAAAAATAGCATTCTTTGGAAAAAAGAACAGCATTCCTGGATACCCATCTCCCTTTATCATCCCATTTATTCCATGCATTCTCTTAATCTGCTTTTGATTTTTTAAATTACTAGGAGAAATGATCCACTTACCTCTTGTGACCTGAAACAAACTTCCAGATATTGCTCCAGCCAAGATGGGTTTAGTTAGGACGAGCAGAGAACTAACTGTAACTTGAGATCTGCAACCATGGCCAGCTGCATCAAGTCAAGTCCCTGCACATCAACAGAAGAAAAATGCTTTTCTGGGGAGGAAACAGAAGTTGGGCGGGTTAAAGTGTTCGTGGCTTTTCATTGGCTGAGTCCTTATCAGGAAAGAGAGGCCTTCCTCCTGGCCGGCTCTGCATCATCACAGGGCGTGAAAGCGCCCTCTTCTGGTAGCCTGACTCTATTGATGTTTCTGTTTATTTTTTACACTCAATTTGTGGGTTTGTTCCATGCTTAGTCTAGGCCTTCGCTTGGAAGTGTATTTTCTTCTTCCTACTATTTCCAGCAGTAAATTTTCACCTGTTACAGTTTCTTTATCTCTGACTTAACTTGCAACAAATTAAAATGCCAAGTAGTGTGGTTTTCATTTTCATTTTATCAAACTAGTGGGAAATCTGGTGGGAAAAAAAATTGGTCATGCTAGGTGTGAATATTGAAAGGCTATATTCTATTTGTATGTTATTTATGAGTAAGTGGAAGTGGGTTTGGAAATTGGTGGTCTGTAAATCTACCTATAATCCATCCATTTTATCAGCTAACCAGGAAGGAGTGGCCACAATTTAGACCACAGACAACACCACTGTCCCAGTGGGTTAGTGGGCAAGAGTGATTGTTCAGGTGTTCTGCCGGATTATATTACATTACATTATATTCTTAGGACACAGTCTCTGTTTAAACTACTCACTTCTACTCTTGTAGCACAAAGGAAGGAATGAATGTGCTTGTGTTCCAGTAAGACTTTATTTAGGGACACTGACACCATTGGAAGGACTGATGCTGAAGCTGAAACTCCAATACTGTGGCCACCTGATGCAAAGAACTGACTCATTTGAAAAACCCTGATGCTGGGAAAGATTGAAGGCAGGAGGAGCAGGGGATGACAGAGGATGAGATGGTTGGATGGCATCACTGACTCAATGGGCATGAGTTTGAATGAACTCCAGGAGATGGTGATGGACAGGGAGGCCTGGTATGCTGCAGTACATAAGTCACAAAGAGTTGGACACGACTGAATGACTGAACTGAACTGACATCTGAATTCCATGTGAGTTTCAAGCGTCAGAGAAACATGATTTTTTTTCACCCATTTAAAAATGTAAAAACCATTGTTAACTCACTGGCTGCAGGAAAACAGGTCATGGGCCAGTCTGCTGCCTCCTCTCTGGGAAATCCCTCTATACAGAGGTATAAAGAATGAATATCCTCCCAACCCACACAACAGCATGGACGCATTACAGAGAATACAGACACCTTTATTCAGATTAGCACATACATTTAATAGTGTTATATTAGAAATGATACCTTGTCAATACATGGGGAAAAGACATTAAAAAACAAAGTAAAGAAAACCAATACTCCAGCCAAAGTCCATGATGGTTTGGTCACACACAGAAGAGAATGGTACTGCCCCTCCTCTCTGCCCATAAAGGAGGTGGTGTTGGCATGCCACATGGTATTACTCCTTACCTCACTTTGTCTTTTTCAGCAGGTTCCTTAGTCATACACAGGCTTGACCTCTTAATACTGTGGGTTTGAATGCTCCACCATTGATATTTTTAGCCAGCAACTAATAGTCATCTTGTGAGCCCTACCACTGGCCTCTCCCACATTCTTGGGCCCTGCTTTGCTCATCTAAGCTCCTGCAGAGCTTCATCTTCCCAAGGCCCTTGATGCAAAGTGCACAAGTGAGGAATGCTGGCTGCATTCCACCTCACGCTTGGCTCCTCTGATGAGAAGTGGGATAACAAGAGACGACTCACTTTCTGATCGCTGGTGTGGTGTTTATGTTTGATCCACCATAGATTCAAGAGCCACTGGTGGCAGAAGGATCAGACCCGCTGGGCTGGAGACAGGGTCAGAAAGGGAGCAGAGGCAAAAGCAGTGCTCAGCCACCCAGAGGGGCAGCCTCGGGGATGATCCCGCAGAAAAGATGAAGTCTTCTCCCCCTTTGCCTTCTGCTCCCTTCACAGAGGGAATTCTTGGTCCTAGGAACAAAACTTCCAAGTGGTCCAAAAGACACACCAGAATTTGCCCTCCAATAACTGGGCATGGGAGTTCTTTGTGTATAGGGGAGGAGGGTGGAAGGCATGGACCTTGCATCTTACAAAATCTGCATTCGATTCCTATATCCACCACTGACTGGCCATGACCGTGAGCAAGTTACTTAAACTCTCTGGGCCTTTATTATGTTCAATATGAGAATAATAGCTACCTTTCCAGCTTGACTGTAAGGATGAATAGAGTATGAAAAATACATATATTATGTACACAGATAGCACTTAACACAGGATCACTTCTTCTCCATCACTGCGCTCTGCCGACATCATATTTAGGCTGCCATCCTCTGTACCAGAAATTTCCAGTTGTGCACAAAGATAATATAACTGGCCACTGGGTAGGGCAGATTTTAAGTTTATGAAGATAAATATTTATGTAAAAAGCATCACATTTTCCTTTTAACACCATCAACAGGACTGAACTGGCTGGCTAGACAGAAAGTGTACACATAAAGAAATGCTTAAAAATAAAATCATACCTGTATGCTTTTTACTTTGCCATTTCCCAGAAAACAGGATAATTAAAAACAAGACGGTCTCAAGAGGATGGATATTAGCAGCGAGAACAGCAGCACCGGAAAGCTTCGTTTTTTTCCAGTGGCCCATGGGAACTGTTTTCTCTATTGTCCTGTCCTGATGATTTAAACCTCATGATTTAATGGCCTTGCTTCTCCACTTAATCATAGCAAAGCAATCCCGGTTTCCCTTTCCTGTGACAAAAGCTTGTGCAACAGAATATTGCTTAAATGTGGTCATGCTTGACGCCACAACCCTGGTTCTATCTGCGATGGGCCCCATCTCTCATGCTGATCTCTTCACAAAGAACGCCAAGGGCACCGCCCAGGCCATCAGCCTCAGGACCACGGTGGATCACAAAGGATCAGCAGCCAGCTGAGTTCTCAGGCTACAGTTCACTGTAGTTCCTTGCTCTAGGATGTGGCTTTGTGATTAGAAATGCTTTTTTTCATACATTTAAAATAAGCTATTTAGTAGAAAATGGCAGAATAAATACAGTTTTAAACAAATTAAGTGGATATCTATGTCAAGTTATTAGGAAGAGTAACTACAGGGGCTGAGTATCAAAAGCATACCATTCTCATTAAGACTGGTGGTATTTCAGAGTTTGAGAATACACTCAGCCCTCCCCCTTACCACTTCTGCATCCACGGGGCCCACATCCCTGACCGTGTATATTACCAAGTTGCTGAGTCTTTATTCCTATTGGTGGAGGTCCAAACGCATGGCCTATTGCACATGATAAACCACTGATGAATTACTAATCACTTTTCTTGTTTCCTGTAAACTAGAGCTGAGAGAGGCCTCAGCAATAGTTTGTTTTTCTCGGAAACCTGTTAAAATGTTATCTTCGATTTTCAACCCACAAGTCAGCAAACCCCACCTCGCTCTCTGTTGCTTCTGGTCCTCAGAATACAATTCTTACTGAGCTCTCAAACTTCCTAGAGCTACTCGCTAGAAACAGCACAGAAATGGTGGCTGGCTGTCTCGAAGCAGCAAAACAGGAGACCTCAGCTCTGTGCGTGTGTCTCTTTAGCACAGGAAACTGGCTGGACAGAGGGCAACCCACACCGCAGATAAATCAGCTTAATACACACAGACCTCAGGCTCCAAGACTCCTATGACAGAAACCACGCTGGGAAAGTCATCTTTAAAGGCAATTACTGCTCCTAAGAGAAGTCAGTCCTCTCTGCAGCTGTACTGAACTCACCTTCCCCAGGGGTCTGCAGACAGAAACAGATTCATCTTTTTCTTAACATAGGACTATAATGCTGTGTTAGCTACAAAAACACAGACCTCTTTTAAGCATATACCTTAGCGTCTTACCCCACCTTTACTCCTACTAACAAGCATCTCAATGAAAAGAGCATTGTTTTCATTCTGTTTTGTGTCTCGAAAACCCCAAGAAGACATGTCTTTTCAATTATGGGGACACACCTCCAGCCCAGGGTGAAAGGACAGGAACGCGCTATTCTAACAAGAGTGAGTTTTGTCTGTAACTCCCACCGACTCTTGGGATTAAAGGATTCCTGTAGGCGTCCTTCTGTTTCACAACCAACCGCTCCATTATCTGTCCTTTGAGCAATAGCTGAAGGAAGCTCCGTTTCTGATGGATCCGTTCATGGAAACCTTCGGATTCCCTTGCTCCATCCTTTCTCGGCTGAAGATTGTATCCTGGTCGCTGTCAAACTCAGACTCAGACACCATCAGGCTGGAGTTGTGCTCTGTGCTTCGGTGCTTGATTCCTAGGGAGAAGTGGACAGACGCCTCTGGAGGGGAGCAGCATTCTCCCTCTCCGCCATCCATCATTCTGGTCCCAAGCACTGAGCCCTGCGCTCTGCACCTGCAAAGCCATCACTTACGAGGCAGCAGGCGCTTGGGATTCCCCGGTGGGTGTTAACAGGGACTGTGGAATCACTCCTGACCCTGAGCCCAAGCTCCGTCACTTATCAGCTGCGTTCTCACAGAGTGACTCTCAGACGCCGGGATTAAACACTGGCAAGGCACTGGAAAACTGTCTTGGAGACTTACCATATTTGGGCCTCAGCTCTATTCTTTCCTGGTCATCCATGTTGTCCAGGATGGTGTACTTTGTTTTCTTCCTTATTTTTGTCCTTTTTCGTCTGAAAAGGACAAAGAAAAAAGTCAACTCAGATTCTCAGAGAGGTAGGTGGGATCCAGGATTTAAAACACATGGAGGACACTAAAGGAAATGCTGTGCCTTTAGAATGCTATTTCATTTTATTAATTGGCATCTTTTATTAATGATATGTGGGGCTTCCCTGGTGGCTCAGATGGCAAAGAATCTGTCTGCAATGTGGGAGACCCAGGTTTGAGCCCTGAGTTGGAAAGATCCCCTGGACAAGAGACTAGTAACCCACTCCAGTATTCTTGCCTGGAAATTCCATGGACAGAGGAGCCCAGAGGACACGACTGAGTGTCTAACACACAAACAATCTTCTTTATTAATGATGTGTGTCACAGCCAAATCTGGGTTTGGTGAATCTGACATACATCATGTACCTTTTTTTTTTTTTTTAACTTTTTATTTGATATTTCTGTTATTTAGTCGCAAAGTCGTGTCCAACTCTTTTGTGACCCCATGGACTGTAGCTGGCCAGGCTTCTCTGTCCATGGGTTTCTCCGGGCAAGAATACTGGAGTGGGTTGCCATTTCCTTCTCCAGGGGATCTTCCTGACCCAGGGATTAAGCCTGCATCTGCGTCTCCTGCAGTAGTAGGTGGATTCTTTACCACTGCCCCAACCAATGAACACTTTTGTGATAGTTTCAGGTGAATAGCGAAGGGACTCAGCCATACATACACATGGATCCATCCTCTCCTAAACTTCCATCCTATCGAGGCTGCCCTATAACACCGAGCAGAGTTCCAGGTGCTGTCCAGTAGGACCTTGCTGGTTATCCATTTTAAATACAGCAGTGTGTACCTGTCCATTCCAAAGTCCCTAACGATCTTTCTCCCCTCATCCTTCCCCCAGACAAACATAAGTCCGTACTCTAAGTCTGTGAGTCTCTTCTTATTTGTGCCATGCATCCTGGAGAAACACATGTCGGAGCAGCACTGCTGTTATCACCTGACTGCAGGCTCCTCCGTCCATGGTGGGCTGCAGTCCATGGGGTCGCTAAGAATCGGAAACGACTGAGCGATTTCACTTTCACTTTTCACTTTCATGCGTTGGAGAAGGAAATGGAAACCCACTCCAGTGTTCTTGCCTGGAGAATCCCAGGGACAGAGGAGCCTGGTAGGAGGCCATCTATGGGGTCGCACAGAGTCGGACACGACTGAAGTGACTTAGCAGCAGCAGCAGCAGGCTCTCACCCAAGCCTCAAGCTGAGGTGCAGGGACCTTTCCAGCAACTCTGTGTGTTGGCCCAGCAAGCTTTTCTCCATGAGGAATTCCTTCCTCAGAAAAACCTGGATGAATAAGTTTCCCCCTGAACCTATACTACCCTGGGATGTTGAAACAGGCAAGAATGATAAGATGACATAACTAGCAATCAGAAAAAAAAAAAAATCAACAGAAATTATAATAAATTCTCCCAAAGGAATAAGCAATAACTCAGTCCTTCATTTTTTCACAACACATCAAGACACCCAGGCTGATCCTATGGACTTCACCCTGTGCTTTAGAGGATAATTTGAAAATACACATCAACACTATGGTTTAAGATTTGTAGAGAACAAAGGCAATATTCTGAGAACTTGATGATTAAGAGCATGGGCTTCCAACTCTGGGTTTACTAGCTGGGTGACTGTGAGGCCATTTATTGTCATCTCTTTGACTGCAAGTTCCCACCTGTAAAATGGGAATAAGAACAGTTCCTTTCTCATATGATTGATGGGAAAACTCAATAAGATAACACATAGAAAGCACTTAGAAGCATTCATTATAATGGCAAGTACTTAATAAATGCCCAGTCACTCTTGTCATAATCATCATCTACTTGATACAAATGTCACAAAGCTGTAGAATTTTGAAAGCCAAGCACAGCAGGGTGACCTTCATCCCAGATGGTTCTGGGAAAAGGTAATGTGATAGAGGCCGCTAAGTACCTCTTCCTATGCACTGGTTCACTGGTTCGACCTTTGGGAAAGTAATCACAAATAAAACTACAAAAATTGATAAGTGATCTCTGAAAAATAACTATTATTACGGTATAACATTATGTTTTGTTTATCAAATCTTCTTCGGAGAGCATTCATAGAGTTCCATGTAGGAAAGTGGATGTAATGCTGCCTTCTAAGGACTTGAGTAATCATTATTCGTATGAATGTCCTCACAGAGGGTTGGGCATGGGGTTCTGGAAGGTTCAGACCATAAGGTAAGTCTGGGGCTCCTCAGCAGTCAGCTTCATGGGAAAAAAAAAAAAAAAAGAAGGAAAAACCTAAAGCAAAACTTCTCTTTGGTGATGGTCCCACCTAAAGTTTTGCATTTAGGAAAAAGAATTCAGGTAGATTTGTTGCTTCACAGATGAAAACTAATGAAAACCTCCCGTTTGGATCAGTATATTCTAGAATTCCTTTCTCTAATGAGAGTGGATTAGTGTTCTAGTAACATGAGACTGGTAGAAAAGAGGATTCGATTTGATACAGAAGCATTGAATCTTCTAGAAAATATGACAGCTTCAATGAAAAAAAAAGTTGCCTCTAGTATTATTCCATTTAACTAGTAGGCATGTAAGCCCTTGTGGGGGAGAACGTATTATCATGTGGTTTTAAAGTCGAGTCTCTCTTCATAAAAAGAGGGATTGTCAAAAGTTGAGCAGTTTCACAAACCCAAGCAACAGCCCTTAAACCTACATCTTTTTTTTCAAAGAAATAAATAAGTATGCCAGGTACCTCTTAGAGCAGCGGATGCAAAGCCATGTTAAAGCCCCTGTTAGCACAATGAGAGCGAGAGCCAGAACTGTCACATAGAACACGCTCCACTCTGAAAAAGAGGAAAACCAGAGCGGACACGTTACATACCCTTTGCAAAATGGCTTTATTTCAATAACTCTCAATGAATATTTCTGAATCCTTACAAGCAAAGGCCATCTGTGCTGTTGTGACCACCTCACCAGGCTGGCTGCAGGGGCTGGTAAAATACTAACAAATCAAGACCAACTTAAAACCATCCTACATTTGTCCAACTGGTTCAGAAGAAACTGAAAAAAATAAACCCATCAATTACGAAGGCTTCTTAAACACCCAAGTAAGGCACACCAAAACATTCATTCCAGAAATACAGAACCTCAAAACTGGTTCTGGTCTGGTTTCAATAAAGCAAATAAGGTGTTTATTTGTATGGCTGCCTGGGACAGGAAGATACTTATCATAGAGCCCGACAGTCATTCAGAAACGATTTCCTCTTCACTTCACTTCTTCCACATCCTTACAAAAATCCAGTGCAAAAAGCTTTGCAACCACCCAGGGAGAGAGAAACCAATGGAGCAAAGACACAAGGTTTAACTCCATTAAACGTTACACTACTTGGAATAATGATTCAAGGGCTGGTTATTTTCAAATTCTTAAGAAGTAGAAACAGGAACATAATTCGGCAGGGAGCTTGTCCCAATTTTTCTGCCAATTATGTCCATCTGCATCCCCAAGAAGACAAAATGACTCTTAGAGGCAGACTGGCATTAAAACACAGTTTCCTCCTCAGAAGAGATAGGCGGTGGCTCAGGCCGACGCTGGCTGAGATGGTGGCTCCAATGTTTGGAGCCTGCTTGAGCAGACAGTCTGGTGAGTGGGTCAACTTTCTTGCTCATCTGATTCCAGCCAGGTCCACACCAGGGGCCACTTCTCCAGAAGGTCACACTCAGTTCAAGCCAAGGCAGGTACAGTCTGGACATAGGGTCCATGTAGCCCAAAGCGACCTTCTCAGCATTGATTGGCTACATCTGCTGTGCCGAGGTGGATTTCCTCAGCAGGAAGTTTTAAGGAAAAGTCTTAAACACACCCTCAAGGTGAACTGTGGGAATATCTTGAGCCACCACCACATGAGCTGGTTCAATGGGCTTTGGGTGAGAAAAGGGATGAATTTACAGCTGTACAGTCAGGCAGGTCTTTCTGACAGGTCAGAATGAGTTGTCTGAAGCTTCCTCACCCGGAGCCACCCACCATGCCAGGACTCACCACAGTTGCTTTCCCCATCCCGGATATAACGCTGGATCAGGTTCTCCATCCACAGCTGGGAGCAAATACAGCGCTTTGTGATGGGGTCACAGTGACCGTGGCCAGAACACTTCAGAAGGCATCCTGCAAGGAGGCGAGTGAGGCAGAGGTCATCATGGAGCAAAGGAGGCTCCCTGGCTTCAGCTGTGTCTTTTTCTTCCATAGAGAGAAGCGAGGCACCTTGTTGAGTCAAGTGCCTCTTACGGTATGGACAGTGGTCCAGGGATCGTCTCTCATACTGACAATCTCATTGGGAAGTGAATGGCAGAAACATGTGAACACCTGCACTGTGAAACAAAAGCCTTAAACATGTAGCGGAAATGCAGCACCCTCTGGCCCAAGGATGATAAATTCTAATGATTTATCCAGTGAAAATGATTGGGGAGGTGCACAAACATTTATCTACATTGTGTATGTGGGTGCTCAGCTGCTCAGTCATGTTTGACTCTTTGTGACCCCATGGACTGTAGCCCACCAGGCTCCTCTGTCCCTGGGGTCCTCCAAGCAAGAACACTAGAATGGGTTGCCATTTCCTTCAGGGAATCTTCCTGACCCAGGGATTGAACTCAGGTCTCCTGTGTTACAGGCAGATTCTTTACCGTCTGAGCCACCAGGGAATACTCTCTCCGCATTGGTTTCCAATTGCTGCTGTAACAAATGACTGCAAACTTGAAGGCTTAAAATCAACCTGACAGTCTGCGAGTACAGAATTAGTTGTATAAACCGTGGAACACATCCAGGATGGAGTACTATGTGACCACGAATATCTTACTGAGGGATAAATTCTAAAAGATTTGAGAAAATGATCATAATATGGTTTGAAGTTAAAAAAGCAGACTTAAAAATATGTATCAAATTATCCTGATTGCATTACATGTGTCTAGAGATGGGGAAACTAGAAGGAAAAACATCAAATTGTTAACAAAAGTTATCTTTGAATGGTGGGAATTCTGGACTCTAGAATCTAGAGGATTATTCTAGGATTATTCTAGTTTTTTGTCTTCTTGTGTATCCCAAATTTCCTCCAATAAACAAGGATTACTTCTGTAGCAAGAAAAAAGTTCTTAAAAATTAACTTACTCCACATTATAAAAAAAGTCAACTGTGGTTAGAGCCACATCTGAGACAAATTAAATTTTACTATCCAAATATTATCACGGTCCCCAGTGTCTACTGAAATGATCCTTTTAACATAATAAGGTATTCATGTCCCTGGGAAGGTGGGGACAGAGACCTGGGATAAAGACTACATTTCTATCCACACACGTGAATGGATTTGGTACCAGGAAGAGGCAGCAAGCAAGCGGTTGGGAAAAGAGGTCCCACTGGAAGGCACTATAAGCTATCTTAAATTTCCAATGGGCTTCCCTGGTGACTCGGATGGTAAAGGATTAACCTGCAATGCAGGAGACCTGGGTTTGATCTCTGGGTTGGGAAGATGCCCTGGAGAAGGGAATGACTACCCATTCCAGTATTCTTGCCTGGAGAATCCCACAGACAGAGGAGCTTGGCGGGCTATAGTCCATGGGATCCCAAAAAGTCAGACATGACTGCATGACTAACAATTTTACTTTTCCTGATGGCTCAGCAGTGAAGAATCCACCTGCAACGCAGGAGGCACCGGTTCAATCTCTGGGTCAGGAAGGTCACTGGGGAAAGAAATGTCAGCCTACTTCAGTATTCTAGCCTGGGAAATCCCACGGACAAGAGCCTGGAGGGCTACAGTCCATGGGGTCGCAAAGAGTTGGACATGACTTAGCAACTAAAGAATAACAAAATTCCCAATAATCTACATATTCACAACCTAAGCCACAATGTCCCAGGTCAATCAATTTTCCAGCCATTAATACTTCTCTGTCTTTAACAACATTCTGACTGTTTAAGTCCGAAATTTCCAACAATGACCAGTGCGTGAGACTATAGTTTTAGAAACGAACCATGACTTGTTTCTCTCCAGGTTCCCTCAAAGAGAAAGAACAGTCGACAAATGTGTGTTGCAGGAAACCGACTTAAGAAATAAATGCAAAACAAATCCCTGGATGCTAAAGTGAAGCTGTCCACACGTCTTCTTTCTGTGCCAGCAAAATGTAGCCCTGATTAGCAAATCTGATTCTTTTAGAATATTCCCATAGAAGTTGACATGGAGAAATTAATTAGAAAGATAATTAAATACTGAACTTGATTTCCACTTAATTTAAAAAAGACTATGAGACCTGGCTATAGTCCTGCCATATTGGAATCAAATCATATTTCACCTCCTCCAAGAAATCTTTTCCTTTAATCTGGGTAGTTACTTATGTTTCTGTGATATTACCATTGCATTTAATTGGATGGCATGTCTACTGCATAGTGTTAGTCACTCAGTCGTGTCCAACTCTGGGACCCCATGGACTATAGCCCATCAGGCTCCTCTGTCCATGGGATTCTCAAGCCAAGAATACTAGAATGGGTAGTCATTCCCTTCTCCAGGGGGGGTCTTCTCAACCCAGGGATTGAACACGGGTCTCCTGGATTCCAGGCAGATTCTTTACCACTGAGCCACCTGGGAAGCCTTATGTCTAGCCCAGTGGAATCCAATTCTGAATATACAACAATTATATATTTACATTACTTGACCTCTGAAAATAAAGATATTTCTGATAGGGGGCATACCTGCTGTGTCAATCCTCAAGACTTTGAAAAGCAAGAAATCAGCCTTTTCCTTTGAGAGCCGCCTGTGTAGATTTCGGGCCACTTCGGCAGCTTTGAGGACCTTGAAAGGTGGCCCAGTCTGTACGTAAAACACAATCACGGTGCTGCAGAGGAGACAGAGAGGGGCCAGCCACATGGTTAGCCAGTGCCCGGTGTGACATATCCACTCCAGCCATGGGACCTGCTGAGAAGGCAGGCGGCCACAGCTCCGCGGCCTGGCAAGGACACAGGTGTATCCTGGGGGGCAAGGAGTTGATCGGCTTCTCTTCACAAATAAAGGCTCTTTGGTCCCAGAATTCAACTGATGAGGGGCAGATCCTCAGATAAATGGAGCAATGTGTGACTGCATGCATGCTAAGTCACTCAGTCATATCTGACTCTACTACCCCATGAACTGTAGCCCGCCAGGCTCCTCTGTCCATGGGGATTCTCCTGGCAAGAATACTGGAGTGGGTTGCCATGCCCTCTTCCAGGGCATCTTCCTGACCCAGGGATCGAACCTGCATCTCTTACATCTCCTGCTTTGGCAGGCACCTGGGGGGGCCCCAGAGCAATGTGTACAAACAGGCACAACCACACACAACATGAGAACCTTCAGATGCATCTTCATTTTTACCTTTTCACTGAGATATGATATACTTACGATAAAAGTCACTGTTCTAAAGTAAGTGTGTGTCTCAGTGTCCTTTAGCATATTCACAAAGTAGTGCATTTCCAGAACATTTCCATCATCACAGAAACTCCACACCCATCAGCAATCATTCCCAGGACTCCAGCTCCTGCCAACTACTAATCTATTTTCAGTCTCTGTGGATTTGATTATTCTGGACTTTTGATATACACGCAATATGTATGAGGCATTTTGTGCCTGGCTTCTTCCACTTTGTATAATGTGTTCACAGTTCATCCAAGTTGTAGCATGTATATCCCCCTCCTTCAAAATGCCCACTATTATTCCATTGTATAAATAGATCGGAGAAGGCAATGGCACCCCACTCCAGTACTCTTGCCTGGAAAATCCCATGGACAGAGGAGCCTGGTAGGCTGTAGTCCATGGGGTCGCTAAGAGTCAGACACGACTGAGAGACTTTCCTTTCACTTTTCACTTTCATGCACTGGAGAAGGAAATGGCAACCCACTCCAGTGTTCTTGCCTGGAGAATCCCAGGGACGGGGGAGCCTGGCGGGCTTCTGTCTATGGGGTCGCACAGAGTCGGACATGACTGAAGCGACTTAGCAGCAGCATGAATAGATATCATTTATCCACTTATTGGACTGTGAATAAATCTGAGCGCTGAAGAATTGATGCTTCTGAACTGTGGTGTTGGAGAAGACTCTTGAGAGTCCCTTGGACTGCAAAGAGATCCAACCAGTCCATTCTGAAGGAGATCAACCCTGGGATTTCTTTGGAAGGAATGATGCTAAAGCTGAAACTCCAGTACTTTGGCCACCTCATGCAAAGAGTTGACTCATTGGAAAAGACCCTCATGCTGGGAGGGATTGAGGGCAGGAGAAGAAGGGGATGACAGAGGGTGAGATGGCTGGATGGCATCACGGACTCGATGGACGCGAGTCTGAGTGAACTCCGGGAGTTGGTGATGGACAGGGAGGCCTGGTGTGCTGCGATTCATGGGGTCGCAAAGAGTCAGACACGACTGAGTGAGTGAACTGAACTGAACTGATCCACTTATCAGTCGATGACATTTGGGCTGTATCTACTTTCGGGCCATACGAATAACACCATTGTGAATGTCCACGTCCTGGATTTTGTATGGACATATGTGTATCATTTCTCGTGCATATATATTTAGGAGTGGAATTACTGAATCATATGGTAATTCTATGTTTAGCATTTTGAAAAACTGTGAAAGTGTTTCCCTCAGTGGTTGCATCATTTCACATTCCTACTGGCAATATATGGGTGTTCCAATTTCTCCATATACTTGCCAACATTTGTTACAGTCTCTTCTGGATTAAAGCCATCCTTGTGGGTATGAAGTGGTATCTCCACGTGATTCTGATTTGCATTTCCCTACTAACTAATGATGCTCATTAGCCACTTGTATATCATCTTTGGAGAAATTTCTATTCAAATCTATATTACTCTCCAAATGTTGCCATAAAAATCATACCACAAATTAGGTATATAAAGGTTTTTTTAAAATTCAATTAAAATGATAAATCCTGTAAGAAATCAATGCAGAGGTTGAACCTTACAGACCCTCAGGAGGGGGTTGGTAGTTTAGTTACTAAGTCGTGTCCAACTCTGGGACCCCATGAACTGTAGCCTGCCAGGCCCCTCTGTCCATGGGATTCTCCAGGCAAGAATATTGGAGTGGGTTGCCATTTCCTTCTCCAGGGTATCTTCCCAACCCAGGAATCGAGCCTGGGTTTCCTGCATTGCAGGCAGATGATTTACCAACTGAGCTATGAGGAAAGTAGTAATCCAAGGTCCTCTCAGAGTGGGAGAAGTCTCAGCCCCATGAACATGAGGCAGGAATGGAATCTGGCTATGAGACATGCCCCGTGCATGCCTCAGACCATTTGCATGCCCTCTGTTGATACCAGAACTAAAACCCAGCTCCCTCTGATGGTCCCTAACTCCTTCAGTCAGAACATTCTCAATCAGCAAACATTTACTGAGCCTTGCGGGAAGGACCTCTACAATCATGCCCTTGCTGCTGCCCTTTGAGGAAAAAAAAAAAGAATACGAATGGGATAAACGTGTATGCAAAGACACAGAACGAGAGGGGAGCCGAACACCATCAGACTGGACTGTGCGGCTCACACCTGAGGTCTGAGTGGGCCTGAATCTTCTGAACCCTGATGTCTGAGTCCAGCACGTTCAGCAGCGCCGCCAGCTGCCTCACGAGGGTGTCCTTGTGCTGCTCCGTCAGCTGCCCAACGCCGACCTGCAGGATCAGCTCCACCAGGCCGCCCTTCTTTGGGTCTGGGGAAATGAGAAGACACAGGCTTTGTTTCCACTTGAAAACCCCAGGCTTGATAGCAGGAGGCGCAAGGCCTACACAAGAGTCACAGGGCTTTAAGTCACCCCTGTGTTGAGTTCTACGCTTGGGTTCTATGGCTCAGGTCAATTCTCCCAAAAACCACGGAGGCCACTATCTGTGAGGACTTCTTCCCTGTTTTATATCAGCTCGCTGTCTACTAATTTTTCTCCAGATGATAGACAGGTGTGCTTAGTCAGCCTTGGGGCTCACTTAATGTTCTGGGACCTCACACACCTCCCCTGATGCAGAAAGATAACTCAGTCCCTGAGGGCTGTGGGCCCAGCCTAGTTCATGCCGGGGCTCGGTGTGGCCACCTCACTGGAGCTGCCCTCCTGGCGCTCCCAGGATTGAAGCCCTCATGTACACCTCACGAGGTCTTTTGTCTTTGAAAGACCTCTTTGTCTTCTGGTAGGAAAACCAAAGTGACCAAGAAGTCTTGCTGTCAGGCCCAGTTCTCCCTAAGAGTTCAGAGGCTGGATCTGTTGGGGGGTAGATGACCACATGTAGAGAAAACCACAGGTGGGCCTGGCCTCCCACACTGGGTTCCACTGCCACCTGCAAAGAGCCCCAAAGGCAGACCCCGCCCCCCCCCCCGCCCCCCCCGCCCGACCCCGGCTCACAGGCCAGCCCTACAAACGCAGGCCCAGAAGCCCAGCGCACACCTGGCCGCACTTCCACTGTGGCGGTGTCCGTGTCTGAGGCCCCCTGACCATCAGTAACTCGCAGGTGGAAAGTGTAGACGCCTTCCACCAGGTTGGTGAGCTGCAGGGCCGAGCTGTGGTCAGAGCCATCGATGACATCCTGAGAAATAACACGTTCACAGTCTGCACTCAGCTCCCAACCCAGGCCTCTGCAGACCCCAAACCTCAGCCTCTTGTCTTTGTCACAGAGGCATGATTCTAAGGGACAGGCTGAGGAGGAAGTGGGGAGGGGAGGTTAGCGAAGGTCTGGGTAATCCTCGGTGTCTCTTCCACGGCTATTTTTATTTGTTTTTAAAATTTTTTTATATTTTGGTCACAGCTAACAGCATGTAGGATCTTAGTTCCCCAACTAGGGATGGAACTCATGTCCCCTGCATTGGAAGAAAAGAGTCTTAACCAATGGACCACCAGGAAAGTCCCTCTTTCACTTTTAAAGCACCAGGAGACACAAGACTCAGACAGGACTTTGTTACAGGACCTTCCCAAGGGCTCTGCTGCTGCTGCTGCTGCTGCTGCTAAGTCGCTTCAGTCATGTCCGGCTCTGTGCGACCCCAGAGATGGCAGCCCACCAGGCTCCCCTGTCCCTGGGATTCTCCAGGCAAGAACACTGGAGTGGGTTGCCATTTCCTTCTCCAAAGCATGAGAGTGAGAAGTGAAAGTGAAGTCACTCAGTTGTGCCCGACTCTTAGCAACCCCATGGACTGCAGCCCACCAGGCTCCTCCGTCCATGGGATTTTCCAGGCAAGAGTACTGGAGTGGGGTGCCATTGCCTTCTCCTCCCAAGGGCTCTAGGAATGTCCAAATTCTACCCAGCAGAGGCAGAAACTCCTGAAATTAGGGCAAAGACCTGGAGTGTGAAGCACTCTTTCTGAAGAGTTTTCTGGGTCTTATTTTCAAAGACAGCTTCGCAGTGTGTAGGATTCCTCGTGGTGTGTCCTGTTCACCTTCTCTGATGACCCACGAGCCTCCCTAGAGACATCTCTGCTGAAAACGTTTGAGAAGAATCTCCTAGACCCCTGCCCTGAACTTGCTACCAGAAGAGGGTGCAACCAACGGTAACAAGTGCTCTGATCAGGGAGCTATTATAACTACACTTAGAAGCCAATCCACCATCTGGCTGAACAGTATTCATTCCAGAGTTACTTTGGAAATTATAAAGCACTTTCAGTTCTTTCCCTGGGACCACTCCCTCGGTACATCTCCAAGAGTAAATTTTCATCTTTCAAGTCCTTAGCAACGGCAGGAATGAAGATGTACCTACATTTATAGCCAAAAAGGCAGGGTGCTCTAAAGTGGAAAAATGCCTGCTAGGAACGAAACACCTAAGCCTATCTGGTTGGTTAAAGATGACTTAATCAACTTTCCATCTCTGCATCTGATTTTCTGTACTTATGCAATGGGAATGGCAATCCTGGGTTTAGTGACCTATCTGGTACAATGCGGAAGAAAAGGAAAGAATCCACGTGGCTCAAAATAGGAACAACAGGAAAGCTGAGGAGCAGAATGAGTCCCATGAGAAGATTCCAGGCTACAGTTTCTGACTCTGTCAAAGTCTGGGTAGGGAAAAAATCAGAAAGGACTTCAGATTTATTTAAATTGAATAGCAGCTTCCTGCACCCAGCTGTCAGAGGAAACCTAGAATCATAAACATCTTAGGGAGGCATGGAAAGGGAGATGAGATGATAACAAAGACACAGAAATGGAATTAACTGCGTCCCCTCAACAGTTGATGTCCTAACCCTCCAATGTGACTCTATTTGAGATAAGGTCTATCATGAGGTAATTAAGGTTAAATGAGTCATAATGAGGAGACGGGGAAGACAGAGGATGAGATGGTTGGATGGCATCACTGACTCGATGGACTTGAGTTTGAGCAAGCTCCAGGAGTTGGTGATGGACAGGGAAGCCTGGCGTGCTGCAGTCCACAGGGTCGCGAAGAGTCGGACATGAGTGAGCGGCTGAACTGAACTGAGGTCATAAAGGTGGGGTCCTGATCCCATAGGATTAGCGTCCTTGTAAGAAGAGATGCCCAAGAGCCCTCTCTCTCCCCTACTTCCTCTCCCTCTCCAGCCCCGCTCCCATGTGAAGACACAGCAAGAAGGCAGTTGGAACCAATCATCTACCACCTTGATCTTGGATCTTCCAGTCTCCAAAATTGGGAGAATACAAATATCTGTCGTTGAAGCTACCCCGCCTGTGGCATTTTGCTGTGCAGCCCTAGCAAACTAACATAGACGTAACGATTAGTGGTCCAGGGGCAATTCTCTTCAAGTACTCACTCCAGCTGCTGGACTCTGGCCGTCCCGGATCCACAGATAGGACACAATTCCTTGGTCATCAGTAGACCTTGAACCATCCAAAGTAATGGAGTTATTGGGAAGCACAAGAACATGTCTGCCACCAGCCTGGGCTCTGGGAGGACTATTATTTTCTAAGTCAAATACAGCAGAAATGAAAGCAAAGAAATGGATTTAAAATACTTGTGATAAATGTGTAATAAAATATCCATGACTATTCTATCTTGCAGATAAGTAGATTTAAAGTATCCAGAAAGCATCATCTCTTACCCAAAATACCCATAAGATAAACTAAAGACTTTCTTTAACATCCCTTGGCACTCAGCTACTTATAATTTGGCAGCCAATATGTTGGACAGTTTTCGATTATCATTACAGTTTTTCCCTTTTTGAAAAGAGAAACCATAATCTTATTTACATTTGGAATCTGGAAAAGGAAAATATTTTGGCTTAAAATATGCTCTGGATCATTCTGTACTGGTCCATACTATCTGGCCACAGAAATATTTATGTTTCTAGTCATGCCAAATTTTGATTGTGCTAAATACCATAAAGAACTTGAGTCAGAAATAATTAGACCTCATTGTTCTGACTAGGTATCAAATATAAGGAACAATGTAAGAGCCATTTCTGATATAAAGAAGATGCTGTGAGGCAGATGGGGTTGTTTAGATGGGATTCTGGGATTTAATAAATCAGTCAATAGAAAACGGGTGAGGGTAGTCATATATTGACCCAAAGGAGTAATTCACATCCCACTGGTCACTGGCCACTTTCTTCCTAAAAAATTGGCCAGAGACTAGAATAGAGCCAACTGGTGCTACTTTTAGTTTTCCATTTTGTCCACTCCACTTCTCCACAAGCATTATCTTTTTAAAAATCCAAATCTTTCAGGTAAAAATGACATGATGCTAGGGTTTGCCTCAAAATGCTTCGACCAGGATCAAAGAAAATGTGATAGATGAAATAAGAAGGGGGAAATGTTGCTAACTGTTGAAGCTGGGTAATGGGTGCATAATGGTCCATTAGGGCTATCCTCTCTACTCTTATATGCGGTTGAAAACTTACACAATAAAACGTTTGGGAAAAAACTCAAATTGATGTCACTGTGCTGAGAAAATTGCTTCAGCCTCTCCCAAATGCGCGATAAAGTCCCAACTCTCCAGCACGACACGACGTGTACAGTCTCTTTTGGCTGAGCCTGAGGCTCAGCCACCCTCCCCAGTGTTCTGACACTCTTGCTGATCCCTAATATCCAACTGGATTTTCCCATCCAGCCACGCTCTTTTACATTTCTGAGCTTCAATACATCATTCATTCACTCATTTACTGAAGGAGCCAACATTTACGATTTGCTGTGAGTCTAGCACTGCCAATCCCAAAGAATGCTCAAACTACCGCACAATTGCACTCATCTCACACGCTAGGAAAGTAATGCTCAAAATTCTCCAAGCCAGGCTTCAGCAATACGTGAACCGTGAACTTCCAGATGTTCAAGCTGGTTTTAGAAAAGGCAGAAGAACCAGAGATCAAATTGCCAACATCCGCTGGATCATCAAAAAAGCAAGGGAGTTCCAGAAAAACATCGATTTCTGCTTTATTGACTATGCCAAAGCCTTTGACTGTGGGGATCACAATAAACTATGGAAAATTCGGAAAGAGATGGAATACCAGACCACCTGACCTGCCTCTTGAGAAATCTGTATGCAGGTCAGGAAGCAAAAATTAGAACTGGACATGGAACAACAGACTGGTTCCAAATAGGAAAAGGAGTACGTCAAGGCTGTATATTGTCACCCTGCTTATTTAACTTCTATGCAGAGTACATCATGAGAAACGCTGGGCTGGAAGAAGCACAGACTGGAATCAAGATTGCCAGGAGAAATATCAATAACCTCAGATATGCAGATGACACCATCCTTATGGCAGAAAGTGAAGAGGAACTAAAAAAGCCTCTTGATGAAAGTGAAAGTGGAGAGTGAAAAAGTTGGCTTAAAATTCAACATTCAAAAAACGAAGATCACGGCATCTGGTCCCATCACTTCCTGACAAATAGATGGGGAAAATAATGGAAAAATGACAGACTTTATTTTTGGGGGCTCCAAAATCACTGCAGATGGTGATTGCAGCCATGAAATTAAAAGATGCTTACTCCTTGGAAGCAAAGTTATGACCAACCTAGATAGCATATTGAAAAGCAGAGACATTGCTTTGCCGACTAAATTCCGTCTAGTCAAGGCTATGGTTTTTCCAGTGGACATGTATGGATGTGAGAGTTGGACTGTGAAGAAGGCTGAGTGCCGAAGAATTGATGCTTTTGAACTGTGGTGTTGGAGAAGACTCTTGAGAGCCCCTTGGACTGCAAGGAGATCCAACCAGTCCATTCTGACGGAGATCAGCCCTGGGTGTTCATTGGAAGGAATGATGCTAAAGCTGAAACTCCAGTACTTTGGCCACCTCATGTGAAGAGTTGACTCACTGGAAAAGACTCTGATGCTGGGAGGGATTGGGGGCAGGAGGAGAAGGGAACGACAGAGGATGAGATGGCTGGATGGCATCACCAACTCGATGGACGTGAGTCTGAGTGAACTCCGGGAGTTGGTGATGGACAGGGAGGCCTGGCGTGCTGCGATTCATGGGGTCGCAAAGAGTCAGACACGACTGAGCGACTGAACTGAACTGAGGGGTCTGGGAGACTGAGAAGCAGAAGGCGCCCAGTCCCCTCCACCGGCGGATCCACCCGCCCTCTGCCCTGACTCACCCTTCTTCACGGCCACGGTGAGGGTGGTCATGCTGCTCAATCCCTGCTGGTCTTTCACTGTTAAACGGAAGTGGTAGGTACCCACCTGAAGACCGCTTACTGTGGCTATAGCTTTGTCGAAGTTTTCCATCTCCACTTCGCTGGGGCCTCTATGAAACACGACAGTCATTAACAATGGGCTTAGGGTATAAAGTCTGAGGATGCCAGGCATGTTGTTTGTTATAAACTTTTTTTTTTTAATGACAATAATATATACCATCTAGAGAATTCTAAGATAACTTTTTACTCATTTAGATTCTCAAGTTCTGTGTAAGAGGCACAAGCTAAATCCTATTTCAGACAAAAGCTGCTGATTCCTGGGAAGAGGATTTGGGGGTTCTTGTTTTGTTTTTTTTTTAATTGAGCTGTCAGTGAAATGATCTGTTTTTAGAAAATGGAGCCTTAGAAACCACTCCTACTTCTTTCATTCTTTTTTATTTTGGCTGTACTGTGTGGCACGCAGGATCTTAGTTAGCTCCCTGAGCAGGGATCAAACCTGCATCCCCTGCAGAGGAAGTGCACAGTTCTCAACAAGTGTATGGCCAGGGAATTCCCTCTGCTATTTCTTCTTTAAATAAAATCTGCTAAAATCCTCAGCTATCTTTCAGGAGAATATGGAAGAGGTGGTGATCAAGCCAGGTAACTGATTTAAGAGAGGAATTACAGCAGAGTTGTGAAGACTGTGCTCTATAGTCAGGAAGGTGAAGTCGCTCAGTCGTGTCCGACTCTTTGCGACCCCATGGACTGCAACCTACTAGGCTTCTCCGTCCATGGGATTCTCCAGGCAAGAATACTGGAGTGGATTGCCATTTCCTTCTCCAAGGGAACTTCCCGACCCAGGGATCGAACCCGGGTCTCCCGCATTGGAAGCAGACGCTTTAACCTCTGAGCCACCAGGGAAGACCCAGGTTAACTCCGGGATCTTGCTCTGTCTGGACAACTGTAAGCCCTGTGATCTCACTTATCTCTGCAAGCCCCAGTTGCTTTACCTTTAAAATGGGAATAGTAGTATTTACCTCTTAAGAACTGCTCTAGCATTCCACAAGATTAAGCATGTAAAGTACAAAAAAAAATGTCTGAGGATACAGGAATCCCCTTGAACTCCGCACTTCTGCTGTAGTCACTGCAGGTGGTTTGAGAGTGTGTAGGTGCGGGGGACTCTCATGAGGAACCCCCACCCAGGTTCCCCTGCACCTCCTCTGTCATGAAGCTCACCTCACCCCAAGACTGCCCTGTCCACCTGCCCTCCACTGTCAAGAAATGCCCATCCTGTCCATCTACACCTGATGGAGAATTTAAACGATGGTGCCCCTCCTCTTCTAGAAACTAGCTGAAATCCTGACTCCTCAACAATCTCAAGTTGATTGCTTACTCTGGATCCTCCAGAGAACGGGTAGTACTAGCACTGAGCCAGGGTGTGAGCCCAGCACTCGGTGATGAGATGGGCGGGCTACCTGACACGCTCCCAGCGGTAGAAGACAATGCCGTGGTCATCGCTGCTCCTGCTCCCATCCAGGGTGGTGCTTTCCACTGGGAGGATCAGCTCCTTATCTGGGCCGGCCACAGCCACTGGAGGCCTGTTGTTTTCTAGAATTACAGAAATGGTGTGAAGAAGTAACATCTCTTTGCATGAAGTCTGCCATCCTCTGATTTCTTGATTTAAGCAAATTACTCATATTCGCATCAGGTGGCTACTAGAGTTTGCCCTGTCCCTGGGGGGATACATGCAGTCTCTTAGCTGACCCAGGAATTAAATATTCCAAGCTTAGACTGGGATGACAGATAGCAAGAAATACTCTTCTGTAATATGTACATCTCTGGTTTCTTGAAGAGACCTCAAAAGTCATGGAGTGGAACTCTAGTCAATTGCCAAAGTCTGGCCACAAGCCTTCTAAGTATCAAGCCACACATAACTACCAGCCTCTTCAAGAATGCCCTTGAGCTTTGGGGCAGAGTGGGGCATGGCATCAGAGCCCACAGTGACTCTGCAGATGGCTCTCATTTGTCCCTTGTGCTGTAGTTTAGGGACACCGTCAGGACACAATTCAGAACCACAAAAGAAAACTGGCTTTATATTAAGATTTAGCTCCTGCAGCCCCAATTTCTTGACAGTTCAAAGACTTACTTAAGAGAATTTCCACCAAATTTGACTGGTCTGAAGCCCAGAAGCCCAGATGTCATTTCTGTCTTAATCTCTGGGGCTAAATTCCTTTCCTATTTCACCTACCAGGCTGGACAGTCACGGTGACCACAGCCGTGGACTGTTGCTTCGAAGAGTCTGTCACCATCAGCTGAAACGTATAATCTCCTTCCTCCATTGCAGACAAATGAAGGTATGGTGTCTTTACTCCCTAAGTCATAGCAAATACAGAAATGAAAAAGAAAAAATAATATTAAAGAAGCACAAGAAATCAGCATGACAGAATGAAAAACTAGTGATTTTACTAAATGTGGAGAGCCTGCTTTTAAAAAATATATACATGTCCCAGGAAAATGGGATCTAAAGTCCACAGTATATCCTCAGACACTGTTTAAAGAATATAAATTAATATAGTCTTTTTGGAAGTCAATATGGTGGCATCCATTCAAATGTTAAAAGTACACACTCTTCAACCCAGCCTTTCTACTGAGTATCTACCCTAAAGAAAAGCCCACATGTGTAATAATGGAGACTCGCCCATGGATGCTAACATATTGCCTACAGAAAAAAAAAGAAAAGGGAACAACCCAGACGATCATCAAAAGAGAAACAGCCAAGCCCACCATGATACACTATGGGATGCTAGCTGCAAAGAAAGACGTTTAAAAGAATGAAGTAGATGTTCACATTAAAAAGTGGAAAGATATCAAAGATATAATATGAATCAAAGAAAACTGTGCAACAATGGCTACAGTGTGGTAGATACTAATATATGTACTTTACACACATACAAACACAGAGAAAAGATTCTGGACACACACAGGTTAAACTCATCACAGTAATTATCTCATATAAAGGGACTTGGTTGAGGTCAAGGTGTGTTTCCGCTTTATCAGAATTTGAGTTTTTTTAACCACAGGAAATCAATCATGATCAAAAATAATTTTTTGTTATTTTCCCCCATATATTATCATCTCTTGAATTTTTCTTTTTGTGCATGTATTCTTTCTTTTTAATTTTTTTTTGATGTACAGTTGATTTACAATGTTTCAGGTGTCTAGCAAAGTGAATCAGTTACACATACACATATTCTTTTTCAGATTCTTCTCTATTATAGTGTATTACAAGATATTGATTAGAGTTCAACACCTGCGCTATACAGTGGGTCCTTGATGTAAAATAACTCTTTTAAATGCTAGGACAACAATACTTTTCAATAAGGCTTTTTTTTTTTTTCAGTTGAGTATACAGTAGTTTACCCTTGGACTATATCCTGCCAGGCTTCTCTGTCCATGGAATTCTCCCAGCAAGAATACTGGGTGGGTTGCCTTGCTCTCTCCAGGGGATCTTTCTGACCCAGTGATTGAAGCTGGGTCTCCTACATTGCAGGCAGATTCTTTACCATCTGAGCCACCAGGGAAGCCCAATACAGTAGGTCCTTGATGTAAAATACATTTTTTAAATGCTGGGACAACAAAACTTTTCAATAAGGCATTTTTTTTTCAGTTTGAGTAGACAGTAGTTCAACCTTGTTGCCTCCAGGTTAATATCCCTTTGGTTATTTTTGCTCCTTTGTTGGAAATATTCCCAGCTGTTGCCTGTGCTTAAAGTTTATGGCATCCTGGAAAGGATTTTTAAATTTAAGTCCTATCATAATGTATTTACTTTCACAGATCCTATGATTATCTATAAATTTCTGTTCATGTTTTTCTTTTAGTTTTAAAGGAAAAAAAATTTTTTAATAATAGAAAATCAAGTATGTTATCACAAGGGGAGTTATTTGAAATACATTAAGACTTTAAAAATGGGTTTTCCCCTACTTTGACTCAACAGAGCAAAGTATTTCTTTTTCTGGAAAGCTCTTAGAGAAAGTATAATTTCCAGTACATGACTCAAAATTAACATGGTTACAGGAATGCTATGCACACAGTTAAAAGGAAGCTTGCAGCAAATGGGAACTGAGCAGACAAATTTACTGAGAATTTTTAGTCTAAGTATAAAGGAGTCTGGTTTAAGAGCTTATCTTTGTGATTGTCCCAGTTCATAAAAAGCATTACTCCTTTCGACACCTTAATCAGTCAACCAAAAGCCAGCAGCATCCTTACTGTGGCTAATCTGAGAGTGTTTACAGCAAGTGGGCAGGTGCACAGAGCAACGAGCTTAGCCCTGCAGTCTGGCACAAGTGACTTCCTGTGGATCCAGGTCCCATAGACATGGATGCACTGCCCCATTAGCTCTGGACACATCATTCTCAGAAATTAAGGGAAAGAAATTTTGAAATATTTTTTAACTGAAAAAATGCAAAATAGTCCATCTTCTTGTTTGTATCCAAACTCCTCTGAATCTGAATTCTTAACCCAACAGCTGCAAACAGCATTTGCCACAACTCTCAGGTAGAGATCAACACTACATCACGTGCTCTCTAAGGGTAGCCAGAGGACTCACAGCTCTCTCAAGTTCCATGCATCCAATCGGTCATTTTTAATTCATCATAATCACAAAGCTCTTCCCAGAAAGATCAAAAAAGTAAAGTAGGTCAGTCTTCATGGACTGTCTGACTTCATCACAAACACTAACAAGAAATTTGTCTTGGACTGGTGAGATGGTGTTTGAAGGAGAAAAGGAAGGGAGCAATGTAAGGTACTATCTTTTTTTCCATTAAACTCTTAAATAACAACATAACTTCAAAGGTACCAAGCTGGTTAGCAGCAATAAGTAAGCAGCTCACATACACGCATACAAATATAGCAACATTTCAAGGTTATTATAGACAGATACATTAGAGATTGGAACCAATCAAAAGGTAAATACAAAGAGATCTCAACAAGAGACCGCTGAATCTAGAGACGACAACATGCAATTTATAAAACGAGGAGGAACAAAATACACAGGAAATTTCTGATAATGAGGTTTAGACTAGATTACTTCTAATGTTTATCCTAATATGTACTAAAATAATATTTCTGTAGCAAATGTTGGGTCAGCCTTTTCCCAAACGAACCTCAAGGTCAAGTTTTCAACATTCAAGGTCGACATTTCAACTAGGACCTGCTTAGTGGCTATTCCGGGCTTACATACAGTGAGTGAGGGAAAGCGACATAAATTTAGAAGATTTGTGAGTTTAGCTACTCTCCTGATGGTTATAATAGGCGACTTTATAAAACATGTTTTCCGAATTTAGCTTTCCCCTTGTACCAATATTTTAGATGGATGGATTGATGATGGACAAAAAGAAAGACAGAAGGAAAAAGAGATAGTCTGAGAGACAGATGAACAGACAGCTAGAGAAATAGAAGTCTGTAGGCAGGATGGAGAACGCACCTGCATAGCCACCTCTTGGTTCTCACTCCCAGGCACCAGGGACCACTCATAGAGGACAATCTGGTGATCATCACTGCTCTGGTTTCCATTCAAAGTGATGGAGTTTTGGGGCAAAGTTATAGTCTGATTTGGTCCCGCATTGGCAACTGGTGGGTAGTCCACAGCGCTGCTGACTATTAGGGCTGCCGTTGTGGAGTTAGTGGCTCCATCTGAGTCTGTAACAGTCAACCTAGTGAAAGGACAGGAGGCTATTATACTGCATGAATATGCCAAATCTTAAGGCAAGTGGTCAACTGAGTCTGCCTATGTATATTTCTCAGAACAGCTCAGAGCAGAAACTTGAGGATGAAGCTGAGGAAAGAAGAGACCTGAGGATATATTTTTTGCTGTTGATTTATTTTTAGCTAGCAATACAGTCACATGATAGGGTTTTCTTTTATGTGGATTTCTCATGATTCTTCTAGATGCTGGATGAAGAAAACAACCCTGGCCAACACAGAAGCCTCTCTCTATTACCTGAGATTCAGAATATATCAGTTTAAGTCCTGCTCTCAGGCCTGAACATGTAGAGGCAGAAAATCACTCACAAATTTCAGATACAAAGCCTTTTAATTTTTTCATTCTTTCCTAGAGGACTAAGTATTAAGTGTTTTCAGGACACTCCTTGCAAAGCCATTTTAGAATTGCTGCTAAGTCACTTCAGTCGTGTCCGACCCTGTATGACCCTGTACACGGCAGCCCACCAGGCTCCGCTGTCCCTGGGATTCTCCAGGCAAGAACACTGGAGTGGGTTGCCATTTCCTTCTCCAATGCATGAGAGTGAAAAGTGAAAGGGAAGTTGCTCAGTCGTGTCTTGACTTTTAGTGATCCCATGGACTGCAGCCCAGGCTCCTCCATCCATGGGATTTTCCAGGCAAGAGTACCGGAGTGGGGTGCCATTGCCTTCTCCAATTTTAGAATTAAGCACTTTCAGATACAAATGATACTCGACCTACACAAACAGAGAAAGAGCTGCACTGACCTCCTGTAGTAAACTCACTGGTTATGTGGCAACTGGATCAGTGAGATAAGGCCACTGTATCTTTCTGCAATAAAGATGTTAATTCAGGGTAGCAGTGCATGTTTAACAGATATAAACAGGACTATGAGAATGAAGCTCTGGAAAGAATACAGGACATATTTGTAGGTAAGGTACTTACAGGGGGCCCAGGTATTTTGGGCCTCTAAGGAGATCAGCCCTGGGATTTCTTTGGAAGGAATGATGCTAAAGCTGAAACTCCAATACTTTGGCCACCTCATGCGAAGAGTTGACTCATTGGAAAATACTCTGATGCTGGGAGGGGTTGGGGACAGGAGGAGAAGGGGACGACCGAGTATAAGATGGCTGGATGGCATCACTGACTCGATGGACGTGAGTCTGAGTGAACTC
The DNA here is from genome assembly GCF_023091745.1 of Budorcas taxicolor. Taxonomy (NCBI): domain Eukaryota; kingdom Metazoa; phylum Chordata; class Mammalia; order Artiodactyla; family Bovidae; genus Budorcas; species Budorcas taxicolor. Next base: position 27,639,646 of record NC_068920.1, read on the forward strand.
CGGGAGTTGGTGATGGACAGGGAGGCCTGGCGTGCTGCGATTCATGGGGTCGCAAAGAGTCGGACACGACTGAGTGACTGAACTGAACTGAACTGAGCCCACATATTCCATACAACCAAGATCCAAACTCCAGTTCTCACTCTGACCGGAAACCAAACACCTAAGATCCTTCCTCCACAACCAAGTTTAGTCAGGATACATTCTGAGTCCTTAAATAAATGACTCAAAAATGACCCAAGATTCTACTCTAAGAAGTCATTAGTAGAAGAAAAAGAACGAAGTAAATCAAAAGTAAATAGAAGTAAATAAATAGTAAAGATAAGAACAGAAAAGAACAAATTAGAAAACAAGCAAATAGATTAAAGCAGTTCTAGTTAGGTTCTATGAGAAGATAAATAAAATTAACAAACCCCTTAATTAAAATAATCGAGAGAAAAAGAGAACATAAATCACCAATACTGGAAATGAAAAAGGGGTCATCATCACAGATCCTAAAGACTTAAAAGGATAATATGAAGATATTATGAGCAACTTGATTCCAAAAAACATGATGATTTAGTAGGAATCCACAAAGTTGTTGAAAAACACAATTTACTAAAAACTGACACAGGCAAAAAACAGATAAACATCATTATTAATCAACTATATTCCAATATAAAACTTAAAAAAAGAAAAAGTAAAAAACAGAAAATCTAAATAGCCTTACATCTATTAAAGAAATCAAATTTATTATCAAAACTTTCCCAAGAAGAAAATTCCAGGCCCAGATGATCTTACTGGTTAATTCCATCAAACATTCAAGAAAAAAAAATGCCACCAGTTATTCATAAATAATTCAGAAAATAAAGGAGATGACCTTGTTTTATTTGGCCAGTATAATCCTCACACCAAACCTTAACAAAGACAAATGCAGAGGGAGAGAAAGACAGAAAAAAGCATAAACCAAATCTTTCATGAGGACATTTATATTTATTTTTATAAATATTTTATAAATATTTATAAAAATATTATCAACTTAAGCCCATGCTATATAAAAAGAATACCATGATAAAATAGGGCTTACTCCATGAATGTAAGGTTGACTTAACATTCAAAAATCTCACACAGTACATAAAACTAACTCAAAATAGATCATAGATTTAATATAAAACCCAGAAATACAAAAACTTAAAGAAAGAAACCAGGATCTTTGCAATTTGGGGAGTAAACAACAGCTACCTAGATAGAACCCAAAAAGCATGAAACAGAAAAAAACTGATAGATTAGACAATCAAAATTTAAAACTTTTGCCCTTTAAAAGGTACCGTTAAGAGAACAAAATTTCATATACTGGGAGGAAATATCAATAACACATATATAACATAAAGAACTTGTTTCAGAATGTATAAAAATTTTACAACTAAATAAGACAAACAATGTAATTTTTAAAATAGGAAAAAGATCTGAATGGAGCTTCACAAATGAAGTTACACAAATGGCCAAGAAACCCCTACAATATGCTTAATATCATTAGTTATCAGGAAAATGCAAATTAAAACCATAATGAGATATCACCATCCATCAAAGTAGATAAAATTTAAAAGAATGATTACATTAGTGTTGGTAAGGATGTGGAGGTTGAAAACTTCAAATACTAAGAGTGGGAATGTAAAATAATATACTCACTTTGGGAAAGAGCTTGGAAATTTCTTAAAACGTTGAACAAACTCAACACAAGACCTAATTCTTCCATTGGTGGGTATTTACCCCAGAAAAATGAAAATATATGTCCACAAAAGACTTGTATGCAAATGTTCAGGGCAGCTTTATTTATAATAGTTCAAAGCTAAAAAACCCCAGAGTCCATACTAGATGAAAGGATAAGCAAACTGTGGTATATCCATACATTGGAATAGTACTCAGCAATTAAATAGAACATGCTATTGATAGAGACAACAGCATGGATGAATATCAAAATCATTTGCTGAGTGAAAGAAACCAAACAAAAAGGAGCACCTATTGTACAATTCCACTTATATGAAATTCTAGAAAGTTTGGGATAATTTAAAGTGGCAGAGAGCAAGCCAGTGGTTGCCCAGAGACAGGGACGAGCAAGCCAGTGGTTGCCCAGAGACAGGGACGGAGGGAGGAAGGGATCGCCAAGGGGCATGAGAAAACTCTGGGGATGATGGAAATGTTTATTATCTTGATTCTGACAATGATGCAACAGGTATATACATATGTCAAAACTCATCAAATTTTATATCTTAAATATGTGCAGTTTATTATACTTTAGCTATACCTTAAAAAGTTATAAAAAGATAAATAGATAAATCACATAACTCTGCCTCACACTGACTCAGAAGATAGAAACTTTCTTTCATGTTTCTCAACACAGCAAAATAGGTGCCATCCCATACTGTTACTGACAACCAAATCCAGAGGTTTCCCATACACAGACACTTGTAGTTCATATTACTGATCAGAGTACAAAGTGGTTGCCAACCAAAACCCCTGACAAAACCAAATCTGCCCTGTCTCCTGATGAAAATGAAAAGATGCATCAGTTTAAGGAAAGAGTCAAATGATCAGTGCTGGAAACTGAGCCCACTTGCCTGAAAGTATAGTTGCCAGGAACAAGGTTAGACAGATGTAAGACGGCGGAATCAGCTGAGGTCTTCTCTTCTCGGGAGGGCCCATTAACTTCTTCCCAGTGATAACTCACTATTTTAGTATCATCTGTACTTTCTAGAAAGGTTGAAAAATACATGAAAACTAGAATTAAATACAAGGATATTAAAACATCAGTTTCATGATTAATATCATTGGGTGTTTAAATTTGTATTTATTTGAAATTATTTAATTGCAAAGATTTCAATGGCCATATAATATGTGTTAAAAGGAAGATTTCTTCTTCTCCCTAAATTATCATCATGATTTTTCTCCCGGATTTCCACCAGATTTGAGTCAGGGTGTCTGCACTCAGTTGTGAATTTAAATGGCACAGTGACAGGCACTATTGCTTTTTTTTTTTTTTAACTCACTTTAACTACAGTACATGATATCTTACTGATAATTTAAGTAAGTATATGACTGACAGATTCATAAAGAATTGAGAGGTGCTTCTATATAATTACAAAACACCTTTTACCACCCTAATCATTAAGTGTAAATCCAGAGAAAGACTGTACCCTACATGAAAACCTCCCACCTCTACTTCAAAAGAGAATAAACAAAATGTACTATGCAGAATAACAGTAATTTAGACCTAGAAGGGAGCCAGTTTCATCTCACTCATTTATGGAAACAAACTTCCATGTGACAGATTAATCCTGAACAGTTTCCTATAACCAAGCTACACTGAATTAGAGGAATCAAGACATCATGCATTCTCTCATAAATATTTTCATTTAAAATGTGCTTTATTTTCATGTTGCTAAGGGGGCAATATAGACATTTATATTGGAATAGATGCAAAAGACTGTGTCAATGTGATTTGTAGATATTTCCGTATCTATGCAGACTTGGAGCAACACTAGTGACTGACAGGTACTCTTCTCCTAGGAACCAAGGCAAGTATTTCTTCACTCTCCAGATTTGCTATTAGCTTTGTGATTTGACAGACATAAATGCAAATACCAGTAACACCGATACTGCTGAACATATTTTGAATATAGTGTCAAACACGGGATATGTTTTCATCTATTCTCATTTGCCTGGACCCACGAAGTTACACTGGGGCCCCTTCCACATAGACTAATTGAAGGAATGAACTCTGAATTAAATGAACAAAACTCTACCTGCCCGCACTAAAGACACTCCTTCTACCATTTGTTAAAAGTGACTTTCCAAAGGCTCATCACATAGACTGCATCGAAAGGAGAGTCTTTCCTAATTGCTTTAATTCCCATGCAATAGCTAGGCCCTAAAGGACTTTTCTCATAGACAAATGAGACATAACTGAAGGGAAACTCAGCCCAAGGCAGAGAAGTTGTGCTAAAGGAGCTGAAGGACTTGAATATACAGACAGATGCCCATCTATTAAGTCCTCTCAGCTTCAGCAGAGAGTTCCCATTACATTTCATGGTTCATGGGGCCAGACCCCCGACATGGGGCAGGGTACCCACGGCTGCCGTCGATGAGAGCCGCTGTCAACGGCAGGGAGAGCTCCTGTCTCTCGGGAGAAGCGATTGCTGTGGGAGGCAGGTTGACTCTTCCGGCTGCGAGACAGAAAAAAATGACAAGGACTGAGTCACGTTGTGTTCTGTACACACCATCCCCGAAATAAACCATCTGACTTTCAAACACACTGGTCATCAGTATCCTGTCCAGACGGTGTTTACCCTACAGGCCTTGAGTGTGCAGAGGGCTTGTTAATGTTTTGGGATGTTTCCATACATTTTAGGAGCATGTCTGCGGGTTTAGATTTTTGTACAAAATCCCCAGGCTCAATGAACACGTGTAATAACAACCAAGGCGCTGGTGACAGAGCTTGAGCAGCAGCTGCAGAAGAGGAGCCCTGGAGTATGGCTCCAGCTCCTATGATTAACTGGATCTTCAATCTTTGACTGAAGGCTCCCTCATCACCCCTGAGGTAGAGGCTGGAGCAGGGGTTGGCACCCAGTTGGTCCACTGCCCTTATGTCCAGTGCAGGGGATGGAGGAGGTTCAAGACCACACCACGCTCCATGCACAGAGCCAGAACTGTGCCCACCCTGACAAAGGGCCACTGTTTCTAACTCACACAACTGCACTGACCTATGGGCTCGTGTTGGCCTGAAAGGACCAGGGGGCTTGAAAGCCCATGGCATGCATTTTCCTTGACCCCTGAGGCGCTCAGTTAAATGTATTTGAAAAGCTCTTTCACCTAAGGTCAAGCTGAGTCACAGCGAACCAAGGTAGAAGAGTGTCAGATGGAGGAGGCTAAGGCACAGACAATGTGCCACTGACTTGAGGCTTCCCTGGTGGCTCAGATGGTAAAGAATCTGCCTGCAATGCAGGAGACCCAGATTCGATCCCTGGGTGGGGAAGATCCCCTGGAGATGGGAATGGCAACCCACTCCAGTATTCTTGCCTGGAGAATCCCATGGACAGAGGAGCCTGGCAGGCTACAGTCCATGGGGTCACAAAGAGTCAGACAAGACTTAGTGACTAACACTTAAGAAGAGAAAGCAACAAGCCTGCAACCCTGCATGGCAGTGTCAATTGAGTACTAAGAACTATACTAAGAAAGCAGAAAGGAAAAAAAAAAACAATGTCATCTTTGCATGGTCTCTACAATGGTGTCCAATGTAAAAGTAAATAATATATTACCATGTAGTTCAGGCACCAAAAGGCGAGGGAGACCTGTACCACAGGAGGCTATTCTCTTCCACAAGCTTACCTGGCTTCACGGTGACATTTACAAATCCCTCTCCAAAGGCATTTTCACCAGAAACCGCTACTTTGAAGGCATAACGTCCTACTGACAACTGCAAGATAAAGAAAAGTTACACCAGCAAACATGCAAACAACAGGATGGGTCCACTGCCTGGAAGATCCTTAAATATTCCAGAAGCTGTTCTCCTGAAGTCAGCACAGAACGGAGGCTTGAGACCTAGGGACACACTGCCACGTCTGAAGCCTGTACTCTAGAACACTGACAATCACCTGGGAAGGACTTCAGCTTCATTACAGACGTTCACAGGCCTTACAGAGGCATTCGTGAGATGGACCAGCCAAAGGCAGCCATTCGCAAAGTTGTACGTATGGGAATCCTGCATTTTTACCAAGCTGGTGGGTCAGCTGTCAGTGGTCCAGGTGCCAATCTTTGAGAAACAGTGCTCAGTGACAAGGGGACGGTGATGCTAACTTGTGTTGTACCCGTAGCTGTGCGGTCTCAGAAATGAAGACAACATAATCGTCTGTGGCCCTCTAAAATGAGGACATGTTTCCTCCTGTGATGGCTTACATCTTGGAGCAATATTTGGTAGTCAAACCATTTGTGAACTGGAATGAATTTTTGGCAATCCTAGAATTGTGCCTAAGCATCAGAGATGACCAGAGTGTCTCTGACACTGCCAAAGGGGCAAGGGTTGGAACACAGGCTTTAACCTCACTACAGAGACCCACATCAGCCTGGGCAATCAGCCTTCTTCCCCAGACTGATATGCCAAGTAAGTCAAACGAAGAAAAAGTTCCTGAAAGCCCCTTTATTCATATCTGCCTGTCTACCTACATGCTTGAAATATAATTCATTAATGTGTGTGCTCAGTTGCCCAGTCACGTCCAACTCTCTGTGGCCCCAGGACTGTAGCCCACCAGGCTCCTCTGTCCACAGCTCTTCTTTTAATCTTAACCATAACAGACTTCTGGGTTCAACAGCTAAGAAGGTGACACTGAATTTTTAGGTATGCTGTCAATTACAACCAGTCACCAGTTACTTACTTGAGAGACATTAAGAGCCTGCGTGTGTCTCTGTTTTATTTCTCCTTGGTAGTCCTCAGGGTGGCTTATTAAACTCCATTCATAGCTGTAAGTTGTTTCTGAGAGCCAAAGAGAAGTATGGGTAGTTATAAATTCTTAGAAGTCACTATAATCTGGGCAGAGGAAAGAAAGTGAGAGTCTTCAATCTCTTAGCAGAAATTAATTTAGGCATGTTGAACCCAACTTTCAAATATCATCCAAGTAAGGAATAATAAGGTTTATGTATCTTTTGAATGTAAAATTTCTTTATTATAAGAACACATAAATTATAAAAATTGAGAAAATATAGAAAGTTTTTTTTTTTTAAAAAAGGGGCCCAATTTCATTATTTGCACTTGATGACTTTCCTTCTGGACTGTTACACCTGCCTATACAATATAAATTTTAACATAGTATAATCCACAGTGCTATGGATTTATTTCTCCTTTATTTTTCTCCTTTTAACAAAAAGCAAGAAGATTTTAATTCATCTGTTGTAGGGGTTTATATAAGGACGTAAGAACAGATTAAACCTCTATATGTTAAGACGAAACTATCTTCTACTTTGTGATACTAGTCATTAAGGCATGATGTACTTCAGCTGAAAGGAATAAATTAAAAACGCCAAGTATTATCATTTTTGCCTAAATTTTGATCCATGTGTGACAGGGAGAAACGAATAAAGGAGCTAACCTGAATGAGAAATATTCAAACGCCAGAGGAATGAATATATTTTGAGAAAGAATGTATTTGACAGGTCACAAGGTCAAATGTTTGCTGAACAGCAGAGTGCTGGACCAGTAGAAGAAAGAGCATTTTAAACAACACGTTTTTGAACAGCTGTCATCACTACAGTGTCTGAAAACAAACCTGTGTGCACATGAGACCTCCCTCAGCCGACAGGAGAATCGCTCCAGGTTCCGCGGGCTGTGCGTGCTAAGTCACATCAGTCGTGTCCGACTCTAGGGACTGCAGCCTGCCAGGCTCCTCTGTCCATGGGATTCTTCAGGCAAGAACACTGGAATGGGGTGCTATTCCCTTCTCCAGGCGATCTTCCTAACTCAGGGATTGAACCTGTGTCTCTCATGTCTCTTGAACTGGGAGGTGGGTTCTTAACCATTAGCACCACTTGAGAAGCCCTCTTATTGCAAGTAAAAAGCAAGCATATGGAAACCTCTCCTGTCCTAAGATTATCACTCTGTTTGCATCATTGGAAATGTAGGACTTGGGACTTCACCGGTGATCCAGTAATTAAGAATCTGCCTTGCAATGCAGGGGACGTGGGTTCGATTCCTGGTCAGCGAACTAAGGTCCCACATGCCGCAGAGAAACTAAGCCCAAGCAAAGCAACGACTGAGCATTCTGGAGTCCATGAGCAATAGCTGAAAAGCTCATGCACCCCAACAAAGATCCTGCGTACTGAAACTAAGACCCAATGCAGCCAAATAAATAGATAAGTATATTTTAAAAGACATAATTCTCGACTTAAAAAAAAAAAGAAAATGCATGACTTTTTATTCTGACCAATTAAAGGAAATGTACTGGATTTAATTCCTATCCTCTTACTCCATTTTAAACTATTTCAACAAACTTTAAAGCTTATGATTATCAAAGCCTCAAGAGTGACATTTCCAGGTTATGAAAAGGAATCCAAGTTGTACAAACCCAGTAAAGACTCCTTAAGGACACACCAGCTAATGGGCCCCCTACGGATCCCAGTGTGTTAGTCGCTTAGTCGTCTCCAACTCTTTGCGACCCCGTGGACTGTAGCCTGTCAGACTTCTCTGTCCATGGAATTCTCCAGGCAAGAATACTGGAGTAGGTAGCCATTCCCTTCTCCAGGGGATCTTCCAGACCCAGGGATGGAACCTGTGTCTCCTGCAGAGTAGGCAGATTTTTTAATCTCGTGAGCCACCAGGGAAGCCCAGTGTCCCAGAAAGAAAGAAAAGTGAAGTCTCTCAGTCGTGTCCGACTCTTTGCGACCCTATGGACTGTAGCCTGCCAGGCTCCTCCATCCGTGGGATTTTCCAGGCAAGAATACTGGAGTGGGTTGCCGTTTCCTTCTCCAGGGGATCTTCCCGACCCAGGCATCGAACCCGGCTCTCTCCACACTACGGTCTGAGCCACCAGGGAAACCCACTGGTCCCAGAGGAAAGTCAAACTCTCACCTGCAGGTGGCGCTGGCACAACAGAAGCTTTCAGCTCAACTTCATCTACTGGTGAAGTTATGACTAGGTTCTCGCCAGCAGACACCATGAGCTGTTTCACTGAAAGTTAATCAGAAATTGTCCATTTCATCATATACTTTAATGATGCTACATTACTGCCCTATAATAGATTTTTTAAGTATCCATGAAATAACACACTTCTGTAATAGTTCTTCATCTGACTTTATCAAAGATACTTTTTCCCCTCTGACTAGTAACTGAACTGTACCCCATATTAGGCTGCAGGGTAGATTTCATCAATTTAAAACTGTCTATGTGAGTAGGCACTGTGGGGAAAATAATGCTTCAGGTTGACTGAGCAAGGTGTCAGTGACAAGAGTTGTGAGAAACAGGTGGGATACTGCGGATCCGGGCTAATTTTCCCTCTTGCCACCAGCTTTGCTTGACTCTCTAGTAGGTGCTATTTTTAGCCATAGAAAGATGGAGTATAATCATAAGTGTTTCTGAATCATTATTCATACACCACTCAGTTCTTCTGATAGTAACCTCATGCACTGCTGCAATGGCCTTGCTCTTGGAACATTTCCAAGAGAAAATAAATCCAGGCAACCTCAATGCTAAAAAGGCTATTTTAACTCAAGCAGTAGGCACATCCACTCTCGCTAAATCAGCATTCAGAACAATGGTTCCTTGCTCTATAGCCAAGATTACACTGATACATTCAATTGACTAGACTCAACAGGACATCAGCCTCACTTGTAAAACACAATTGAGATAGGTCAAGATATCACACAGAGAAAAGCAAAGACTGAAAAAAAAAGGCTGAGTGCTCTCTAGAGGTCCCAGCTACTTGGAGATGTTAGAGGGACATGTGGCTCATTTAAATCCATGTTTCTCCTCCTGGTCTGTATCCAATCCCTTGAGTGCCTTCCTAGACCAGCTATAGAGGGTTTGCTGCCCTCTCTGGCACCTCTTCCCTGTCACTGCCTCTTTGTAAGAAAAATCAGCAATTGTGAACTAAGAAAGGACACTGGTTCCAACCCCTCACTTTAGAAATTGAGCCCTAGAAAGGCAATATGAGTTGCCCAAGGTTATGTGGATCACCAGCAACAGATATATAACTAATTTAAATGTATTCATTTCAACAGTTGCTTATTTACCAGACTGAACACTGCCAAGGGCTTTAAAATGATCAATTCATTTCATCCTCTAAGCTCGCTAGGCAATAGATGTTAATAGAACCCAAGGATGCTAATTCCCAGGCCAGTTTCCTTTTCATTATAGTACTATCCAGCATTTCCTCCAGCATTGTCCTCTCTACTGAAGCTCAGGATCAAAGTAAATAACGAGAGAGTGAACGTGAAAATAGCTGAGTCATGTCTGACTCTTTGCATCCCCTATACAGTCCATGGAATTCTCCAGGCCAGAATACAGAGTGGGTAGTTGTTCCCTTCTCCAGGAGATCTTCCCAACCTAAGGATCGAACCCAGGTCTCCCACATTGCAGGCAGATTCTGTACCAGCTGAGCCACCAGGGAAGCCCAAGAATACTGGAGTGGGTAGCCTATCCCTTTTCCAGCAGATCTTCCTGACCCAGGAATTGAACCAGGGTTTCCTGCATTACAGGCAGGTTCTTTACCAACTGGGCTACCAGGGAAGCCCAAAAGAAGAGAGGGTAATCCTGAAAGGATATCACCCACAGAAAGGCTCAGGAAACATGACAAAAGTCTCTAGTAACTTCTTGAGTATTAAATCTAATGGGAGCTTTTCAGTCGCCCTATAACACAGCCCCCTCATCACTTGGCTTCCAACGTGGAGCCCGCTCCTCTCTCTTTCCGTCAGTCCACATCTGCTCGCTCGCTCCTACCTGTCAACCATGACCACCTGGTCAGCTCCGGAGGCTCCTTCTGCTCTCCCAGCTCCTAATTCAACGACAAGCTCAGTGTTCCACCCCTCAGGCCTCTCCCCAGCTCACCTCCCCACTCTCCCGGGACAGCCTTCATCGATCACCTCTCCACCAGTGACATCTAGCCCTTTATCTTCAGCCCAACTACTCAGCTAATTTTCAGTTCCAGGTATTTATATACCTCAGCGTCCTCTCTGCTCCCAGAGCAGCCTCTCACAGCATATTGTATGAGATCCTGTATTGCCATACTGTTTGCCATATGTATCAAACCATCTATTTATCTGTTAGACTGGTCCTCTAGATCATAGACTCATGGAGGGAAAAGACAATATCTATTCATTTTTTAAAATTCCCAGCGCCTAGCACTATTTCTGGCAAACAACAGATGCTCAACAATGTGCGCAGAGGGAATGAGCAAACTTTAAAAGTTGTCACTACTGTGAATATACTATTCATAGTATACAAATATAAAATATAGTATGAACACAGCATGTGTTCAGCACATTTCTTCCAGGTGAATTTTTTAACTTACCTGTCCTGGCAGCAGTGGGAGCAGATCTGAGCTGCTCAGATGGGATGGTGCTGGTGGGAAGGGTTGGAATGCTATGCTCTGTGCTCCACGGGGTGACTGTGAGAACCAGGCTCTTCTCCACAGTGGCGGGGCTGACCTCCAGGCTGGCTGGAGGAGGATCATGGGATGGCAGTAGGACCTAGGCGATCGATTACAAGGATAAGTTGATAGAGGGGAAACAAGGTTAAATACAGCCAGGTCAGTAAAACTCAGGCTAATAAGACAGGGGACCCAAAGGGGGAAGTTGGAGTGCAAAACCCACAGAAAGAAAAGCTGTCACTCAAACATTAACTGGAGAAGGGGGCACTGGTATTTACTGAAAAGGGACTCACTTTTGCAGTTCACTTAGCCACATAAAAGGTGAAATGTGTTAATACTTAGTGGTGGGGGAAAAGAACACGGTTAACCTGTGATACTTAATATTTTAATGGAAAGTCTTAAAGTGTTTAAGACAATTACAAGGACAGAAAAATATGGAAACTTTGAAAAGAAACATATACCAAAGTGGGGGAAAAAAAAAAAAACCCACTTCGGATAATATCACTACTTAAAAGGCTGTTTAGCAATTTGTAATGGTTGAGATTATAATACACAGTCAGTTCAGTCCAGCTTTCCTTACTTATTCTAACCTAAGCACTGATATCTTAAATAGCATTCTTCTTTTTTTAAAAAAAGAAGTCTTAATTGGTTTATGTTATCTTCTGATGTGCCCTCTTGTACCTTGAAATACACTAAATTCTCCCATGACCTGTCCTCCAGTCACTGTATTGCCAGCTGCCTTTGGCTTCCCCTGATCAGCTCGCTCACTGCATCTCACCGAGTCCCGGTCTTTCCCAAGCGAGCACCCTCTGGACTCTCAACTGTTCTCCCCACAGGGCAGCCTCCGTGTCTACCTCCCTGAGCTTCTGCTCTTAGCCCTTGAAACTTCTCTCTGCCTCGGTACGTCTTCTCTCTCTTTTCACCTGTGTTTTTCATGGAAAGTTCCATACAGTTTATGTCCTCTCCTTGGTACCTCGCTCCCTCGATCCAACTGATTCATGTCACTAGTGAGTTTCTAGCAACCACAGAACCTGTTGGGTCTTGAAGAAACTGCAGGGGGTTGAGAATACATCATCCCCCAATAAGACACTCTGGCAAACCGATTATTTTGAATTAAAGGTACTTGGAAAACCGTCGGTGTAAAAAGAACACTCTGACCCTCCTCTGTCCCCCTGAAAGCAAGAGGCAAATCTCCATGGGAAAGGGACCTTTCCTTTCAAGGATTATCTACAACTTAAAGCAGCTCAAAAAAATTTAACTGTGACTGTAGGGGGAAATTTGTATTTTAGTGGAAAATAAAGCATTGTACCAGGAGGATAGAAGGTAACCTTTCCACCAGAGAGAAGAAATCTAGGGCTGAGAAGGCTGAATAAACAAACCTTGTGTTAAAACAACAGGCCCAAAATAGAGTCACTTATGACAAGTCCCTAAAGCAAGACTTACAGTTTCAGCTCTCCCAGAAAATGAAGCTTAAACCAGTCAATCAGGAATAATCTTAAGGTAATCTGCTTGATAAACTCCCACTGCCCCTTAAAGGAAAGTAACCTTGCAATAGTCAACCCACTTGCCTGCCTTGTATAATTTCCTTGTTACCAACTCCATTCTGCCTAAAAATGTCTTTCATTTTGTACAGCTCCTCGGAACTCCTTTCTCTCTGCTACACTGGATGCTGCCTGATTTGAATGCATATATATTTGTTCAAACTCTTAATAATGTTAATATGCTTCAGCTTAATTTTTTAACAGATACTTATCTTTAACATATTTTGTCACCAATTTACTACCCCAAGCCTAAACCTCTTTGGCTTGTCAATTCTTCACAGATTTATTGTTTCTCCTGTTAATCAGAAGAAAAAAAAAAAACAACTTAGAAGAAAAAATTTTTTCTGCTCCTACAAAACCTACCACAAGAGATTTGCAAAGCCTCTGTCTATACATGCTGCATTATATGGGCTGGCTTCAAAACTTCTAAAAAACCCTCATTCATCGTAGATACCAGCAGAGGCATCTAAATCATCACTAGGTGGCTGACTTGTGAAGGCAAAAGAACTATTTGCTCTTTTAAACAGTCTGGTCACAAGAGCCCAACAGAGGAATAAGATGTTAGGTCTGGAAGGTTCTGAGAGCCATCTTTCTTGCCAATACCTTAATAGGTGCCCTTAAGAGGAAACTTCTTGTGTCCTCCGCCTAATGAGGCTGTGTTGTTTAGTCGCTAAGTCGTGCCCAACTCTTGGTGACGCCAAGGACTGTAGCCTGTCAGGCTCCTCTGTCCAGGGCATTTTCCGGGCAAGAGTACTGGAGTGGGTGGCCATTTCCTTCTCCAGGGGATCTTCCCTGATCCAGGGAGGCGCCTCCTGCACCACTGAGCCTGCCTCCAAAGTGAACTCAGCACCCCCAGTCACACACACACCAGCCACACCCACCTCTTTCCCAGAGCTGTTGCCAGCTTGCCCGTGGAGCTGAGAAGTCTCTCTCTCCAATTCTTCTCCTGGAGGTGGGGCAGTGACCAAAGGAAGCAACAACCTCTCTGGAGAGGGTTTCGGGGCCGGGGTCCATGCTGACTCATTTGGCTTATGGAGCTCTGGGTCCTCCAGCTGCTTCTCTGCTGGTGCTGCAAGGCTGTCTCCAGCAGAGGAGTTGAAACCTCCATCACCTCCGGGCAGCAAGCCCCAGTCCCTGTACTCTGCGCTGCCCCGGGGCTCCTGGTTGCTGACAGGCTGGAAGAGGTTCTGCTCCAGCTCCCTGTAGTCATCTGAGTACTCAGACATGTCCAGGCCCCGATCTTTGCCCAGGAAGGGTAGGTCCTTTCTGATATCCTCAGGTAAGTCCCCCCAGATTCCCGACGGAGCGCCCCTGTTCAGCATCACCTCCCCGTAGTCTAGCAGCGGTGCGGGCCTCTGGGCGGGCCTGAGCACAAAGGTCAGGTAAGACCTGATGGAACCCATCTTCTTGGGCTCGCAGCTCTCTTTGTGCGGGCAGCTCACCAGGTAGCAGCGGCCCTCAAACCACCAAGCCAGGTCGCAGCTGGGTAGGTCACAGCAGGCGGATGTGCAGTCCCCCAAGGGGGTGGTGTGAGGCACCGGCATGATTTTGCTAGTTTCCAAGTTAGGAGAGATGATGGCATTGGAATATGTCCTCCCCTCACTGCACTGCGTCCAGGCACAACCTGCAAACACGCCAGCCACCAATAAGGAAACATGGCAGGTCACTTCTGGCAAGCAAATAAACCACCAGCATCTCCTACAGGAAGTCCCCTGCCTTATCGTACAGCCCACCCATCAACACCCCCATCTGTACACCTGTCCTCGCACCTTTCTACCCCAACCCATCCATCCATAGAGTCTTCCATGTGTCCATCTAACCTTCCATCTTCTCTCTTTATACGGTGCTTCTCCACTTAGTGAAGAGAAGCGTTCTTTTCTACCCATGTATTGCTTTTACACTGTTTGTAACATTTTGTTCCTCGCCCAAAATCCAGTTATAAAGGTTTACTTTAGGAACAATGTCATATTGTTGTTGCTGTTAACTGAATTTTTAAACATCTCAGCTTATTCTGATAACAGGGAATTATCAAAAGAAAGAAACACTCATCCTAAATATAGGTCTAGAACAACTAGCTTTAAGCCGATTCTAAATAATGAACCAGAAACGTTGCCAACTGGCAAATCAGTAGGCAGAAGAGTGGTGCTACCTAAGTGTGATCTGCAGACACAGAGGGGCAGGCCACAAACTCTGGGACCAGCCCACGGCATGGTAAGAGAATCTGGGGCTTTTAGAAAACTTGGTAGCAATTTGTCATTCCCTGGCACCCAAGGACAAAATCACTTTTCTCCTTTTTTATGTTGTAAAGCAAAGCAGACATTGGAATCTAAAAAATGGTACAAATGAACCTATCTACAAAACAGAATCAGAGAGGTAGAAAACAAACACAGTTACCAAGCAGGGGAAGGGAGGGAGGGATACACTGAGAGACTAGGGTTGACACATACAGAACTAACATGTATAAAATAGATAACTATTAAGAACCTACTGTATGGCACAGGGAACTCTACTCAACACTCTGTAATGACCTATGTGGCAATAAAATCTAAAGAAAGAGGGTATATATGTATAACTGGTTCATTCTGCTGAACAGCAGACACTAACACAACATTGTAAATCAACTACACTCCAATAAAAATTAATTAATTAGAAAAAATAAAGAATGTTGCCCACCATTCGGTTCTACAAGGATGAAGTCATTGCCCACTGCAGTCACTGACAGACAGTGTACCCAGAAAGGAATTCAGGATGAAAAGCAGGATGAGGCACTCTGTGCTTTGGAAAAACAGGCCCTTAGATAGTTGGACACATGTCTCAGGAAGAATTTTAATGAGCCCAGAGTCTTACATCTTTCCGTACATAGAAAAGCACTAAAATCGTCAGCAGAGATACCTGTTCCTTGTGACTAGCAGCAGTGGTGTACCAAGAGGTGTGCTTGGCGGCATGCATTCTCTTGCCCCAAATAATATACACACGGGCTTCTTCTCCCCAGTTTTTCAGAGCAGTTCCCTCAGAGCTACTGAGATGTTGTTGCCTGGGCTATAGTCCTCAGGAAGGTCCCTGAATAAAATTGAAACCTACAGCTCTTGCATTGAGTGTTTTTCTTCCAGTAGACAACTTGTTGATATTTTACCAAAGAGTCTGTCTGTGGTAGATTGGAAATAAAAACAAATTGGTCCCTTATCACATATAGTTCCAGGAATGCAGTTCTGCTGAACTCCAAAGAGCAAAAGATCTTTCTAGTAAGTGCTCATCATTGATCATTCTCATAATAACTGTTACATTTTTCATAATGACAATTAGAGATGACTTCTAACTAGAGGTAAGATAAATGGTTAAACACAGTACAAGAATTCATGTCATTTGGGACTTCCCTGGCAGTCTGTTGGCAGGGGTGCAAGTTCGATCCCTGGTCAGGGAGCTAAGACCCAACATGTCTCCCAACCAAAAAACCAAAACATGAATGAGAAGCAACACTCTAACAAATCCAACACAGACTTTAAAAAATGGTCCACATCAACATAAGAATCATTTCTTTTTTTCACCTGTATATACATCATCACCACTATAAATTTTTAAGAATCATTCAGTACCAAATATTGACTCAATAGGAAAGTCTAACTGGTCTCATCCAATAAGAATTAGACATAAATATGTATCTTTCCCAGTAAATAAGCAGGCAAACTGCTTTACTTCAACTGAAATGATATTTTCTCAAACCAAATCTATTTTTTAAAAAAATCACTTTAATAGTTTTAGCCTTTTGTTTTCTAAAGAAAAGCTTAATCTTTTATCAGATATGGAGAGGGGGAAAATACTCTGTGCTGAACATGACAAAACAGTATATAACCTTTATAATCAAGGTCAAGAGATGATAAAGGGGATAAAATAGGTAGATAAATCTACAACTCCCAGCCCTACTCTCAAAAATACTGTCTTTGCTTGTAAAGATATCACTACATCCCTTTAAATGAAGACCCAAGCTAGAAATTTCTTTCAAACACAAATGGCAGGATACATTTTATTTCCCTTGAACAACTGTTGGGTCACCTCCTTTTGAAAAATATGATTCATAAGAACTATCATGTTTCACTTCTGGCTTTGGACACCAGAAGCTTAAAAGTCAACGTGTAAAACTGTGTCAAAGAAATCATTAAACAGGAAAAAGGCTGTGACCCTGGAACAAGCAAATTGTTCCATGTGGTTGAGAAGCTTGGCAGAAGTCTTCAACACAAAACTTAAAAGCAGTTTTCCCCCAGGTTGCCGGTGGTGGTCTCCATAAGCCTCTAGGGCAGATCATCATTTTGTTCTGCAAAAAATCACCTGAATGGGCTGTTTATCTAGATAAATATACTTTAAGAGTGGATCTGAATAGTAAACAAAGAAGTTTGAGAAGTTGAGTATCACAACAACTAAACCATCTATTAGACTCACTCAAGAAAGTTCTTGAAGAAACAGGAGAACACTCATAGGTTTGTTCTACAAAGCCCCAGTCCTATCCATGAACATAGTAAGCACTCCACGGGTATTGACAAATCAACAAAATCAATGGTTAGCATCTTGTCAAAGGTAAAGAGGATAGAGAGAAAAGACAGACAAGCCCTAAATAACATTACTGGGGCTCAATTAACTCAGGAATTTTGAATGAATGAAAAACACTCCATAAGAAAATGACAAAAAGCAGTGAAAAGGCAGGGATTTTAGAGAAAAAAAAGAGCTCAGACGTTAATGACAGCACTTTCCAGAGTACATCAAGCATGGGACAAAGGGTCATTTTGCCTTGTATACTAAGCAGTGGTGAGGTTAATAAGACGGACGTTTGGCACGAGGAGAGTAATATGCAGGAAATGAGAAAGCTTTCCTGACTGTAGTATTTCCTCAAGTGGCTCTTGTATGACCTAAAACTGTGCTTCTTAAAATTTAGATGCTTCAGGCTCCTAAGTCACACCCACTAGGAGTTCTGATTCAGTAGGTCTGGATGGGGCCTAAGAAGACACATTTTAACAAGGGTCACTCCCAGGTAAACCTCAGTGTGTTTTTACTACATTGTGACAAACCCTGGATATTAAATCAGTTTCCCTAGCCATATCTCCATCCTCAGTCTTCAGTAAGTTTAAAGGGGTCTGGCTGGCCTAGCTGGGGCATGGATCACCAGAGCTGATGCTCATCAAGGATTTTATGCCATGGTGTGACCAAAATAAGTAAACAGACTATATGAAAATAAAGATTTAAGATTAAAAAAAAAGCCTGTTATTTGCTTTCTTAAAAAGATCTACTATGCGGTTCTTTGAAATAAATACATGAAGTTTTCCTAGTATATACGAAATATGATTTTCTTTTCCCCAAAATAGTCATGACAAAAAAGTTAAATGCCTGTTTCCAGAAACCACTTATGCATGAGGCCTTCCTTTTTATATGTGAAATAAGTCTGTTGGAAAGCAAACACACAGCACCTCCATCTCAGGTTGATCTGAGTTGCTTAAGTCAGAGAGGAAGTTCAAGCGTGAGGCTGGTGTCTCCAGGGTAACGGTTTCCTACCTGTAAAGGTCACCAGCAGCAGCAATGAAGTGAGTGCACCTGTGGGGGGTGCCATTCTGCCTCATACAGCGGGTGCAGGCAGGCTTCCTGGACAGGCTTGAGAGGTCTTTGCTGCGGGCTTCCTTTGTGCTTCTTAGGAGCCAGATTTGGCCTCAGAACTTCAAAGGAAAAACAGGAAAGAGGAAGGAAGAAAAGAATAGGTAAATGCAGAAACACACGCAGTTCTATCATTTGTTCATGGCAAGGGGAAGCCTCTGGTGGGAACACCCCAGGGTCATAGTGGGGTTCAGGGCAGGACACCCCTAGGTGTGCCACTCTGGCATGTGGATTATTTCAAGATGAAAACAACAAACTCCAAAGGACTCGGGATGAAACTCTGTCCGTCCCTCTAACTGCCGAAAAGGATTTAGACACAGGACCTGTTTGAGGAAGGCAGCTATCACCACGAATAAAGGCAGTATAATATGAGCTAGGCGTGGCAGACATGGAGGAACCTAGCAAAGTCTGCTTGTTAAAACTCCTCTCTGTGTCCCACTATCTCCTTAGGACACAGAAAACATCCATTTTCCAAATATTGGCTCTTTTTCATCTTCCTGTGAATTGCCTTCCTTCCCTTTGAAGTCCCAGATCTCTACCTGCTTCTCCTTGGTCCAGGAGGACAAATATACCTCATTATACCTGACTCTCATTTTATCTGGAATCTCTCACATTATGTGGATTTCTTATTAAATTGCAAATTTAATAGGCAATTAAATTTGGTTTTCTCCTGTCAACCTGTCTTATGTCATTATAACTATTTGACCAAACACACAAAGAGGGCCCCTCCTGACAACCATTTCTCAGGCAAACCATCCACCTGAAGTTTGTTTAAACAGAAAGAACAGTTCCTAAAAAGGGGCATAGGGTTTCTCATGCTCTCTCCCCTTATAAGCCCAAACCTAGGAAATAAAAGAGAACTGGCGTCAGAGGTTTGAAAGAAAGCAATGCAAAGCCCTCTTTCAGAAATGCTACACCCCCAATGCACACGACGACACAAAGGCAAGATTGTACAGAAAAAACACAGCTCACTAAATGCCTTCACAAGTGACTCAGCAGCAATGCACTAAGGCTGTCAGGAAATTTTAAAATATCTTAATGTGTATTCACATATATTTCCTGGTGGCTCAGAGGGTAAAGCGTCTGCCTGCAATGCAGGAGACCTGGGTTCAATCCCTGGGTCAGGAAGATCCCCTGGAGAAAGGGAATGGCAACCTATTCCAGTACTCTTGCCTGGAAATTCCCATGGACAGAGAAGCCTGCTAGACTACAGTCCATGGGATCACAAAGAGTCAGACACGACTGAGCGACTTCACCCTTCACCCGAGAATGACTGAGGAGAAAAAATTGCCTGAAGCAACCTCCCCAAAACCTCTTTCAGTGTGTAGAAACAGTTTACAGGATAAGAAAGGGATGTGCTATGGTATAATTGACAGGATTTTCTTTCTTCCTTTGTGGTATTTAAAATAATGATGCACCTTCTAATTGCAAGCATCTTAGACTCAATGCTCTAGAGCAATATGAGCATCTTGTTTTTGCCTGTCACTTTCTTCAATATCATCTTCACAGTAACCCAGGTGGCATTATTATCAGTGCTTAAGATAATATGAAGATGATGAAACTGCGATTCACAAAAGTTCACTGATTTGCTCAAGGGTGAAGAAGAACCAGTACAAGGAAGGTCTGGACTCCAAGTACTTGTTAACGTAACAAGGCTCCCAGGAGCGAGCACAGCTAGATAAGGGCTTCCTAATCACAATAAACTGTGGACAATTCTGAAAGAGATGGGAATACCAGACCACCTGACCTGCCTCTTGAGAAACCTATATGCAGGTCAGGAAGCAACAGTTAGAACTGGACATGGAACAACAGACTGGTTCCAAATAGGAAAAGGAGTACATCAAGGCTGCTTATTGTCACCCTGCTTATTTAACTTATATGCAGAGTACATCATGAGAAATACTGGACTGGAAGAAACACAAGCTGGAATCAAGATTGCTGGGAGAAATATCAATAACCTCAGATATGCAGATGACACCACCCTTATGGCAGAAAGTGAAGAGGAACTAAAAAGTCTCTTGATGAAAGTGAAAGAGGAGAGTGAAAAAGTTGGCTTAAGGCTCAACATTCAGAAAATGAAGATCATGGCATCCAGTCCCATCACTTCATGGGAAATAGATGGGGAAACAGTGGAAACAGTGTCAGACTTTATTTTGGGGGGCTCCAAAATCACTGCAGATGGTGATTGCAGCCATGAAATTAAAAGACACTTACTCCTGGGAAGAAAAGTTATGACCAACCTAGATAGCATATTCAAAAGCAGAGACATTACTTTGCCGACTAAGGTCCATCTAGTCAAGGCTATGGTTTCTCCAGTAGTCATGTATGGATGTGAGAGTTGGACTGTGAAGAAGGCTGAGCGCTGAAGAATTGATGCTTTTGAACTGCGGTGTTGGAGAAGACTCTTGAGAGTGCCTTGGACTGCAAGGAGATCCAACCAGCCCATTCTGAAGGAGATCAGCCCTGGGATTTCTTTGGAAGGAATGATGCTAAAGCTGAAACTCCAATACTTTGGCCACCTCATGCGAAGAGTTGACTCATTGGAAAAGACTGTGATGCTGGGAGGGATTGGGGGCAGGAGGAGAAGGGGACGACAGAGGATGAGATGGCTGGATGGCATCACTGACTCAATGGACGTGAGTCTGAGTAAACTCCGGGAGTTGGTGATGGACAGGGAGGCCTGGCCTGCTGCGATTCATGGGGTCGCAAGGAGACGGACACAACTGAGCGACTGAACTGAACTGAACTGAATGAGTGTGCCATAGCCCTGCAGTGAGCTGCAAATTGATACACTATGGTCAGCTAGAGTTCAGTTCAAATTCACACCACTCTCTCCCACCCATCCCTGGTTCCCTCCCCAAGCACACTTACACTCAGGCTTTTGGGAGAGAAAAAGACACCTGACTTTTCCTCTTCAAGTCCCCTTTCCAGAAGCATCTCATTCAGAAACTTACAAGGGGAGCAGGGATGACAAAGAGTGGTACACAATCCAAGAATCGAGGGAGTAGAGGGCATCTAAGCAGTGAACCACTCTTAGATTTGGGGCAAGAATGAGTTTTATTGAACATTAGAAGCAGCATTGCTGAAAAAGGGCACGACGGACTAGGAGGTCAGAGATTTCCTTTCTTACAAGGCAAGCAGGTCCTGTTTTCTAGGGTGAGGTGTTTGAGCAAACTAAGCTGAGCTGGGCTTAGTTGCTCAGTCATGTTTGACTCTTTACAACTCCGTGGACTGTAGCCTGCCAGGATCTCTGTCCATGGGATTCTCCAGGTAAGAATACTGGAGTGGGTAGTCATTTCCTTCTCCAGGAACTCTTCCTGACCAAGGGGGTGAACCGTGTCTCCTGCGTCTTCAGCACTGGCATGCAGATTCTTTACCACTGAGCGAGAGAGGAAACCAGAAAGGACAAGGAGCCGGTCAACACAGTCAAACCGGGATCCTATGGAAGAAGGGCTGGGGAACCACTGGACCTTGCTTTGAGTCTTTCTCAAGAAACAGTTCAAACCACAAGAAGGCTACCCACTGAACTGCAGTGATGGCTCTGTCACTGGCCACTTGGAACAGGTTGCTGCACAGCCTACAAGCATCACTGGCCAGTGCCCACTAAGGAGAGAGGGGGACCTCCCTGGCCCGTGTTACTGAGCTGAGTCACATCAAAAGACTGGACAGGAACCACAGTGAAGGTGGCCATGGTTATATTCAGGAGGTTGTTTCTGTGTGTCAGGATAATAGAGGCCATCGGAACACAAGCTTCCATAAGGTGAAGCAGAGAACATGAACATTCAGAGTCCCATAAGCTTCAGGCCTAAAAACCCAGAGGAAGACCGCCTGCTGGTGCAAACTGTCTGCCACTAATAACTTCCTTTCTCTGAAGCAATGAAAATGTGGTTTGGGATGGAAAGTGGGCAGAAGAAAAGATTGGCCATATCCCGTCTGCGGTGATTGACCATGCCCTAAAAGACAGGAGAGCAACTGGTCCTCCAGCGATGGCATTCGGCCTGCTGCCAAGACACTGCCCAGAAGAACAGAGTTGCTATCAGCCAGGGGCAGTTGGCTGAGAACCCCATGGATCAAGACCAGGCCCCTGCTGTACCATAGGATAACTTCAGCCAAATTAATAAAAGGTGAATCTCTGGGCAGACATTGCTCCAAAGGCACACAGCCTGGCAAACGGGCCATGGGCCAAATTTCCAACCCCTTTGGCAGATGCCCTTGTGCAATGTACCTTGAAAACCATATCCTACTTGGAAAGCAATTATCTTAGAGCCAAATTTTAATGCTCAGCAATAGTAAGCATCTCCTATTGTCAACACCTGACCTGCCTCTTGAGAAATCTGTATGCAGGTCAGGAAGCAACAGTTAGAACTGGACTTGGAACAACAGACTGGTTCCAAATAGGGAAAGGAGCACATCAAGGCTGTACATTGTCACCCTGCTTATTTACCTTCTATGCAGAGTACATCATGCGAAATGCCAAGCTGGATGAAGTACAAGTTGGAATCAAGATTTCTGGAAGAAAGATCAATAACCTCAGATATGCAGATGACAACACCCTTATGGCAGAAAGCAAAGAAGAATTAAAGAGCCTCTTGATGAAAGTGAAAGATGAGAGTGAAAAAGTTGTCTTAAAACTCAACATTCAGAAAACGAAGATCATGGCATCTGGTCCCATCACTTCTTGGCAAATAGATGGGGAAACAGTGGAAACGGGGGCAGACTTTATTTTGGGGGCTCCAAAATCACTGCAGATGGTGACTACAGTCATGAAATGAAAAGATGCTTACTCCTTGGAAGGAAAGTTATGAACAACCTAGATAGCACATTAAAAAGCAGAGACATTACTTTGCCGACAAAGGTCCATCTAGTCAAAGCTATGGTTTTTCCAGTAGTCATGTATGAATGTGAGAGTTGGACTATAAAGAAAGCTGAGCACCGAAGAATTGATGCTTTTGAACTGTGGTGTTGGAGAAAACTCTTGAGAGTCCTTTGGACTGCAAGGAGATCCAACCAGTCCATCCTAAAGGAAATCAGTCCTGAATATTCATTGGAAGAACTGATGCTGAAATTGAAACTCCAATACTTTGGCCACCTCATGCGAAGAACAGACTCACTGGGGAAGGCGCGGATGCTGGGAAAGATTGAAGGCAGGAGGAGAAGGGGACGACAGAAGATGAGATGGATGGATGGTATCACTGACTCAATGGACGTGAGTTTGAGTAAACTACAGGAGTTGGGGATGGACAGGGAGGCCTGGCATGCTGCAATCCATGGGATTGCAAAGAGTTGAACACGACTAAGCAACTGAACTGGACTGTCAACACTGTCTATAAGGTTCGTTCAGCACATTAATATAAGCAAACAATGGATCTCTATTTCCTCAACATTTAAAGGCACACAGACTTCATGTTATCAAGTCTTCTCTGCTCTAACAATTTGTAGGTTTTGCAGGTATTCTTGATATTTCTAGCCTGACCTTATTCTTTTAATATATATATAGCACCTCATTGATTAAATCATATTTTGACATATATTTTCCCCTTTGATCCCTATAACTACTCTCTCTGAGATAGGAGGTTTTATTATCCCCACTTTACACAAAAGGAAACTGAGTTTTGGGGTCAGTCTTGAGACTCTGGATCTCAAACCTGCCCTGTAGCTGCCCCAGTCCTCCTCTATCGTTTTGGAAAGTAAGAACATTCTACTCTGGGTGACTGAAGAAGACCTCTTTTACTTATTATTCAATCCCTGAACTGCTGGATTCTCTTGATAGAGTCTTGCCCTCTCAGCTGCTTGCCTTGCCTACCTTCCTGTGGTTTTATGTTCTCATTAAATGAAAGAAAAGTATTAAAGAATTCACAGAGAAAACCTCACTAGCTTCCTAAAAACTTCAATCAACGGCAGCGCTGAACCTGAGCAGTAAAATAGGGCTTTTAAAATAAGGCTTAACAAGTTCAAAAGGCTATAAATAGTACAAATACATAGATCCTTATATAAACTCTGCATGGATCAACTTTATACACATGAAGATCTGAAAGAAATGCCCCTCCAAGGTGAAAACTGGTGAGAATAATTTTTATTTCTTCCTTTTGATGATTTCTTGTCTCTTCCTTTCTTCCTTCCTCTCTTATCTGTAAATTCTATTTTTTAATACAATAAATACATCCTCCCTTTGTATTAATAAAATACAACTGTATTTTCATTTTTAAAGAAGGCTTTAGGGGACTTCCCTTGTGATCCAGTGGCTAAGACTCCACACTCTCAATGCAGGGGGCCTGGGTTCGATCTGTGGTCAGGGAACTAGATACCACATGTAGCAATCAAGAGTTCACATACTGTAACTAAGACCCAGCTGCTGCTGCTACTGCTGCTAAGTCGCGTCAGTCGTGACGGCAGCCCACCAGGCTCCCCCGTCCCTGGGATTCTCCAGGCAAGAACACTGGAATGGGTTGCCATTTCCTTCTCCAATGCATGAAAGTGAAAAGTGAAAGTGAAGTCACTCAGTCGTGTCCGACTCTTCGGGACCCCATGGACTGTAGCCTACCAGGCCCCTCCGTCCATGGGATTTTCCAGGCAAGAGTACTGGAGTGGGTTGCCATTGCCTTCTCCATAAGACCCAGCACAGCCAAATAAATAAACAAATATATATATATTTTTTAATTTCAAAAATAAAGCAAGCTTTGGTTGTTGTAACATAGCATTTTTTTTTTTTAAGTTACCAAGATGTATGTAAAAGGGCTATTTCTGATTCTTGATGCTTCTGGCCTGATTTTGTTCATAAGCATCACCCCATCTCTGAGCTTCCTGCCAAGCATAACCATCCCAGAAGCCTCACACCAACTGTCCTTTCTCTTTGGATGATATAAAGCTCAGGCATGGGGTCAGAGAGTGAATGAACTGTAGGAATGGAGTGATATCAGAGAGAGCTCTGAGAAATGTATTCAACAAGTAATGATGAACACATCTCGTCCTTGCCAAGGAAGGGAAGGAGGGTCAAGGAAGCAGGAAGGGTGAGGCTCAAAGATCGCTGCTGTCTGTTCAGTAATGTCCTCCCCTTATTCCCTGGTAACAAAATTTCAGATAATTATTTGGGACACAAGGGAACCCAGTTAAAAGACTATTTCCCAACACCCCCAGCAGCACCGTGGGGTTACACATGATTAAGCTGTGGTCAGTGAGATATTAATATAAAGGAATTGTTGGCGAGGACTTCCAGAAAAAGCTCCTTTTGCCCTCTTCCTCTTTTTTCCTGAGAGCTGGAAGAGGACCCGAGGGCTAACACCCCAGCAGCTGTCTACTTCCACGTACAGGCCCTGAGGAGGCAAGCCAGGTCTAGAACGATCAAAGGTCCCTGATGATGTGGAGCTGATGTATTGATCCTCAACTGCCAACCTGTGAGTTTTTCTGAGAAGGAAATAAACTTTTACCTCATTTAAGCCACTGCTTGTATTGCACTTTCCATTATATGGCACCTGGTGCCATTTTAATCCATAAGTGACATTACTTATGGATTACTTTTTTTTTTTAGCTTATGGATTATAAAATACTTAGGTTCAGGTAAGCTCAGTTGCTTCATGGAGATTTCAAATACTATAAAAGGCCAAACCTTTATAATAGTAATTAAAAAATAATTTGTGTTGGCCACACTGCATGGCATATGAGATCTTAGTTCTACGACCAGGGATCAAACCTGCAGCCCCTGCATTGGAAGCATGGAGTCTTAACCACGGGACCACCAGGGAAGTCCAATAACTTAATCATTTTTAAAGAGTATTTTTATACATTTATTGCACATGCAGCATGTGGGATCTTAGTTCCCCAACCAGGGATTGAACCCATGCTCCCTTCCACTGGGAGCTTAAAGTCTCAACCACGGGACCACCAGGGAAGTCCCAACTTAATCATTTTTAAAGTGGCAGATATGCCCATGAAATCTGAAACCATTTATATGAGAGTCAGCAAACACTTCCTTGCAGGATTAATTAACTTTTCATGTATATTTTTTCTCTAATAAACTACAAACTTCTTGAGGAAAGATCATCAATCTTAAAACACAGCTTGACTATATTTTGGCTTCAAGTTTACTAATTTCTCATCTACCAACATTAACAATTTTAGGTTTTAAGAAAGCTAATGTTTGGAATCAGGCTGTAATGTACAGAAATATCGATCACTATGTTGTACACCACATTTAAAATAGTATTGGAGGCTAATAATACTTCAAAAACCAAAGGCATTAAAAAAAAGGTCAGATCTGTGGTTACCAGAGGCAGGGGTTGGGGAGGGGCAACTGCTTGAAGGTGATCAAAAGGTATAAACTTTTAGTTATAAGAAACGTAAGTTTTGGGGATGTAATGTACAATGTGATTAATATAATTTACCCTGCTGTATATTATGTGTGAAAGCTGTTAAAAGAGTAAATCATAAGACTTCTTATTACAAGAGCTGCCCTGGTGGCTCAAATGGTAAAGCGTTTGCCTGTACTGCGGGAGACCTGGGTTTGATCCTGGGTCGGGAAGATCTCCTGGAGAAGGAAATGGCAACCCACTCCAGTACTCTGGCCTGGAGAATTCCATGGATGGAGGAGCCTGGTAGGCTACAGTCCATGGGGTCGCAAAGAGTCGTACACGACTGAGAAACTTCACTGGTTCACTGGTTCTCATTACAAAGGGAAAAGCATTTTTTTCCCTTTTCTTGTGTGTCTGTGTGAGATAATGGATAGTCACTAAACTTACTGTGGTCATCAATTCATGGTGTCTGAAATTCAAATCATTATGCTGTACACTTAACTTATATAGTGTTATATGTCAATATATGTCAATAAAACTAGAAGAAAAGAGAATTTAAAAGAAAAAATAAAAGAGCTAATGTTTAATGCATTTTAAATAAAAATGTTTCTTTAGGTGAAAACTAGGTAAAGTGACAGATGATTTAAAAATTACTTGCATGCATGACAAGTACCTTTTCAATCTCAACTGTGAACACAGAAGATACATTTGAAAATGTTTATTTTCAAACCTCAAGGAGCAAATGATTTTTTAAAAATAGAAAATTAAGTTGCATGCAATTTCTCTTAAAATTTTACCATTAACAACAACCAGTTAGAATAAGAAATGAAAGAAAATAACAACAAAAGGAATATAATAAAAGAGAATAGCAAACAACAAAAAAAATAACGAAGATCTAAGAATGAATTTACAAGATACTTGCCTATTTTAAGACAACTTTAAAATTCTGGTGAGAAATACAAAAAAAGCTTAAATAAATAGACAAAAACATGAATAAATATTCTTGGAAAAAACGATATCAGAAATATGATCATTTTTCCAAAATTGACAAGTAAATTTCTATGTTCCTAATAAAAACAGTGAATTTTTTAAAATAAAATAGAAATTTATTTGGGCAAATGCAAAACTAGACAAAGATGATTCCTCAGATCACATGGAAGAATCAGTAAGATATGAAGGCCAACAAACTTAAAGAGAAGAGAATTAAGGGGAAGCTAGTCCTACCAGACAGCAAAACCTATTATAAAGTAAGAATCATTAAAATGGGACAGTACAGGTACAAAAATAGATCACTGAATGGACAGATATTAAAAAAATGAATCCAAATATTTAAAAGATTATAGGACATGATTAAAAATGCCATCTCAATCAGTGGAGGGGGTAGATTATTAAACAAATGATCCTGAAAAATAGAGAGCCATTTGAAAAAAAGTAAGTTGTATCCCTATCGCACATCTCATACCAAGATAAATTCCTAATGTA
The DNA here is from genome assembly GCF_023091745.1 of Budorcas taxicolor. Taxonomy (NCBI): domain Eukaryota; kingdom Metazoa; phylum Chordata; class Mammalia; order Artiodactyla; family Bovidae; genus Budorcas; species Budorcas taxicolor. Next base: position 27,667,693 of record NC_068920.1, read on the forward strand.
TAAATAAGACCATAAAAGCACTATAAGAAACTGTGAGGTTGGTTTTTGACAAGGATGCCAGGACAATTCAATGGGGCAGAGACCAATATATATATATTTTTCTATTATCTCATATAATGTATATGGGGTTTCTTTTTGAAACAGTAAGTTCATAAGTTCTAAAATATATTGTGGTGATGGTTGCCCAAGACTGTGAATATATTAAAAGCCACTAAATTCTACAATTTAAATAGGTGAATTGTATGATATGTGAACTGTATCTTAAAGTTGCTTTTTTTTTTTAAATGAAAAGAAACTATGGGAGATTATATTTGTAATCTCTGAGTGAGGAAGGCCTAGGCATGAAATGAACTCAGAAATCATTATAGAAAACGTGAATAAATCATGTACTATGCTCTTTGCGATTGCGACCCCATAGACTATAGCCCACCAGGCTCCTCTTGCCCATGGAATTTTTCAGGCGAGAATACTGGAGTGGGTTGCCATTTTCCCCTTCAGGGACTCTTCCTAATCCAGGGATGGAACTCGTCTCTTGCATCTTCTGCATTGGCAGGCAGATTCTTCACCACTAGTGCCACCTGGGAAGCCTGAAAAAAATCATGTCCACTAACAAAAAAAATGCATAAATAAAACTTTTCATGGAAGCAATATCATTTCTAAAGTTAAATTGTCAACAACGTGAGAAACGCTGAAATGGATGAAGCATAAGCTGGAATCAAGACTGCTGGGAAAAATATCAATAACCTCAGATATGCAGATGACACCACCCTTACGGCAGAGAGCAAATAAGAGCTAAAGAGCCTCTTGATGAAAGTAAAAGAGGAGAGTGAAAGAGTTGGCTTAAAGCTCAACATTCAGAAAATTAAGATCATGGCATCTAGTCCCATCACTTCATGGCAAACAGATGGGGAAACAGTGGAAATGGTGACAGACTTTATTTTTTGGGGCTCCAAAATCACTGCAGATGGTGATTGCAGCCATGAAATTAAAAGACGCTTGCTCCTTGGAAGAAAAGTTATGACCAACCTAGACAGCATTTTAAAAAGCAGAGATGTTACTTTGCCAACAAAGGTCCATCTAGTCAAGGCTATGGTTTTTCCAGTAGTCATGTATGGATGTGAGAGTCGGACTATAAAGAAAGCTGAGTACCAAAGAATTGATGCTTTTGAACTGTGGTGTTGCAGAAGACTCTTGAGAGTCCCTTGGACTGCAAGGAGATCCAACCAGTCCATTGTAAAGGAAATCAGTTCTGAGTGTTCATTGGAAGGACTGACGTTGAAGCTGAATGAAGCTCCAATACTTTGGCCACCTGATGAGAAGAAGTGACTCCTTGGAAAAGACCCTGATGTTGGGAAAGATTGAGGGCAGGAGAAGAAGGGGACGACAGAGGGTGAGATGGTTGGATGGCATCACTGACTCAATGAACATGAGTTTGAGTAAACTCTGGGAGTTGGTGATGGACAGGGAGGCCTGGCGTGCTGCAGTCCATGGGGTCACAAAGAGACGGACACGACTGAGCAACTGAACTGAACAGAACTGAAATGGGAAAAATATTTACAGCTTACATCACAAAGATAATTTCCCTAACACATAAAAGTGTCCTCTAATAGAAAAGTCCATCAATAGATACAACATTTAAAAGGTTTTAAATGCATTTTAAATACCTCAAAAGATACTCAATTTCATTCATAAGAAGAGGAACATAAATTAAAGCTAAGAGATACCATTCTTTCATCTATGAGATTGTCACATATGAAAAAACATTCATACTTCATGGTGTGGGTGAGAGTTTGGTTACTCAGACATTCTCATTCTTACTAATGGGAATGTAAACCAATCTCTATGGAGGGCAAAGTAGCACCAAGCCCATTTCAGCAGCTCTACTTCCAGGAATTTATTCTACAGAATATACATAACCACTCATGAAATCATACGCACACTAGTGTATTGCTAAGGTGCAATATTGGTATTAACAAACAGACTGGAAACAACCAAACTTTCATCAGCAGGGAAGTAGTTACACAAATTAAGGCTGCCCATACCCTGAAATTCTCTGCATTTGTGAAGAAGAAAGAGCGACGCTCTCCACGCGCTGGTAATATACCAAGACCTAACATTACATGACAAAAGCAACTTACAGAACGGTATCAATGGTATTCACCATTTGTGGGAAAAGAGAATGGGCTGTGGAAAAACATAAATATGAATTTGTTTGAAAAGGCATTAACTATCTCTGTTAGAACACAACCAAGAAACCGTTATTAATGCCTGATGATGAGGGAGGGAGCAGGAAGAGAGAATGTTTTTCAACAAGCAGTCTTTCGTGCCTCTTGAATCACGTGAATGTCTTCAATGTTTTATACGTAAATAAATAAGTTTAATATTCTTGCCATTGTGCTCGGTCTGGAGGCTTAGATCTACTGAGCATCAAGACCTCAGTAAATAACACAAAAGGTTCCATGCAGGAAAGGAACCTGGGCATGTAACGCAGAGGGGGACGGGCTATGAGAAAGGCAGTCAGATTTAGCGAAAAGAGACACAGGATTCCCAATCTAATGTGAATTTCAGATAAATAACAAATAATTTTTATTATGCAATATTTGAGACATGTCTGTACTGTATTTTGTCAGGCAGCCCAATCTATGAGAAAATGCCTGGGCTTTCCTGGGCAGCTAGTTAGAACTACAACTAGTATACATCTCTGCTCAGAAGGTCTATATATACAACACTATGGAGAGAAAGAGCTGACATTTATACTTCACCTTAGAAGAAACAGTCTGACCCAGATTCAGACAGTATGCTGACTCCCCATGGATCTGTGAAATCATTTCAGGTAAGCATGAAAAACTTGCTAAGACCACAAGGAGTTACCATCATTTCAGGCAAAGAGGCTTCCCTTGGGTGGCTCAGATGGTTAAGAATCTACCTGCAATGCGGAAGACCCAGGTTCGATCCCTGGGTTAGAAAGATGCCCTGGTGAAGGAAATGGCAACCCACTTCAGTATTCTTGCCTGGAAAATCCAGGCATGGACAGAGGAGCCTGGTGGGCTACAGTCCATAGGGTCATAAAGAGTCGGACATGACTGAGTGACTAACACTTCAGTTTCAGGGAAAGAACCAAAGTGAGGGGAAGAGTTAGAAAACAAGTCACTGAAAAAAGGGGCTGCATTCATATTTTAATTTGAGACTTTTAAACTCAGTAATCTCTATTTCAGAGAGATAGAATTACCATGGTTCAAATGGGACAAATGACTTTTCAAAGTCAGCTGACAGATTTCATCTCAGCTGGAGCTAAGTGTATGAAAAAGAGAAAGAAAGAAATCCTGTGACAGCCAAAACCCGACATATCTGATACTTGCTTCCTAACTGCCTTACTTTCTGGTAAGGTTTGCCCAGAACGAATCTGTGGAGAATAGCAGGAAATATATTATTCATATATTTCTCTTTCCATTTCACTGCAGTTCACTTTTGATCTTAGAAAAAAATCACTGTAGTAGCTGTGACCAGTGAACTCAGTTCAACCAAGTAGGAACCACCTCCTGGCCCATGGCAGGTCTCCTAGGAGGATGGTGATTGCGTGCATGCTATTGGGTAGGCCAAAGAGTTCGTTTGGGTTTTTCCATAAGATGGTATGGAAAAACTCCAACAAACTCTTTGGCCAACCCAATACATAGACTGGTTCAAATGCTGACTGGAGCCAGTGTTATTACAAACTCCTGAAATATGCCAGGATAGACACCTTGGGAGAGGAGAGCAAATTCATAGCAAGACCCTCCATGTCCCCCTCTTCCCAGTCTTCTTTCCAACATCCACAACCTCCTCTACCCTGCCTATATCCAGCTCAAAAATCAGTTCTTCAAAGAAGCCTTCCTCAAAGCCAGAATTGAAAGAGACACCTGTACCCCAATGTTCATTGCAGCACTGTTTATAATAGCCAGGACATGGAAGCAACCTAGATGTCCATCAACAGACAAATGAATAAGAAAGCTGTGGTACATATACACAATGGAGTATTACTGAGCCATTAAAAAGAATACATTTGAATCAGTTCTAATGAGGTGGATGAAACTGGAGCTGATTATACAGAGTGAAGTAAGCCAGAAAGAAAAACACCAATACAGTATACTAACACATATATATGGAATTTAGAGAGACGGTAATGATAACCCTGTATGCGAAACAGTAAAAAAGACACAGATGTATTGAACAGTCTCTTGGACTCTGTGGGAGAGGGCAAGGGCAGGATGATATGGGAGAATGGCATTGAAACATGTATATTACTACACATGAAATGAATCGCCAGTCTAGGTTCGATACATGAGACAGGGTGCTTGGGGCTGGTGCACTGGGATGACCCAGAGGGATGGGATGGGGAGGGAGGTGGGAGGGGGGTTCAGGATGCGGAACACATGTACACTCATGGAGGATTCAAGTCAATGTATGGCAAAACCAATACAATATTGTAAAGTAAAAAATAAATAAATAAATAAAATAAAAAAGAAGCCTTCCTCAGCTTCCTGAACATAACCTCCAAGCTGAAGTCATTGTTCCCTCCTCTCAGGACATGTTCCTAGGCTAGATTATTCTCACAGGTAAACACTATATGAAGTACAATTAACATCTGTTTGTCCCTGGCACTCATTTTAATCCTCTTAAATCCCTCCAACTGCATATTATCATTCAATGAAATCAAGGCTCAGAAAAACTAAAATGCCCAAGAACTGGAACCCAATCCAAGTGTGTCAGACACCACAGAATATGTTTTTCCCACTATTCTATATTGCCTTATGAGTCTCTCCATTAAAAAAAGAAAAAAAAAAACTCTAACTGGGTTTTCTTCTAATGTATAAAAACAATAATATCCAATATTAGGGTACAGGTAAATATAATTGTATATCCTATGGATATATAATACCCATGTATTATTACTATGAAGCCCATGGTCGAGTATTATCAATTCATGGAAGTTGCATATTTTAAAAAGAAAATACATGAGGAAAGTCTAGATTTCTATGTCTAGCAAAATGGCAACACTTACAATATTGAGATTTCTGGGGGAAAATAGAACAGACACTTTTCAAATGTATAACTGCACTCACAAGGAAAGAAGGGAAATCCACTAAGGCTGAAAATGAACAGAAAGCTGGAAGTTGATGCTGAGGTTGTAGTTGCCTGAGATATCTGTTGATTTCTAGAACATAGAGACAGGAATCTAATGGCTACAATACAGAAGTTGGAACCTTGGGCACATTCAAGACGAGGGGTTGGAACTAAGGTGCCTTGGAAAACCAGGAACCTTTAAGAGATGCATCCTTGTGGGTGAAAGGATGAACTGAGAAAAAAATAAAAATAAAACCCTGGCCACCATGCTCTGTGGGAAGAAATAATTCTCCCCTGAGAACTGACATCCACAGGTTTGCTCCTCATAGGTCTGGGCTCCACTTTTCATTACAAGTTTGGTTCAATTAAAACCAAGGGGAGAAATTACCTTAAAGTAGTTCTGGGCTGGTAGTACCCACAGATACCTGGCAGAGACAATCACAGATCCTTTTTGGAAGAATTCACCTCAACTCTCAGGGAGAACTCAGATAAACATGAGCTTAGAGATCCAAATTAAAAAAACACACAGACATCAGGAAGAAAGGCAACAGAAAAGAAAGATAAGAGAATCCGGTTCCTGAGATTTTAAAATAATAAAATACTGACTTACAAATATAAGACACTTAAAATGTTTACGAAAAGTAGGATGTAAGATTACTACAAAAAAAAAAAAAAGACCCTGCAGATTTGAAAAATCACCAAGCACAAGGGTAAAAGTAATTAAGATACTTTTGCTATCAAAAGCTCAACAGATGAGTTAAAGAGCAGGTTAGACACTACTGAAGAACTCATGAACTCAGAAGGTCCTATTTGACGTATGTATACCTATGGCTGACTATGTTGATGTTTGGCAGAAACCAACACAATTCTATAAAGCAATTTTCCTTCAATTAAGAAAATAAACTTGAAAAAAAAAAAAGGTCTTATTGGAGCCAAGTCTTAAAGAGATGAGACAATGAAACATGTGGACAGAAAGAAGAGTTCTAGGCAGAGGGGACCTGAAACGCAATGGCTCTGAGGAGGGAATGTGCCTTGTATTCCAAAAACTACAAGACGGTCAGCATGGCTAAAGGAAAAGGTTGGGGAGGCAACTGGAGGCCACACTGGTTCATAGGTCAATACAAGGATCTCTGGCATTGCCTCTGAGATGGGAAGTGGTGCAGCATTAACTCTGTTGGCTGAGGCTTCCATGTCGAAGGGAGTGTAGAAGGCACAGAAATAAGTGAGAAGCCCAAGCACTTATCTAGGTGGGGGGATGGCATCTTGCCCTGAGGTGGCAGGAGTGAGGGTCTGGGTCTCAAAATACCTGAATTATTTTGCAGGTAGAGACTGCGGGATTTGCTGTTGGATGTGGTGGAGGGCCTGAGATGAAGACAAGTGGTCAGGATGACTGAGCAGCTGGAAGAATGGGGTTGGAATGACTTGAAATGGGGAGCAACTCAAGACAGTCAAGTGGAGTGCTGATCAGGGCACTGGATAAACAGGTCTGGAGTTGAGAGGAGAGACGACCCAGAGGTATAAACGGGGAGCCACAGAGTGGGTTTAAAAGCCGCAAGACTGGCTAACAGCACTGAGGGGGAGAAGTATAAACAGAAAGGAAAGAGAAGAGTGGGGAGAACTGCCTGAGTGGTAAAGCTGAGCGTGGAGTGCAGGGACTGGTCCGTCTCCAAAGGGGTCCATCAATGACCGCTCTCCCCAAGTCAGGTGGAGCCATGGGGAGGCCTCAATGTGCAAGGGGCGGGGGGGGGGGGGACTTAAAATAATGCCTTCTGATTCGGAGAGCACCGCAGTTTGCTGTCAATGGGAGTGCAAATCCCACGGCAGCAGCTCCCTGGCTACTTCAGCCAGAGCAAACCAAACAGAGCTCTGGTCGGATGAAAGAACTAACAACGTGGACCATGAAGTGGATTCCGATCACTGCCAATTCTACCACTACCAGATGAACTGATGTCAAACCCAGTTTTGTATCTCCTCCATTAATAATATACCACTGGGGGAAAATTAGACATTTATTTTAATATATTTTAACAACATTGCTGGGAGGGATTGGGGGCAGGAAAAGAAGGGGATCACAGAGGATGAGATGGCTGGATGGCATCACCTACTCGATGGACATGAGTTTGAGTGAACTCTGGGAGTTGGTGATGGACAGGGAGGCCTAGCGTGCTGTGATTCATGGGGTCCCAAAGAGTCGGGCATGACTGAGCGACTGAACTGAACTGAACTGAACAACGCTGCAGGAGAGCAGGAGAGTCAGGCTTCATGAGCTTGACATTAGGTTGTGTAAAACTATGCAATTCTACTTCAGAAACTTTTAAAAGGGCATTTTGGTAAGGCAGGCTGCAGCAATTCGGAGCTTGGTTGTAATCTCAGCTTGGAAGATTCCAAATATGAGGGCCTCTGCAGTTTTTACCCTGGAGGGAATGCTGACGATCCATAACTGTGTTTTTGCTTTCTGTATCCTCAACCTAGCCCTACACCTAGCCCTATCCATTGGGGCTGTGCATGCAGAGCACTCATCTTCCTGCTGCCAATTCTCTTTGGTATTTCATTTCAAAGCAAGAAATGGAAGTAACAAGATCAGCCAGTGAGTGTTGGCACACAGAACTGAGAAGCACACAATTATACCTATCTCCCCTTTTAGGGGGGTGGCTTCCCTTGTAGCTTAGTCGGTAAAGAATCAGCTGCAATGCAGGAGACCCGGGTTTGAGTCCTGGGTTGGGAAGATGCCCTGCAGAAGGAAATGGAAAGCCACTCCAGTATTCTTGCCTGGAGAATCCCATGGACAGAGGAACCTGGAGGGCTATAGTCCATGGGGTCGCAAGAGTCAGACACGGCTGAGCGACTACACTACCAACACCATCCCTTTTAGGGAGTCTTGGTCAGGGTCTCCCCTTCCCCTCCATCGATCCCCTCCCTGCAGGTCTCTATAAACCCAAGCTTCTGGGCAAAGGTATTGGCTGTTATTACTTGATTAAACCTTAGGGTCTTTTTCTTTATGAGGATGTCACAGGAGGTTCCTGGTGACCAAAGGCTATTTTAGGTATTTTTGACAGAAGGGTATGGGAGATAGCTGGAGGATAGGTGTCTTTGTTATAGTTCTCTAATCACAGCTTCTTAATACACCCATTTTGTTCTCAAAGCAGCTTGAGAAAAGCCGGATGCTGTAGTACTAGACCAAGTCCCCAGGTGTTCCTTAGAGAAGGACCATTTCACCCTTGCTGTTTGAGCTCTCCAAAGAGGCAGATCCTGGAGATAAGGGTCACCATTATACCAAGAGACCCAGCCCACAGAGCAAATATATTCACATGAATCTTCCTTGGGGGGAATTGGCTTCATTAACAGGATTAATAGGACTTGGGAGTTTTGAAATCAGCTTCACCAATAACTGAGAAGAAAAAGAAAACTTTCTAGTTCCAAATTGCAGACTGGATAGATAACATCTATTTCCCCTCTTTCCTACATTTCTACTGAAAAATGAAAATAAAGGGGAAAGGTGGCAAGGCATATGAACAGATGGGAGAAAAGAAACCATAAAATCATAAAACACCGGAAAAATAAGAATGAGAACTACTAATAGACCAGAAACTCCAAAGAATTCCTGGAAGATAGGAAGCACGTGGTGTGGAACCGAGGAGATAAAGGAAACCCATTCTCTAAAAACTGGGGAAGCACAGGACTCTCAGGGGGCACTGGAGGAGCCCTAAGCCCTGAGCCCATGAAAGCCAAGACAAGATGGGCCAATGGACAACCTCTGTGAAAGCCAGATCTCAAGCGTATGCCAGGAATCTTCTCTCTTAAGAAATAGAGATCTGGGACTTTCCTGGTGGTGCAGTGGAGAAGAATCCGCCTGCCAATGCAGGAGACACAGGTTCAACCCCCGATCCAGGAGGATTCCATATGCCGAGGACCGGCTGGACCCGTGTGCCCCGACTACTGAGCCCGCAGGCTGCCATGACTAAAGCCCGTGCAGCTGGAGCCTGTGTCCACAAGAGAGCCACCACAGTGAGAAGCCTGTGCACAGCAACAAAGAGCCAGTGGAGCCAAAACTAAATATTTATATATATATTTTTTAATCTCTAAAAAGAAAAGAGAGAGAGATTGGTCCTCATAGGGTGTCAGTGGCAATAGAGGGCCTATGAAAAAAGCAGAACCAAGAGAATGTGAAGACTGTCCTGGAAGGAAACATATACCATTCCCCAAGCCATGTACCTCAAGAGCAGAGCTCTCCTCCCCATGGTAGGACCTGGGGAGTCCCTACCCACCTAACTGGAGGGAAATTTTCCCACTTTTAAAGTCGTTGGCTTTCAGGGCAAAAAAGTTTTCTGAGCAACCTTACATGTTCCCGTTTTCTAGCCTGGAAGTTCTCTTCTTTAAATTGTTTTAATATGTTGTGTTTGACTCAGATTAAAGTTCTGAAGCATCATTATCCTGGAGGGGCTTAAAAGCCTGACCAGGTCCATAATGATAATGCCTTGTCCATTTCTGCTCCCATCGGGTGATCATCAAAGTGGTTATTTACTGACTATAACCCTTGCTTTTCACATCTGTGTTAGCTTCCTGGGGGTGCTGTTATAAAGCACAGCAGACGAGGTGGTTTAAAACAGTAGCAATTTATTCGTTCACAATTCTAGAGGCCAGATGTCTGAAATCAAGGGGTCCCAGCCCCTCTGAGACTCGGGCAAATCCCTCTTTGCCTCTGTCACTGATATTCCCGGGGGTGCAACTACATCACTCCAGTCTGCGTCTGTTGTCAAATGATGCTCCCCCAGGCTGCCTCTGTGTGCAAATTTCTCTCTGCTAACAAGGACACTAGTCATACTGGATTAATGGTCTCATCCTAGCTCAAGTACATCTGTGAAAACCCTATTTCCAATAATGTCACATTCACAAGCACCAGGAGCTGGGACTTCACCTTATCTTTTGGGGAGGACACAACGCAATACTCAACACCATCCTTTGTCCTTTTCGACAGAAGCGCTTTGTGAAATGTTCCCACTTTGTCCCATTACTGACCCCACAGAGTACCTAAAACAGACAGCATTTTCTAAGTTAAAGGGTGGACAAAAAAAAAAAAAAAAGCCAACCATTTTACAAGGAGAAGAAAGAATAACTCAGGTCTTCACACACTGGGGATATTCTTTCATCTCTGCCCAAAGGAAACCAGTCAAGTCAGAACCAAGGTAGGGTGAATGGTGAAGGACTTCAGGGTATTCCAATCCAGACCATGATACACGGCAGCCGGAAGTTACAGACACTGCATGGTGACGGGCTGCTAGTTTTTGAAATGAAAAGCCAGAAGGCGCTATGAAAGATCAACTTCGTGATGAAACTGCTGTTCCACCGAGGCTCCCATTTTTCTGTGCTAACATTTCTGATCAAAGGAAAAGTTTGTTTTTTAAAATGATATATTACAAAAACCCAGGAGAACTGCCTTTTATTAGTTGTTGTCTGTGTCTCCAACCTCTGCCACACTGCCCGGATGGAGGCCGAGTGCATGAAATAACTTGTTTTTTAACTGCGATGACCAAAATGTACACTGAAAACATTATGATCAAATCATACTAATGAACGGCTATTTTCTCTTTCCAGGCTCTCCTTCCATTTATTATGTATACGTATACTTCACCAAAGCTATTCTCTTAGTGAAATATAGCTCTCATTTTCATTTCACATTCTATCCCTCATTATCCTTCATTGCTACTTTCTTATTCATTATTCTTTTCTGTTATTTCACAATATCCCATGGAGGTGATTATTATAACTGACTTCACCATTTCCTTGTGAAAGTGTTAGTTGCTCAGTCGTGTTCGATTCTTTGGGACCCCCATGGACTGTAGCCCAACGGGCTCCTCTGTCCATGGAATTCTTCAGGCAAGAATACTGGAGTGGGCTGCCATTTCCCTATTGCTGGATGATTGGTTGTTTCTGCTATTTGGCCTTTATCAATAATGGTGCAGTGAAATGCTTCTACAGGCTCAGAAAGAAAACAAGCTCTAGCATGTCTGCCTGAAAGAAATGAAAACAGCTCAAATAGGGCATCATTTCAAAGAACTCAACGGATCTTCTGGACAGTATTTTCCTGCGGGCTTTTCAGGAACAGGCTGTGTTTACAGTTGGTCCTGTTTGCAGTTAACTGGCTAGCAAAAGTAGGCTGGTGAACTCTTGCTTTGCAGAGCCAGTGAACTCAAACAAGATAAGCTGTATTTTGCTATTTCGACTTAGCCCCTGGGAGCTGCTGGAGATGCTCTCTTTGTCATATTATTCTTATACCATCTGAACCTCCAAGCTTTATCAGTCACTACTGTGACAAAAGCTGTCTTTGCTGAGGCAGTCTTTATCCACAGGGGTGACTGCAGGCCCTGGGCTACCATCTGAGCATCTTGCACTCAAGGAGTCAAAGTGACACTAGAGAGGAACATGGTGATTTCCTGGAAGTAACTGGATAAAACAGTCACGAGAACAATTCAAAGGACAGGTGGATAGTGAAAGGCTGTATGTGAGAAGAAAGAAAAGGTAAAGAGAAGTTATAGTTACTCAGGTACTGATTCCTAGAGTAAACCATCTTTTCTGAACTTCTGGAAATGGACACACTGTCTCAGGGTCCTCATATTATAAATAACACCAGACATTGGTATTTCTGGAGATACTATTCCTACATTAAGGGAAAATTTTTCAGAAGGTGAAACCTTGAGTGTACATCTTGGAGCTTTAAATAGTCTCCCTAATTATGGGAATAGCTTAGCTTTCAGTTGGCTCAGCATTTTTGTTTCTCCCTAAATTTCATTCTTACTAATGGGGTCAACACTGCTTTCTAAATAAATGCTTTGTCCTGTACTCTAAAAATTAAATCATCACCTTTAGAGAGCATGCACGAGGCAAGGCCAGGAAGAGTGCAGACACCATCTGCCACCCACTGTAGGGGAGAACCCAGTCAGTGCTCAGCGATGTTTAAACTCAGATACTAGAGATTTTGTGTGTCAACGACAGTGAATCTGCTTTATACCAAATTCTAAAGACAGGTGATGATTACCAAACTTCTGAAACCAGCAAACTGTTCATCAATTCTGAGACTGTTCAAGTCCTCAATTCTATTAATATTTATCAACATGTCTATAATCAGCTGGTCTAAGAGATCTTTACACAACAAAGATTTACTATAAAGAACAGGGAACTATCTTCAATATCTTGTAACAAACTATAGTGGAAAAAGAATTGGAAGAAAAGATTCAAATCACTTTGCTGTATACCTAAAACTAACACAATATTGTAAATCAGCTATACTTTGTTTGAAAAAAAAAAAAGAGTTCTCCTTTAGAATTTAACTTTCTGGCATTAGGTAAATAATTATTCATTTATTCCCTATGAAAGAAAAGGAATAAAATAGAAAGAAGGTAGAATATTCTAGGTTAATAATCTATCCTATTAATAACAAGAAAAATGGTTTGTAATATTCATCATCACCATCACAATAGCCATTGATAATAGTCCTTTTATTCACAAGGCAGTTTTACATACTATTTTCATATTATTTGAAGTTCCCACTAAGAATCTGAGACAAGTAAGACAGATACGTGTCATCCACAACAGGTATATAGAATATTCTGGTTGAATTAGCTGAAATTCTGTGGTTCATCAATCAGAAGTTAGTTTCCAGTTTCTCCAAAGCAAGTCTCTAAGTTTCAATAGGTAAAGAACACAAAGAATGAAAAAGAGTCAAGGTTGCTTTTTCCTGATCTTTTTCACTTTTAACACTGCCTTTGCCAAGGCAGTTGATATACTCTTCATGAGTCACACTCCTTCACCCTGGGCCTGCCTGAGCCTGGAGAGTGGATTTGAAGATAAAGAAGCTCAGAAAGTACCTGTGGAAGAAGCTTCAACCCACTGCTCTTGCATCTACAAAGGGCTCTCAAGGTCTCAGATCTTCACCAACAAACCAAGGAAGCGAGGTGGTGGAGGAAGCCCAGATATGATTAGATGCCAGGCCAGGAAGGTAAAAACTTCGCAGGGTTTCAGTACAGTAATCTATGGTCTGAATTTCTCCACTGAAAGAGGATGAAGTAGAACTAGTCCTAGAAAAAACCTGTGCCAACCTAAACAGAGGACTACCCAGGAATTTACTGGCAACAGAGATAATGCCTTACAATTACAGTATAAAATGATTTCCTAATAGGCGATCAAGCAGAATTAAGGGAAACATGATCCAGCACTGGTTGTTAAACACAGGATGGGCATTCATGTGGAATGGCGAGTGAACAGATTCTGTGATGCTCCAAAGGGTAGACCAGGCAATAAATAGGAGGGAAAACAAGCCGAAAAAAAAGAGAAAAGTCAAATCACTCTTTTAACAATGTTTTAAGAATCAGATTATTAAGGAGACAGTGAAGAGAATAACACAAGATGTTTCCTCATCATTAGACACATCAAATTAGTGAAAGAAATATCAGCACAAGGGTTAATACAACTAGGCTGGTGAAGATCAGCAAAGTTCTTTGAAGCAACAGCATCTCTGTATAAAGCAGACAAATACCCAGATAGAGCACTAATTAGAGAGATCCCATTTCTAGGCATGGCCAGAAGCATTAAAATATGCAAAAAGACTCAAAATGTGAAGAGAATCTATTAAAATACAATAAGAAAACTCTACTGGGAGAGATAACAGGAGATACAAATACTGGGGGAGGAAAACCTTGTATAATCTGGAAAGACAAAAGACATTAAAGATAATAATACTGTTAACAAAGAAACAAAAAATGAACTAAAACTCAACAGATGGCTTTAAAGTACTTAGCAAAATTCATTTGCAAAGAAACAAACAGGCAAAAGGATATTTGGGGAATAAAAGAAGAGGTCATGGTAGATTCTAAAACTCATTATAAATCAAAACTCATCTATTAAAATATATGTGCTAAAATGACTTTTTATTAGGGCTTCCTCTATAATGGGGCTTCCCTTCCAGTGGTAAAGAATATTCCTGTCAGTGCAGAAGACACAAGAGACTTGGGTTCAATCCTTGGTCGGCAAGATCCCCTGGAGGAGGAAATGGCAACCCACTCCAGTATTCTTGCCTGGGAAATTCCATGGATAGAGGAGCCTGGCGGGCTACAGTCTGTGCGGTCACAACAAGTCAGACACGACTAAGTATGCATGCACCACTCACTACTACTCTATAACAAACTAGGAGTAACAAAACAGTGGGATGGGAATCACTATTTAAGAAGTGCCAGCATGATAATGAATATATGTTTCCAACAAGAAGGAAAATGTACTTGAATGTTCAAAAGACAAACGAAAAACTTAACGGGAATAGTTTTTAAAAAGAAAAAGAAGGAAGGAAAAATACAATATTAGTTCCAAACGCAGGGACAAAATTAATTTAGATTAATTAAGGAATTAGATATTATCAAAGACTAATGCAGCAGGAAAGTAGCTGAACATCTATTGACATTATAAAATATTATGAGGAGCCTCACAAACACCACTGCAGACTAGAAGAACTAATGCATCCTAGGAATAGGGGCTAGAGGAAACCAGAGGCATGCCATGACAAGACTGAAAGAAAACAGAGGAAGGTGGCCAAGATGTACCTCTCTCTGGGGACTTCCCTTTCACAACCTGGTACAATACCAATTTATAAATTCTATTTCCACGCTAAGTGGACCATACATATACGTAACAACAACAAAACATTTATTAACACAAAGCTAAGTGCCGAGGCAGAAGCAAAGCAAAAGTCTGTTTAGAGGGACAGTCCTGGATACGAAGCACATAGAACTCCACCAGAAAAGCAACTTCCACTGAAAATGAACCACCGTAATAACAAGAGTAATACACCTTAGGGAACAAACCAGTACAAAGGAGAGGTGGCAGATGTTAACAGATGAGAGCAAGAAACAGAAGTAAAAAGTGTACCTAAGAGACACTACAGAGTAAGTATGTTTGAAGTGGTAAAGCAGATTAAAGTGAAAAGAGGAGACAAAAATTAAAAGACACAATCAGAAGTTGTATAATTAAAGTCACTGGAGTCATGTCAATGTATGGCAGAAGCCACTACAATATTGTAAAGTAATTAGCCACCAATTAAAATAAATTAATTTTAAAAAACTCAATGAAATGAAATGGAAGCTCTAACTGAAGAAATAAGCTGAAACGCAATTCAAAGAAATAAGCTGAAAATGCAAAGGACAGAATAAAGTCCTGGAGTAAAAAAAAAAAAAAAAGGGCCCAATATACATCTTCTGATGACTCCAAAAGGAAAGAATAAAAAGAATTGGGAGGGTTAAATAGCTATATTCCAAAACAAAATAAAATTTTTAAAAAAAGAATTGGGAAGAAACAAAATGTAAAGAGAAAACAGCCAAGAAGGTTCTGGAATCAATGAAAGACAGAAATCTTCATATCCTGGAAGTACAAGAAGTTTTGAGCAGGTTGAAAATAGTTCTATTTCTATTCTCCCTGAAACAAAACTGCAGAACTGGAAAGACAGAGATTAAATCTTGTGAAACGATCACCATCACCATCCCCAGAATTTGCCATCATTCCAAATGGAAACTTTGTGCCCATTAAATCATAACATTAGCCACTTGTGGCAGTTTCCAGTAATCACTATTCTAGTTTCTATATGTATGAATTTCACTCTTCTAGATATTTCAAATAAGTGGAATCATACAATATTGTCCTTTTGTATCTGGTTTACACCACGTAGCATATCTTCAAGATTTATCCATATTGTAGCTCATGTTACAATTTCCTTCCTTTTCCAGACCAAATAATATTCCATTGTATGTAAGGATCACATTTTGATTATCCATTTATCCACTAATGGACATGACACTGAAGATTCTGAAGCAGAAGTGTGACATGTTCATATATCTGCTTTAGAGTAACCCTAGGAGGGGACTGAAGGATCTATTTGTGAACCAAGAGAAGACTTTGTTTCAAGACAGTGAGAATGGTAAGAGGTCTCGTAAGATGAGATCAGAAAAAGTTTCTCCAGATTTGGGAGGAGCAGTTGCTACACAGGAGTAGTTAGGAAATTCTGATACAGAGTGAAGACTAGTTAACTAGCAGCATAATCCTAAACACGTATGTGTTGGGAAAGAAGTCTTTCCCACAGGATAATAAAATGTTGAGCATTTGGCACCTAGAATTTGGACGTCTTGTAGTTTTAAGATAAGGAGGCTGAAGACACTGAATTAACAAAATATTTCAACCTCCTGCTAAGTAGAAATACGATGAGAGAGATAGTAAAGACAGCAGTTTTATTGAAGATAAGTCATCTTAAGAAAGGGTTACTGAAGACATTTTCAAGAAAGAAAACTATGTTATATTGACCAGAAGACATCCTACTCTTTATTTTAATGAGGGGGACAGAAAACAAGTGGTAAAATATGCTGATAATCACAACCTTAGAATAACAGGCTCTTTATCCTAGAGAGGAGTAAGCCGTACTTCCCCATCACATGAAAAAACATACCACACACACTAACACTTTAGATTTGTAGGTGGGGACTTCCCTGGTGGTGTAGGGAATGTGGTCCCCGGCATTGCCTCTGAATGCAGGGGACCTGGGTTCTATCCCTGGTTAGGGCACTGGATCCCACATGCCGCAACTGGGAGCTTGCATGCAACTTAGACTCAGTGCAGCCAAACAAATATTTGAAAAAATAAAATTTGTAGGTGGCGAAATTGAGTTAATTTACCCTCCACACTTAATAATTTTTTAAATTATAGCACAGAAGAAAACTAACTTTGAAAATTTATTTTGAAATTGAAATTATCCTGTCTCTAGCTACATTGCTTAAATTAAACAGATGTTTCCTAGAATCCCTTGCTTTTATGAACTTAAGGAAAAGAATGCACAGCAGGCTAGACATAATACCACTTTCCAACAGGTAACATATTCTACCAATGTTATTTGGAAGGGGTTACAGTCAAACATCGTATCTTTAATCTATCTGTGTGTCATTTAAGAAGACTTATTTTGAAACCACCACCTATGGTTAAAAGACTCTGCCAAATGATGCAAAAATAGATGCTATTTTGGTCCAACCATATTTACTGCTTAACAGAAATAAAGCTTCTCACTATGGAATTCACATGAATAGTGTCTAAAAATACACATTTAAAAAAATAAATAGAGCAATAATTCACCAATTACTCCAGGCCCATTACAGTGAAGCTCCTTCCTTATGGTATCAAATATAATTACCTAGAATTGACATGCCTTTAAGATTGTGATTATATTTATTATTGTTGTTGTAAAGATGCTACAAAGAAATATTTATGCATTTCTGATGATTTGATATTACAAATTAGAACAAGTTTTGGTCATAATAAAATATTTCTATTTTTAGTGCCAAATTATTCTGAAGACATAGAAAATATTTTTTGAAAAGAAAATTTATGTTGAGAACAATAATAACAACTAACTTTTACTGAAGTGGGCTTCCCTTGTGCCTTAACTGTAAAGAATCTGCCTGCAATGCGCAAGACCTGGGTTCGATCCCTGGGTTGGGAAGATCCCTTGGAGAAGGGAAAGGCTACCCACTCCAGTATTCTGGCCTGGAGAATTCCATGGACTACACAGTTGCAAATAGTCGGACTCAGCTGAGAGACTTTGACTTTCACCTTTTACTGAAGTGTTACTGCATGCCTGGCAATGAGTAAAGAGCTCTTATATGTATTGCTTTAATTCATTCTTATAGGAATTCCATTAGGTTGTTCCTATTATTATCCCTATTTTACAGATGAAAAAATTGAGTCTAAGAGGAAGTTAGGAATTTGTCAAATGTGACACAGCCACTAAGTGGAAGAGCAATGACCAAACCCAGGCCATCTGACCTGGCAATTTACATCACTGCCCCAGAAATAGTCATGCTTGATTCTACAAATTTATTTAAAGAAAATGTATCTTCTCTGTTTGGCTAGAAAAAATAAAGAAAATTTAACAGCATATCCATTCTTTTACAATTAAAAATTACTGAAGCTCTCTTTTGAGTATTTTCATTGCATAGTGAGTTCGGCTGAATTATTTTTGTTATTCTGAAAGGAAATTAATTTCCTAAATTAGCACCTTAGATGGCAAAGGTGTGATGAATCTATCACCTGAGGTCCTAAAAAAGTCTTGATATATATTTGTATTTCTCTTTTTCAAATTTTTCAAATTCAAAGAGGAATTCAGCTTTCCATATGAAACAAAAGTCTACAGCTGAACTGATATTTCCAGTTTCTCTTGTCTATATGAAAAATCATCTATAATAATAAGCACAAGATAAAATTTTACATTTGGCATAATTTCAGGAGTCTCCATGATTGTGGTCTTCTTGTAATGAACAATTTGAAACATCTGGACAATGAACATACATTTCAGGAATAAAGAAATAAACACTAACACTCCCCTCACAATTTCCTGCTCTTTTGAGGGGGTTGTCTGAAATTGACATTTTCTATTATTATCAAAGATATCATTCAATTTTTCTATTTAAGTCCTGGAAAAACACTAACATTTAACCCACAAACAAAAATGTTTAGATGAGAAATCTAGCAATAAAAATGGATGAGTGTGTATATCATATTCTTTTCTCACTCCATATACTTAAGAGAATGAATGATGGAAAGAATAATGACTTTCACAAACGAAGTTTATGCTCTTGATTAATAATGTAGTGATGAATATCCACTCTGTGGAGGAAGTTCAAAGGGAAGGAGGAAAAAGCCATGAAAGGTTTTTAGCTTCAAATTATGGTTAAGATACACAGACAAAATGAATTTAGCAAATGATAGTAACGATCACATAAATAATACCAAACGAAGTTTAAAGAAAACCGCTTCTACAGGGCTAAGAAATGCAATTCACGAGACTGGGAAAAGATGCAAATTTTCTCGACTCCACCCTACTAAGAAACAATCACTCGGTGCAGCAATCAAGAATAAGCCCTTTCCTAGATGGCCAGAAGAACCTTAAGAAACTCACCTCCTAACTCAGGGCGTCTTGATTTTATTTTTCTTTGGCATAACCTGCCTACTTGCTGCCCTCTCTTCCCATTACTCGGCCAGAGGGTTGGGAAGGGGGTATTTTATCGAGGCGCTGCTGGCTAGGAGAGACTCTTGCCCAAACCGGAGACGGCATGAGGCTACCGCTGCGCTCGTACCTCCAGCAGTGACAGCGACTGTGGTCACCGCTTCTCTGCGCGAGGCCAGCCAGTCCCGCCGGGATTGGCACGGGTCTAGCCAAGATGCAACCAGGAAGGCCCCCGCCCGCCCCTCGCTGCAGCTTCTGCTGGAGCTGGGATAGCGGGCGCCCGTGATTCAGCGCCTTTCTGCTGCGTGGTTACCACGGCGACGCGCGCGCACGCGCACCCGTGCCCCCAGGGATGGAAAGGCAGCAGTCTTTACCCAGCTCTAGGCTCCCAGCTCGTGCTCTAAAGATGGGTACGCAAGCCACCCAGACTCCCACCACATAGGGGACCAAGCAGAAGGCTTTCGGGCAGCAGGGTGGCCTGCATTGCTCCACCTTTCCTTCACCAACCCCTCAGGCCACCTTGGTCCTAAACAGCCTGAGAGGATAAGTACCTCTTCCAAATGCCCGGGCCAGGTTCAAGGGAGGCGTGAGCACAGTACTTGGGTCAAAGACCCTTTGCAAATGCCTCCCCCAAAGCAAAGTCACCCCAGACGCACACGTCCTGCTCCTCCAGCGGGAGCCTCTTTAGGCTTCCCGCGAATTTTGAGCACGTGTTGCTTTCTAAAACGAGGAAACCGGTGTTAGGAAGTATTGCATTATGGGAAGGTGATCATTGCAACAATAGAACTCCTATGAAAGATTCTCCCTTGCATTTATAGTTTCTTTGTAAGAAAGATGCACACATCGAGGTATGGTAATATAGGACCGAAAACGAAGCCAGGGCACTGCTGAGGCCTTCCTTGTACATTCCCATGACTATTAAGTTTAGAGCAGTGCTACTGGAAGCAATGACTTTGGGAGAACTATTTCCTGTTAATTTTGCTTCTGGGTTAATCTGTACCTGTCCTCCCAGCCTGATCAACTATTTCCACTCTCAGTCCTGAGTAGTTTTTGATGAACAATCAATCCCCTTCTAGGCTATGCCCTGGGTATGGCTGGGCCTTGAATGAGTTACTTGCTAAACCTTTCTTGTCAATTATAAAATAGAGATGGTAATAGCATTTGTATAAGATGATTGTGGGGATATGAGGAGTGCACAAAGAACAAAAACTATTCAGGACTGAAAGAGTGGAAACACCAGTTGATCACACTGGGAGGACAGGTACAGATTAACCCAGAAGTGAAATTAACAGGAAATATTTCTCCCAAAGTCATGCAATAGCTGTAAAATGACATAACAACCTCCTCTTAGAATGACTGCTTTCCTACCAGCCAACCCCCTTTTCTTCACTATTTCTGTTAGTAACTAGTGATACCCCATTGCTGAATTCTCCTTCCCTCATGACAGCGCCCAATTCATAGTTAATCCCTGCTTCTCCCAACATGGCTCTGAAAAAGAGTAACCCAACAGGACCGATCTCTGATTCCAAGACCCTCCTTCAGAGGAAACCCAAACCTTACAAGACACTCCGTCCTTTCTCTTCTTACAGTGGCATTCCATTGTACCCCCCGAGTGCCCTTTCTCCCCACATCAAGAAATCTGATGTATTCAGACAATAAGGCTATTCCCAGGAGTCTCTAACTAAAAACTAAGTAATGGGTTTAAAAATTTTTTTTACATATATATATATATATATATATGCTTACATATACATGCAAGTTTAGCCTAGACTTTTAAACTCAGAGTCATTACAATGAGTATCTATTTTCACATATGTAATACATATAATCGGGGAACTTCCCCGGTGGCTCAGACGGTAAAGCATCTGCCTGCAATGCGGGAGACCTGGGTTCAATCCCTGGGTCAGGAAGATCCCCTAGAGAAGGAAATGGCAACCCACTCTGGTACTCTTGCCTGGAAAATCCCATGGATGGAGGAGCCTGGTAGGCTACAGTCCATGGGGTCGCAAAGGGTCGGACACGACTGAGCAACTTCACTTCACAATACATATAGTATCTATTTTCATACTGAATTGTGAAAATATTAGCTGCCTCTGTAAGACACAAATGAGAGGCCACTATCATTTCTCTTTAGCATTTATTGTGCTCCTGCTACATGCCAGACACTATCATAAATACTAAAGATAAAATGATGTACTTTTAGTACAGCTTTCCAGACTTTATCTGATCTTTATATGCTGTTGGTTGGGACATCTGTTCTTACGAAACTGCACAATAAAAGACAAGGACGAACATTTTTTTGAAGGTGGGACAAACAGGTCTAGCATGATTCAAGTACTTTCCATATCAGTGACAAAGATGCTGCTTACCACATTGATATATAAGATTCTGAGTTGGAATTTCAACAAGACCGGAAATAAGGTACACGAAGCTACTATACTGAGAAAACCTGAGATTCAAAGTAAAAACTCAAACTCAAACAGGGGCCCTGTAATAACCTAGGAGGGTGGGAATGGGCAGGAGGTGGGAGGGAGATTCAAGAGAGAGGGGACGTATGTACACCTATGGTTAATTCATGTTGTTGTACAACAGAAATCAAACCAATACTGTAAACCAATCATCAATTAAAAATAAACATTAAAAAAAAGGTACTGAGTAGTAGTGTCTTTATTCTTGCATTAAGAACTATTGCCTATGGAAAGCAGATGAAAAGTAGCTTTATTGTTTTTATTAACTTCTAACTTGTTTTTTAGATTTTGTCACTATAAGCAGTAAATGGGAAGGTATTTAACTTGGATGTTGAGTCATATTAAGGAAATGATACTCCTTTCCAGTTTTTAAAACAATTTAGTAATTATTTAATCGAACACATAGTATTACATTTTTTTTTATATGTAGCCTGTCACTTATCCAGATTTTTTTTTGGTAATATGAACTGTGGTAGAGTTATTCTAACTCTTCTTTCAAGTGAATAAGCAGTTTGTGCCCCAAACATCCTTTTCCCACAAAAAATGAACTATTGCTTCCATAATATATGCTAAAATTTTAGCATTAATTCTCATTTTCTTAAACAATTAACATATACACCTCTTTTCTATTGTGACAAACCATATGTACACATTCAGTTTGTCTTTTTAAAGGTGTTTTGGATCTTAATTTTGACACTCCTGATGAAAACAAGGTTCTGCCACTTATTCCAATTATTTACCACCAGTTTTCCTTTCTGTATATTGAGGAAGTCAATTCCTGGTAACTCTTGGCAGAGTGAGAAGTAATGAAAAAGCTGCTTTCTTCCACACAAAGGTGAAGCTGCAGTAGCTGTGGAGCCAGAAATAGGAAGCAGGGAATGACTTCAATTCCATCACGAGCACAAAAGCATGTTAACACAGACTACAAACAAGCAAAAGTCTTTATTTAGAGTATACCCTCTTATGGGGAAAAAAAAAATGTTTCCTTAAAGCACACGTAGAAGTGTTCCTTATTCACCTCCTGAGAAAAATTCAGTTTTACAAGCAGTAAAACTAAATGTCTATTTCTCTTTACACATTTTTCCCTTAGAAAAAAAGCCCAATGCCTCTGGAAAACTGGCTTTAATCATTATCAACCCTAACTTTGCCTCTGTTCAGTGACATAACTACAAACTCAAGTTTGACAAAAAATCTGATGGGACGATAACTATCAGATTATCTGGATTTATGAAACAGTATTAAAAGATCCAATCCCAAGGACTCTGTAACCTTTTTTTTTTGAAGACTTACTTAAAATATAACTATTTTGGTACCTGATTTAAAAAATAAATCTAATATAAAGGCTAGTCCACAGACAAAATGTGGCGCTGCTTGAAATCCAGCCAGCAGCTATGAGCACTATTAAAAGCTCTGGTAGCCATTGTGACCTTGCATTAAGAGGCCTCATGTTTTCAACGCAGGTATGCTTTAGCTGAAATGAACATTAAGATTTAGTTCTGAAATCTGAGGACACAATCCACAAAACAAAATCACAGTAGTTTTTCCTTCTGTTACAATGATCCAGTTTATAATTCCTCCTGGGTAAACTACCTTTCCAGAACAAATAGAAATTTAATTGAAATTATAATCACAGAACAAAATCACTTCAAACATTTAAAACTAGTATTTGAAAAGCAGTTCACAATATTATATCTAAGTTGCACAGAAGACCCCAGTGATCACTGGGAAATCTACCACAGTCCAGTTTTTCCAGCCCAAGCAGGTCCAAACTTTGGGGAATAATGTGGCCACCTTCTGCTGCGGCTCTAAAAAATATTCGATCAAAACGAAGCTTACAAGTAGCAGCTATTCCAAGATTAGAGTTCATTTGTGTATCCCATGTATACTGGCAATGCTTAGGTTTGCCCAAAAACTCCCAGACATCCAAAATGTTGTTGGGTAAACCACCACATTTGGTAACCTGAAAAGAAAAAGAAAGAACTCTTTTCAGTCTTTTTTCCCTTAAATTAAAAAGGTCTTTACCATGACTGCATCTAAGTACAGTTTGTCCAGTCAGAATGCCACAGATTATTTGTTGATGCACAAATGCAAAACCGGGTACAACTAGATATTTTATACAAGTATTTTACTGCATGATAGTAAGTAGGCAATGTAAAGATATCAAGAGAGCCAGAGAGGTCTGAAATTTGCCCTTTCTCTTCTAACATAAATAGATCCCTAATTGTGGGTATCAGATAAAACCCAGAAGACTGACAACCCATGGCCTCAGTTATTGTTATTAGCAGTTTATAAAAAATGAACATAAGTGTAGAGAAGGCAAAACTGTTACTCTAAGCTATTTAGACGTAACCTAAATTTAGACGTATACCATTTTATATGATCTAATAATGTCAAATAGCTGCAGTTTTATTTGAAATTTACTAACATTTACTTTTCCTCCCATTCACTTTAGGATTTAAAAGAAACTTTTCTTGTGGTAAAGTATACATAAAATGTATGACATTAACATTACAGTTCTATGGCATAGGGTTCCAATTTCTCCACATTTCTGCCAACACTTGTTATTTTTTTAAAAAACAATAGTCATGCTAATGTCTGTGAAGTGGTATCTCATCTTGGTTTTGATTTGCATTTTTCTCATGACCAATGATATTAAACATCTTTTCAAGTACTTATTGGCCATTTGTATGTCTTCTTTGCAGAAATATCTTAATCGTTTGCCTTTTTAACTTTTTATTTTGTATTGGGATATGGCTGATTAACAATGTGATAGTTTCGGGTGAACAGAGACAGGATTCAGCCATACATATACATGTATCCATGTTCCCCCAAACTTGCCTCCCATCCAGGCTACCACATAACAGAGTAGAATTCCATGTGTATTTTACCCATTTTTTAATGAGGTTTTTTTTCTTGAACTGTAGGAGGTCTTTGTATATTTTGAATATCACTCACTCATCAGATATATGACTTGGAAATATTTTCTACCATTCCATGGATTGCCTTTCACTCCACTGATAATATCCCTTAATGCACAAAAGTTAATTTTGATTAAGTCTACCTTACCTATTTTTTCTTTTGTTCTCTGTGCTTTTGGTAGCATATCTAAGAAATCACTGCCAAATCCAATGTCATGAAGGTTAAAAAAAATAAAGGTTGAAAAAAGAAAATCTCAGTAGGAAGAGTTAGGGAAAAGTAGGCTGGTCAAATCTTTGTTCTTCTCACCCTGCAACTAGAGAAACTGAAAATAAAGCGACCTTTGCTAAACTCTTCTAATATTATTTTCTCTACACCCCTTTTTAATCAACATATATTGTTTTGTGTTGTCCTTTTCATATGCAATATATATATATATATTTCACTAATAACGTAACAGCGTCTTCTGCCTCTGCTTTCCCTGTGCAAGGCAAGTAGTACAGTCTAAATAATTATTCACTGAACTGCATCTGCAAGGCCACTTACAAATAATGAACAAATGAAGGTCCTAGTTTTAATAGCTTTAGTCAAAAGAAACCTAGGGGACTTCCTTGGTAGTCCAGTGGCTAAGACTCTGCGCTTCCAATGCAGGAGGCCCCTAAGTGATCCCTGGTCAGGGAACTAGATCCCACATGCCTCAACTAAGAGTTCGCATGCTGCAGCTAAAGACCCCACATGCCACAATGAAGATTCAGTGTAGCCATGAACAAAATTTAAAAAAAAAAACACCAAAAACACAAGAAAATCTAAATGAATTTCCACAGCAACAAACTGCCCATAAACACTGAACTGACTTCATCACTCACTTCTTGATCCCTGAGATTTGTATCTCCAGCAAATATAACTGTAGCTGATCCTGGAGCCTCTTGCATTTTCTCTAAAACCATTTTCAACTGATTCATCCGTTCCTTAGCATGCCCTCTGGTGCTTTCCAAATGAGAAGTCATAAGGCAAAGTTCATTTCCTGACACACTCACCTGCAACAGGATAAATAAATGATGAGAGCTGGGAAAATGATCCACTGTTAACACTGAACTTTGTTAGCAGAATCAGTAATTATTCAATTGATTGGTTACATAGTAATATTTATTAAAGTGAAACTGTATCATCAGCAATGAGCTTATCTCTAAAAGGTCAAAGAAGACTCCCAAAGAATACTGAGCAAGTACCCACTAATACTTCCAAGACCTAACCCCAATGTCCGCTCCACTGTGAGCCCTTTCCCGATGTCCCAGGTCTCAGTGGCTCCCTCTTCTATCCTCCTACAGCACGCTGTAGACTGTTCATAAGGTCCCGCAGATTAAATTGCAGCCCCATTACCTCTCTCCTACAAAGCTGTTCAATCACTTCAAAGCAAAGAAGGCTCTTTTGTTTTCTACTATAGTAGTGAGAGCCTGACACATAGCTAATTTCAAATAATGTCAGTTAAATGATCAATGAATGAATGAGAATCACATACCGTTTGCAATGAAGATACCAACATGTAAGATCTGTCAATATTTCCACTAATTGCCTGCACAGTCAAGTCCAAATTCTTTTATACTGGGCATTCATGATCTCTTATAATCTGGATCCAACCTACTTTACTAGCCTCTCATCACACTATCCCTCCTCTTTGTACCCTCTACAGTCAACTGAATAGAACGCTCATTTCGAGCTGTACATGCCCTCTTTCATATAAACATACCCTGCTATTTGCAATTTGCACAAGTTTGCTCATGGTGGTTCTGCCACCATGTTCTTAATGTCTATATTTGACGTATTTTTCAGGGCCCAATTCAAATACAACTTCCATCGTGAAACCGTCACTAAACAATGTGGCTAAAAGTCATCTCTTCTTCCTCTAAGCTTTCAAGGCACATGATTACACCTCTCCTACAGCATTTATGCCTTTCCTTTATTTTAGTTACTATACATATAATCTCTCCCCTGCTAATAGAGGAATTCTATGAGAGCAAGACCTATTTGGCTACTTTTTGAAAGACTCACAGAATGCAACACAGTACCAACTACAGTGCCTTTAATGAAAAAAAAAAAAAAAACTAGAAAGCAAATGTGGAATGTTAGCAAACTCATATATTAAGAAAATATCTAATGAATCAAGGATCTTATTTTTACAAATTTGTCTATATTTGAAATGTGTCTAAAAAATTTAATATATAACGTTCTTTAAGGCTATTTAAAAGAATCTGGGAGGAGTAAATATTTCTCTAAATACAATGTTTTATATTTTTTTTAAGACATCATCAGGGAGCTATGAAAAAATTAGTTCATTCTCTTTAAGTCAATTTTAAAAAATTACTTACATGCACACACAAAAGGTTTCTCATCATTTGCGTATTTGGAAAAGGAATAATTTCTTGGCTTTTAAACTTCACTCTCGATTTCTTCAACATTATAGCTGTGAAATATCCTTCTTCATGACCTTCAAGTGTTTGTGGAAAAGAATGTACACTGAGAGGTCAGGGGTATTTGCAGTTTACCCAAGTTCCCTACTAAAAATTCTATTTTAACAAACAGGTACAGAATTCAAATGGATCTACATCGTAAGAGTAAACTATTACTTCAGAATAGTTGAAGATGGCCAACCAAGTCCCGACATAACTGAAGTATGGAAGAAATACAAAAATGTAGCTGGAAATATGGAAGAAATACAAAAATAAAAATGAATTTACATAAATGCCCCAAACAGTCAACAGTGCTAATACCAAATATAAAAATTTGAAAAAATTTTGAAAGGCAAGTGTATAAGACAAATTAAGGCAACTTGATAGGAACTTACTTTTAACTCTGAAAGCACCAGAAAAATCATAGTAAGTGAATAAAAAATTTAGAAAGTAAAAACTTGCAAGAAGAAAAGAGAACAGAAGTGGAGGGGCAGTGAATAAAAGCTTCCAGGTTTCTCAGAGAGCAAAGCAGATGGAGAAGGGGTGACTGGTTTATCAGAATAGAGGGAAACCAGGAAAAGAAGAAAAGGGAGAGAAGGGAGGAAGGACTGGAGAGGGAGGGGCACGGAGGAGGGCAGCAGACTAGGAAGACAGCAGCTGGGCAAGGCAGCAGGAGGAAGGGAGGAGGGAGACAGAGGGAGGAAAGGAGAAAGAGAAAAAAGAATTTTCTAGAACCGAAGGTTATGAACCTCCAGACTGAAAGGCCCTATGATTTTTTTAGTATCAGAGAGTGTGACTTCTTTGTCTCAAGCTTACTTTATTTGTGCTTTTTCCCCCTATGTTCCAATTGTTTAACTTTGATTTATCTCTCTCCTTGACTTGTTTTTCAAAAAAAAAAAGACAAATTAAATAACATAAAAATTGTCACCTGTAATAATCTTGTAACTACTTGCTTTCTTCTTTAGGTAGGCATAATATGGGGGAATAACTTCCTGTAGAAATATCACATCCGGGCTGTACCTAATTAAACACATCAATTCATGATAAGTACCAGGTATACCATTTCATTTGCAGCTACCTATTAGGAAAATACCACAGCATAAAAGAAACACAAAATTATAGTCCTCTAGGACACCTACTATTTGATGTTTACATTGATCTTTGATAACTATAAAATGAGAAAGATCTGTGTTACTTAACACATAATACTGTAAAATCAAATTAAAATATATATATATGACAACTCTTTAAAGTCAGAAGAACTGGAATCACTGATCGTAGACACCCAGTAATATTAAGAGCTTCCAATTGTCTTATACTCTAATAGATGCCTGAAGTGTTGTCTCTTTCTGTCCTCTTGAAACAGTTATTATTCATGATGAAGAAAACGGAGCTCCGAGCTCCAGAGAATTGAAGTGGCTCTCAAGTGGTTCCACAGGGTCACAGAGCCAGTGTGTGGCAGATACGGATCACACTGGCAATTTTCTTTTCACGATAATAATTATATAACAAGTTTAGTAAGTAAAACAGTACCAGAAGGCTTCAAACAAAAGTTAGTGTTCCCTCTGAACCCCAACCCACAGTCCTGCTCCCAGAGGCAATCACTGCCGATTCTTTCTGATATTTCCTCTGACAGCTGGATCTGAAGTCAAGACCAATTGCAAAGCCCATAACCTTGATCTACTACCCTCCTTGTAGGCAGGTAAGACACATTATCACTATCATGAAACAGATGTAATAATACTTACAAAGCTAAATAGGAACACACCCCTCGAGCCCTCTCTAGCAGATTGTTCATGTCCAGTCCATCAATATTCCAGGTAATGAAAGAGAATACGCTGCCATCTTCTTGCTGGACATTTTTATCTTCAGATGCGCTGGTTTTAGAACTAATGGAATCATTTGTTTCTTCCTTGGTTAGGTCAACACTGGCAAGAGCAGAATGAAACACAACTCTGCAAATAATCTAGAAACTGATTAACTTAAAAATCATTTTTCAAATCTTTGTAGCCCTCGTTTTACAGGTAAGTAAAATTCTCTTGCTGAAATTGTATTTATGTTATTTTTATTGCAATTCATGATCAATTGTGGATTTCACATTTATTCTTAGTCTTCCTCATTGCAAAGTTGGGCAGGGGGGTAAGTACATTTTAAGAGTCCTAAAACTATCTGCCTATGGAAGACCAAGAGTCTGATGACTACAGAAAACTAGATTCTGTGTTATGCAAAAGTCTGCTCACTTAGAACCAACTTGATATCCCCCAATGATATAGGTCATTAAAATAACTTTATAGACTACAACCCCAAATTAGATTAAGTACATAAGATTTCCACATTTATTTGGATTCATCTTAAATCATATTTGAAATATGGTTTCACTGTGCCAGATAAGGAATGGCTACAATTCTGTTATTCGCCTCACTGAGAGGTGAAATCCAATGAACACCCTTCTCTTTGAATCTGGGCTTCAGTGACTTACTTCATCAACAGAACACAGTGAAAAGGATATTGTAGGGTTTCTGAGGTTTGGCCATTAGAAGCCTTGCAGCTTTCACTCCAGTCTTTTGGAACCTCTGTCCAAGAATCTTGAGCTCTCACATGGCAGTCTGACTGCTCTGTGACTGCCATGCTGGAGAGACCACATGCGTGGCTTCCAGGCCTCAGGCCTGCCTGACTCCACCTTTCCCACCAAGGCCTGGACATTTGAGTGGAGGGACAAACGTTACTAAAAGGTGACTCTTAAACATTTATAAAAGATACACAAATTTAAGAACTAGGGTTTTGTATTTATAATTTTAATATATTGAATGCCAGTATTTTAACTTCTTTTAGAAAATTGTTTTTTATTTTATGGCCTTGCCATGCAGCTGGCAGGATCTTAGCTCCCCAGTTAAGGACTGAAACCCAGCAACAGCAGTGAAAGCTCCAAGTCTTAACCACTGGACCACCAGGGAACTCCCCCCCATTTTTTGTTTTAATCAAAATATAATTAACCAGTATTGGGGACAAATCCATATCAGGTGCCTCCTGATCTACCGCACTGAGGAGAACACCGTATCACTTCTGTGTCACATAGTATAATGTATATAAAACATTATACCAGTTTCAGGTACACAATATAATGATTCAATATTTGAATATACTGCAAAATACTCACCACTGTAACTATAAACTTTCTTTGGAAATAATTTCAGACTTTCAGAAAAGAGTAAAAAGAATTCTACTCACCATTCATACAAATAAATGTTAACATTTTACTTATTTAACATTTACCTGCTTTACCTGTTATTCAGAAACAATTGCATAAGTATTTTGAATGCACTGATCCCCTGGAGAAGGAAATGGTAACCCACTCTCTATTCTTGCCTGGAGAAGCCCATGGACAGAGAAGCCCAGTGGGCTACAGTCCATCGGGTCAAAAAGAGTTGGAAACGACTGAGTGCGCCAACACACACACCTAAAGATAAGGACATACATATATACCCTAGTACAATTATAAGAAAAGCAACAAAGGAGGAAGAAAAAGGTTCTAGGCAAAGGTGATAAATATCTTTATAAGAGCTGAAAGGCAAGAAAAAAAGACCCACTGGAGAAAGGAAAAGTTTGATATGTCTAGAATGTGAAGTTAAGTGGGCCTATGAACAAAGCTAGCTGAGGAGATGGAATTCCAGTTGAGCTGTTTCAAATCCTAAGAGATGGTGCTGTGAAAGTGCTGCACTCAATATGCCAGCAAATCTGGAAAACTCAGCAGTGACCACAGGACTGGAAAAGGTCAGTTTTCATCCCAATCCCAAAGGAGGGCAATGCCAAAGAATGCTCAAACTACTGCACAATTGCACTCATCTCACACGCTAGTAAAGTAATGCTCAAAATTCTCCAAGCCAGGCTTCAACAGCACGTGAACCATGAACTTCCACATGTTCAAGTTGGATTTAGAAAAGTCAGAGGAATCAGAGATCAAATCGCCAACATCTGTTGGATCATAGAAAAAGCTAGAGAATTCCAGAAAAACATCTACTTCTGCTGTATTGACTACGCCAAAGCCTTTGACTGTGTGGATCACAACAAACTGGAAAATTCTTCAAGAGATGGGAATACCAGACCACCTTACCTGCCTCCTGAGAAATCTGTATGCAGGTCAGGAAGCAACAGCTAGAACTGGACATAGAACAACAGACTGGTTCCAAATTGGGAAAGGAGCACGTCAAGGCTCTATACTGTCACCCTGCTTATTTAACTTCTATGCAGAGTACATCATGAGAAACGCTGGGCTGGATGAAGCACAAGCTGGAATCAAGATTGTCAGGAGAAATATCATAACCTCAGATGACACCACCCTTATGGCAGAAAGTGAAGAGGAACTGAAGAGCCTCTTGATGAAGGTGAAAGAGGAGAGTGAAAAAGCTGGCTTAAAACTTAACATTCAAAAAACTAAGACCATGGCATCCAGTCCCATCACTTCACGGCAAATAGATGGGGAAACAATGGAAACAGTGAAAGACTTTATTTTCTTGGGCTCCAAAATTAAAAGACGCTTGCCCCTTGGAAGAAAAGCTGTAACTAACCAAAACAGCATTAAAACGCAAAGGCATTACTTCGCCGACAAAGGTCTGTCTAGTCAAAGCTATGGTTTTTCCAGTAGGCACGTATGGATGAGAGAGTTGGACCATAAAGTTAGTTGAGCGCCAAAGAACTGATGCTGTTGAACTGCAGAGTTGGAGAAGACTCTTGAGAGTCCCTTGGACTGCAAGGAGATCCAACCAGTTAATCCTAAAGGAAATCAGTGCTGAATATTCAGCTAAAGCTGAAACTCCAATACTTTGGCCACCTGATAAGAAGAAATGACTCACTGGAAAAGACTCGGACGCTGGGAAATATTGAAGGCAAGAGAAGAAGGGGACGACAGAGGATGAGATGGTTGGATGGCATCACTGCCTGGACGGACATGAGCTTGAACAAGCTCCGGGAGATGGTGATGAACAGGGAAGCCTGGTGTGCTGCAGTCCATGGGGTCACAAAGAGTTGGACACGACTGAGAGACTGAACTGACTGACTGACACGCCTGGAAGTTTTGTAGGGGTAGGAAAAGGAGAGGCAGTGGTCAAATCGTGGGGAAACCTGTAAGGCATACGGACTTTAAGAGCAAAAACCATTATCCTGGCCGGCCAGCTGAGAGTAAACAAACAACAACGGGAAGCAAGGAGACTTCCAAGCTACCATTCTTCAGTAGAGGATTTTGTGTCTCATCCATTTCGAAACGCTCGCTTAGGTATGCCCTACACCTGGAGTAAAAAATTACATTTCTGATATTTCTCCCTAGGACTCCAAAGTACATCCGAAGTGACACAGCCTGGACTTCTCGGGAGAAGCGCGAGCCCCACAACTGGGGCAGGTCTCTTCTACACCAACCCTCCTTCTCCGGCTACTCAGACCCGCCGCCTGACTCGATGGCAGGTCCCGGATGCCCAACGCAACCTGGTACCCGACTGCCTCCGCCCGAACGGGTCCCTGGCCCGTCGTCACTCACCAGGACTTGGGCTCAGAGGGGTACTCGGGACGGCTTTCTGAAGCGCTCTCCTGCACGGCCGGCTCGAAGTAGGAGTTCAGCGCTCTCTGCAAAACAAAGACACAGGGATGGGACGTACGCCTGCATCACCAAAGTGAAGAGCTGGCAAGAGAGAAGCAGCGAAAGCTTACTTCCATCTCCCAGTCGTTCTCGGCCAGGTAGCACTGAGCCACAGCGGCGTCGCAACTCGCGACCGAAGCAAACTCCACACACAGGAGTTTCCGCTTCTTCACCTCGGGCTCCCCCTCCTCCAGCTCCGCCTCCGGCCCAGCCTCCGGACCGCTGTTCCGCTCCATCGGTTCCCCGCACCTTGAACCTGGCCCGGAGATGGTGGGGTGGATGGTGGAGGGGGCGGGGACGGCCAGCCGCCAGACTCTGCACAGGGGCCCAGCGCCCGCGGTGCTGGCCCATCAACCACCACCCGCTGGGAATCACCCTCGCCTCTCGGAACGGCAGAGCGCCTGCGCAGCGAGAAAGTCGGCCCGGGATGGCGAGGGCCAAACGGCGCATGCGTGCGCTGTCACAACGCGGCTGGAACGTCCGTGACGAGGTGCTAGACGTCAGTGCGCCCGCTGTCGGTGTGAGGGACAGTGGTGGCGGGTGCTCTCGACGGCGGACGCGGAACGCTCTTCGGGTCCAGAAGGCTGTTGACCTTGTTCTTTTGGGAACTTCGAGGCTCCCCTGCTCTTCCAAGACTCAGTCTTAAGTGGCGCTTGGGAGCCGGCGAACGGTCCACGATGATCTGGATGAAGAAGGCAAAGACTCTGGTGGAGCGTCTAACGCACTCAGGCAAATTTAACAGTTTCGATAGAAACCTGGAAAAGGTATTAGAGGCGAAGGCGCGGTTTCTCACGAAGGGAAAGAAAACGCCCTTCTTGGTTCGTGGGTAAACGCTGGATACGTAGTCTCTGGCTAGATTCTTTTGGATTGAGTCCCTAAATTCACCTTAGTAGTAATGATTACTGCTTTGATGGAGTAGAGTTATGTGGTAGGTGTGCCTACGTTAATCTGTCCGTTTTATAAGTCAGCAAAATGGGTTCATCTCAGGAATGGAAGAGGAGTTACACGTTGGGACTTGCAAACTGAGGCTAACCATGGGCAAGTCCTCAGCTGTTCTTCTATAGAGAGAATAGGAGACAGTTGGGAGGGGCTATTTTGAACAAGTTCCTTGGAAGAGAGGAGAGTTGGTTCCTAGTGGTGTCTCATTGGTTGAGTTGCAGAGGTTTCTTAGCTTGTTGCTGATATAATCTTCGTTTTTCCTGCTGGGATTTATAAAGTAAACTGGGAGGAGTGGTAAGTGGGGGAAAGTTCCCCCTTTAGGGCCTCACGACCCTCTTTGGAAGGAGGTGTTTTATAATAAAAATTTTATAATCACAACATTGTATAATTAAAAAGAAATGTTAAATTAATTTTAGAAAATAGTTTAACATCATAAATATTTTAAGATGTAGTCAATACAAAGAGGGCTAACTTTCTGTACTTTGGAATCTCGTGTGAACTGTACACTTAGAGCACATCTCAGCTCATACTAGCTGTGTTTCAAGTGCTCACGACTGACAGGTGACTATCCTATTAACTGCACAGATTGGTCTCATGGTAGGTGCTCTGTGTGTTTATTTGATCAAAAATGGATTTTGCAGTTGTTTCCTGTGGGCAGATTTGCTCAGGCTAAATAGGTTTATGCATAGTGATCTGTAAATCTAGTCATGAACATGGTTTCTTTTACTGTGAGTTTTAAGCTAATCTGATCTAAACCGGTGGTTCTCAGTTGGGGGTGGTTGAGCAGAGTGGAGGGATGCTGCCAAACATCCCCAGTGCACAGATTCCCTCCCCCTGTCCGCACAGCAGAGAATGGCCCAGACCAAATATCAAAAGCGTTGAGATTTTGAAAACTTGACTTAAAACCATGCTCTTAATCATTCACTTTGATCTAGGTCAAAACTAGATAAATTGCTACTCTTATTCTATATGCATATAAACCATGACTTTGCACTGGACTTGGACTTGGCTGTTCAAGTCATATGATTTCTTTCTCTAAATCTCTGGTTAATAATTCTTTAGTCTCTTTCTGAATAAAAGAAGTGTAGTTTTTGTGCCTTATGGGATCTTGACTGATAAAATCACTTTACGTCAAAAAATTGTCCTTTTGGTGATTTAAATATGACACCAGAGATTCAAGGCAAGAAATGCTCTTTTAGTACAGGATTTTAAAATGCAAGATTACTGTTAAACTGGAGTAAAAGATGTACATGGTCTCTCAGACACACTTGTCCTCTTACCCCATTGGTTTTGTAAAGACTAGAAGGAATAATGTTTCTGGGTGTAAGAAGCAAGTGAGATGTACAGAACTATTGTGTCAAGTCTGCCCCATTACCCACTCCCACAAAGTCAATGAATCAAGTACAAAAACACTGGAAAATTTGGCTGATAATATTCCAAAGAGGATTTTGTTTTTGGGACAGACGTTTGGAGATAGCATATAGAATCTGATAAATGATGGTGATTTTTTGTCCCTCTACAAATGATCTGTTGAATAAAGCAAATTGACAATTAGTTCTGGTATAGATGTTAAGTCAATGTATGAGATCATACATTGCACTTCATTTTAGCCTGTCCTCTTTAAAAAAAAACCTCTGTTTTATCCGTGTTTATAAACACCCACAAAACCTATCTTTTATGAAACACTGATACAGAAAGACTAACACTCAAAGTCCTGATCTTGCTATAAGATCACTTTTAAATCAGTCAACAAACTAAGTACTATGAGATTTTAAAGAAATACCCATCGACTTCCCAGGTGGCACAGTGGTAAACTATCCACCTGCCAATGCAGGAGATGCAGGTTCGATTCCTCAGTTGGGAAGATCCCCTGGAGGAGGAAATGGCAACCCACTCCAGTATTCTTGCCTAGAAAATTCCATGGACAAGAGGAGCCTGACAGGCTACATTTTATGGGGTCTCAAAGAGTCAGACACGACTGAGAGTGTGCACACACACACACACACACACACACACCACTCTCCCCGTCACAGTTCATCACCCTCCAGGAGTTTATCATCGAGGAGAGGAAAAAAGTGGGTTCCAAGGAACAGTCCCATCAGATGTGCCCTGAGGGGGAAAAAAAAGTCCTCCAAATAATTTCAGAAAGCACGGATGTATCCCCGTTTTTAGAATTGTGGTATAATACACATATTTTACCACATGGGGCTTCCCTGGTGGCTCAGACAGTAAAGAATCTGCCTGCAATGCAGGAGACCTGGGTTCAATCCCTGAGTTGGGAAGATCCCCTGGAGGAGAGTGTGGCAACCCACTCCAGTGTTCTTCCCTGGAGAACCCCCGTGGAGGAGCCGACTGGCTAGTCTTTGGGGTCACAAAGAGCCAGACACGACTGAGTGCACACACACACAACATAAGGTTCACCATCTTAACCATATTAAAGTATTCAATTCAGTAGTAATTTTTGCATTCACATAGTTGTACAACCATCGCCACCATCCATCTCCAAAACACTTTCCATCTTGCAGACCTGGAACTCTACCATTTAGGCAGTAACTTCTCATTCTCTTTTTTCCCCAGCCTTGCCAACCGCTATCTATAGTCTGTGTCTCTGAATTTGACTACTCTATGTACCTCGTATGAATGAAGCCATTGTATCCCTTTTATATATTAAAGCTTTCAACTGCTGCTGCTGCCAAGTCGCTTCAGTCGTGTCCAACTCTGTGCGACCCCAGAGACGGCAGCCCACCAGGCTCCCCCGTCCCTGGGATTCTCCAGGCAAGAACACTGGAGTGGGTTGCCATTTCCTTCTCCAATGCATGAAATGAAAAGTGAAAGTGAAGTCACTCAGTCGTGTCCGACTCTTAGGGACCTCATGGACTGCAGCCCACCAGGCTCCTCCTTCCATGGGATTTTCCAGGCAAGAGTACTGGAGTGGGGTGCCATTGCCTTCTCCAAAAGCTTTCAACTAGTTCTGCAGTAAAGAACATGTTTCACCTTATCATGTTTAAGTTAATTGCCAGTGGAAGTATAATAACCACCACCATAATAACACATGTGAAAGTATATACTTCAGGAGTCTCAGGTGAGATCTGGAAATAACCAGGTGAAATCCAACACACCAAGAAATAAGGGCAGGCAGTTCAGAAGCCAGGTTAGATTGTATCAAGTCATCCTTGTGGAAATGAGAGGTAAAGTGTAGGTGAGTGAGCTGTCTCAAGAGGAACAGCACAGACTAGAGAGAAGCATTAAGGACTTAAGGCTGAACCCCGAGGACATACAGGGTTGAGAACAGTAAGTAGCCTTTGAAGACAATAGAAATGCTTAGGAAAGTAAGAATAGACCTTATACTTAGTAGAAAAACTTTGAGGCTTTGGCTCTACCACAAAAGGACAGTGATATTAAAGTTTATCAATGTGATATGCCAACACGTATACCTGGACTACTGTTTCTCAGGGAACAGATTAGACTTCTTTGTTGCTGTTTGATTTGTGATTTTATCATAATGGGCTCATCATATTTACATTCGTGCAGGGCATCACTTGTTCCTGGGAAGGACTCTATTCCAGTTCTACATACTCAATTAGCTGCCGAAATTCTCCCCAAGTTTGTGCTTTCCCTCTTGAGAGAAGATCTGGAGGAGTGAAGAGACATCACCCTAGTCTTCAGTCTATAGGTGGTGAGGAAGGTCTTTCCCTATTAGCCCCTTTTCCAGGTTGAAAGCAGCAGAGGAGCTGTAATAGAGAGAAACCTTGCCAACATGATTATTGTGAATATAGACTTTCATAGCATCTACCTTTGTAGGCATTCTAGAATGATTCTATAAAATCTGCCATTTACCAGCCTTTGGGGAAAAATACTGCTTATAACCCTGCTTAGCACATCTCTCATCACCATCACCACCCTGCCAGTGAACATGAGTGGAATGGTACTTCAGCTGGTTAAATCTTCAGGGAATATTTAAATTCTTCTCAGCTGTTCCCTAGTGCTTTGTTTGCCTCCCCTGGCACCCGTTTGTTAACTTTTGTGTTTGGTCTTCTCTGACAGTCTCTACTGGTTCCTCAGTCAGTTTGGTCGCTCAGTCATGTCCGACTCTTTGTGACCCCATGGACTGCAGCACACCAGGCCTCCCTGTCCATCACCAACTCCCAGAGTTCACTCAAACTCATGTCCATTGAGTCGGAGATGCCATCCAACCATCTCATCCATCTCATCCTGTCATCCCCTTCTCCTGCCTTCAATATTTCCCACCATCAGGGTCCTTTCAGATGAGTCAGTTCTTCACATCAGGTGGCCAAAGCATTGGAGTTTCAGCTTCAGCATCAGTCCTTCCAATGAATATTCAGGACTGACTTTCTTTAGGATTGACTGGTTGGATTTCCTTGCAGTCCAAGGGACTCTCAAGAGTCTTCTCCAATACCACAGTTCAAAAGCATCAATTCTTCGGCACTCAAGCTTTCTTTATAGTCCAACTCTCACATCCATACGTGACTACTGGAAAAACCATAGCCTTGACTAGATGGACCTTTGTTGGCAAAGTAATATCTCTGCTTTTTAAAATGCTGTCTAGGTTAGTCACAGCTTTCTTCCAAGGAGCAAGTATCTGTTAATTTCATGGCTGCAGTGACCATCTGCTGTGATTTTTGGAGCCCCAAAAAGTAGCCTCTCACTGCCTCCATTTTTACCTTTATCTTTCAGTGTTCTTTTCAAGCTTCCCTGGTGGCTCAGATGGTAAAGCATCTGCCTGCAATGCGGGAGACCTGGGTTCAATTCCTGGGTCAGGAAGATCCCCTGGAGAAGGAAATAGGAATCCACTCCAGCACTCTTGCCTGGAAAATCCCATGGACGGAGGTGCCTGAAAGGCTACAGTTCATGGGGTCGCCAAGAGTTGACACCACTGAGTGACTTCACTCAAGGGAAGCAGGTTTACTTAGTGGACCTGAGTCTAATGGAGACAAAAACACTGTCTACTTGAAAGATTTGTGAGGACTGAGATGGTGTCTCAGGGCCTGTAAGACATGCATATACATTTCTGAGCATGGTCTTTAACACAGTTAGCCACAGTTAATAACCAAATAAATACATGTGCTCCCTACAGCCTGTATCTTGACTGAAACCAAAATCTTTTTTTTTTAAAAAACAGTGTCCTCTCTTCAGCCCCATTTGTTCAACAGAGCGGTAGTTCTCCATTGGTTTCTTCCCCCACAAGACATGTTTCTTAGTCCTGGGAAGTTGGGTAGCAAATCAGTCTTCTGATTTGAAAGAAGAAGCAGTCTTCATTGTTATCTTCCATTGGTTTACTTATTCTACTTAGGGAGACAAGAACTGGCAACACTAGGGATTCCCTGATGGTCCAGTGGTTGGGACTCTATTTTCACCTCTGAGGGCCTGGGTTCAGTCCCAGGTTGGAACTAGGATCCCACAAGCTGTGCAACAGGGTCGAAAAAAAAAGAATTGGTAACACATAAAAGTATTTCTCTGCCATATCAGAGTGACTAGTGCAAGAGTATTTCTATTCCAGTATGCACTTGCAGCCAATCTTGTATCTTAGTATACCCTTTGGCCTTTCAAGTTGGGTGGGTGGGTTTAGTCGCTCAGTCATGTCCAACTCTTGGCAACCCCATGGACTTATGGCCTGCCAGGCTCCTCTGTCCATGGAATTCTCCAGGGAAGAATACTGGAGCGGGTTGCCATTTCCTTCTCCAGAGGATCTTCCCAACCCAGAGATCAAACCAGGATCTCCTGCATTGCAGGCAGATTCTTTTTTATTTTCCATATGATCTCACTTTATGTAGAGCTAAGAAAAATAAAAGACAAACGGAGCTCAGAGATACAGAGAACAGTTGGTGATTGCCAGAGGCAGGAGTGGGTGGTGGACAAAAGGTGAAGGAATCAGAAGGTACAGACTTGACAATATAGACTTGTACTCCTTTCCCAATTTTGAATCAGTCTGTTGTTCCATGTCCAGTTCTAACTGTTGCTGCCTGACTTGCATACAGGTTTCTCAGGAGACAAATGAGGTGGTCTGGTATTCCCATCTCTTTAAGAATTTTCCAGAGTTTATTGTCATTCACACAATCAAAGGCTCTAGTGTAGTCAGTGAAGCAGAAGTATATGTTTTTTCTGGAATTCTTTTGCTTTCTCTATGAGCCGGGGAATGTTGGCAGTTTGTTATCTGGTTCCCCTGGGCAAGCAGATTCTTAACCATCTGCGCCACCAGCATGGGGGAGAAGATCAGTATTAAAATCAGTATTCTTCAGTAGAAAGTCAACTTGACATTTCTTTACTTTTTGTCCTCCCAGCCAAAGTTAGATAATCAAATGGAACACTAAGAGCTGATCTCTATTAAATACACTGTACCTTGAAATGACACTAAACTACCTTTGGTGACTTGGAGAAGGAAATGGCAACCCACTCCAGTATGCTTGCCTGGAAAATCCCGTGGACAGAGGAGCCTGGCAGGCTACGATCTGTAGGGTTGCAAAAAGTCAGATGTGACAAAATGCACACGCACACACGCACCCACCTTTGGTGACTCTGAGGCTTTCCTGAACTGCCTAGCTTTTTCAAACTGTCTTTACCTGGCTAAATTCAGCCCATCCTTCAGTCTGCAAATAATTTCACAGGATGCCTTTCCTAATGTCTCTTCCCTGAAAACATACTTGGATGAGTAAGATCCTTACCAGCAACCTGTATTTATCCTGTCGGCAGTCATTCACTGAACTGCAGTGTGCATGTATTGTTCCTGTAGACTGGAAACCCCCTAAGAGCAGAGATTGGATCTTGTTCATCTTTAGACTGCAGTGCTTCACAGTCTAGTAAATGCCCTAGTGAGTTTTTATCTTGGGTCTCCTTGCTGTGCATTATTAGTTTATAAGGACATCTGATGGCTAGATCATTTATTGAATGATAATGATCCCATTCTAACATTCACTTTTCCATTGATTTACCTGTTAAGCAAAACATGACATATTATTTAGAATGGTTTGTATTTTATGGTTCTGTTTCTGTTTTATATCAG
The DNA here is from genome assembly GCF_023091745.1 of Budorcas taxicolor. NCBI lineage: Eukaryota > Metazoa > Chordata > Mammalia > Artiodactyla > Bovidae > Budorcas > Budorcas taxicolor. The sequence goes on from NC_068920.1 coordinate 27,708,230, forward strand.
CGCCTTCTAGGGGATAAACAGCAGCAAACAAGTTAGTTTGTGAAGTTCCAAAATGCCTTCCTGGTGGAAGTATAAAAGCCGCTGTATATATCTAGAGATTCTACGGTTAGCGACAGGGGAGACTGGGAGGTGGATAGACTTAGACCTGGATCTCAATTCTGTCATATCCGTGGTGATCTTGAGAGTAAACCAGTCTGAATTTAAATTACTACAAAATGGAAACCATCTCTCCCTTATTACATAGTGCATGGAAAGACTGGCACAGTGCCTGACTTACGAAAGTGCTCAATAAATGGTAGTTCTCTAGAATCGAATCGTTTAATGCATGAGACACCCCTCCCTCCCCAAAATACAGCAGACACCTCACACAGTCATCCATGTTCTGTCTGAAAACCTCTAGTGACAGCAAGAATTACTGCACTGGATGCAACACATTCCATTCACAGTTCAGTTCCAACTTCTAAATGTTATCTATGATGTTTTTTCCTAGTAAATTAAATAGGATATAAGAAACATTTCTGTCATTTTTGTTTCCTTTCTAAAGATGTTTGATATAACATTTTAATTTCATTGTTCCTCATTTTATCTTTCATGTAATTTTTTCATTATGATACTATAAACGGGGCAGGACCTTAAAAGCAGCAATTTAACTTTGCTGGATTCTATTAAACTTTTTTTATACTAAAATAGGTTTGTGGTATAAGCTTGTTCTCATAATGTATTGAGTTTCTCCCAGCCTATTTTAAAAATTGTTTTAAACCATTCATTATGAAGTCATTCTAAAAATTACTTTGTGCAGTAACTAGTAAGATGAAGTCGCTCAGTTGTGTCCGACTGTTTGTGACCCCATGGACTGTAACCTACTAGGCTTTTGCATCCATGGGATTCTCCAGGCAAGAATACTGGAGTGGATTGCCATTTCCTTCTTCAGGGGATCTTCCTGACCCAGGGATCGAACCCGGGTCTCCCGCATTGGAGGCAGACGCTTTAACCTAAATCTACAATGGACTAACAGATCACAAGGACCACCTGACTTTGTTAGTGCAAAATTTCTGAGAAGACATTAAGAGATGCCAGGTTGCTGTACATAGAGCTCAAAAGCTCAGATGGAAAGTTTGATTTCTGCAGAGGAGTGAAAACTACTCGTTTTTCCCTAAATATTCCTTTTTTATTTCAAAACAATTTACTCCAGAGTTCATTGCTATCAAGAGAGACTAGTAACTTGATTTTCAGTTTCCGAATCAACTTTTGGGGGTGGCTTGGTTTAATCCAATGACAGTTCTTGGTAGAGCTGTTTGTGCTTTTCTAATACCACCGAATATTCAAAATTCTCTTTTTTTCTTTTTTAACACTTAGGTGACTCTTGTTTCTGCTGCCCCTGGGAAAGTGATTTGTGAAATGAAAGTAGAAGAGCAGCATACCAATCAAATGGGCACTCTCCATGGCGGCATGACAGCCACCTTAGTGGACGTCATATCAACGCTTGCTCTGCTGTGCACAGAAAGGGGTATGGCCGGAGTCAGTATTGATATGAACATAACGTACGTATGCAAACTGCACCCCAAATAACTTTTTTCAATGTGATAACTCATTTCAAACAACTAAGACTACACACATTTGTAACAGAAATAGAGCATGAGTTTCCCTTAGCTGGTCATCCCCAAGTGCAGCTACAGATTTGCCTTAAAAACATTCCATGGGTTTAGAATCTGGAACTAAAGGGATTTCTAAGTACAGTATATATTAGTAATAATAATATAATCAGGAATATATAATCAGTGATAAAGGGAAGTCATGTGAACTTTAGGAAGCATCACTATGAACAAAGCTAGTGGAGGTGATGAAATTCCAGCTGAGCTATTTCAAATCCTAAAAGATGATGCTGTGAAAGTGCTGCACTCAATATGCCATCAGGAAACTCAGCAGTGGTCACAGGACTGGAAAAGGTCAGTTTCCATCCCGATCCCAAAGAAAGGCAATGCCAAAGAATGCTCAACCAACCACACAATTGCATTCATCTCACACGCTAGTAAAGTAATGCTCAAAATTCTCCAAGCCCAGGCTTCAACAATACGTGGACTGAGAACTTCCAGATGTTCAAGCTGTATTTAGAAAAGGCAGAGGAACCAGAGATCAAAGTGCCAACATCCACTGGATCATAGAAAAAGCTAGAGAATTCCAGAAAAACATCTATTTCTGCTGTATTGACTACACCAAAGCCTTTGACTGTGTGGTTCACAATGAACTATGGAAAATTCTTCAAGAGATGGGAATACCAGAACACCTCACTTGTCTCCTGAGAAATCTTCATGCAGGTCGAAAGCAACAGTTAGAACTGGACATAGAACAACAGACTGGTTTCAAATCAGCAAAGGAGCACGTCAAGGCTGTATATTGTCACCCTGTTTATTTAACTTATATACAGAGTACATGATGTGAAATGTTGGACTGGATGAAGCTCAAACTGGAATCAGATTGCGGGGAGAAATATCAGTAACCTCAGATATGCAGATACTTATGGCAGAAAGCGAAGAACTACTAAAGGGCCTCTTGATGAAAGTGAAAGTGGAGAGTGAAAAAGCTGGCTTGACACTCAACATTCAGTAAACTAAGATCATTGCATCCAGTCCCATCACTGCATGGCAAATAGATGGAGAAACAATGGAAACAGTGACAGGCTTTATTTTCTTGGGCTCCAAAATCACTGCAGATGGTGACTGCAGCCACAAAATTAAAAGATGCTTGCTCCTTGGAAGAAAAGCTATGACCAACCTAGACAGCATACTAAAAAGCAGAGACATCATTTTGCCAACAAAGGTCCATCGAATCAGAGCTATGGTTTTTCCAGTAGTCATGTGTGGATGAGAGCTGGACTATAAAGCAAGCTGAGCACTGGAAGAACTGATGCTTTTGAAATGTGGTGTTGGAAAAGACGATCAATTATTCCACCTAAGCTACAGAAGATATCATTTTTGTTGGAAGGGGAGGCAGAAGTTAGGGTGGGAAAGCCAATGTTATTTGACATGCTGCTGCTGCTGCTGTGTAAATGATGTGAGTCATCAGGTTTCAATCTAAATCTTTCCTTAGGCTAACTTAACATTTAGTCTGTCTTTACTATGGAAATGAGCATGCAATAAGCAAATCACAAGACTAAAATGCAAAGGGTCTTTTGAGATTAAAATGAACAAAAAGAACTGCTACGGCATTGAAGCACATACTCAGTTCTTCCCTTATTCCGTGTCCTGAGGGTTAAGACCGCCTGATGACCCTGCTTTGCCTCAAGACTGTTAGGAGCAGAGATCTTCCAACCTAGCACGGCACTTCATGATCTTCCAAGATACTGCTGTTACAACCATAAAGCACCTTTAATAAGCCAAACATAATTTTGGCCTTTAAAGTCTGTGTGGCCGAAGTTTTGGCTGCCATCAGGAGCTGCCTGAGATCCAAGAGGGCCTGATATTAATTCCTTATGCTGCTACTGCTCCTGCTAAGTAAGTCGCTTCAGTCGTGTCCAACTCTGCTACCCCATAGACGGCAGCCCACCAGGCTTCCCCCATCCCTGGGATTCTCTAGGCAAGAACACTGGAGTGGGTTGCCATTTCCTTCTCCAGTGCATGAAAGTGAAAAGTGAAAGTGAAGTCACTCAGTCGAGTCGAACTCTTAGCGACCCCATGGACTGCAGCCTACCAGGCTCCTCCATCCATGGGATTTTCCAGGCAAGAGTACTGGAGTGGGTTGCCATTAGTTGTTTTAAAATCATTTTAGAGCTGAGTAACTTCTGCATATTGATAACAAAACAGCAAGTATTACCTCACATTGGAAGTTAAGCAAATTAAATGAAAGCTTGGGGGAATCTTTCACTAGCCCCAAATAAATATGAAGTAGGAAACCTAAAAACAAAGAAGGGCCGCAGGGCTGGGGAGCAGTTGAAAACCCCTGTATTTATGGGAAAACAAACTTGTGTGCATGTAAGGAATCAGTGAGAGAGAACTTGGTTCAGGATCTGCCATTCAAATTAGAAAGGACAGAAAGTTTACTGATATTATTCTTGAACTATCTAGGAAAAAAAATAACAAGGCTGTTATGAGATACACTCAACCTTTTAAAAACTATTGTTAACTAAATTTAAATATTTCCTTTCAAGGTACATATCACCTGCTAAAATGGGGGAAGACATACTGATTACAGCACATGTTTTGAAGGAAGGAAGATCAATTTCATTTGCTTCTGTGGATCTGACTAACAAGGCCACGGGAAAATTAATAGCACAAGGCAGACATACCAAACACATGGGAAACAGACCATCTGAAGGATACGTGAAGAAGCCCAGCAATGAGTGTCCAGAGTAAACCTGACTTGGACAAATGTAATTTTCAAAATTACCACAACTAGAAGTAGCCAAGAAATAGTCTTTGGGGAAGATGCCAGAGATCAAGTGGAATACAGGACGGGGGGTTGTCTATATTCTTTGATTTCGAGTTAAGTTTTAGTCTGTAATCATACGTGATACTTAGATGAAAACACTTTTAGCTCAGAGTGTTTTGAAAACAGGTAAAGCAAAGCTCACAGGGCCATTTGAGGTATGACTACCTTAAAACTAAAACCTAGTATCAAGCTAAAGGTCAAATCAATGATTAAGCTAAAGGTCAAATTAATGATTAATCCTTAAATTGTAGGTCCTTCTCAGCTCTAAAATGGTACATTAAAAAAAAAAACAAACCCCAATTCCATCATTATGGAACTTCAAAGTAGATGAACCAGAGGCCACACTGAAAAATAAGAGTGAGCAGTCCTCAATAAAGTTTCAGGCAAAGCAGATTAGTGATAAATAGCCCAGTGGGATAAATAGCCCAGTTCAGGATTAGTATATTTTATAGTGGTGGTAGTGGGGAGTACAGAATTCCCTTTTCTAGTACCTAGGATAAAGCCATGCAGATCTTCAACCTCCTAATGCTTGGTATTAGAAAGACCCAACTTCACAAATTGTTTAGTCAATTTCTCAAATTTCTGTCAACTGTGGTATTTATAACTGGTTTCTGCATCAGGGTCTTAGTTCTAACATTTCACAACTGATGATCATAAAGAAAGGGAGTAATTTCCTTTGGAAGTTGGAAACAGTTAACAGTTAAAGGTTGATGATTATTTGGTTGTAGTAGAATACATCAGAATACATATAGCCCTGTTTGCTGAAGGGCAGAAGCAGACTTGATATTAGCAGTGAGCACATAGGAAACCCAGATCTAGTATTGCCCATGAAAAGTAACTTGGGATCCTTGGAGAAAGAGCTGATTTCAGAGCTGGGGGGGTGGGATAGGGAAATAACAAGATGAACCTATCTTGTATTTGAAAGTCAGGAAGTGCTCAATAAAACAAGGCGTGAAAATTACATAGCAGTGTATGACACAGAGAGCTCAAACCCAGTGCTCTGTAATAACAGAGGGGTGGGAGGTGGAAGTTCATGAGGGAGGGGACATGTATACCTATGGGTGATTCGTGCCAATGTATGGCAGAACCCACACTATTGTAAAGCAATTCTTTTCCAATTACAAATAAACAATATGGCTCTGAAAAGAAGTGAATCCATACTGTTTAGGTAACAATAAATGGCTGAGACAGGAGAGCTCTTGTTAACAGAATGCTGGCACATGTAGAATAAATATAAAATAGTAACTACAAAATGGGGAAATAGGACACCACCTTCACCAATGGACGTGGACATCAATAAAGAGCACACGAGCAGTGTGTTTCTGGATATTAACTTCAGGGGGTGTAACATCACTCACAATGGGCAATGACCAGGATACCTAATCCAAATTTAACCACAAAGGCAATCACTCAAATACCAAATAAAGACATTGGTTTTTTTTTAAAAAATTGGCCTGAACCCTTCAAAACTTGACGATGGGGGCAAGTTCCTAAACCTTTGCACCTAGTTACACTCAGGGCAGTTAGGTAGAGTTTAGAACAGTCCCTGACCATCAGTAAGTGTTCATTTCAAATAGATTCCAGTTGTCAATTGATCAGAAAACATGGAAGTGCATTGTGAATAAGAGTATTTTTGTCTTTTCCACAAAGCCATGTATAAGGCCAGGAAGGTAACTGTTAAAAGCTGACAAAATGTCTTTGATTCCCATTCCTGTTGAAATTACAAACCCAACTTTGCTTCTGAGTTTACGGTTTAGCCATGGGCTAAGGTCTCAATAACAGGTACCCAGGTGACTTAGAAGAAAAGTTACCACTTCAAGTTTTGTGTATTCACCTGAATAGTCAGGGAACTTTCACCTATTTTATTTAGGTTTTTATTTATTCAAATTCCAACCAGAAGCTAAATACAACTGGAAACCGGTAAGCACTAAGTTTTACTCCAAAGGAGTAGGATCATTCAGATTTACTCCAATAAAAGTATGCAACCCTTAAGCAAAGCTTTTCTTCATTTAAAAGAAAAATAAACAAAAAAACTATACAGTAGTCTTTCCTTATGTTCATTGCACAAAATGAGTTCTGCTTTTAGAACTTTGACACTCGATGGTGTTTTTTTTCCTCCCCGCACAATTTAAGATCCCAACTTTAATAACTTTTCTACATCAAAAAAACCCCTAAGTTTTCCTTTAGGGTGGTGTAAAAACCAGTATTTCTGCACAATTCACTGGAATTGTTTTCCTTTATAATAAAAATCTCTTCTTTTCAAAACCAAAAAACAAACCAAAAGGAAAGTCCTCTACCTATTGTGGTTTCTGCAGCTATGAATGTATTTCTGTTTCATAGCCACTTAGCTACTTCAGACTCCAGATCTGCTTTAACGTGTGTAACTGTGTGCACACTCGGCAGAATCCTCTTTCGTAACAGCAACTTGGGGAAAGAGATCTGGAAATAAAATACATACATTTATGAGTACCAGGAAACAAACATGACCCAGTAATATATGAGGCAAGACTGCCTACAATGAGATGCTTTTTAAAGATTTCTTTCCCATGGCTGTATCTTCTTTTTCTTTTTTAAACAACCACTTTTGGCCATTAGAATGAATCTGACACTGCTCTGAACAACAGTGATTATAGCAAAGCTGTAAGTTTTAAAAACGTTGTTTATACCTGTTACATTCACTTCTCACCCTCCAAATTCTGATGACAGGTTGTCAAAGAGGCCAACACCAGCACAAATGGAAAGACCATCAAAAATGAGTATCACCTTGTGCTTTCAGAAACATTTAAGCATTTCAGTGTACAATAGTCCTTTCATTTCACATTTTTAGTAAGATGCTGATGCAGTGCAGCAAATATGCAAAGCATCTTCTTTCACACAGTCCGTGCAGAAGACATCTAATTTAAGTTCTGAGATACAAATGATTAAAAAAAAAAAATCCAGGATGAACAAGTTTCAAAATGCATAGTGTTCTGTGCATGAGTCCATTTTTCTTTAACTCTGAAAGAATCAAGTGGTAAGAAAAAAAAAATTGCTGCTGCACTCTCTGATCTTCTCCATTTTGCTGGTCAGCACTCTATTCTGGCATGTAAGGATGGAGGTGATCCTCAATGGTGCCAACTGCCCAGTGGGTAAGCTGTTCCTGTGGCAGGTAGAGGCAGATGCTGCATAACTTGAAGATTGTAGCTTTGTTTTTTGGAGTCTGGCAGGGGAAAAAATTTGTAGAATATTCTTAAGAAGGACCTCAACGTAACTGGCCAATTATCACATGAAAATCTCCCACAATTTATTAAGCACTTAAGAACACAGTAACAAAGCATATAGAGTAAGGCAAGAAATTACGGTCCCTATTCACAGGGGACTTAGTCTAGCTGGGACAGAACCTTCACATACGAAATACAGAAAAAGAGTCAATAAGATACTAAATGTTCACAGAATTTATGCAGACTTTAAAGTACGAAAATCAGACTAGTAGCTACAAGAAATTAGGATTAAAGGCATATCATGAAGATAGATTTGAATAATTTGCAATCACGTTTGTATACAGAAAGACAGCAGATGTGTTGAGAGAAGAAGGTAGAGAAATCAAATAGGTTAAGAGATTTAAGCATATGCTGAGGTAAGGACAAGACCAAAGTATTAACAGATAAATCACACTCGTTGAGTATTTTAACAAAGCAGTTACCATTTTAACATCTAACTTCTGATAAACAAGTGCTAGGTACTTTCACAAAAAACTACGGCTGGTAAGTGGAAGATGAAGTCTGAACCCATAACTGCCTTCAAAGTTTTCCATCTTTTCACTACAGCACCTCTTTAAAAAAAAAAGGCAAAAGGAACAGAAGGTGGACTTTGCCAATGTCTGAAGCAGTCTATATACCTATGTACATAAATGAACCCATACATATATATTTTTTCATTTTAACGTTTAAAACCTAGGACTTTCATTTACTACATTTATAGAAAAGAACATGATCACAGAAGTTATTTGTCCAAGGTCTCATGGCCAGTAAGTTACTGCATGTATGTTAGAATCTGAATTCTAGGCATGAGCTTCTATACCACCACCCATTCAAAATTTTTTTGGTCTAGCCCTTATCATATATATTATGTTAGAATATAAAGGGGTGATCTCTGTTAGATGATTTCAATCAAATTTCTTAATGTCCTTAACTATAAAATGGGAATAGTAAGATCTATACATCAAAAGACTGTTATGAGGATTAAATGAGCTCATACACAGAAAGCTCTTAGTATTGAGTTTGGCGCATAATACAGTTGACCCCTAAACAACATGTGTTTGGGCTGCTCAGGGCCACATATAAGTAAATTTTTTCGATAAACATATTAGAAAACATTTGAGATTTGTGAAAATTTGAACAAATTCACAGATAAACCACATAGCCTAAAAGTATCAAAAAAGGAAAAAGGTAATGTCATGAATGCATAAAATGTTATGTACAGATGACACGACACTTAAGACACAGGGATTGGAACACAGACCCTAAATGCAGTTGAAAATCTCCATGTATAATTTAGTCTTCCCTCCATATATACAGTTACACATCAGCTGACTGAACAAACCATGAATTCAGCCAACTGGACTGAGCAGTTATGTATTTATTGAAAAAATGTCACGTGTAAGTGGATGAGGGCAGCTGAAACCTGTGTCATTCAAGGGTCAACTGTAGACACTAGTCAAATATCCTGCTCTACAGTATTTTCTCAGTAACTCAAACGAAAGTACACTATAAGCAATTAAAAAGGATAAAAGAGTCAACCAAAAAATATTCACCCCAGGAGCAGTAAGGTAAATAAGAAGCTAAAAACAAAAAAGGCCCCGAACAAAAAACACCCCACCTAAACTGTATACTTTTCTATCAGTTTTATCACATGCTTCCAGCGAAATTAATTTTCTTAACTCCCAGTTTCTTTTACTTGTAAGTACACTTTCTATAAGGTACAAAATGTACAATCTTCCCAAATAGCCTATCAGCTCCTTGAAGGTAGCAGTATGACTCCCATTTCTAATTCTCTAGTACCTTGTCTTGCACAGACTTGCTCAAACAAAAACAAAAATGTTCTACACAATGCAATTAATATTGTACTTTAAAAAAAGTAGTATTTATTACTTACCTACTTCTAGGTTTCCCACAATGAAATGCCAACCCATAGGGCAGGAATTTCTAACTTGTTCACTGCTATACAATACCTGACACTTAGCACTCATCTGTTGAATGAATGCTAAATAAATTACAATGCTATTTTTAACAATTAACAAAGTATCTATTACCCACTATGAATTCTAAATGATGACATTTGTTAGGCTTAGGCCGATAAGAATAAACATTTTACAGAATAAAAATCAATTTGGAATACTTGGATTGCTACTTAAATTGGAAGTACTTAATACATGTGGACCTTTTAAATACAGATGTGCTTTCATCCTTTTAGATATTTAAAAGATCTATGCCAGTGCTTCTCAATACATAAATGTGTTATCAATCTCTTGAGGATTTTATTCAAAATACAGATTCTGATTACTGCAAACTGAAATCATGACTTTTAGAAAAGCTCCCCATGTAGATCTAACATGCAGCAGTTTGGGAATCAATGTTCCAGGTTAAGATCAGGAAATCTGTTTCTTGGTTTTTAAATAACTTCAAAAATAATGCAATACTGAAGGGGCAAATCAGAATTAAATAACATACAGAAAACAATTTACTAACCAGTAAACTTTTAAAATGAGCCCTTGTGTGGTTTACCAAAAAAAAAAGTTTACCTGCAAGTGCTGTCTGTCAATGAAGAGAAACACCGACTGGTTAGGATTGTTGACAACAATTCCAGTCTTGTCCTTTCGGCTCAGTACATGCAGAAACTGTTTTTCATAGTCACCGTGATGAAACTCAAATTTGGCCTAAGAAATAAGACGTTTACATGTAACTGCAACCATGTTACACTACCTAAAACGTCTACTGAACCCACATGCATACAGTTGTGCTCTCTAATATGGTAACCAATAGAGGCTACTTACATTCATATTAATTAAGTGGAATTGAAAACTCAGTTCTTTAGTTGTACTGGCCGCATTTCAAATGATCCATAGTCTCATTTGGTGGCTACTGGCCACCATTCTAAATAATCTCTTGGGATACACAAGTTTCCTTCATCACAGAAAGTTCTATTGTTTACACTTCATAATTTGACCTTCAAGTAAAACTATACCGAAGTGACTAAACTTTAATACTCCTTTTAAGCCAAATACCATTAAATGAGATTTTCAGACCTACTCAGCTCAAGACTCCTGCTTTAGTACTTAGTCCAATAATACCACCCATCTTTCTCTTATATAACAAGAATGCTACAGATGGCTCTTGGAAAGAAATCTATTTATATTCCAATCCCAGCTGCACACCTCACTACTTACATGACCTGTGCAAACCCCTTAACTTTGCTATTTTTCAGCTTCCTCACCTATAAAATAAAACGGCTCTAACCCATCAGTTAAGAGGAGTAAATGAAATGTAAAACCCACATCTGAAATATACTTCCAGGTCTCACATATCAGTAAAGTTTTTTACATTATGAAAAACAGTTATCAAGTCAGTCATAACATTTTTTTGATCTTTTAACATGAGGAAGATTATCCAACAAAATGTCTATGGAGAGGCCCAATGACAGGTGAAAAGACCAGGCTAACAGGGAATTCAAGAAACCTGGAAACCTTAAACAATCTGATATTTTAGAATAGTGAATTGTAAAAATGATTATTAGCCCATTTAGTTCAAACAATCTTTATTCTCCCATTATGTCAAAGACAGTAGAAAATACTAACATAGAAAAAGCATCAGATCTTGCTGTCTAGGGTTTTACTACCCAGCAGTTTTTCTCATAAGCCATAACATAAAACATGGTATCCCCTACAGATGACTCTACATAAAATACTGAATTATACTTTTGCACAATTCAAATATGTATTGAACTCGATACAAAAAGCATGTTATTAGATACTGACAAATATAAATTAGATTATCTCAATCTTAAGGGACTCACATACTGCTGAAGAGGAAAAGCAACATAAAAATGTAAACCCTAACTTACTTCAAACCTTTCCCAGGATACGATGTGGTTATTTGTAAAAAAAAAAAAAAATCTTAAAATGGGTTCTTACTGTTAAAAGCACCATGAGAAGAAAGAATAAATAACCAACAGTAGACAATGAGGCCAGTATTGGCAGATGATTTTGGATTGGGCCTTGAAAGATGACAGTAATTTTCCCTGGGGAAAATAAAAATGGTAACCAATTTGGAAAATGCCATTCTAGGAAACAGAACCTACACAAACACAAGTGTGTCAAAATCAGGATGCTGCTCAAAAAAGACAGCCTCAAATGTTTCACTATGGCATATATCAGGGTGGATGGAAAGGCCAGTAGATAACACACTGACAAGAAATTCAAGTGAGACTGAAAAAGGCTTTGCCTGTGTTTCTGTGGCACATCAATCCTATCCTGTCTGAATATCCAGAGTTTTGGGAAGAAATGGTCCACACAAAAAAGAAAACTAATAGGCAGCATGTAAGAAACAATTCCCGGAAGGAAAGTAATGAATGTTGTAATAGCGGGATGAAGAGCTAACCTGCAGCAAAAGCATTAGGAACGAAGAGGAAAGAGGACACCACTCCCTGTGCTTCACAGTACTATGAACAGAGCAGAACTCAGTATTTTAAAACAATCTTTACTGTGGTTTCTACTAAATCTCACTACTGAAGTATTCTGCTTTTAAAATGCTTTGAGTCAGAAAAAAAGGTGTGTGAATTAAAGTTTGCCTTTCCTTCACTAATCTTGAGAGAATAAACCCTGTTATTTTTATTTAAGGTTTCTCATTCAGGATGCTGCTAAGCTGCTTCAGTCGTGTCCGACTCTGTGAGAACCCATAGACGGCAGCCCACCAGAGAAAGATTCAAAGATTGTTTGAACCAAATGGGCTAATAATCATTTTTACAATTCACTATTCTAAAATATACCATCCCTGGGATTCTCCAGGCAAGAGCACTGGAGTGGGTTGCCATTACCTTCTCCAATGCATGAAAGAGAAAAAAGAAAGTGAAGTCGCTCAGTCATGTCCGACTCTTAGTGACCTCATGGACCACAGCCTGCCAGGCTCCTCCGTCCATGGGATTTTCCAGGCAAGAGTACTGGAGTGGGTTGCCATTGCCTTCTCCCCTGATTCAGGATATTTATATTAAAATTACTCCAAAGAAGTATGTTTGTTTTTATACCGCTAATTATAAAAATATTATCTATATCCTAGATAATCCTGTACCCTACTGCTTATATTCAGTCCATAATTTAAGGTTTTATCATTCAGGAAACTTTCCCCAGTACCGGGTAGTGAGTTAAGAGCGCAGGCTTTATAGTCAGTCTAGACTTAAGTCTTGACTACCACTTAACTGCATGACCTTGGATTATTTACCTATCTGACAGCTTCTTTGCAAAAGGAGGTTCCTATCTACCTAGTTTAAGGACTGAGATTCAGTATACATCAAATTTTATTTGAAAGACAGCCTAGCAGTCAACACTCAATATAACAGCCATGATTTTTTTAAAAAGTAATACTTGAGAAGACTATTTTAATACAACTATTTTGTTAAAACAAGGTCTGAAAGACAGGGTACTAGAAATTAAAATATATACTGTGATAAGCAGATCTAAGTTTTTCAAATGGGAAATTCTGAACTGAAAAAAGCAAAAACCTAACAGTGCTTCTGGAGAGCAGCACCATTAAGGTGTAAGACCTGCCCTGATAACATAACATGCCTTTTCCATTTCTGTCTTCTATATTCAGCTTCAATTCTCCAGCGCATTCATCTTAGTCAGATGTCATCAACTAAAACCCACAGAGGACGTTCACCTCTATCTAGCCTACCGTCAAATGAACCTTAGAAAAATGACAACTTATTTGAGCTAATGTGTAGCAACATTACCCTGGGGACAGGAGGAGGATACCAATTAGTCTGTTACACCCAAAAGCACTATAAAGACACTTCGTTAGAATGGATAAAAGCAAAATTTTTTCAATGGCAATTTTCATAGTCCTAAGCAATTAGTTCAAAATAAGCCTTCTAAAATTTAGTTTGGTATACTTAGTCTTTAAATAAACTTAATTACTTCTTAGTTTGTCCGATTGCTAAGTATGTTCATTGTAGACATTTATTAAGCATAGATATATATTTAAGTAAAAAAGGAAAAGATACCTATATCTGACCTAAAACTAACCACAATTAACATTTTGGTGGCTCTTGTACTTACAACCATGCACACACAGATATACTATAAATAAAACTATATCAACACACACATAAATTCCCTTAAATAAAACATTAGGAATAGTCAAGCACATTAAATGACAAGTCAAACATAGCCAAATGTCAAGGAAAGTTAGTTAAGAACCACTACCAAATTCTTTTCTCCTATGAAGCTTTATATGCAAATCAACTCCTAGGAAAGGGTTTCTTCATTCATTTCTTAGATGAGATTCCTCTGAGAACCAGAGTTACATACAAAATATTTTAGAAGCGAGTATGGTGGAGGGGAAGAGATTTTCTAAAGTTTATCTATGGGCCCCACTATAAATCAATAAATGTCTACCTTAAAACATTTGCTCTGACCATAATTTCAAAGACACACTGGGTAGTCAGAACCACTTCAATCTCAAGAGATTCTGTAATCCAAATGCTGTCCATTCTTACAACAGTCAAAAGGCCAGGAGGGACTCGTGAAGGAAAACCTATCAGAAAGCATATTCCTAAGGAATTTCTTAAACTGGAACCTATTCTCTGAGTTTTCAACTTATTTATGTGTTCACCACACTTATTTTAGAATAAAATACCTGAACAGGCCTAAAAGGCTCATCAGATTCCTTCCACCTAGAGAACAGGAGACAGACAATTTTTTCAATATCATTCCGAGGCCAAAGAATGAAATCCATCTCCTGAGTACAGCCAATTACATCCTGTAAAATGCCACACACACACACAAAACATTACTTTCAAATAAACAAAGCCATAACAAGCAATATCACAAATTACAGGGTCTGACTACAAAAACATTTTCAAGTGCAAAAAGTTCACTATACAGCTGACCCTTAAACAACCTGGGCAGGAGAGACACTAATGAGAGTCAAAAACTATGCATGTAACTTTACAGCTAGCCCCCCATACCTGCAGTTCTTCACCTGCGGATTCAACCAACTGTGGACTGAGTAGTACTGTATATTATTTATTTAAAAAAACACACTTATAAGTGGGCCCTGACAGTTGCTGCAAATCCATGTTAAGAGTCTACCACATATTATGTCTTTTAAGAGGTGACAGTAATAGGACTGTATACAATCTGAATAGTTTATGACCGAATTCTAATTTTTATTTTGTAGAGTTCACATATAACCAATCAGTCCAAGGTTCATCATATTGAGATCTAAACTCATCAGGGCACTGTGAAAACTGCAACTGAACCTCTCATTTTTTTGTCTTTTAAGTTCTTGTACCATTATTTCCACTCTTCAAAATCAGAGCCTAATTAAGCAAAGGTGTCCTGGAACTTCTAAATCACCTTATTACAGGTGAAACGCTATTTTTATCATATGCCGATTATTGAGGCCAATTAACCTCTTCCAGACCACTACATGGTTATCTCCAGCTGCCCCCCAAGCCTACTAATGATGGGGCCCTCTTGTTCAAGTTACTTTGCCCACAGTAACTTTCAACGAGTTGCAGAAGTTTAGACAAACCGCCTCAAAATTTCCTTATTTACAAGGGGCAAGATGTTTTATTCTCCCCTGAAAAAGGAAATCTCAGTAATATAATACATGAATCACAACAATGTACACTATTACCAACAGAGTAATGCCTAAGAAAGTTACACATGCTTTATTTAAATTCCGTTTTTAAAAACATTTACGATCACCATTTACCACCCATTCTTAGGAAGAAAAAAAAGAAAGGCCAAGTTTAACTCACAAAAGCCTACCCAATCAAGACTTGAAAGCAGAACTCACCCTTCTCATAGACTGGTATCGAGGAGCATGGAGCTGCACCACATCTTTCTGTAAAAGCTCTATGGAACTTTCCAAAGAATAACTGGAGTCTCGCACACCTTTCAGGATATTTTCTTCGTAATTATTTGTCATAACTGGTATAACCTCAGACACTTCAAAAAGTGCTGATTTTTTCTTCTAAAAGGAAAAAAAAACAGCGTGTTAACTTACTGGTAGCACATTGTCTAACACCCAGAGTTCATAATACAATGTTTTGTAGCATTATTCTAACACAGCAAAATTCTTAACTGAAGCTATTTCCATACAGAAAACACAGATTTTCAAACTAGGTGGATCCCACTATTCTTCCCTCAACTCCCTTACTTCCCAACCACACACAAATAGGCTATTATCAGAATGTTTAACTGCATGTTTTTTTTAGCAGTATGGTAACCATACCAAGAACTTATTTTGCACAGTATTTCTTAAACAATGAGAAAAAAACACCAGATACCCCTGCAGTTAAAAAAACAAAACAGTGATTTACTCCTGATCCAAGTTCTCTTAACTGGTTCTACATACAGCAAAATCAAACTCTCAGCAGTTTAAAATCAAGGCTCTAGGGTCAATTTCCATTATCCCTTCTGGGTATCATTTAACTACAAATGTCAATATTCAAAAGGAAAGGAAAAAAATGTCCACCAAACCTTCAAACTTAATTAAGATCAAGAACTCATCAATTTAGGTTATAAAATTCATGAACTGCTCAAGACAACTGTCTGGATACTGTCCAGTCAAAGATTTCCACAGGTGTGAGAAGAGCTAGATGGCACAATTTGCAGCATCTGATAAATTCAGAAATCTAGTCTATTTTTATCTCGTATTTCTAGTGAGCCTACACTGTAATAGTGTCCATTAAAATCTGGTCTTATCAATTCTGCAATTAACGAAGAAAGAAAAAAGCAAATCCGTGATATTCAATCTGGAGACAATCATTTCAAAACAAACGATTTCGAAACCACATTTTATGCTATACCTAGCAGCTATACTCGTATTGGTATCTTAAATACTAGTAACTTTAATAGTGGGAATAAATACGTGAGATACTTTCAAATTAAAGATATACCATGCCAAGATGGTGTTTTTGATGTGAAATTAGCTCACAACTTAAGCACAAAATCAAAGCAGTGTTTCCTTAATATTCAAAACCTAACCTCATGTCAAATAGAAATTGATTATCTAAGAAACTGTCCATTATTTTCAGTTGCCAAAAGTTTTTATCATGTTTTTCATGACTACTCACAACTCATTTTTTGCTGTTTTACTGTGGGATTAACTCTTAACACCAAAAGAACTGTACACTTCTTTTGGTCATGCTGTACTTCTAAACACAAATTAACCATTGCAGTAATCAACTACTCCTAAAAATAAAAGTGCATTCTATTTCACTAGATGTGCCATGAGAAAAGGTAAACTACAGCACGGAGATTAACCAGAAAGCTTTTAGCAAGTAAACATTTTGATTCCAATTACTACTTTCAAACATTCTAGATACCTACATAATCTTTAAATTCAGTAACCAAGTGCTCTATGTAACTCCACCTAAATAAAATTTATTGTAAAAGAAAAATGCGAGTTTTACAATGCTACTGACCCCACGTTAACTAAAGGGGATCCTACTCAGCTTTAAAATTATATTATTTCCAAACCAATGAGCACTCAAGCCTTTCATTCATGGTTACACCTTAACTGCTTTGACTGAGGTTAATTACCTTAAGGGTCAAAGTTAAAGCATATAAATGGAGACTTTTTTCCACCACTCTTTAACCCTAACCATACACTTACAAAAAACCTTGTGCTAAATCACATTAAGAACTTTAAATTACCTTCTCCTTGAATACAAAGGCAATATACATCTTGAAGTCAAACTGGTCAGCTAGAGATTCTTTTTTCTTTCTAAGCTGAGCACGTAGTCTGTTCAGAGCTTGTTTCTTCCGGGAGTTTGGGTCCCCCATTTTGAAATACAGGTGGTACTAAAGCCTTTGGAAATTGTCACTAAACTATGGGCACTTTTTCTTAAGACTCAAGTACAACAGAAACAAGTCATTTTTTTCCCTAATATGATTGTATAGCTAAAATCACGACTGCAACCCCAAAACTGCACCTTCTGGCAATATTAGGAGACTGTCATATTACAGGGTCAAGAAACAAAAGCTGCTGTCCAGTCATGTTTGGACAAGAATGGTTGGGGTCAGATGGGAAAAAGGAAGGGAAGGCAGGCAGGAAAGAGAAAATACTTGAACTAACTTTTTGGAAAACACATTTGGCTTAACTGCCAAAATAAAGGTGGGGGAACGGATAAACCTATTAATAGGATTTAGGTGTGCAATAAAACACAGTTGACACCAGTCCAATCCTTAAAATCCATCCGGATTTTTCCCTCTTTTTAGAGGAGTAATGAAAAGAAATGAGGATGGGGACTGTGATCCTTACTTTCCAAATATCAAAAAGGAAAAAAAAAAGCCACCAAAATAACCTCCCCCCAAAACCAAAACAGGGTAGGTGAATGAAACTGAAATATCCAATTGAACTTTACCCAGCCAGATTCATGGCTGTAGTACCTAATTAACTCTTAGTTATTTCAGATTTCACTATTGCTATGTATTATCAGTGCGTGTTATTGATTACACTTGGTGGTGAGCAAAGAGAAAAGTGCAAAATCGGTAGAGAAAGAAGGGGAGAGGTTCAGGGTTTCCCTGCAATCAACTACAGTGTATACCGGGGGCGGGCAGCTGTTGCCCAAAGGAGCCATAAGAAAAAACAGCGGAGTCATTACCAATTTCCCCATCACCCACATTTTCACCATCAGGCGGCTGCTAATGCTGCTGCCAAGGAGAATCATGATGGCAGAAGAAAAAGGGGTATATATAATACGATATAATAATGATTCCGGCTCTGTGGTTAGACCTGATTAATGCCCGGGATCCCAACACCCCAAGTCCTGCAATGAGTCCTACATTCCCCGAGGGACCGTTCCCTATGAATCTGCCCGCGTGCAAGACCGTGGGGAGTGAGACTTATCTTCCTGTGAGCATTGCTGAGGCAAAGGTGGCGGGTTCTTTTTCCCAAAGCCCAGGCAGTGCCCGGGGACCACCTGCCTTCCACCCCCCGGAGGTCCCACCCCCACCCTTTGCCTTCAGCGGCAGCGACTCACTCGCACCACGGGAGACAGTGGATCACTCGGGTTTTCACTCATTTCATCGTGGAAACAATCCCCGCCCAGGTAGAGGAGGCGGGAGAGGGAAAAGGGGAAGGATCAGTGGGAAGAAAAGAAAATAGTTGCGTTAATATTAATTACTTTTTAAAGTATGCCCACCCCACCCCACCCAAGGAAAGAAAAAATTAAAAAAAGAAAAAGTTCCGGGATTCCGGATTCAGCTCTCACGTTGAACAGACCATGTTTCCCGAGTTTGGATGGTTTAGGGCGGGGTCGTTAGTTGGCTTCCGGAAGGAACAGGGGAGATGGACTCGAGGCGGCTGGGGCGGGGTGGGTGACGGGGAAGTCCCCTCCCAGTCCCCGCGGAGACCGGGACCGGCGGACCGACTCTCGGGCGGGGTTCGGGCCCTCTAGCCGCAGCCTGCGGGCGGAGCGGTGGCGGCGGCGGAAGAGGCGGCGGCGGTGGGGGCGCTGCTCGCTGCACGGGCAGGAGCCATGTCAAGAGAAAACCACCAGCCAACTGAACCCCTCCATCCCCGCTGCAGTGCGCACTGTGACCGGGCCGCCCGCTCTGCTGCCGCCGCTCAGCCCCCACCTGGGACCCATAGTCTGGCTCGGCGCCCCGGGCGGCGGCGGACGGGAAGAACGCGGGGACGGCGGCGACGGCGAGAGAAAAGAGGAGAAACGAGGAGGAAGGGGGAGGGGGGGGCTGGATTTGTACTGGCCGAGGAGGGGGAAGAGAGGAAGGGTGGGGGGAGCCCTGCGCTAAAGGGGATCTGTCAGCGAAGAAAACCCCCCAAAATAAAAAGTTATTTCAGTTCAAGCATCTGCTCTGGAGTCTTTCTTCTCGGCACGGACCGAGTTCCGGCTCTCGGAAAGAAGGTCGAGGAGACCCGGAGGGGGGAGAAGCCGAAGCGGAGGGTGAGCGTCCGCGGTGGCACAGCCTGGTTTCCCCCCCACCGGTGGCTGCGGAAGCGACAGCGGCGGCCTCGACGCCTCCCAGGTCCGGGGCAGAGTCGCGTTTGAGACGAGAAGCGAGAACAAACAACTTAAAATGGCAGCGACGGCCGCTGCGTCACCCGCCCCTCACCGGCACCGCCCCGAACGCTCTGCGGCTGCGCACCGCGCGGGCCGCCACCATCTGCGCAGGGGCAAAGGGGGAGAGAAGACCGGCTGGCGGGGAGGTTTACATGGTTCTCAAGGAGGGAGGAGAGAAGAGCAGGGGCAGAGGGTGTGAGAAAGCTTTGAAATGGGTGACTCTCCGAGCTGAAGCTTCTTGGTTAACACTCCCGCCTCAAAAGGGGAGTTTGAGACTAAACATCTCCCCCTCTTGTCCAGAATGCAGTTTCTGTGGGGCGTGAAAAGGGACGACCCAATCTCCCTCCGCCCTCTCTGTCGGGTGGGCCCGGCACCCGAGTTGGCTCCTCGCCCCGCCCCCGCAATCGTCATAAAGCCACGCCCTTACGCCCTCCCCGACGGAGCACCCGGATGGAATCGCCCTGCCCTCGTTTCGTGCCCTCCTCGGACTCGGCCGGGGCGCGGGAGAGGCGGAGCGGGTGGGCAGAGCCGGTGGGCGGAGAGAATGCGAAGGTGGGGCGGGGTGGAGGAGGAAAAGGGAAGTGTTTGTCGGGAGGGGAGGCGGAGATCCTGACGTCCGTTCGTCGCGGTTTTGATTCTCAACCACTGATTGGCAGGCCTTTTCTGGGTCTGCCCTGCGGTCTCGTGCAGCTGAGCGTTCGTTTCCAATACCTGGACTTGAAACGGCTAAGCCGCCAAAAATGACTTATGTTGGTCCCACGTGGCTCTCTGTTTCCCACCTCTCCACGTGCGCAGAGAAGGTGGGGGAGGGGGGCGGTCCTCAAGCTCCGAAGAAGGTCAAAGACGCCGTTGGAGCGTTGCTCTTGTCGCTTAGGAGGAAAACTGCCGAACCTGCCCCGTGCATCATTTTAACTCTAAATGGAGAACACAATTTCTATGGCATTTCGCCACTCAGGACCTTACACCCTGGGACCTGTCCCTTAGGTGGTTCTTCCAAATATGAAGAGCGTATGTGTAGGACGGACCCACACGTCTTCGAATCACATCTGTGGCTCCAAAGAGCAATTGGTCCCATTTTTCAGAGCTCCAATGTACCTATAAAACGAAGGTATATAAATAAGAAATCCGCAAAGGTCAACATTCAACGAAAGCAAAGGCTAAATAATCTTTTATGAGCTACTCTGTGATGAAATTTTAGAACTCTACTGGTTCCCCAAATTATTGCTCTTCACTCGGTAAAATCAAAATATATTACCTGTAATGACTCCCCCCGCTTTATAACCCATGAACCAAAAGATTAATTATACCCACCCTTCAAAATAAATTGTTTGCAACTAAAAGATTTCTGGATTTCCAAATTATTACTGTGTGTGTTAGTCGATCAGTCGTGTTGGACTCTTCGCGACCTCATAGGGTGTGGCCACCAGGCTGCAAGAATACTGGAGTGGGTTGCCATTTCCTTCTCCTGGGAATCTTCCTGACCCAGGGACCAAACCCGGGTCTTCTCCATTGTAGGCAGACTCTTTACCGTCTGAACTACCAGAGAAGCCTTAATAAATACAGCATTTTGCTAGTGCTTCCCTGATTTTCAGAATCACATAGTAATAACTGCAGAAAACTCCCAAGGATAAAACTCAGGATTTCAGAAAGGCGGAGAGGAGCTACCCCTCGTCCGAGGCCAGGGGCGGCGCCCGAGGCCAGGGGCTGCGGCAGGAAGGAGCAATCCCACGCCCAAGGCCAGGGCGGCGACCAGGAGGAGCAACCCCGCGCCCAAGGAGTGGTGCCTGTGCGGGCGCAGGAGGGCCTAGAGGAGCCATCCCACATTGAAGGTCAGGAAGGGCGGCGGGAGGAGATACCCCTCATCCAAGGAAAGGAGCAGAGGCTGTGCTTTGCTGGAGCAGCCGTGAAGAGATACCCCACGCCCAAGGTAAGAGAAACCCAAGTAAGATGGTAGGTGTTGCAAGAGGGCATCAGAGGGCAGACACACTGAAACCATACTCACAGAAATCTAGTCAATCTAATCACACTAGGACCATAGCCTCTTCTAACTCGATGAAACTAAGCCATGCCTGCCGGGCAACCCAAGACAGGCGGGTCATGGTGGAGAGGTCCAACAGAATGTGGTCCACTGGAGAAGGGAATGGCAAACCACTTCAGTATTCGTGCCTTGAGAACCCCATAAACAGTATGAAAAGGCAAAATGATAGGATACTGAAAGAGGTACTCCCCGGGTCAGTAGGTGCCCAATATGCTACTGGAGATTAGTGGAGAAATAACTCCAGAAAGAATGAAGGGATGGAGCCAAAGCAAAAACAATACCCAGCTGTGGATGTGACTGGTGATAGAAGCAAGGTCCGATGCTGTAAAGAGCAATATGGCATAGGACCCTGGAATGTCAGGTCCATGAATCAAGGCAAATTGGAAGTGGTCAGACAGGAGATGGCAAGAGTGAACGTTGCCATTCTAGGAATCAGTGAACTAAAATAGACTGGAATGGGTGAATTTAACTGAGATGACCATTATATCTACTACTGCGGGCAGGAATCCCTCAGAAGAAATGGAGTAGCCATCATGGTCAACAGAAGAGTCCGAAATGCAGTACTTGGATGCAATCTCAAAAACGACAGAGTGATCTCTGTTTGTTTCCAAGGCAAACCATTCAGTATCACAGTAATCCAAGTCTATGCCCCAACCAGTAACGCTGAAGAAGCTGAAGTTGAACGGTTCTATGAAGACCTACAAAACCTTTTAGAGCTAACACCCAAAAAAGATATCCTTTTCATTATAGGGGACTGGAATGCAAAAGTAGGAAGTCAAGAAATACCTGGAGTAACAGGCAAATTTGGCCTTGGAGTACAGAATGAAGCAGGGCAAAGACTAATAGAGGTTTGCCAAGAAAATGGACTGGTCATAGCAAACACCCTCTTCCGACAACACAAGAGAAGACTCTACACATGAACATCACCAGATGGTCAACACTGAAATCAGATTGATTATATTCCTTGCAGCAAAAGATGGAGAAGCTCTATATAGTCAACAAAAACAAGACCAGGAGCTGACTGTGGCTCAGATCATGAACTCCTTATTACCAAATTCAGACTTAAATTGAAGAAAGCAGGGAAAACCGCTAGACCACTCAGGTATGACCTAAATCAAATCCCTTATGATTATACAGTGGAAGTGAGAAATAGATTTAAGGGCCTAGATCTGATAGAGTGCCTGGTGAACTATGGAATGAGGTTCGTGACATTGTACAGGAGACAGGGATCAAGACCATCCCCATAGAAAAGAAATGCTAAAAAGCAAAATGGCTCTCTGAGGAAGCTTTACACATAGCTGTGAAAAGAAGAGGAGCGAAAAGCCAAGGAGAAAAGAAAAGTTATAAGCATCTGAATGCAGAGTTTCAAAGAATACCAAGAGGAGATAAGCAAGCCTTCTTCAGCGATCAATGCAAAGAAATAAAGGAAAACAACAGAATGGGAAAGACTAGAGATCTCTTCAAGAAAATTAGAGATACCAAGGGAACATTTCATGCAAAGATGGGCTCGATAAAGGACAGAAATGGTATGGACCTAACAGAAGCAGAAGATATTAAGAAGAGGGGGCAAGAATACATAGAAGAACTGTACAAAAAAGATCTTCATGACCCGGATAATCACGATGGTGTGATCACTCATCTAGAGCCAGACATCCTGGAATGTGAAGTCAAGTGGGCCTTAGAAAGCATCACTACGAATAAAGCTAGTGGAGGTGATGAAATTCCAGTAAAGCTATTTCAAATCCTGAAAGATGATGCTGTAAAAGTGCTGCACTCAATATGCCAGCAGATTTGGAAAACTCAGCAGTGGCCACAGGACTGGAAGAGGTCAGTTTTCATTCCAATTCCAAAGAAAGGCAATGCCAAAGAATGCTCAAACTACCGCACAGTTGCACTCATCTCACACAACAGCAAAGTAATGCTCAAAATTCTCCAAGCCCAGGCTTCAATAATACGTGAACTGTGAACTTCCTGATGTTCAAGCAGGTTTTAGAAAAGGCAGAGGAACCAGAGATCAAATTGCCAACATCCGCTGGATTGTGGAAAAAGCAAGAGAGTTCCGGAAAAACATCTATTTCTGCTTTATTGACTATGCCAAAGCCTTTGACTGTGTGGATCACAATAAACTGTGGAAAATTCTGAAAGAGATGGGAATACCAGACCACCTAACCTGCCTCTTGAGAAATCTGTATGCAGGCCAGGAAGCAACAGTTAGAACTGGACATGGAACAACAGACTGGTTCCAAATAGGAAAAGGAGTACATCAAGGCTGCATATTGTCACCCTGCTTGTGCAGAGTACATCATGAGAAACGCTGGATTGGAAGAAACACAAGCTGGAATCAAGATTGCCGGTAGAAATATCAATAACCTCAGATATGCAGATGACACCACCCTTGTGGCAGAAAGTGAAGAGGAACTAAAAAGCCTCTTGATGAAAGTAAAAGAGGAGAGTGAAAAAGTTGGCTTAAAGCTCAACATTCAGAAAATGAAGATCATGGCATCCGGTCCCATCACTCCATGGGAAATAGATGGAAAAACAGTGGAAACAGTGTCAAAACTTTATTTTTTGGGCTCCAAAATCACTGCAGATGGTGACTGCAGCCATGAAATTAAAAGATGCTTACTCCTTGAAAGATAAGTTATGACCAACCTAGACAGTATATTCAAAAGCAGAGACATTACTTTGTCGACTAAGGTCCGTCTAGTCAAGGCTATGGTTTTTCCAGTAGTCATGTATGGATGTGAGAGTTGGACTGTGGAGAAGGCTGAGCACCGAAGAATTGATGCATTTGAACTGTGGTGTTGCAGAAGACTCTTGAGAGTCCCTTGGACTGCAAGGAGATCCAACCAGTCCATTCTGAAGATCAGCCCTGGGTGTTCTTTGGAAGGAATGATGCTAAAGCTGAAACTCCAGTAGTTTGGCCACCTCATATGAAGAGTTGACTCATTGGAAAAGACTCTGATGCTGGGAGGGATTGGGAGCAGGAGGAGAAGCGGATGACCGAGGATGAGATGGCTGGATGGCATCACTAACTTAATGGACGCGAGTCTTAGTGAACTCTGGGAGCTGGTGATGGACAGGGAGGCCTGGCGTGCTGCGATTCATGGGGTCGCAAAGAGTCAGACATGACTGAGCGACTGAACTGAACTGAGGACACTGGTTTTAAAGAAAGATATTTTTAAAATAGAAAAGGTTCATGTCTTCTTAATCTGGGCTTGATTTGTATGCATGATCAGCTCCTTCAGTTCAGTTGAGTCGCTCAGTCGTGTCCGACTCTTTGCAACCCCATGAATCACAACACGCCAGGCCTCCCTGTCCATCACCAACTCCCGGAGTTTACTCAAACTCATGCCCATTGAGTCGGTGATGCCATCCAGCCATCTCATCCTCTGTCATCCCCTTCTCCTCCTGCCCCCAACCCCTCCCAGCATCAGAGTCTTTTCCAATGAGTCAACTCTTCGAATGAGGTGGCTAAAGTACTGGAGTTTCAGCTTTAGCATCATTCCTTCCAAAGAACACCCAGGGCTGATCTTCAGAATGGACTGGTTGGATCTTCTTGCAGTCCAAGGGACTCTCAAGAGTCTTCTCCAACACCACAGTTCAAAAGCATCAAATCTTTGGCACTCAGCTTTCTTTATATTCCAACTCTCACATCCATACATGACTACTGGGAAAACCATAGTCTTGACTAGATGGGCCTTGGTTGGCAAAGTAATATCTCTGCTTTGAATATGCTATCTAGGTTGGTCATAACTTTTCTTCCAAGGACTAAGCGTCTTTTAATTTCATGGCTGCAGTCACCATCTGCAGTGATTTTGGAGCCCCCCAAAATAAAGCTCCTTAGAAGAGTTTTTTTTTAATAACAGCTTTATTTGAAATATAATTCACACATCACAAAATGTGCTGAGTTAAAGTACACATTTCAATTGATTTCACTATATTCACAGAGTTGTACAGCCATCACCAGAAATTTCCAACATTTTCAACACTCAAACAAGAAACCCCATACCCAGTAGCAATCACTTGGCTCCTTCCTCTTCCAGCCCAACCACTACTCTGTGTTCTGTCTCCATAGATTTTCCTGTTTTGGAAATTTCATATAAAAGGAATCATACAATACATGGTCCTTGTGACTGGCTTCTTTAATTGGCCTCATGTTTTCAAGGTTCATCTATGTTGTAGCATGTCTCAGTACTTTTTTTTATTACTTAATAACATTCCGTTGTATGGCTCCTCCATATTCTGTTTATCCATCCACCAGTTTTGGGACTTTTAGGTTATTCTGCTTTTTGATTATCAAGAATAATTTTGCTATGAGCATTTATGTAAATGTTTTTGTGTGGACATTTATTTTCAGTTCCC
Organism: Budorcas taxicolor; assembly: GCF_023091745.1. NCBI lineage: Eukaryota > Metazoa > Chordata > Mammalia > Artiodactyla > Bovidae > Budorcas > Budorcas taxicolor. The sequence goes on from NC_068920.1 coordinate 27,734,346, forward strand.
TTGGGTAAAATTATAGGGGCAGATGTTAACTTTAATCAGTTGAGAAACTGCCGAACTATTTTTACAAAGTGGTGACACCATTTTACATTTTGGCTAGCAGTGTATATGGGCTCTAATTTCACCACATCCTTGTTATTATCTGTCTTTTTTATTATAGTTATCCTACTGGGTGTGAAGTGGGTATCTCAATGTTGATTTCCATTTGCCTTTCCTTAAGGATTCATCGGAGAAGGCAATGGCACCCCACTCCAGTACTCTTGCCTGGAAAATCACATGGATGGAGGAGCCTGGTAAGCTGCAGTCCATGGGGTCGCTAAGAGTCAGACATGACTGAGCCATTTCCCTTTCCCTTTTCACTTTCATGCCTTGGAGAAGGAAATGGCATTGTTCTTGCCTGGAGAATCCCAGGGACGGGGGAGCCTGGTGGGCTTCCATCTATGCGATTGCACAGAGTCGGGCACGACTGAAGCGACTTAGCAGCAACAGCAACGATTAATAGTGTTGAACATTTTTTTGACCATTCTTCTGTCTCCTTTGGAGAAATTTCTAATCAGAGATTTTGTCCATTTTTGGAGTTAGGTTTCTTGTCTTTTTATTATTGAGATGTAAGAGTTCTTTATTCTAGCTACAAGTCCCTTATCAGATATATGATTTGCCAATATTTGCTCCCATTCTACAGGTTATGGGTTTTCCCTTTCTTGATGGTGGTCTTTGAAACACAGAAGTTTTAAATTTTGTTGAAATCCATTTTATCTGTTTTCAATTTTGCTACTTGTGCTTTTGGTGTCCTAACTATGAAACCACTGAAATTTTTTTATACTACTATGATAACTGTTTCCTTCCAAGGAGTAAGCCCAACCACTACTTACTTTAATTTCATTTCACCATGAAATTAAAAAATTACTCCTTGGAAGGAAAGTTATGACCAACCTAGACAGCATATTAAAAAGCAGAGACATTACTTTGCCAACAAAGGTCCATTTAGTCAAGGCTATGGTTTTTCCAGTAGTCATGTATGGATGTGAGAGTTGGACTATAAAGAAAGCTGAGTGCCAAAGAATTGATGCTTTTGAACTGTGGTGTTGGAGAAGACTCTTGAGAGTCCCTTGGACTGCAAGGAGATCCAACCAGTCCATCGTAGAAGAGATCAGTCCTGGGTGTTCATTGGTAGGACTGATGTTGAAGCTGAAACTCCAATACTTTGGCCCCCTGATGCGAAGAACTGACTCATTTGAAAAGACCCTGATGCTGGGAAAGATTGATGGCAGGAGGAGAAGGGGACGACAGAGGATGAGATGGTTGGATGGCATCACTGACTCAATGAACATGAGTTTGGGTAAACTCCGGGAGTTGGTGATGGACAGGGAGGCCTGGCGTCCTGTGGTCCGTGAGGTCACAAAGAGTTGGACACGACTGAGTGACTGAACTTAACTGATAATAATCATGAAAAAAAATAAGATGGAGCAGATATTGAGGTTAAAAAAATGAAGTTTTCTGTTTCCACTACCATGAAATAGAATTGGAGACACCTGGTCCAAGCTGAACAAATCCTGAGACACTGTGTGCTGTGGGTCTGTGTCAGATATCCCTGAGATGGACCAAGAAATAGCAACAATGTGTCCTGGAGGAAGGAAACACCTCTGGCTTGGTGTTTCTCTGTAACTACAGTCATGGCTGGTAAGCCTACTACCTGTTTCAGGAATTCTCAAATATCTTGTCTCCCTTCATCAATGTCTATCAGACATGGGCCTTCATTGTGTATAGGTCATATGTATGACTAATAGTTTAATATGCACGATAAGCATCTATACAGAACAAGTTTAGACTTAAGTCAATCCATGCCTAGAGATCTAGTTCTGAAACTCTCCAGTATAATCCTAAAAGCAGCACACCAGAGGTCTGGTCTCCAGGTTTCGACATTACGAGTGTACTATCTAAGGTAACTGATAATATGGGGCAATAAAATTCCACAGTTCAGTAGGGTTTATTCACAGCACCCACTCTGATACATACAACTCTCCCATCCGCAAGAGAGTCACATTTACATAATTTTTAAACAGAAATGATATAGGAAGGAGAAATTCTATTAGTTTTGAGGTCTTTTCAGGGGGTGGAGGGGAGCATAAGAAAATAGTTAATTTCCCCTCTGAAAAGAAAGAATTAGTTGCTCAGTCATATCCGACTCTGCTGCCCAATGGACTACAGCCCTCCTCCTCTGTCTATGGAATTCTCCAGGCAAGAATATTGGAGTGAATAGTCATTCTCTTCTCCAGGCAATCTTCCCCACCCAAGGATCAAACCCAGGCCTCCCGCATTGCAGGTAGATTCTTTATCGTCTGAGCTATCTCTTACCCTAATTTCACGTAGGCTCGAATCTGTGGAGGTTAGTACTTACTTGCTGCCTAATAGTTGAATATTTACTGAAGGCCTAACGTGAGTTACAAGTTTGGAAAATAAGATTTGGCCAGGTAACATCATTATCCTTATTTTGGGAACACAGTTAAGAACCAGGGGAATAAGTTAGAAAGTACCTATACTGCACCACAGTTTTTCTTTATTGTTTAACCTCTTCTTCTTCCCCCAGTTCCTTTATTTCTCTATCCTAATTTTGCTCTTTTCTTTTCCACTTCTTATGCTTTATGCTTACAGGTTTTAACCAAAAGTATTATTGAGCCCCCTTCTGTTCATACTTAGAGTTAAAGCTGAATTGTGAGTGACAGGTACAGAGTTGGATAGTAGAAAGATGAAGGGGTGGGGGTCCATGAAAGCTGGATTAAACAGATGGGATTCATGGAGGAAGTGTACTCAAATTAGCTTCAAAACGGGGAAGAATTTCATTAGGCTTAGGTGGGAGAAGAGAGGGATGAGAAGAAGGAAGTTTCTTGAAAAGAAACACAACTGAGGGCATGAAGGTTGATACTAGCTTGGTGTATCCATGAGACAGTAAGGATATTAACCTAAATATAGTGGAAGATGCCCACTTAGAAAGAGCAGGAAATACTTTTTAAAAGATAGATGTGAAAGTCACTCAGTCGTGTCTGACTCTTTAGACCATGGAATTCTCCAGGCCAGAATACTGGAGTGGGGAGCCTATTCCTTCTCCAGGGGATTTACCCAACCCAGGGATCAAACCCAGGTCTCCTGCATTGCAGGCAGACTCTGTACCAGCTGAGCCACAAGGGGAGCCCAAGAATACTGGAGTGGTTAGCCTGTCCCTTCTCCAGCAGATCTTCCTGACCTAGGAATCGAACTGGGGTCTCCTGTATTGCAGGTGGATTCTTTACCAACTGAGCTATCAAGAAAGCCTCAGGAGACAGATGCTTTGGTTCAGAATAGCAGCCTGAGCACATTTTGTCTCCCCTCCCTTACAAAACACAATTTGAAAGGCCAGTAAAGAATTTTTTAAGTAAATAAAGCTATAAAAGCTAAGAGAAATGAGAACAGGACAATAAACAGAAATATCTGTAAATACTGATGAACTAATGCTAAGATGAGTAGCAGACACTAAGTAAACCCTGCTCTCTCTGGCTCCTTCCCTATCCTTTCCTTGTAACTAGTTAGCAAGCTGTGTTCATGAACACAGAACTTCCTGTTAATCTCTTCTGTTTTCTGGGCAGTTAACTAACAGCCTGATATATAACAGTAGAGAAAAATAGTCAGCCTCTTTCCTCTTTTTCAAATATTTTTTTAAAAGCACCCCCACATCACTGGACACACAAGGGAAATTAGCTGCATAAACTAGGATTAAAAAAAACAAAACAGACTAAGCAAAAATAAAAGCTGACCTCACAAGAACCAATTTAGGTAACAGGAAAAGATTTTTTTCAAACCTCCAATTAATATCCTCAGAGGTATTCTAGATGACAATGAACACCTAATGTAAAAAACAGGGTGCTATAAATAAGAAACCAATGGAAAACAAGAAAGTCAAGAACAATGACTTGGAAATTAAAAATATGCTTGCCGAACTGAAAAGTTTTCTAGAAAGAAATATCGTTAGAAAAAAAAAAAGACAAATAAAAAATAAAGTGAAAAATAAAGAAGTAGAAGTCCAATATTGATCCAAGATTTAACCAATGGGAGTTCCAGAAAGAAAGCTCAGAGAAAGTGCAACCATAGAAGTTGCCATAGAAATCACTGAAGAAAATGTGCCCAAAAAAATGATAGCCATGAATCTTTGGACTGAAAAAGTATGCTGAAAGATAAGCAAGATAACATTAGATGTACTAAGGAAAAGAGAAGAAAGCACTCAGAGATGAGGGAAAATAGGTCACCTTCAAGGGAAGAAAAAAGCTTCTTCCCTAGAGATCAGAGAAAGCATGCCCTTCCCAACACCTTGATTTCAGACTTCCAGAACTGTGAGGGAATAAATGTATGCTGTTTTACACCATCTAGTTTGTGGTAATTTGTTATGGCAGCCCTAGGAAACTAGTATACCTCCTAAAATAGAAAAAATAATCACTAGGAGCTGTAAGAATAATTAGAAAATGTCCAAATATGAAGTGAACTAAAATATGGCAGATTTTTGCAGTGACAGAGGATGTATTTGTATGGCTGTTAAGAGCACTTTATTTTGGATGGCCCAGGGACTGTTAACAGTGGCTCCTTTCCCCTGCTTTTTAAAAATTACATATGGACCTTTAGGAAACATATACGATGACTATATACTGAACACATGACAAGAATATACTACTATTCAGTAAAAAAATCTATCCTAGTTTTTGGAGTACGTATGTGTCACAAACTATCTTGCTGCTAGTCTCTAAGAACAGTGGATCTTAAGGAAAAAATGTACTCTTGGTACAGTCTTTGGCTCAACATGGAGGCTACACCTGGGTGATGGGCCTGGGGTTAGGGCAAAGGCCTGTTCGTTTTTGTTAGTAGTATTTATGTTTCTTACACACATGAATGGCTTTGATAAAAATACCAAAAGAAAAGATAAGGTGAGTCATTATAAGGCTAAAAACAAGGCAAGGAAATTTAGATTAATTAGGATCTGAGAATGGCACTGAAAATGGTGGTAAAGAAATAGATTTAGACATTTAATAAGAAAAATCTAGAAGACTAAATGTCTGGATAAAATATAATGGAGATGAGTCAAGAGGACAACAAAGTTTTATGGCCTGGGTGACTATAATGAATTAAATTATGTTCCTTCCAAATTCATATATGGAAGTCCTAACTCCCAGCACACATCAGAATGTGACTGCATTTGGAGGTAAAGCCTTTAAAGATGTTTTTAAGGTTAAATGAGGTCATTATGGTAAGCCCTAATCCGATAGGACTGGTGTCCTAAAAAAGGGAGAGACACAGGGATGTGTGTGGATACAGAGAAGACCATATGGAGACACACCAAGAAGGCAGCTGTCTGCCAGCCAAGGAGAGAGCCCTCAAGAGAAGCAAACCTGCCAAAACCTTGGTTTCAGACTCCTAGCCTCCAGAGCAGTTAAGAAAATTAATTACCGCTGTTTAAAAGACTCTGATGATGAGAGGCATTGAGGGCAGGAGGAAAAGGGGACAACAGAGGATGAGATGGCTGGATGGCATCACCGACTCGATGGACGTGAGTTTGAGTGAACTCCGGGAGTTGGTGATGGACAGGGAGGCCTGGCGTGCTGCGATTCATGGGGTCGCAAAGAGTCGGACTCAACTGAGCGACTGAACTGAACTGAAGCCACCTTAAATTTCTGTTGTTTCTGGCAAACAGCAGAGACTAAGAAAATGATGGTGGCATGACCAGAGGCAGGAAAATGGGAAGGGGCACCGGTTTGAGACAAGAGATATGTTCAAATTGAAGTACCAGTGAAATATCCAAGAGTAAATAAGCAATAAGCAGCGGGGGCCTTTGGGCTTCCCTGGTGGCTCAGCGATAAAGAATCTGCCTGCAATGCAGGAGATTTGGGTTCGGTCCCTGAGTCAGGAAGGTTCCCTGAAGGAGGGCATGACAACCCATTCCCGGTATTTTTGCCTGGAGAAACCCACAGACAGAGAAGCCTAGAGGGCTACAGTCCATAGGGTTGCAAAGAGTTGGACACAACTGAAGTGCTTGAACAGTGGAGGACTACAGTTCCTATGAGAAAGTAGCACAGACCTTCGTTAGCACAGAGGCAATTGTTGAGTCCTGCCCCAAGGCCACAGATGCGAGGCCTTGCACCAAGGCCTCAGAAGTGGAGCCCAGAACCAAGGTCACCTCCAAAGCTGACTGAGCCCCTTTGTAACCTTGCAAAAAGCACCTGAGAATAACTTAACAAGCTTCTTGGCTCCCAATGCTATAACGTCCCAACCAATCACCTAACGCCAACCTTCCAGCAGAAATTTTCTTTGTCTTTAGACTGTAAAAATTGGCTATTAACCCACGAAAACTGTCGACTCTCCCTGGTCTGTCAGGAGCTGTCAGCTCACTGTGCTTCCAGTGCCCACTTAATCTCTGCTCTTTGTTCTTAATCAACTCACTCCCTTCTGAAATGCTCTGTGTCTGGAAATTCTTTTCCAATTCCGTGCTCAGACGGCCTCAACAGTAATGGCTGTAGGGAAGCTGATGTGACCTTGAAAGAATAAAGAATTTAGGGAGTCAGGGACTGGGGAAGGGGAATATCCAGTGAAGGGACAGCAGGAGGAACCAAAGGCAAGAAAAAGAGAGGTTGGTGGTGTTCAGTCGCTCAGTCGTGTCCAACTCTGCCACCCCCGCAGACTGCAGCACACCAGGCTTCCCTGGCCTTCACTATCTCCTGACAGAAAAAGAGAAGGACCTGCTAGCAAATAGAACGGAAGCCAAGGAAGAGAGCATTTGAGGGTAGGAGTAATTGTTTTCTAAAAATGCAATACAGAGGTCAAGAGAATGAGGAACCAGAAAAGAATCATGGATTTAGCTGAAAAGAGGTCATTGTTGATCTTTAAGGGAACAGTTTCAGTGTAGCTGTGGGGAAAGAAACCAGACTGCCAAGTATGCAGTGGGTAAGAGCTTAGACAAGAGAGAAAAGAACCCCAGGGCACATGTCCCAAGTTTAAGGGTTAGATTGCCCGAGGGAGGAACAGTGAGGAGGGAGTGGGGATTGATCACCCACAGAAATCTGTCACACGGTTCAAGATAAAAGGGGAAAGGCACCAATGAAGCAGGAAAACCAGAAAGAAGCCTGTGCAGAAGTGAAGTCCTCTAGGATTGCATCGACAGGGTGTGCGCACTGTGGATGAATTTTATTTCAGAAAGGAATGTGGATTAGACATCCAGGGAGCTAGGAGGGAAGGTGACTGTGAAGAATTACGGGAATTAAGGATTAGAATAGTTGTAGGAGCTTGAGGGTTACTAGGAAGTCAATGAATAGCCACTCCCTTGAGTGGAGAGGGAGCTTGAGCAAAGATCTGTTAGAGAGATTACGAATTTAGTGGACATCAATAAGAAATCAGTTAAGAAATACCAAGCAATAGTAATACCCAGTGACTAACAGGAGCTTGAGCATTTAGAAGAATAAAGAAGAGCTGCTTGGAGCAGCTTATGTAACCCATGTGTGTGACCTCAAGAAGCTCCTTCCTGAATCATTTTCTGTTATTGCATTGCCATTTCCAGTGTTCTGGAATTCTGTGCCACAAGCTAAAGGTCATTTATGTAATCCGAAGCTGGGAAGACTCTCTGCTAGGGAGATTTTTAGTACAAAGTCAACTCTTCTGTTATACAAGTGAAATATCTAAATGGTCTGCAAAGGCGTTACGTGGTTAAAAGCTTTGGAGAGGAATATTTTGCTAAGCAAGATTAATCATGGATTCTTTGTATTATAGGGCTGAAGGAAGAAATGAGAGTTGTAAGGAAAGATATGAGTCACCCTGCAGCTCGGTAGCTGGCCTTCATTCAGCAGTGTCATCGGATCTCAGGCTGCTTCCTTCTGTCGGCCAGCGCTTATTCTCGTTGATTCATGAGCACAAGATGGTTCCCACAGCTAACATCACAAGCACCTTCGAAGGCAGGAAACAAAGGATAGGGTAAAAGCCTTTATCCTCCTGGGGCGTCTCTTATCAGAGAGAAAAAATGATATTTCCCAGTAGCCCTGCAGTAGATATCCCCTTAAATCTCATTGCCTATACAAATGGGTCATATACCTGTGCATACAAAAAAAAAAAAAAAAAACAACTATCTACCTACCCTGAGGAGCGTTCAACATGGAGAAGAACAGGACACTAGCCCTAGATAGCTAAGAGACACATTAAGGAATAATGTCAGTGAGCCCAGACTTTTGCATCTTCCTACACATAGAAAAGCACCAAAATCATGAACTTGAAATGCCTGTTTGGTTTGTGATTAGCAGTCATCTTTTGCTGTTTGACTACATGGGGTTTTTTTTGGTGGGGAGTGTTTTTGTTTCCCAACAAAAAGCCGTATATATCCTGGCTCCTACTTTCCTTCTCTGGAACATTGATCAGAGCTATCTGAGAGGCTGTCTCCTGAGTGCTAGTCTTCAGGAAGGTCTGATTAAAACAGAACTTGAAACTTTTAGGTTGTACGTTTTTCTTCAGTCAACTCCTGGCTACTCTTAGGTGTAACGGGTGCTGACAAAAAGACACAGAGTACCCATGTTTGACTTAGCAATAGTGACTCATCCCATAGGCTGGGTACGTGCCCCACAACAAAAGCAGGGTGGGCACCCCCACAGGAAAAAAAAAAAAGGGAAGAGGCCTGTTGGGTAGGCAAGCCCATACTCGCATATGTTTGGTCTTAATTCTGCATCATAATTTGTGTGATGTTTTCTAAATTGTTTTTTTTGGGGCTCATTTGGGGTGTTTTGTTTTGTTACTGTTTAAATCTTTCACTGCTTGGACTGCGTATTCTTCTGTGGCTATGGATGTGGGTGCAGGTGGGTATTTTTTCTTTTAAGGAAATACATATTTGCATTTTTGTTCTACTGGTTATCTTAGAATACAATTATAATTGATTTACAATGTTAAGTTAGTTTCAGATGTACAGCAAAGTGATTCATATGTATGTGTGTATGTGTATATATGTATATATATACTCTTTTTTCAGATTCTTTTCCCTTATAGGTTATTACAAAATATTGAGTATAGTTCCCTATACTATTAATAGATCCTTGTTGATTATCTACTTTATATGTAGCAGTGTATAAATGTTAGTCCCAAACTCCAATTTAGTGGTACCTGTGTAAGTATACATTTATATAATACACTTAATCTATTCTTTCTTTAGACATGGCCAATTGACCCCATACTATCAGCACTGATGAAATTATTATATTAACACTTCTTCCCTCTTTCTGCTCTTTTTAGTATTTATCTTTACATTTTTAAATGTAGTTTCTCTACTACTTTTGATTGATCAAATAAAAAATAATTATTTTATTCCTGGCTATTAAATGATTGAATCAACACAACTTAATAACCTCTCTCTTTCTGTCACTTTTCATCTCCCAACTATTTTTCATTACAGTATATATTTCCTGTATTGTCAGATGGGAATTGGGACGAATGTAGGCACTTGGGACTTCTAGTGACATACAAGGGAGATTTTTCTTGCTTGGGATATTGGTAAGAAGATGGCTTTTCACTTTGATAATGGAACTAGATATATGGCTTATTCATGAAGGAGGGACAAACTTCTGCCCGGGATTTCACCTGTGTTAGTGTTTTGATATAAAGTCAGAAAAAGTTGTTACAACTGGGCTACCATTTCATAATAAATCAGGCATAAAAGATTAGTAATTAATTTAGTCTCTAGTTAAATCAAAAGTAGATTATAGTCACAGGGTATATCTTTTTAAGGACTCTTTCCTCTTTCCTTAATTATTTTAGTAAATTCATAAGAATGAAGCCCCATCAAGATTATTTGATTATTAAAAAATTGTGATTGGTATCCTTTAACTAGATTTGTGAGGGAATTTAATATGTAATGTGGAATGGAAAATAAAAAGGGCAACTGTTTTATTTTTAAAAGCCAACAAAATCTAAAACCAGTGCATTTGTGACTTCCTAATAACATCATCTGTTTTACTTCTGTTAAATCGAACTGCTACAGTTTTACCATATTTGGTAAATTAAAAAAATAACTATCTTGCTTTAAAGTAGTTCCTTTTTAAAAAACTTTCTTCCAATGATAAACAAATATATTGCTAATTAATGCCCATTTTACACATTAATTTATCTTCTGCATTTTGTTGATTTAAATATCCAATTTTCTTATTCCATTAAAACACACACACATAAACTTACTGAAGGACTCAGCTTGTCTCTTTCCTTGTTCTTTATCTCATGTATCAACACTGTGTACTGGTTCTTTTTTCTCTCCTAATCTCAAGGTCCACTTCACCTCAGTTTAGGCTTAATTCTCAACACAGGTATTACCTCCTTAATAGCAATGGACTCCTGAATGGAGGATTTACCTACCTACCTTTCAGGTAGCACAGAGAGTTGGACTTGCTTTTCTCTTTTGCTTCTGGACTAGCACCCCATTCTCTAATGCTTAAAGGATTAGATGCAGTCCTTTCAAGCAAAACAGACTGATTAGCTTTGTGAAGCACTAGGAGCTGAGATCAACGTACACGGTGTATTTGGGATTACACTGTGTACTGTGTTAATGCGGTTTGCAATTGTCCACCTCATGTGTGGAGATAGGGGAGTCAGGACTTTATCATGGGTAGAAGACATCTACGATGTTATAATTGAGAAAGATGATATTCTGCCTCATTCACCATCAGATCTTTTTCCTGAGTCTCTAACATGCATAATCATTTTTTCTTTTCACCTACATTCCTTCCTCTGAATAGCTTCAGCGTACAGTTTTTTAACCAACACCCAAAGGCCAGAACATTCTCTTGAGTTCTCCCACACAAAGCAGTTTCTTTCCATGTTCTTATTGGTACTTGGTAGTCCTTTGATAAGGGACAAAATGTTTTAGTGCTTAATTAGAGATGGAGCTGGAGCCATTTAGAATGCGTGCTTCAAGAGGCAAACAGAAGGCAGAGTTGGTGAAGGGTCTTGAGCAATGACAATTAAAAGCCCAGGAGGAGGGATTTCCCTGGTGGTCCAGTGGCTAAGACTCCAGGCTCCCAACGCAGGGGGCCGGGTTCGATCCCTCATCAAGGAACTAGATCCCACATGTCACAATTAAAGATCCTGCATGCCGCAAGGAAGATCAAAGGGATCGTGTGCAGAAGCTAAGACCTGGTGCAGCGAAATAAATAAATATTAAAAAAAAAAAGAAGAAGAAGAAAAAGCTCAGGAGGAAAGGGAAGAAAAAGAAGCAAAAGTGTCATGAAGCACTGCAAATTGTTCAGTTAAAAAAAAATACTATAGGCAGAGAGATCAAAAACATGGTGTTGAAATCTAGGTAAAAGATGTATAGGCTTTCATTGTGCTAGTCTTTCCATCTTCTTGTACAGCTGAAATTTTTAAAAATAAAAAGAGCATAAGATATCTGTGGATATGTATATGTATGTTTGAAAGATTTCTTTCAAAAATATTGGGAGGTATTCAAATATATTGTGAACATAAAATTACAACTGAAAAGTTATGATTCATGTTCATAGTCATACCTAATGGAATGCAGATCACACTGAGACTTACTGAATTTTTCCACTTGAATTTTTTTTTCCAGGTACCTTGGTGTTTATTTAAACTAAGAGAAAAAGGGCACATCTTCATGCAATACTTATTTGGTTCTTTAAATAACAGTTGTGACAAATAGCAGAAAGAATTAAGGAATGCAGTAGGCAATAGCTGTTCAAAACATCACCATTTTGGGTTATATATAAAGAAATGTCTCAAACACTTTTTGAAATACCATAATAGCCAATACTAGAGGCATGCCTTCAGTAGGCATGGGAATGCAGTTTAGAAAAAAGAAAAAATAAACCATGCAAGACTAGTGAATTTCACTAAAATCACTGAGCAAGAAAAGCAACACTGGGAACTTACCTGGTGGTGCAGTGGTTAAGAATCTGCCTGCCAGTGCAGGGGACAGGGACTCAATCCCTTGTCCAGGAAGATCCCACATGCCTCGGAGCAGGTAGCCCCGCACCACAAGAGCCTGTGTGCTGCAACTACCGAAGCCCATGGACCCAAGAGTCGTGCACTGCACCTACTGAAACCTGCTTGCCTGAAGCCTGCGCTCCACCACAAGAAAAGCCTGCGCCCCACCACAAGAGTAGGCCCTGCTAGTCACAACCAGAGAAAGCCGGCGCGCAGCAACAGAGACCCAGTGCAACCAAAAAAAGAAAAGCAACATTGAACTCCACATACTAATTCCACCCAACGTGTACACAGCACCTGGACTTTAATTGAAGAGAAAAGCTAAGACGCCCCTCTATTTTTGGTGAACAGTTGAACGGTAAACTTAGATGACTTTTCCCCCTGGATTTTACCTGGGAGTGAACTTTTAAATTTTTAATCTGAAAGAAGGCAGGTGGGGCACTTTTATACTTATATCATCACCACTTTGGTATTTCTTGGATTACAGGAAGATTCACATTTTTTTACAGCTCATACACATATACCACAGGCTGGAATTACTATTATGCTAGTCTCAGAGTTCTTTAACTTATTTTGTGCATAAATTTATGTAATAATTTCATTCCTATTGATCTCTAATATCATTATCCTATCACCATTTCTATTCCTTCTCTATAGGGAAATTAAATCCAGTTCACAGATACTTTCAAAAACGTGTGTCTCAAGTTTCCAAAATACCTGAATTAGATCTAAAATGCCAGGTCTCTCTGATGATTTGCTATTGTGTCTTCACTGTCAGGCTGGTAGAACTTGGAGAGTTCCCATGTGTATGATCAGGCCACCCAAGATGACTATTCTCTTCTCTCCCTACATTACCTGTCAACCAGTGCCTGCTTCACCTACACTCTACTCACAACTGACCATTCTACATACTTGTTCTGGCCGCAGCTTCTTATGTTGAGATCAGAACATCTCTACCTTGATAGCTTAACAAAGGGGCAGTGAGGGGCATGCCTCTCTGCTAGTTTCCCTGGTAACCAATGAGCCAACCCAAAGTCAGTTCCCCCTGTAACTGCTTACTTCCCTTTTCCCCCTGGAATGAAGAGTACTGCCAGGTAGCCTTTCTCTGCTCCAAACTCTGACATCTTGGTCTGTTTTGATCTCACTATGCATCGGGCACATGAACTTGGGTTTGACATTACCAGTCCCTGTTTTGAGAATTAAATTTTTTCCTCTTTTTATCAAAATTGGAGATCTTTTTCCCCAGTTTTTTTTGTTTCTCCTCACATGTCCTATAATTTCTCAAAGAGCAATTACAATGACCCAGAACACAAGGACCAATTCCTACAGTATCCCTGGAATGCACATTGTCTAATTCCATACACTTAAGCGTCTGCATTTAAAACATTTTAAGTGTTCATTTAAAACATCTGCATTATTATCCGATGCTCTTACACATTTTTATTAAGTTTCCATTGCTTTTTCTTTTTTAAAACTTTGCAGATTACTAAACCTTGCTTTACAGAAAAGATGAAGAAAAACAATTGGCTATTTTCCTTACTTATTGTTATCTCTTAGCACTTATGCTTGCTTTATCAAAGTGCTAGGTAGTTAGAATAGGAAAAAGGAATCCAAAATGGCGGTGGCTAGAAGACAAAGGAAAAAGCCAGCAAAAATGGATAAAAAAAAAAAGGAAATCCGTGGACCAGCATGAGAACTTCAGGTGAAACAAACACACTTGGCTAGCCCAATTTGCATAAGGCAGGCTCAGGAGGGAGGAGACAAATGTCTAAAAGGAGGAAGGGTAGAAGGATTGAGGCCTCTCCTTTGGGGTTGGCCCACCCTCATGCCTCGAGGGTGTACTATTCTTTGTTTTCCCTAATAAAACTGAGCTGTAATGGAGCTGTAACACTGCTATTTAAAATCTTTACTGCAGTGACAGAACCGAGGAAATTACACACTCCCCTGACAAAAGCAACAAAGAACAGTGCTTTTCCTGTTCCTCTTTCAATTCAAATATACTTTTTAAGAGCCCTTTCCCTCAGGATGGGGTAAAGGAACTGAAGAAAGTCCTTTTCTCACCTCCAATTTTGATCCCCTCCTAGAAGAGATGCTACTGATCTGACTGGAGTTGTAAATAGTGAACAGGATGCTTTGGCCACAGGGAGAAGTCTTTAGAGCTGGCTTTTCTCTCTAATTGAGCTGGTGCCTTCAGTCATTTGCTCTTTTCCTCTCTTCTGTTTACATAAACTCTCAGGCATTCTCAGTTCCCGTTTGGCAGAGAGATTTCTGTCTTGAGCCTCAAATGTGTCCTGTTGCTGAGTTTACCAGAGAGCCCTGTGAAGGCAGTTACAGGAACTACTGAAAAATGAAGGAGCATCTGGTGTGGTGTGCTTTCCCGGTGGCGCAGTGATAAAGAATCCACCTACAATGCAGGAGACACAGGAGATTAGAGTTTGATCCCTGGGACAGGAAGATCCCTTGCAAGAGGCAATGGCAGCCCATTCCAGTATTCTTGCCTGGGAACTCCCGTGGATAGAGGAGCCTGGCAGGCTATTGTCCATGAGGGGGCAAAGGGTCGGACACACTGAGCACGCGGCCTGGTGCAGTATTTTCTACATTGTACCTTGCATAGCTCCCTTGACAACCTTAAAGCAGAGATGGCTGGGCTGAGCCAGGGTTTGATCAGGCTTGTGTCGTCAGCCCAGGGCTGGCTTCCTCAACGTGCACCTGAGTGGTCACTTGGAAGAGTCCTGTGCTTGGTTTACTGCCCTGCTGTTGCCATCTTAAAATTGCTCATAATTTTTTAAGAAGGGGACTCCCATTTTCATTTTGTGCTGGGTCCTCCAAATACATGGCTGGCCCTGACCCAGCCTAATCACTACCTCCACTCAACCCACCACGACTTCTAACCAAAACCTTCAGCTTCTGAAGGGGGCAAATACAACTTTTGATTTGTTCTTGGTTTTAGTTTTGGAAACACTGTTCATGTAGGCTTTTGTTGATGTTGTATTCATTTTGAAGAATGTATTGTCTTTCACCTTTCGTATAAATCTTCAAAAATTCTGAATTCCTAGGGAAACTCTGTATCCACATTGGTCCTTCAGATTCTCTCTTCTTTCCATTCTCACTGAGATTATTCACTATCTAGATTGGAGCTTGTGTTTCTAATTTTCTTAAACACTTTAGGAGTCTTAAATCATGGGATATATTTGCTTCTTTTCATTGAATTGTTTTTCAGACCATTTCCCAAAAACCTGTTTCTTGTCTAATCCATAAATTCCCCAAAGAGGAAAAGATGCATTGAGCAAAATCTAGGACACAAAAAAGACATCATATAACTTCCTCTAATTCTCCTCCCATCTGAAGGGCACCTGCCTTAGCTCTTTTCGAAAATAAGCCTACTTAGTCGTAGGCTTGCCCATTTGTCCCTTTTCTTTCTCACTCATATAGAAGAAAAATTAATCAGTCAGTCTAAGAAAGAAATGGGAAATTTTACTTGAGCCAAATTCGAGGATTTTAATCCAGGAAGAGCATCTCAGAAAGCTCTGAGAAGTGCGTTTTTTGAGACAGAGGGCGTTACATCAAATGACATTATTATTGACACTTTACATAATCCAGATCTGAGCCACATCGTGGTGGGTCGTGTGACTTCTTACAAGCTCAAGAAGGAATGCTGTCTTCCAAGGAGTGTCTTGCTGATGCTGGGAAAATGTTGCTCTCTACAGATGAGCAGGTAGTCCTGCCAATGGGGAGGTCTGGTGATGGATAATACACATATACAATGTACAGTGAGGGGTGAGAGGATGCCAAAGGGCAGAGATTTTTTGGTTCAAATTTCTCTTGTCTTGCAATAAGAGTATGACTTTTATTTCACACAGGTAGGAAGAAAATGATTCTTTCACATACCCATTTCAAAATGACTTGTCAAGCCTCTTGCAAGAAAATAGCCTTGGCACGATAAGAAGTAACTGTATTATCTCTAGTAGATTGCATGTGATTCCTCTTCCGTTTAAGATCCTGTCAACTATCTAGAGCAAAGGTTACCAAAATATGGTCCTCAGGCCAATTTGTTTTGACCTTCTTGAGAGCTATGCATGGTTTTCATATTTTTTAAAGGGTTGTAAAAATAAGCAGTATGCAAGACAGAAAGCCTAAAGTATTTACTACATGGCTCTTTATGGAAGAAGTTTCCCAGCTCTTGATTTAGAGAACAGTAACCATCTGCCTTCCCTCCCCTCCTGAAGTCATAATAGAAAAAAATGACTCTAACTTTAGCAAGAGGAACCTGCGGTCTTCAGCCTCCTCTGGGTCCCTCATCCTGTATTTCCTCTCGGTTCTTTCTCACTCTCCACGGCAGCTGATTGAAACTATTTCTCCTGAGCTGGAAAGCATTCTTTTGCGCTTTGTACTCTTGGCAAGCCCTTCGACCTTTCTGAGGAAAGCAGTCCCAAACAAAGCATTTTCCACGTAAAATGTTTGTGGTTTGTGCCATTTGGCAGAAGCCAATGGGGCAGGTGTACAAAGGTAGCTAGGGTAAAAGCAGAGATTCTTCTTCCTCAGAGAGGGCACAGTGGAACTCCTGCCAGTAGGGATGCTCAGTACAGCGAATAGCAGCAGACTCAGACAATCAGACGCTCTCCTAGTGAGGACAGATGCTTACATGAACTCAGATTGTCCATCCAATTCTGAGGCCTGTCGTCCCTCTCAGTTTTCTAAGGGACCCAGAGTGACTGGTCAGCTGCTGAGGTGGTCTCCTATGCTCCTTCTGGATCCCACGCCTCCGTGCAACGTAACTTCACCCCCTCTGTGCCTTTTCCTTGCAACCTGTGAGAGCCTTAACCGATGCGATTCTGCTACAATCACCACACGCTTCAGCTTCCCCTTACCTCGCAGATGGCTTGCTCCTACCACCTTGCTAAGCTTCCTTAGGCTTTCCTTCTACTACAAGGGTAGAATGTCTCGGTGGCCTGCTGACGGGGAGGGGAAGGAGCAGTCATTCCCCAGGTGCAAGCAATGTTGGGTGTGCAGTCTGTAGCTATTTAGAAAACAGTCACTTCGTTGGTCTGCTTTTTTTTTAAGAAAGCAAAGCCTGCTTTGTTTAGAAAACAAAATTGCTTAGTTGGTCTGAGCCATCCCAGGTAACTCAGTGGTAAAGAATCTGCCTGCCGATGCAGGAGACACAAGAGACATGGGTTCAATCTCTGGGTCTGGAAGACCTCCTGGAGTAGGAAATGGCAACCCACTCCAGTATTCTTGCCTAGAAAATCCCATGGATGGAGGAGCCTGGTAGGCTACAGTCCATGGGGTCGCAAAGAGTCAGACACGACTGAGCGACTTCACTTTCATACATATATTTCCTCCCTCTTGAGCCTCCCACCCACCCACCTCATTCCACCTCTCTTGGGCGTCACAGAGCACACAGTTGGTAAGATGCTCTTCTTTCTCCTCCAACTTCTGCAACCTACATGGCCCTTCCCCCTCCCCTATTCCATCTCTACCCCCCTCACCCCGCCCACCTCTCTCCTGTCTACTTACCCCTCACGTGTCAGTTTAGGACGCCCCTTCATCTGGGAGGCTGTTCCTGACTACTCCTAAGACTGGCTGGGCTCTTTCCTCCTCCTGTGGGCTTCACAGTGCCCTCTACTGACTCCCTTGCATTTCTCACATTACCTTGTAATGATTTGCTTGTCTGTTTTTCCTTACTGGGCCTCCATTTCTTATAGTTTTAAGATCTTTCCTCCGCTTGAGCTGAGAAGAGCAGAGCAAGCACGCTACTAGGAGCCACATCAACTTTTCCATGTTTTCAGGAGGGCCAACTGCCAGGGCAATTGATAATAAAATCTCATGGAGGTCAGCAGCCTGTATTTTCGGGCACCATCCTATCCCTGCTGCTGCTGCTAAGTCGCTTCAGTCGTGTCTGACTCTGTGCAACCCCATAGACAGCAGCCCACCAGGCTCCCCTGTAGGGACTAGAGACTTCTGGAAGTCCCTACCAACTAAGTGATTCTGAATTTAATATAGCCCATGTGTGGGAAAACAGGATCTATTTTTTGTTATTAAAATTCTAAAGGACATTATTTTGCATAGACATGAATGAAAATCTAGTTTGCTCAATAGGTGAGAAAATCGATGGAGCATATATAGATTGTTAGATGAAGGAGTCTTTCCAATTCAAGTTCTGCTTTCAATTAAGCTAGGGAACATTGCCATCTAGTGGGTAGTAAAACATTCTTACTGAAACTATATGCTATGAATTGTGGTTGCTTAGTTGCTAAGTCGGAGAAGGCAATAATGACACCCCACTCCAGTACTCTTGCCTGGAAAATCCCATGGATGGAGGAGCCTGGAAGGCTGCAGTCCATGGGGTCGCTGAGGGTCGGACATGACTGAGCGACTTCACTTTCACTTTTCACTTTCATGCACTGGAGAAGGAAATGGCAACCCACTCCAGTGTTCTTGCCTGGAGAATCCCAGGAATGGGGGAGCCTGGTGGGCTGCCATCTCTGGGGTTGCACAGAGTCGGACACGACTGAAGCGACTTAGCGGCAGCAGCAGTTGCTAAGTTGGTTCTGACTCTTTTGCAACCCTTTGAACTGTAGCCCACCAGGCTCCTCTGTCCATGGAATTTTCCAGGCAAGAATAATGGATACTGGAGTGGGTTGTATTTACTCTTCCAGGGGATATTCCTAACCCAGGCATCAAAGCCGCATCTCCTGCATTGCAGGCAGATTCTTTACCATGGAGCCTCCTGGGAAGATGGTACATGCCATGAATATGCTGTGCTGTGCACAGTCACTCAGTCGTCTCCGACTGTTTGCGACCCCAAGGACTGTAGCCCGCCAGGCTCCTCTGTCCATGGGGATTCTCCAGGCAAGAATACTGCAGTGGGTTGCTATGGGATCTTCCCAACTCAGGGATGGAACCCAGGTCTCCCTCATTGCAGGTGGATTCTTAACCATCTGAGTCACCAGGGAAGCCCTGAATACTGTTTGGTAAATTACTGTGAAGAAAGTGCTAACATTCTGAAACTGAGATGAGGAAGAACCTGCATCCAAGCTCATTCAGGTTGTTGGCAGAATTTTTTTGGGGATTGTAAAATTCATGGTGGCTTGCTTCTTAAAGGACAGCAAGAGAATATCTCCATCCTCAAGAAAAGTCTGAGCCTCGGCTAAAGGGCATCCTCCTGGTTAAGTCAAGGTTACCAGGATCACTCCCCTTTTGGTTAATTTAAAGACAACTGAATTGGAACCTTAAATATATTCATAAAATCCAGTTGCCTTTGCTATATAATATAACCTATTCAAGGGATAACTCTAAAGAGGTCAAACATCATACATGGAGGCATTTTACAATTCTGCCTACCATAAGGACTTTTGTCAAGTTTTCGAATATTTTCTAATCTGATAGATGAGAAATAGTTTCTCAGTGTTTTAATTTGCATATCTCTTACTTTGAGTAGAGTTTTGTTTCACATATTCAAGCTCCATTTATATAATCTTTTTTTGGGTACTGATTCCTTCTGTCTTTTGTCCATTTTTTCTATTGAGTTGGTGGCTTTTTTCTCTCACACATTTTAGGACTCTATAAGTTAGAGAAATTAGCCCTTTGTCTGTGAAATACATTACATATATTTTCTCTCAGCTTGTAATTTGTCTTTTGTCTCCAAAATTTAATTGGTGCAAATATTTGTGGCTGCCAAGGTTTTTATAGTCAAACACCTTGAAGTATATCTATTTTTTAATCCATTTTAAGTTAATATTTTAAGTCATTATTAAAAGTTTCAAATGTAAGAGTAGAAAGTGAAAGTGAAGTTGCTCAGTCGTGTCTGACTCTTTGTGACCCCATGGACTGTAACTTATCAGGCTCATCTGTCCATGGGATTTTCCAGGCAATAGTACTGGGGTGGATTGCTGTTTCCTTCTCCAGCTGATCTTCCCGACCCAAGGATCGAACCCAGGTCTCCCGCATTGTAGACAGACGCTTTACCGCCTAAGCCACCAGGGAAATCCACATAAGAGTAGAGGAAACAGAATAATGAGCCCTCATGTGTTCATATACATTGATGTTAACAGTTACACATTTGTAGGCCAATCTTGTCTTACACCAAAGACTTTCAACTGGGGGTATTTTGTCTCACAGGGGATATTTGGTGAAGTCTGTTGACATTTTTGATCATCATAACTGGGGAGTGCTCCCGGCAGCTAGAGGGTAGAGACCAGGGATGCTGTTAAACAGCAAACAATGCGGAGGGGAGCCTCCCACAACAAAGAGTTATCTGAGTCAAAATGTCAATAGTGCCCATGTTGAGAAAGCCTGGTTTGTACCTTTGCTCTTCCTTCCCACAATGATTATTCCAAAGAAAATATCTGTAAATATCTATGTGATGGCATATAGATAAAGCCATTACAGTAAAAAGTCACAATCCTGGGACTTGAATGGAGGTCCAGTGGTTAAGAATCCAAGCTTCCACTGCAAGGGTCATAGGTTCAATCCCTGGTTGGGGAACTAAGATGCCATGTGGTGCAGCTAAAAAAAAAAAAGAAAGCCACAAGTCTTTAAAATGGATAACCAACAAGGACCTATTGTGTAGCACATGGTACTCTGCTCAATGTTATGTGGCAGCCTGGATGGGAGAGGAGTTTGCAGAATGGATAAACGTATATATGTATGGCTGAATCCCTTCGCTGTTCACCTGAACTATCACAACATTGTTAATCGACTATATCCTGATACAAAATAAAAAGTTTAAAAGAAAAAAACCCACAATATTATTATTATACCTAATACCTAAACATCATAAAATGTTCAGTTGGCATTTAGATTTCCCTTACATTTTTTTACATTTCATTAGTTCACACAAGATCCATATATTGCCTTTATTATTATGTTTCTTTGTACTCTACAAATCCATTCTTTTGCTTTTTTTGTTTTTCTTCTCATCTTCCCACTTAGTTGTTGAAGAAACCAGGTTATTTGTCCTGTAGCATTTCCTATACTTTGGATTTTGCTGATGGCATCCTTATGGTGGTTCTCATATTTCTATCCCCAGGATTTCCTTAAACTGGCAGTAGATTTCCAAATCACATTCAATTTGGGGGTAACAATAGGTGGTGCATTATCTTTAAAGAAATTTCCAGGAAAAAGTCAGTGAGTCTTTGTTTCTAAATATAACCTTATTGATCGAGAAAATAAGTTCTGAACTCTTGACATTCTCATATTAGCAGATTTAAGAGCAGAGTCTTTAGAGTTCATCAGCAGTTTTCTCAGATGGCAGCTTCACCTGGGATGATGGCCCTTCTGGGCACTTATCGAAGCCTCGAGAGTCCCTTGTAATTTCCCTGCCCACATCCTGGTGCCTCAATGAGATAACCTGAGACTAAGATGAAGGGCTTCCAATTTCCCGACAGCCTCTGAACAAGTTGTATCTAGTCTCCTGGGGATAAAATAATAAACTCTACCCAAGGGAGATAGAAAAGACCATCTGATTCAAAACAAGGTGTTCATCCTACTCGTTAGAGGTAAGGATTTAGTCAGAAGCAAGTTCTAAAGGAGATTAAGGGTCTTCTGTGTGGATATACAGTTATGCAGGCATCAAGACACCCCAAAGTCACTGGAGTGGCAACAGTTAGAACAACCACTGCCTGCAGGTTCATGTGTAGAAGGAGACTTTGCTGGGTGAGCTATGTTTTCAAGTTTCCTGTTTACTACACACTAGGCTGGTGATGCGAGTCTGCAGAGGCAGTGGGTTGCCAGCAGCTTTCCTGACATCACCCCTCACTGCCCTCTTGCCTCGGGCAATATCATTGTAGAATTCCCCTCTGGTCTCTGGGGAGATACCTCCCAGGGAACAGCTTTCTCTGGCACCCTAGAGAACGAATTTCAGGGAAGTACCGGAGGGAAGATTTCCAGCAAGTTCCCTGGGTACAGCATCCCAGGGACATCCTTGTCACTGGTATGCCTGCTCCAACAAGGTCTAGATCTCAGCTGGGCAGTTTGTTTTAGCCAGAGAAACAGTGGCTGCTTCTTATAGTGTACTCTTGAGAGCTGTCTTCGCTTCCTTGGGTGCTGAAATAGAGCATCTAAGGAATTTCCTCCTCTTTGAGATCCAGACCTCACCAGAGAGGAGGGAAGTGACAGTAGTCACTGTGATGCTGTACTGGCAGAACTTGTGGGGAAATCTTCCCTCCGGAGCTTGACAGTGAATTTGGGGCCGAGAGGAAATACATTGATACCTGGCACATATTCAGACACCAGCCCTCCTCTTCACAGTTGGCCTGTGGCATATAGAAAAAAATAATTGCGTTCAAGTTGCAGGTTTTTGTGCTGATGAAAGTGAAATGGCACATGTGAAATGTTTGGGGACTTACCTGGTGGTCTAGCGGCTAAGACTCCGTGCTCCCAATGCAGGGGGCCTGGGTTCAGTCTCTGGTTGGGGAACTAGATCCTACATGCTGCAACCAAGAGTTCACATACCACAACTAAATATCCTGCGTGCTGCAAGGAAGATGGAAGTTCCCACATGCAGCAGCTAAGACCTCGTGCAGCCAAATAAAAAAACATTTTTTAAAAAAGGAATGTTTCAAAGATACAAATGTTAGGATAGGATTAAAAATTATTTGGCTTTAAGGATGCCTGTCCTTGGTTTCAGGCTTTGCTATGATAAGTTTGTTGACTTTTCTCAGGCCACTTGAAGTTTTTACTGAGCCCAAGTTCTGTTTCTGATTTGTTATTTGCTGAAGCACAGTCACTTGCTGGCAGATAAGGCGGCTCTAGCCTCCCACAAGTGAATGGTTCAATCTGTATTTTCCTTCAACATTCAGGCAGTCCCTCCCAGGGACTGGCCTGTTTTATTTATTTATTTGTTTTCATTCCTTCTCCTTTAATAAATCAGAAAAAACAAGCTTAAATCATTCACCAACAGCAAGTAACTTCTCTGAGGCTCAATTTTTCTACTTGAAAATTAGGGAATAACAATATGTATCTGGCTAGAATCATGTGACACCCAAATGAAATTATATACATGAAGTTGCTTTATACACCAGGGTATCTTCCTGACCCAGGGATCGGACCCAGGGATCGAACCCAAGTCTCCGGCAGTGCAGGCGGATTCTTAACCATAAGGGTCCCTTATATACCACAGACCATATAAATATAAGGAACTATCTTTAACAATCAAAAACTCACTCTGTGAAAACACTGAGGCAGGAGTGTGGAGGCGACGAAGAAGGTGGCCTGTTTTATTTACTAGCGTTATACTATTTACACACAATAAAATTCACCTATGTTAAGTATACAGTTTAATGAATTTTGGTAGCTGTATACAGTCTTGAAACCACCACATTAAAATACAGAGTATACCCTTGACCCTCAAAGTTTCCTTAGCCTCAATTACTTTTGATTACTCGAATTACATCCTTGCATTTTTCACTTTCAATACTCAGACTCACTGGTCACCAAATTTCATTTTTGTGAGAAACATCCCTGTTTTTGTCTACTGTGCAGAGTAGAAGTAACACCCAACAGGTTTAGAGTTCAATAACTAAAGCGTCTTTTCCTGGCTCAAATGCAAAGATCCATCCCAAGTTTTTCTTAGCATTTTACCTCCACCCTCCAAGTGTGGTGATTAGTGATCTTGTATGTTTTAATACCTGGAGGAGACCTCCTAGAGTAGCGCCCATCCACTCACTCTCCCTAGGAAAGCCCTTCCACCTGGGGTGAGGGTGGGGGGAAATGACACGTCTGTGGGACAGTGTGTCACACCACCTCCCCCATATACGTATCAGCTTAGAGCTTACTGGATCATCTGACCCAGAGTCAGTCAGATTTTCATACTCAGTAACTGCAAGGATGGACCACAGGGACACAGAATGTCACTGGACTGTCATTGGAGCTGCACTGCTCCAAAGATCCTGGACACACAGTCTAAGGACTCTTGCTGTTGACACCCCCAGAGTTATCCCCAAGGTTTCGTCCCTTCTCATTTCCATGTACTTTCCCTTTCCTTCCCCCTGAAGTTAACCAATTAGTGTCTGTTGTGTGCAATCTAAGAATAATTCACTAAACTGAAATCTATACTAATTGGCACAATTTCCCTTCAAAAGTAGAACAGAATTGTTCTGGTAAGTCCAAGATCAAGATGCCAGCAGATTCTGTTGGATGAGGACCTGTTTTTCAGTTTGTAGATGACCATCTTCTCACTGTTTCCTTACACGGTGGAAGGAGTGAGGGAGTTCTCTGGGATCTCTTTTTATAAGGGCACCAATTCCATTTACAGGGACTCTACCTGTACGATCTAATTACTGGCCAAAACCTCCACCTCCAAACCCTATCACATTGAGAATTAGGTTTCAATATATAAATCTTGGAGAGACACAAACATTCAGTCTGTAGCAGACTCTAACCCTATATGACCGATGTCCTTGCAAAAAGAGGAAATTTGGACAGAGACACAGATAGCAGGAAGATCACGGGAAGAGGCACAGGCAGAAGTCAGCCATCCATAAACAGAGAGAGGCCTGGAACAGATCCTTCCCTCATGGCCCTCAGAAGAAACTAAAGTCTGCTGTTAGAAAACAGAGCTTCAGTCATGGCTGGCTCAGCA
Source organism: Budorcas taxicolor (assembly GCF_023091745.1). Taxonomy (NCBI): domain Eukaryota; kingdom Metazoa; phylum Chordata; class Mammalia; order Artiodactyla; family Bovidae; genus Budorcas; species Budorcas taxicolor. The sequence goes on from NC_068920.1 coordinate 27,758,899, forward strand.
GTAAAGAATCTGCCTGTGATACAGAAGGTGAGGATTCAATCCCTAGCTTGGGAAGATCCCTGGAGGAGCACATGGCAATCCACTCCAGTATTCTTGCCTGGAAAATCCCACGGACAGAGAAGCCTGGTGGGCTACAGTTCATAGGGTCACAGCGTTGGATGTGACTGAGCAGGCATGCACACATAAAGCTCAACAGTTTTGGTTCATTTACAATAACAAGACATAAGACATGATTTGCTCTCTCCTTCATATAAGATATTCCTACTAACTCATCAGCTGAGTGTAGACTGTATACTCCTAGGCCTTCCCACTCTAAGGGAACCCAAATAAATCTCAGTCAAGGTCCAGGCAAGGCTTTCTATCCTGTTGTAATGGCTAATTTTACGGATCAACTTGACTCTGCCACAGGGTACCCAGATATTTGAATAATTATTATTCTGAGTGTTTCTGTGAGGGTGTTTGTATGAGATTAACATTTAAATCAGTAAACTGAGCACAACGCAAATTGCCCTCCATAATGTGGGTGGGCCTCACTCCATCAAATGAAGGCCTTGCTACCTTCAAGGGAGCTACCTAACCCTTCTTCCCCTTCAGGGAAGCACTCTCCTACCTGGGAGCCTTTGAACTGATTTCTCGTTTTACAGCAGTTTCAGGTCTTTGGACTCAAAATGAGACATTGATTCTGTAGATTTTAGACTAGCCAGCTTCCATAATCAAGTGAGTCAATTCCTTTTTTCCCACATATATATGATATACCCTGTTGGTTCCATTCTTCTGGTGAACCCTAAAAAATCCATCTTTCCTTATGTAGCCAACAATTCATTTTCATCATACAAATTTACTCAACAACTAACTTCTGTAAAATTACTGCTATGAATTTTGTGAAATATTTCTCCAGGAAATATTCCTTCAGAAATGGTTTGGGTTTAAGAAATAAAATATAAATAAATATAAAATGAAAGAGATTAAGAAAAAAGTTTCTGCCTGGAATGCATTTGTTTTGAAATAAGAACACTCATGGGACATCAAAAAGGTTCAATGATTTCTTTATACAAATGACAACAAGCAGACCAAAATATGTCTTCTGTAACTAGGGAATTTCTCAGGATCAGTATTCACTGTTCTGACACTTGAAAATGAAAACAACCTTTTAAAGTGAGAATGAAATATACGATGAAAAGAGAAATTATAATGGCTTAGGAAAAAGGTTTATGTTCATCACGGATTGCCTTCGTTGGGTGTTTTTTCATTTCCTTGGTGCTTTATAATCACCTGTTTACTATCTTTTAAGGTTGACTAATCATCCTTAAAATTACTATGCATCTCATATTATCTATTATTAAAATGTTATCTTAAATATAAAAATCTTAATTCTGATACATTGAATTTGAACCTTTTTCCTACTCTCATTTTTTTTTTAAACCTGTGTATGTCACAGGTAACCTAAAATCTAAGTTCAACTATCTGAATACAGTTTAGAGCTGGGGAGCTGGGTATAATGGATGCTCTACAAATGATATTACTAAAAGCTCAAATGAGCTTTTCGAGTCAGGGTGTAAAGAATTATTATTCGTTCCCCTATGCAGTTTTCAGAAAGATAGAGATTATCATGTAATAGGAAATTTCTGCACTCTGGCTAAAAACCTTGGTAATTTAGTTTAGCTTTAATAAACAACAAATTTTTAAAAGCTATGCATCATCTTAATTGGTTCTACTGCCTTTCATTAACATTTTAAAATTCCTTTTTATTTTTTAATTTATTAAAAGCTCTTTTTAGTTATACTGTACAACTTGTGGGATCTTCGTTCCCTGACCAGGGATCAAACCCAGGCCCTTGAGAGTGAAAGTGTGGAGTCCTTTCCACTGAATCACCAGGGAGTTTCTGCCTTACACTAACATTTTAATTTAGCATCATTCTTTATATCACACTAAATGATTTTGCTTTATTTATTATCATGTAATAGTGTTTCTTTCCTCTTTCACAACCTGATTATGAATGTTATTGAGCAAGACAAGAAGACACAGACCTACAACGCCCAGCAGTGGGGTCTGTGCTAAGCTACAAGTGGCTAATAGAAAGATTATATAAAAATACCCACAATTTTTCAAAAGTTGTACAGTGGTGCCTGCAATAAATTAAAGAATTATATATGAGTCAATCAATCCCATGGTTTCTTACTACAGATATGGTAGTATATTTGGATGCCGAGAGAAAAATTCTAATTAAATGATTAACAACTTATAAGTTTTTTCCAAATATCTTCAAAATTATTTTCTTATAAATGGTTCTTCAAAAAAATGTGAAACCATAAGCTTTGGAGACATTCCCTAGTACTCTGAGGATCCTCTGTCTCTTGAGAAAAGAGTATTTTTAGAACCTCTTTCTTTCCAGGTGTGGACTTAAGAGTCTGAAGATCTGAGGTCTCAACCTACCACAGCCTAGTTGTGTGAGATCTTGGACTTGTGATTTAGCTTCTCAGTTTTGTAAAACAGGAAGTAGGAAAAAACTGCTTTACTGGGCAACTAAGAGGATTTAGTAGGATCATGTACATTATGACAGTCAGGTCCCATGGAAACAAAATGTGAACCACTTATGTAATTACAACTTTTCTGGTAGCCATATTAAAAAAACAAAAAGTGAAATTATTTTTAACAATATTTGTACTCAACCCCATATATCCAAAGTATTATTTCAATATTATTATTCAATATTATTTCAATACAAAAAAATTATGGAAGTATTTTACATTCTTTTCACATTAAATCTTTGAAATCTGGTGTGTTTTACATTATGGTACATTTCAGGTGTTCAATAGCCATCACGTGGCTAGTGGCCACCCAACTGAATAACACTGGTAGAGATCTGAATTAATCTGTCACATTAATTAGTTGATCATTTAGCAGGCGAAGCAGGAGGGATCTAACCTAAGCTGGTGATACCGTTTTTTCAGACTCTGGGGGCTTCACAATTTTTGCTAAAGGACGCTTCATCTCCTTTGAATTAAAAAAAAGTCAAGCAACACTAAAATGTATAAAGCAAAACTTTCTTCACACCATCCTCAAACTAACCAATCCTCTTAACAACTACAGATAACATTTGGGGAGGTGGGCTTCATAAGATGCTTAGGAAATCAATTCTTTTATTGCTTCTGTAGATTTTCAACTATGGTAACCTCAAATTCTACCTCTCATCATTTTCATATGGAAGACATTTTTCTTTCCCAGCTTTTTAGTTCTGGAAAGAAGTAACATTATGTATTTTGCTTTATACATGTTACAGACTACCTGAATATAATTTTTTATGTATTTTAAAATATATGCTTATTATTTGGGCTCTTTTCATCAGTGATGCTGTTTTAATCGTGGCTGAATGAAGAAACTAGAGGTCAGATTTACTGTTTTGACTGACAGGTGTTTCAAAGTTAAATTACACAGTGGTCATCAGAATTCTTACTCTGGAAACTCGGTCATTATTGATAGTTTTCCAAAGAATGGATTGTTTCTTTATTTAGAATTTAGATTTTATGTTACATTTCACCCCAAAGATAACTAGAATCATATGATGATGCTTTGTACATTTTGAGCTCTGTCAAAAAGAAATACAATGTGGCAGGTGGCAGGAGATGGGCGCGCAGTGTCTACAGGGTGTCTGCAGTTGAGAAAGCATTGCTTTCAGAAAGGTGGTGCTGTCCGTAATTACCAGTTATTTCCTTCCTTCTGAGAATGATAATTCCATGAAAAGTTACGAAGCGGGAAAACAGACTTGTATTAACATTGACAGCTATGGCAGGTAAAAAAAAAGATTTAACAAGACTGGTTAACCGAAGTGTACTATGCCCACAAAGAAAGTTGAGAAATTTGTAAAATGACTAAAAGCAATAATAATAATTTAAAAAGCTACAAGTAATTAATATTCGGGGCTTCGCGGTGGCTCAGGGGTAAAGAAGCCGCCTACAACGCAGGAGACTGGAGTTCGATTCCTGGGTCGGGAAGATCCCCTGGAGGAGGAAATGGCAACCCACTCCAGTATTCTTGAGTACAAAAACTCAAGGACAGAGGAGCATGGGGCCCTACAGTCCATGGGGTTGTAAAGATTCAGACACAATTGAGCAACTAAACAACAAAAACAAGGTTTTCCTGCTCCTTCAGACTGCAATGGCAGCGCCTAGAACAGCACTGGTACCTCCAGGCGCTCAATCAATGGGTCTGTGGCAGGATTAGGCCTTCTAGTACTACCGAAGTGAAGTGAAGTGAAGTGAAAGTGGCTCAGTCTTGTCCGACTCTTTGCTTTTCCATTCTCCAGGGGATCCTCCCAACCCAGGGATCGAACTTCGTTCTCCCGCATTGCGGGTGGATTCTTTACCAACTGAGCCACAGGGAACCACAATTTAGTCAACGTAAATAAGGCAAAATAGAAAAGCTCTTAATACAATAAGGGGGCCGCGGAACAAGGATTTTTAGAAAAATTAAGACGTACTACACATACAATACTTCTTCTTTCGGTGTTTACATCTAGCGGGGGCGGGAAAAAAAAAAAAAAGCATTCACTTTGAATGGAAGTCGGGACTGCAGAGCATAAGCCGGGACCTAGAACCGAGCCGGGCCCAACTACACACCCCGCCCACCACGCAGGCGCAGGAAGGGGCGGAGCCGAAACGGGCAGGGGCGAGAGGCGATTCGTCGGATTCCGATAGCTCCGCCCTACGCCTAGCGTCCGGCGGTTACGTGATCGTCCAGGGCCGGCGGGAACAGTTTCAGTGTTTTCACAGCAGCGCGCGCCCGTACTGCAGAGGGTGCTGGCCCAAACGTGGGTTGGCTGTGAACCCCGCGCGAGAAGCACCGGCCACAACTTCCTGAGTTCGCTACGAGGACTGCACGCTTCCATCCGGTAAGTGTGAGAGGGGTGGCTGGAGGGGGTCCGCAGGGGTTGCTAGATGAGGCCTTTTGGGGCTGCCGCCGGCCAGAAGTCGCTTACTCCTCTGTTGACTGCTTGGCCACTGTCGGGGTCGGGGTGAAGAGGCAATTGAACGGTCGCGGGATGGGGGTGGGGGCTGGGGAGGTGAGACTGGACCCCGTCCCATTAGTTAGGTCAGGTTTGGCGCGCTTTCCCGTCCGCGCTCGCTATTGGCTGGCGGGCGCCGTCCCCAGGCACGCCCATGGGTTGGAGGGCCTCGGCGCGCTGAACCTTCTGCCTCCTCTTTGGCTTCCGGGTCTCTGTCCCGAGGACAAATTGGCGGGGTCTCGGGGCGGTTTCTGTGCAGCTGGTTGGTGTGAGGGCATCAGTGTGGGTGTACCTGGTTAAGAGGAACATGTTCCGTCCTCTTGAACTGGTGGAAATCCATTGTTGTTGTCTAGTCGCCAAGTCCGACCCCGCGACTGTAGCCTGCCAGGCTCTGTCCATGGGATCTCCCAGGCAAGAATACTGGAGTGCGTTGCCATTTCCTTCTCCAAGGGGATCTTCCCAACCCAGGGATCGAACCCGCGTCTCCTGCATTGACAGACTGTTTCTTTACCACTGAGCCTCCATGATGGTCCGCTAACTAGGCTCATGGGAGAAGATCCCTGAATCCTGCGCCTGCTCATTTAGAGAAAAAATGAACGTGGTGACACTTGGTTTCGTCAGTTTATCAATATTTCCTTGGACTCAGTCATATGCCAGGGTTTTCAATCTAAAATAACTAGATAATAAAAAGTAAGGATGTCGGGGGGAGTGTATCATTACACTCAAGTGAAGAGTTAGTGAAGAGTTCAAGCAAGTGAAGAGTTAGGTTTGACCCGTGGCTTTCAACTCTTTAAATCATGACATGTACTAAATCACATTTTTTATATCGCAATTTAGGTCGCATTCCTCAGCTAAATTAGAACCTTCAGGAAGCAGTATTTATTCCTCCTATGTCATACATTTTGATGTTTTAAACACCCACTAAGTGATTTTGGAATCCCAGGCTGTGACCGGCAGTTTGAACACCACTGTCCTGGCTCAGCCCGACCAGCATTTGATCAACATTAAACAGACTAGAAAATAGGATGCGTCACAGCATTAGACTTTCTTTCCTAAGCTTTTTTGATTGCATTTGTGTGTGCTGGTGCACAGCATAAAATGTATTCACATGGGATGGGTCATAGTCAAAGTTTAGAGTAAAGAAAGGCATAGCTACAGAAATCAGTGAGATCTGCATGAGAGACAGATGAGAGAAGAGAGATGGCTGAGGAGTTCACTTTTGGGTTTCGAGTGAGTGGAGCCCAGTGTTCTGGTTAATAAGATTGCAGAGCCCTTTGTCTCCTCCCTCTTCTTTGCATCCATCAGTACCTCAGTTAATGGTGGTTAAACATTCCCTACACATGGAAATGCATAATCTTATTTGATTAGAAACTAAGTATTAAGTTATTGCTTGTTACCAGAGCCAAGTTTGTTATAGCTTAAATCTGCCTTTGAAACAGCAAAGTTGGGATGGTGTTCTTGACCTGATCATACCTGAATGTCTGTGTTTAACTTTTCCTACTGACCATTTTTCAGATCTTTGGGAGACCTGCATTTAATCCAGAACACCATCATATTTTGTAAATTTGCTGAGAATACATATTTTCTCATCTGTAACAGAATTTTACCAGTCAGAATTACTTTGTGTGTGTGGGTATGTATAAAGTAGGGATATTAAGAGTCATTAGCTTTAGTCACTTGTCATTGACAGGGCTGTTTGCTTACAGTGAGAAAAGATTCCATCTTTTTTATCGTTTTGCTTTTTTAATTTTTATTTTTACGATTGTAGTTTGAACAAAAAACTGAATTTCACTTTCTGATGCAGATTATTCTGTTTTTGAATTGCTAGTCTTCTGTTCTCCATCAGGTGTGTAATGAGTCACAACATGAAGCAGAAACAAGAAGAAATCCAAGAGAATGTAAAGGTATGTGATGCAATCACTTTCAGCTGTTGTAGAAAGCAGGTAAGTAGATGTTTTTTGACATTATTTTGTCAAATGTAACTTGGCTATAATTTCTATGAACCTTGACTTAACTAAATTTTGAGTCTGAGGGCAAGTAACAATAGAGGACTATTTAAAAATGAATTATGGTTGAATATTAAGTTTTGTGATCCAAGTACATAGGATGTGTTTCCATTTATTTAGGTCTAAGTATTTTGCTCTTTTTAATACTATTGTAGCTGGAATCATTTCCTTAATTAAATTTTTGTTGATGCAATTGACTTTTGTATCTTGATCTTGTTTCTTTCAACCTTGCTGAACTTGTTTATTAGTTGTAATAGTTTTTTTTAGTAAATTCCTTTGGGTTTTCTATATACAAGACTTTTTATTCCTTTGTTTTTACTCTTATTACATTTCACGAGATGATTTTATTAAAATCCTTTGTGTGTATATTCAAATTAGATCTTTGATCACAGAGACATTTTGCATTATTAACTTGCCTTCATATCTTCCTTACATTATTTTTCTTGAATAATAGTTTGTACCATAATATGTGAATTTGATTCCATCATCTTCCATAAAGGGTAATAACATCTCCCAATTGTGCTTTGTATGTGTGTGTTTAAACTTTTTATTAGGAAAAATATTAAAAAATAGTAATTTAATCTCAATTTACTTACCCCATTTTCAGCAATTATCAGTATTTCAGTTCAGTTCAGTTTTCCAGCAGAGTCTAACATTTAAAGAGAAGTTGAATATTTAGTAGCTATAGTACAACTATCTGGGATATAAAAGGACCTGGGTTCTGTTTGGTTCTGCCTCCAAAACTGTGATGTTGGGTGGTGAGTTATTCACCATCTCCGCCTCAGTTTACTCATCTGTGAAATGAGCGAGTTGGACTGAAGCTAGTCTGTAAGAGTATATTTTAGGAGTTTGTGGATTTCTTGCCAGTCATACACAAAATGCTATGTGTGTGCTTGTTTTGTTGTTACTGTTTTCTGAGGGGGTTTGCAGAATATAGAATTGTTTTCTAAAAAGATTAAGACTCATTAATATATGAGAACCTTTCTGGCTGTAAAGAGCTTATTCTAATGCAAGATCTGTATGAATAAAATGATAATAGCAATATTACATTTGGGTGGGCTATAAAGCTTAAAGTTGTGAAAGTTAAATCTTAGAAATGGTCATTCAGTATTTCAGTCATTTATCTTAGTAGCAAGCGTTTAAATAAATTAACATTTCCTATTATTAAAAGGTTTCAAAGTTATATTTTCTTCTGTTTGTCTGGAGACTGTTGACTAATCTAAACTGTATCTGAAATGTTGGTGTAATATTTGTTCTCACAGTAGCCAGCGTTTGTTCTTCAGTTCAATAGTGAGATAATAATCAGCAGTAGAAACTTTACCGTGGGAAAGGTGAGCTCTGGTCCTGTGAAGTGCAGTGTGGCAGCAGTAACTTTCTCACGCTGCTTCGGTGTCACGTTCTTACTAACTTTGTTTGAGTATTCACTATTGTTTGCTATCCCATGGTGGCAGTAGAACTAATGATTTTTTGCAGATATAGTGGAGAGATCTTTTAGATCAGGAAATATACAGGAAGGTATTTACATATTACAAGGAAGGCAATTTTTTTCCCGAAACAATAGCTTGGGCATTTTGGAGTTCTAGTATGCCTCAGACACTGACATTTTTGCTGTCTGCTGATGAATGGTCTTGAAGCAAACTGCTTCTACACTCAGGTAAAGGTTGAGAGGGAGAAGCAGGTCTTTACATGTGTAATGTTATTAAAATTATATTCTTCTGGTGAATTCATTATAAATATGTTAGGGGATATTCACAATTTAAAGAAAGCCTGAGAGGAATCCTTTTGATTAGGGGAGGGAAATATTTTGCAATGTAAATAATTGACCCTTTCCTCCAATTTACCCCTTTTGTGGGTTTCTGCCATAAATGTAATGATATTTGGTACATTTTTAGTTTCTGTGTGGAAGATCTTTTCTTTATAAGATGGAATACAGATAGTTCTGGTGTTCTGGAATTTCATCATATATGAAGTATTAGAACTTAAAAATGTTGTATTTTTGTTTTAACTAAACAAATGACTATGACTGTAGCAAGAACATATATTGAAATGGGAGAAGAATGACTTGTTTGTGTCAAGTCTGAGTAATATGATTTATTTTTAGAATTTCTTCAAACTTTATTAGAATTTTAGGGAAATAATAAATTTGCTAGTTGATCAAACCATGTGTAATTTTATAAAATTTTATACCATATCAAACATTAGTGTCCTTTGGGTTGTTTTCTTTTTTGTAAATTATAGTAAGATTGAGATAGTAACAGTCCATATAGTAACTTAGTAACCAGATAATTTTTATGTTGACTTTCAGTGTAGTCCTGTTCCAAGAAGAACTCTGAAGATGATTCAGCCTTCTACGGCTGGATCTCTAGTTGGAAGAGAAAATGAGGTGTGTATTGTTGAGCTAGAATGGGGTACCGATGATACTGCACTTACATTAAAAACATTTCAAAGACTTACTTGGTCAGAAATACCTAAATCATTAAAATTAAAAAAAAAAAAAAGAAATACCTAAATCATTGAAATTGGGAAATAATTTAGGGATAACAATTAGATATTCCCCACAGAAGTGGTTTTTGTTTTAATTTCAGTTTAGGAAGTTGAAAGTTGGTATGAATATCTGTAGTAGAACTGGGATAATAAATTATGAGTCAACCTATAGGCATAATGTTTGATTTCTTTCTCCTTTTTAAGAATAAAATGTTAGATTCACTCATTTACCCCTGTATGTAAATAATGAAATCATGGATGAGGGTTTCTAGACTTGTATGGGTTGAAAATCATGCCTTCCTGTGGTACTGAATTATTTAAGTGATGCAAATGAATTTGGCTAAGCCTTAGACCCAAGTCTAATCTAAAATAATTGCTGTAAATAAAATTCCTACAATATGATGATACATTTTTGTAGAGTTTTGAATCTATAATTTTTTAGAAGAGCCAAAGATATCCAAAAAAATGAAAGCTTTAGTTTTAATTCAAAAGAGAAAGCTATTCAGCTTTCTTGTTCATTAAACAAAATGACTGATGTACATATTTTCATTATAGTTGGTTAAAGGCTTGTCCAAACAGAAACATTGGAATGACCAGTTAATATCTAAGACTTCCAGCTCTGGAGTTGTTACTGACCAAGAATGTAGTAAAAGTAAAACTCTTGGAGGAGTCAGCCAAGAAGCATTTGATCTTATGATCACAGGTACAAAAAACTGTATATATGCAGCTTTTATCTTAAAAACTTATATTATAATAAGGGTAAATATTATTTGTTGTTATGAATTCTGCCTACAGCTTTTCAATCTGTTAAAATATTTTGCTTTAATGTTTTTGATAATTTAAAATTTATGGTTGGAAATATATAAAATGTAAATTTGGACAGGTACTATGGTTTGGTAAGATCCATATATAGGTGAAATATTAAAGGAAAGGATAGTGAATAATATGGCAGCTTTGATATGGGACATGTAAGACTTAGAAATAGTCTCTTCAGAAGAAAAGTGTCTAGAGAATGAATTTGTGGAGAGGAGTGTCTTTTCTTCAAGCTCCTCTCCACAATGCTGTAAAGGAACAATAGGAACAGTAAGAGGAGTGAAGATGAGTGAGAAGCATGTGCCTGTGATAATTACTGGTTTTAATGGAATGGCAGTGGAATTCAGAAAAGGAAGCTAGTGATGTTGTATAAGTATTATGGAAGGTGATTACTTCTATTCTAATAATGAGTCATTGGATATTATTACTGCGGAAAAAATTTGACACCTGGAGAAGTTAATGGTCTTACCCAAGATTAAAGTGATATTTGGGCTCATTTTGAGTTGCCTGCATGACTGGGGGAAAAAATAAGTAGATAGTGAGTTTTTTAGGCAAAATTAAGAAAGGTTGATTGCATACAAATAAGAAGTTCTAGTAATAATATAAGCAACAGGATTTGTGACATTCATCTGATTTGGCTAAAATTAATGAAGATTGATAGGAAGTAATAACTAAAGTTAAATATGGAAATAAACAACTCAACTATATGTCATATTGCTATCATAATGAAAGTAAAAGAGGAGAGTGAAAAAGTTGGCCTAAAGCTCAACATTCAGAAAATGAAGATCATAGCATCCGTTCCCATCACTCCATGGGAAATAGATGGAGAAACAGTGGAAACAGTGTCAGGCTTTATTTTTGGGGGCTCCAAAATCACTGCAGATGGTGATTGCAGCCATGAAATTAAAAGACGCTTCCTCCTGGGAAGAAAAGTTATGACCAACCTAGATAGCATATTCAAAAGCAGAGACATTACTTTGCTGACTAAGGTCTGTCTAGTCTAGGCTATGGTTTTTCCTGTGGTCATGTATAGATGTGAGAGTTGGACTGTGAAGAAGGCTGAGGGCCAAAGAATTGATGCTTTTGAACTGTGGTGTTGGAGAAGACTCTTGAGAGTCCCTTGGACTGCAAGGAGATCCAACCAGTCCATTCTGAAGGAGATCAGCCCTGGGGTTTCTTTGGAAGGAATGATGCTAAAGCTGAAACTCCAGTACTTTGGCCACCTCATGCGAAGAGTTGACTCATTGGAAAAGACTCTGATGCTGGGAGGGATTGGGGGCAGGAGGAGAAGGGGATGACAGAGGATGAGATGGCTGGATGGCATCACTGACTCGATGGGCTTGAGTCTGAGTGAACTCCAGGAGTTGGTGATGGACAGGGAGGCCTGGCATGCTGCGATTCATGGGGTCGCAAAGAGTTGGACACAACTGAGCGACTGAACTGAACCACATAGAAAAAAATTAATCCATATAACTTGAACACAGAACTCTTGACTATACACCCTCAGTGGGATATACTGTGAGGACTAAAAGAACTACAAAGACATCTTGAATTTAATTTTTGCTGTTAGTGGTATTGCTGTAGTAGCAGGTATGGGGGAAATTTGAGTATATTTTAGGATTGAGCAAATGGGTAATATGTTGACATGGTTGGGTTCATGGTATGGTGAAGGGAGATACAATATGTAATGGGGAAAGAAAGGAAGAACTCTGTTGTGGAACTGGAATTGGGAGTGTTGGTATGAACTGACTTTTTTTTTTTTTAAACTACCTCTGCCAGTGAAAGAGCCCAGAAACAATGGCACCTAAATAACAAGAAGCACAATCACATCCAGTTCTTGGTTTGTAAACAGTATTCTCCGCTAAAGCTCCCTAGAGAAATGGCTGCTTCCAGCACTGGGGCAAGCTCACTATAGAGTGAGTTTATAATCTCTTGTGTTAGAAAACACAAGAAATCTCTTGTGTTAGAAAATCAACAACTGATGCAGAGGTTAAACAGATAAGGAGACTGCTTTAAGGAAGGGATCCCCTTGGCTAAGTTAGGGAAAGTTTGAATGATGACAAGAATGGATTATAATACACTGAATTAGAAAAGAGTACATGAATCCCTTCTGGTAATTTTCTTCTGAATTGAGGTAGGGGATGTTCTTTGACCGAATAACACCAACTACTGAATATAGAAGGAACTACATAAATGGAAAATCACTACTTTTTCATCCACCATAGAAACAATAGATTTAAGAAATATTAGTGGAGCTAAAACTGGATGAAAGGTTGTTAGGGAACTGGATATTAACACCACAGACTGAAAAATTTACTCCATAGATCATTTACTTGTTACTGAAGGAAAAAAGTGTACAAGGGAGAAATCATCTTAAACGATTGAATATAATATCTAGGATTGTGACAGATTCATGTGTTCTTCAGTGGTACACTGGGAAGGATACAAGGTATTTACACAGTGTCCTTGCCAACATGTATAGCTTGAACCTAATAATCAAAATGGACAAATCTAAATTTAAGGGCAATGTAAAAATAACTGATCTGGACTTGTCACAAATGTCACTGTTAAAAAAAATGGGACGACACATAGCAAATGCAGCAAACAACCTTTACCAGTCTACGGGAAAGTTATATGTGTATTGTACTTGTGTTGGAATTGTTTTGAAACATTGAAAATCTTCAAAATGTCGGGAAAAATAAGAGAAACAACTGGTTTGGCTTTCTAACTTTAATCTTTTTTACAAATGGTATTACTAAGTACTGAGAGACTGTAAATTTTTTTTTAGTAGACAAAAAGTTACTGGGTTTTTACAGCAGTATATATAAACAGTAATGATTTCCAAAGTTACACTGTAAACCATTCATTTATTTTAGAAAATCCATCCCCTCACTATTGGAAAGAAGTGGCAGAAAAACGGAGGAAGGCTCTCTATGAGGCACTTAAGGAAAATGAGAAAGTATGTACTGGATATAATTTGTGACATTTTTAAACATTCTGGGATCATTTTTCTTCTGTCTAAGATATTTTACTAGAGCAATATAAACCAGATGTAATGTTGGCCTAATAAAAGTTGAATTAGGCAGAACTGTTACACAAAAAGAAGCCTATTGTGTTGAGAGCCAAGGACAGCACCTTTGTTAGGAACTTTGCCCTAAATGTGTCTGTCAGTTGTATATTTGGAGGCATATAATTTGGTTTATCTTTGCAATAAAGATAGTTGCAAATCTGTGAGATACTGAACTATTTTGATTTATGTCACATAGCTTCATAAAGAGATTGAACAAAAGGACAATGAA